>NC_091392.1:149075895-149718187 GCF_032191515.1 Phaenicophaeus curvirostris
CTAACCCAAAGTATTCTATGATTCTACAATAAGTTGTATCACCCACCCAAAATTTGTCTCCAAGTATAAAACTCCCTCCATTCCCCCCCTTTACTATCTCTATTGAATTTACTCCTATCTCTGCTGACTCTTCTCCCAAGCTCTATGGAATATTTTCTAATTTCCCTGTTAAAGGCATTCTGGTTCTTGCCTAGTGTCCTTTATTCCCCTAAAAGAAGTGGTTTGCAGAAGTTCAAAGTGTAAAGTTACGTCCTAATGAATGCTTACGAAATTGTATTGCAGCATTTACAGACTGAAATGCTATTTGGCAGCTGGAGTTTCCAGGACAGTGAGGTACAAAAAAAACCAAACTTACTTACAAAACCATGTAGGTCAGGTGAGATTTTTGAAATTTAAGATCAACAATGCATTTCTGATTTGTACACTACTACTTTTCAGGAAACATCTTCCTGGGCTGAGATGTCACATGCAACACTTAAGAAACAGTTTACTTTGGGGCAATGTGTTTCTAACAATAAATACAGAAGACACTGAAAGTTAAATCTATTACATGAATGGTCCAAATTCCATTTCCCATGATATCTGGTATTATAATTAAGTGATTTTTCCTTCTATTTGGTAACTGAAGCACAGTGCAGCACTATATGCAAAAAATTCTTAAACTCTATGTGACCTTTACTAATAACTGTTCCTTCTAAGACAGAATAATTAAACATAGAGACTTCCATTATGCAGAGGTAAAGAGGAAAAGGGAGGAAATCCTGTTAGGAAAATAATAACATTAATCCATTTCTAACCCATCTTTCTCTGCCAACTTTATTTCCTAACTGCTAGGGCTTTTGACGTGCAACAGAGTTCTTGTACAAAGAACATAACAAATGCAACAATAGACAAGGCCCAAACTTGTTTTGTTTGGGTAGCTTTAATAAGCGCTGTATTAGACAGATATGAGCTGCAAGAAAGGTCCCAGGCCCACGCAGAAAACCTTACACTTCCACCTCCTCCTCCCTCATAGCCCTGTACGTCTTCACTCCCACTCCCATCTGAAAACAAAACTATTGAGTTTGCTCTCCACTTCCCCGCCCTCCTACGCACACAGACTGGGACTTCACTCCTCTAAGTCCTTATCCAGCTTATCAGTAATGACTGCCTGCATAAAACCACTTACTCTGCTGCACAGGTTAGCCTCCCAGCTAGCAAGGGGATGATCTGTACTGCAGAATAAAATTCTGCGTGCAAGCCACTAGTGACAGCAAGAAGCTGCTTTCGTGCGAGCATCTACATTGCAAATCAGTTATACATCCAGTACACATATGAACACTCCTCTCCACTGCAGCTAGGAGCTGCATGTACAGCTATTTTGAAATTGTTGCTTACCACAGCTACATTGCTGAGAGTCTGGGAGTCTAGGAATGAGTCATCCTCATCTGATACACCACTATGGATTAAGGTGTTTTTCACTTTTTTTCTCTTTACCACAGGAGGTCATAAACAGAAACATTTACACTGTTAGGAAGGTGAGAGAAGAAAACCATAACATTTTCTTGTCAGAGAACGGTGCTTTCCCTTCAGAGGGCAAATGAGCTCATGACTCATTCTCCAGGTCCCCAAGATGTCTTCTGTGCCATACACTGCTACTTCTCACCTTGTGGAGATAAATCATAGAATCATAGAATGGTTTGGGTTGGAAGCGACTTTCACAGGTCAACCGCCACCCCCCTTTCATCTGGTCCAAACCCCCTGCAGAAGGCGAGACATCTTTAACTAAACCGGGCTGCTCAGAGACCCATCCAAGCTGACCTGGAATGTTTCCAGGGATGGGGCCTCCACTACCGCTCTGGGCAATCTATTCCAGTATTTTACCACCCTCATTGTAAAACAATTCTTCCTTATATCCAGTCTAAATCCACCTTCCCTTAGTTTAAAACCATTACTCCTTGTCCTATCACAATGTTGCTGGAACAAAACTCGTTAGTACTCAGTGACAAGCACATGGCTTTATTATGGATCCAGGCACACGAGGAATACCTCTACCAAATCATGTGCCGTGCACAGTTTTGGTTTCCATAAATCAGGTAACTGATACATATCAATTAACATTTCTCTGAAAACTATTACATACTGTAATTAATTTTGGGGAAATTATTTACATTTATCCTTCCCAGTGCTACATCATCACTGTCTGCACACATCCAAACTTCTCTATTTATTTTTTTTTTATTTTGTTGGTCTGCAGTGGAGCAATGAGGGTTGTCCATCTTACCCCTCTTCTGGCCTTTTAGTCCTTTCTCCTATAGTTTTACCTTGTGTTATAGCATGGAAGAGGAGAGGAGAAGGAGAGTGGAGAGGAGAGTGGAGAGGAGAGTGGGGAGGAGAGGAGGAGAGTGGAGAGGAGAGTGGGGAGGAGAGTGGGGAGGGGAGGGGAGGAGAAGGAGAGGGAGAGGAGAGGAGGGGAGGGGAGGGGAGGGGAGGGGAGAGGAGAGGAGGGGAGAGGAGAGGAGAGGAGGGGAGGGGAGGGGAGGGGAGGGGAAGGAGAGGGAGAGGAGAGGGGAGGGGAGGGGAGGAGGGGAGGGTGGGGAGGGTGGGGAGAGGGAGAGGGAGAGAGGAGAGGGAGAGAGGAGAGGGAGAGAAGAGGTCTGACCCCATCATTACTTAAGCAAGGCATGGATTTGGGGCAGTGAACAGCCTCAGAGAACAGTACTGCTGTGAAAACTGCAGGGAAAGGGCGGAGGTACAGATGCCCGCCCCCGAGCTGGGCGCTGGGTCCAGGACCTCTCACAACCCTCGGCCCCGTGTACCCTCCCTGCCTCCACCAGCAGCAGAGAAAATGGCGCTTCGTGGCCAGCAGCTCCAAAGGGAGCCCCGGGAGAGGCGCGGAGCCCCGCGCGGGGCAGGGCGGGCGGGACGAGTGGGCGGGATGCAAAATACTCGTTCTGCTGGAATTCATTGTGCTGTTTGCTTCTTGCAGTTCGTAGGAGGAGTAGTTACTGCTACAAAACCTGGAATAGTTTTGATTTAAGCTAAAGTAAAGTTTCATCTAAGTACTCGACGATCTTTAAGGTCCCTTCCAACCCAAGCAATTCTATGGTTATAGTAATTGTATTTTTTTGAAAGTTAGACAGAATGCCCCTCTGATAGCGTGTTTTCTTTCAAAGAGTGTTTTCCCAGACGCTGTTCATTCTTTGGAGATGATAACATCTTGAGTGAAGTATGATCTGTGCTGAACAGATGACTCTCTGTAGTCACCTCATAGCCTTTCCCCGTTTCAAATCCAAGGCCAAGCGGAGAGATGGAGCCACTTCCAAATTAGCAAGAGTTTTGACTGTTGTTAAATTCCTAAGAACATTAAAATTAATGCTTGGAAATTAAGAGAATATGCATAAGATTTCTAGGAAAATCTATACATGTGCATGTTAGTGGGAAATATATTCTGTAACCAGCTCTTCTCGCTGCACGAGATTCATGGAGATTGCTCCCTGATGTTGCCCAGGTCTGATAAAGGATTCTTCCTTTCTAAAACTCCAAAATGAGTCTTAGAGAGTTTATTCGCCAGCATTTTCGGTACTCCAGTCGTTAGTTTAGCCTCATTTATATTAATATGGCAGTCACAACCTTAATGTCAACACTACTCAAAATATATAAGCTTTTCTGAATATTCATTGCAAAAATTACTTGAGTGCAATCCTTAGAGCTTTTTTTCCCTTCAATTTGTTGTACTTCGTGGCTTTGCTGTGTATGTAAGGTTGTACTACAGAAGCCTGAAATCTTTACTGCCATCTGAAGTTCAAATTCCTGCTACGATCTTCTTGCTGAACCCTGAATTATTTATACTACTTCTGTGTTTTAAGCTTGAGCAGTGCAGACAATGCAGGACCAGGGAAGTGACTGTGCCCCTGTACTCAGCATTGGTGAGGCAGAACCTCAAACGCTCTGTTCAGTTTTGGGCCCCTCATTACAAGAAAGACATTGAGGGCCTGGAGCGTGTCCAGAGAAGGGCAATGAAGCCGGTGAACAGGCTGAAGAACAAGTCTTATGAAGAGTGGCTGAGGGAACTAGGGTTGTTTAACCTGGAGAAAAAGAGACTGAGGGGTGACATTAGCACTGTCTACAGCTGCCTGAAAGGAGGCTGTAGTGAGGTGGGTGCTGGTCTCTTCTCCCAAGTGACAGGGGATAGTATGAGAGGGAATGGCCTCAAGTTGCACCAGGGGAGGTTCAGGTTGGACATTAGGAAAAATTTCTTCACCAAAAGGGTTATTGGGCACTGGAAGTGATACTGAAACTGTTGGCAAATAAAACTCTCTAAGGCTTATTTTGGAGTTTTAGAAAGCAAGCATCCTTTTTCAGGCCTGGGCAGCAGGCGGGAATGATCTCCCTCAATCACATGCAATGAGACAAAGGCTGGTACTGAACATATTTCCCACTTACATGCACATGTATAAATTTTCCCAGAAATCTTATGCATATTCTTTTACTTTCCAAGGTCTAATTTTAATGTTACAAAATAGCAACCGTCAAAACTTCTGCTAATTTGGAGCTGGCTGCAGCTCTTTGCTTGACCTTGGCTTTTAAGAAATGCAGAAACTCCAAACAGAGGTGAGAGACCAAACAGAAGAAGAGACCTGATTAGCACAAATCATTCCTCACACAATACGTTATAATTTTCAAAGAAAGGACATTTTATTGCTCTCTACAGCTACCTGAAAGGAAGTTGTGGCTAGGGGGGTGCTGGCTTCTTCTCCCAAGTGACAGGGGACAGGACAAGAGGGAATGGCCTCAAGCTCTGCCAGGGGAGGTTCAGACTGGACATCAGGAAAAAAAAAATCACAGAAAGGGTCATCGGGCACTGGCAGAGGCTGCCGAGGGAGGTGGCTGAGTCCCCGTCCCTGGGGGGGATTTAAAGGACGGGCAGCTGGGGTGCTCGGGGATGGAGCTCCAAGACGTCCCGGCTCCCTCCCAGCCCCGCGCCCCTCGCCGGGCGAGCGGTGCCTGCGCCGGCTCCGCCCCTCGGGGCGGGCTGGGGGCGGTCGGAGCGGGTCGGGTCGGGTCGAGCGAAGCCGAGCGCAGCCTCGGGGCGGCCAGGATGGATCTTCACCAGCCCGCCAGCCGCTACCGAGTGGTGAGTGCGGCGGCCCCGCTCGCGTCCCCGGGTCGGGGCAGGGAAGGAGGGAGCGGCGGGGGTGCCTCCCCTTCCCCCGCGGGGACACCGCGGCCCTTCCGCAGCGCCGGGCGCGATGGCGGCGCGGGGACAGCCGGGCCCGCCCTGCGCTCCCTCGGCGGCCCCCGGGGCGGCCTCTGCCTGCCCCTCCCCCTCGGAGCTGCCCCCTTTTCTCCCCCTTTCCCCTTTTCCCCCTCGGGGCTGCCCCCTTTCTTCCCTCTTTCCCCTTTCCTTCCTCGGGGCTACCCCCTTTCCCCTTTCTCCCATCGGGGCTGCCCCCTTCCCCCCCCCCCCTTGTCCCCTTTTCCCTCTCGGGGCTGCCCCCTTTCCCCCTTGTCCCCCTCCGTTCGGGGCCGCCCCTTTTCCTCCCCCTTCCCGCTCGGGGCTGCACCCTTTCCTCCTTGTCCCCCTCCCCTCGGGGCTGCCCCCTTGCCCCTTTTACCCTTTCCCTCCCCCTTTTTTCCCCCCACCCCTTTCTCCCCCCCCTTTCCCTTCCTCTCGGGGCTGTGCCCCTTGCCCCCTTGTCCCTCTGCCCCTTGCCCCCTTGTCCCTCTGCCCCTTGCCCCCTTGTCCCTCTGCCCCTTGCCCCCTTGTCCCTCTGCCCCTTGCCCCCTTGTCCCTCTGCCCCTTGCCCCCTTGTCCCTCTGCCCCTTTCCCCCTTGTCCCTCTGCCCCTGCCCTTCGGGACCGCCCCCTTTCTCCTCGCCCTCCCTCTCGGGGCCGCCCCCCTTTCCCTTTGCCCTTTCCAGCCTCCCCTCGGCTCTTGGGGCGATGGGGGTTCCCTCGCCTCGCTGGTGTGGGGGTGTCGGGCCCCTCCGGAGGGCGCCGGGCAGGGATCAGCCCTGCCTCCCTGCGGAGTTAGGGAAAAGGCAGGGAGGGGCGTGTGCGTCTGGGCATTGTGCGCGGGGAGCCAAGCGGCGTTCTGCTCCAAAAGTTCCTTTGTAATGGCTCGTGGCTTGTCTGACGCAGGGATGGCGTGTGGTGCTTGTTGTCATCTTCAAACCCGTGTGTCTGTGTGGATACGCACGCGCATGTGCGCTGGCTCGCTGAAGATGAGGTGCGGGGAACTGTAAAATGCTGTGCAGGAGACTGACCTTCGGCAAGCCTCTGCTTGTGTCTGTACACACACACATGCACACAAGCCGACGCTGGCTGACTAAAGAACAGCCTTCAGCACTTTTCAGTTCATTGGGTCCCGTTTAAAACCATTCTTTACTTCCGCCTAAACTTCACTGGAGAAATAAAAATTTAGGATGCAAAATATTTGTCGTGCTGGAATTGATTCTACTGTTTATTTCTTACTGTTGTTAGTTTATCATCATTTATATTCATCTTGCCGTCATAACCTCCTTTATGTTCATCTTGCAGTCACAACCTTAATGTCAACGATACTCTATAAGCTTTTCTGAGTATTGGTTGCAAAAATGAGTGCTGTCAGTCTCCTCAGAAGCTTAATTTTTTTCCTTCAGTTTGTTGTACTTCGTGGCTTTGGTGTACGTGTAAGGTTGTACTACAGAAGTCTGAAGTCTTTGCTGCTGTCTGCAGTTCAAATTCCTGCTGTGATCTTCTTGCTAAACCCTGATTTATTTATGTTATTTATGTGTTTTACAGCTTGAGCAGTACAGACTATGTCCATAGAATTAATCACATTTTGTGCACATGTAGAATAAAATACTGATATTTATATTCAGATTGTTGACAGATTATGATCTTTTTAAAAAAAAAAGTAATCAGAAAACCCTTGTAATAGATTTGGAATATCTATTTTGAGAATCTTACTGTGTGGGTAGTTTCTGTATGCTCTTGGACAATTATATTCTGGGATTGTCATAGCTGGTGAACATACTTGGCACCCTGCAACTACTCGAAGAGTGACGTATGCCTTTAGGATGCTACCAGGAAGCCAGGCATTTTATGGGTCAGTGTTCTCTAGCACGCTTCTTTACCTGCACCTTGCTGCCATAATCTGGAATCAGCAGAAGTCCTAAAGTCTTTCCATTTTGGCAATGGAGAACAAAAATGCTGGCAGAGCATTTTCTTAAGAGCCTGCAAACATGATCTTCCCTGAGGCCTCAAGTAACCTGGGTATGTTTTAAAAGGCCTCAGAATATATGCTGTTAAACTTCAGACAAGCATGAGGGAAACTTTTAATTCCATTACTCAAAGGAGTACATGAGATGGAATGAAGAAATAATTTACCTCTCTAATATTTTTATATTACACCTGATTAGGAACTTCTAGTGATGGTGTTGATGCCCAGGTTTCAGTGAATGCTCTTCCCTGCTGCCTTTTGAAAGGGCTAATCTTAATATTTGACAACAAGAGTTGGCATAGTCTGTGTATGTTAAACTTTGTGGTCAGTTTGTGTCACTGACTTCTGTTACAGAAGTGTTCTCTGAAGTTTTTGCAGTTACGGCACCTTAAGTTCCATTGAATTTGTTTTAAGTCACAATGAAGGTGCTGCCTTCATCTGTGATGTACTCCAGAGCTTACAATTTGGCTGTTACTGCCCCATAGGAAAGACCATATTGTTTTATCGTCTCTCTGTTATATCTGACTGCTAGACATTAAGATACTTGTAATGTTATTTACTTGCCGTGTTGGGTCAGAGAACAGAAGGAACGAGGCAATTGCGGATATTCTTAATTAGCACCTCATTATTCAAGCATATGATCTTAAGTGTTATGCATTTGCTTACAAAATGGCGGTGATAGGTAGTAAGCAATAGATTATTGCGGATTTTATGGTTGTGTCCTAATTTTTAAGGGCAAAATATAGAAGAGAAGTATGACTTAATGTGGCTTATGTTGCATTAGTTTTCTGATCATCCCTCTCCTTCGTGCTAAGCTGATGAAATCTGACCAGTTCCACGATGCTCGCTGTATGTCTTTTCAATGATACCCATTCTACCTAACTGATCTTTTTTTTGCTCTATTCAGGGCAAGTTTCTCTCTAAAGGGAAAGAATTATAGGTGTACATGATTACTGAAAGAATTCTGACTTGCATTTCCTGGCAGTTACAGTTGCACTTCAGTGAAGCTGAAGGAGGTATCTCACTGCTACCTCTTTTTATTTGTGATTTCTTCAAGTAAGTTAAACTAGAAGACTTTAAGAATGGCAGGCGATTTATTTTTGAGCTTTAGCACAAGCCAGTTTTATGACTTCTGAAGAAACAGAAAACGCCTGATCGTAAAGCTAACCCTCAGCTTTGCTTGTTTATCTCTGTCAGAAATAGCACTAAAGCTTTGTTCTTAATCTTAATCTTTCTTGTGCATCTGCATTTTAAATAAAAAGCAATCACAAAATGTTCAAGCCAGGCAGCTGTTAAAAACCTGGTACTTGGAACTGCAGCAAAGTCAGTGTTGTGAGCAAAGAGCAGGCAGTACATCAGCATTATGTAACTATTAATATCTGCAGCAGGCATGTGTGATTTGTATTGCTTTGTACCCCTCCTTTTTTGTCCTCCCTTCATAGGGCAAGACGACAACTAATTGATGTGTAAGAGTTTGTTATGCTTCCCTGCAGGAATATGACATCAGAAGTGAATTAGCCAACCTTTGTCTTGCTTTACTTCCTTTTTTTTCTTAGTCACTTGTGTGCTGCAATCCTTTTGGTAAGCGTGTCTTAAATTTTACATTTGTTACAGGTATACCCAGTTCAGTTGTGTCATTTCCTTATTGTTGTAATTCTTTTTCTTCCCCTGTTCTTATTGCTGTTGGATAAGGGGACAGACATCAACTTCAGGAAAATTACAATCAGAATTCTAGAGTAATCGTTCTAGGTACAGTTGAACTTGATGATGTCAAAGGTCTTTTCTAAACAAATGATTCTGTGATTCTCCTGATACTTCTTACCTTCTGGCCCTTTGTCATCTGACCTCAATTTCTGCATTACTCTCGTCTGAAATGTCTGTTCCTAGTCCACCTTGTTTGTCAAAAGAGTGGTTTAAATGATGCTTTGTCACTCTATACTGAAACAAAGAAAAAGAAATGCAGCCGTTTTCTGCAGTGCATAAAACTGGGTGAGCAGCTAAGTATGAAAGTTCCAGATTGCCTTGTGTTTTTTTTCTGTGAAATGTGATTTTCCAGAGAACTGAGTCATGAGGGAAGACTTCACATGCATATGAGTGATCTAGGCACTGAAATCCCATTGAAGGCTGCAGGGCTTACAGGCTGAACTACTTAAAAATTATAATCAACTTGCTATTCTCCCCAGTCCTTTTTGATTAAAGTTTTGAGTTTTCCATTTGAGGTCAGGTAGTCATCAGTCTTTGATGTATGGGGTGTTCAGATAGGTAAGTGGTGAAAGGGGTAGGTAGCTAACTGGGGCAGATGGAGCCAAAGGCAGCAGTCCACATGGGTGTCAGTTTAGCTGTCGCTGGGCCTGCTGTGTCACTGTAGCACCTGGATTTGGTGGGGTTTCTAAATGATGGGTAGTGCAAGACTCTGAGACAGCAGCCTGCAATGGTACAGCACTGTACGAGGTTAAAGAAATTGTGATTTTTAGAAGATGTGTGGATCTTAGATGAGTGAGTTATGTGTGCTCTCTAGAAGCAGGGGTAAGAGATGAAAATTGCTACTGTGAAGGCTTTATTCCAGTCCATTTGCCTGCACAATGCAGTGTGTTGTGAATAGTTTTACAATTATGTCAGATGAGGCTTAATTTTCTGTACGTCTTAACACTATTGTCATCGACTCTTTACCCTTATGAAGTTATTTGGTTAAATACCTTTAATCAAAGCCAAATTGTCTTTGTAGGTCTAAAACTAAGGCACGGGTGGATGAGGTGCTGGGGGATATGGTTTAGTGTTTGATGGGAACGGTTGGACTCGATGATCCCGTGGGTCTCTTCCAACCTGGTTATTCTGTGATTCTGTGAAAACACGTGAAAATCGACCTACGCAGGAAATGTGCACAAAGAAAAATCTCTTCCTCCTTCCTTTCTTTTCACGGGACTGATCCTAATAGTGATTGCAAAATAAAATCCTGAATGTTATTTATTGTATGGGTTTTTTTATATAAGGCCCCTAGCTTATATCACCATGCTTTTTTAAATATTTATTGTCTTTGGAGAAATTTTATGTAATTGGTCTTCCTGATCAGACTGAGCTAGCTTACAATATGGAAATTCTGTTCCTTTCTACAGATCTGGTACTGATGTCATAAATGAAAGATGAAATATTGCATTTAAGGGCCTGTGTTTATAGCACTAAAAATATTGAGTAGAGATGCATTAAGTGATAAACTTTACTGTTGTTTCCCTGTGACAGTTGCACTGATATTTTTACTCATATGAACCTCTTCATCACTGAAGATAAAATTTTTCAGTGAAACACCTAGCATAAACCTTTAATAGCTTAGAAGTGTAAATGAAGATCTTCTGAAATAAGTTAAACAACAGTTTCAAAGAATGGGCTGTCCTTGCATCTTAATTTTTTGTTTTAATTTAATAATTAACGTTTTAAGTGTTGGATTTATTTCTGTGACATTTTTACCTGTAACAAATTTGTCTGTTAAATATGGTGAGTTTTTCTTGAAAGGGTAGCTTGAATGTTTTCATAAACACTTTTCCCTAATTTTTATGAAGAATCCTGCCACAAATGAAGAAGAAAAATTATATATGTTGAGTTATGTTTGGAGATTCAGTATTGATGCAGTGAATGCTTAAAAAGTCATGTTTTACATTTTTTTTTCACTTTTTAGTTAAGTTTGTCAGCACTTTCTGTTCCATATGAACAAGGAAACCTCATTTCTCTTTGTGTGTCCCTCTTATATCAGGGTGATCAGATGCCAGACAGGTACAATTCTTTCTGTCTATTCCCTCTGTAAATAAAAAGCAGGTTGATCTAACTTTGTGTCTTGGCATTACTGTCTGGTTTTTGTATTCCTCTTTCAGAGGGCCACAGGTAGAACACCCAGCTCTCCATCTGATTCACAGAAGCAGCACTGGCTCACTGATACAAGAAGAGTGATAGCTGTTACAGTGGCCTTCTGGTTCTTTATGTGGGCACAGGTTGTGTCGTGTGGGCAGTTGCCTTTCTTTTTGACATGGACACAGAGGGACACAAGGTGGTTTTTGCCAGCCCTGCACACAAATATGTTTAGTCACATAGAGCCCCACTTCTTCATACTGAACAGAATAAAATTAGTAGCAAAAAGCATCAAGACTTACCTGGATTGTTCCACTTGGTTTTTTCTCCAAAGGTCTTGGTTGAGTCTGCATGTGGGTAGTGCAGGAGGAGAGGGTTGGAACAGGACTGTTTGTTTTGGTGGCTGGAAGCTTTTGGTGTGGTTGAGCCTGTCTTATGAAACTATGGCATTTCTAGGTTCTTGGAAGATGCACAAAGCCAAAAGAAAGATGTACCTGAGCTGTGCAGTGGCATTAAATGTAATGTAAAAGGACAGTTTCAGACTGTGGCATGTGTACATGCCACATCTAGTGACTCTTCTAATCCTATCAAAAAAAGGCAGAAGTTCAGTAGCAGGAATAAAATACCTTCAAATGGCAGGGTTGGCAGAAGTCAGCTGTGACGTGGCCAAGCTAGATGTTCTTTTTGTGTTATCTTAAAAAAGAGAAAATAAGCACTTTCTCAGCTTGTCGTATCTGAAAAATGTGGTAGGAGCCACATCAGGATAATCTCAGAAATCAAGCACTACATTAATAAAAAACACTAGCAGCAGTCTGCTAGATGGGGAAAATGAGGCACTTCTGACAAATGGCCAATTCTGGTCTTATTTTGAAATTTTCTTCCCAGTGACAGTGCTGTCAAAACAAGGAAGATATGACAGCTGGTGATGTCATCACACCTAACTTTGTGAGACCTCAGTGCTCGGTTTACAGTTTTAGATTTGAATGTTGTGGTGAGTTTCATAGCCTCAAACTTTATTCTAGGCTTCAAGTACGTCAGCTGCTCTGGAAAGAGGAATGTACAAATGGATGTATACCAGTACATGCACTTTCGACAAGCCATTTTCAAATGGAGAAGAAAAGTAATCTTAAGAGGTTATGAATAAAAAAAAAAAAGAAATAAATGGCAACTTGTTAGGTTGGAGAGGCACTGCCGGCACTGCCAGCTCTTCCTACTGAAACGGAGCTATTGCACAGCCAAGACTGTGGGTTCGAGCTGCCTCGGGCTTAGGTCTCCCACTTCCTGGACAAGTGCTGTCACAACTAGCCAATTTTAGTAAAATGGGCACCCTCTTTGCCAGATGTGTTTTTAATGAAAGTGACTAACTACTTCTGTTTTGTGCTGAAATCATTTCAGACTTGCACAGTGGAAGCTCACAGCACATGTCAGGATGTGGATGCCTTACGGCTTTGAGACTTACAGCGAAAGTGGAAAATATATTTCCATTCTATCATTTAACTACTTATTCCGCTTAAACATCGTTTCTGTTACCGTAGGCTAAGATTAGCCTAAAACTGATATAGTCCAATTTACTTCTCAGTCACTCTGTAGCCAAAACACTAGATATCGAGTCACCCCCTCAAACCCTCCCTTGGGTGTGCCTCCTCCATTTAGAATGGACAGAATAACATGGAAAACAAGCCTCCAAACTGAGTGATGTAGACACAACAAAATCTGGTCAGTACCCTGTGCATTACTTCTATTTATGATTCTAATCCCATTTTTCTTTTTCTTGAGTTACTGTTCAAGGTACTTAGCAGAAATTTGCTATCTTTCTCCTTGTAAAACATGTCCTTCCAGTGAAAAATAGAGATCAAGATTTTCCTTCGAACTATTCTATGGTGGCTTAACATTTGCAAGCATAGTTGATCCACTTTGGCTTTGAACAATATTTTACCTTTCGACAGTAATCCTGTTAATGTTGACTGATTATTGTGGTTAGAGAGGTCAGAGTCATTTACTTGGTAAAGCTGTATATGTAGCTTGAATTACTGAAAATGGTTTTGCTTTTCCCCGATTAATCTGAAAAGGTTATCTAGAGCAGGCTTGAAAAATTATTGACAAGAGGAGGCTTACAGTATCAGTCATTTCCTTGTTACAGAAAATAAAATTGTTTGGTTTTTTTTGTTTTTATAGAGTACCACAAGGTCATATTTAAGCACTGCTTTGGTATGGTTAGTGTAGTTAACACTTGTCATCTTTGAGGAGTGAGTGATGCCTTTGGTAAAGCATGAGACAATTGGGATAAGAGGGCTGGGTGAAACTGTCTGTTTAGATCATGGTGCTTTAAATCATTTGTCATATTTTGGTATTTAAGGGAAGCAGTACTTAAGACATTTTTAAGGAATGTACTGAAGCAGGCTCTTAATTGAAGCCTCAGAGTTGTGGTCGCAAAATTTGCTTGTATCAAATGCCTAGAATAAATTATTAGGAGAAAGAGTTGCAGAAGCTGTTTACTCTTACAAACTTGTTCCAAATTCTAGAATGAGTGTGCATAATTTGAATGAATGAGCTGGCCACTAAAGCCTTGCAGCAGTGATGATGAGAAGTATGGCCTATGTTCGTTTCCCATGTACCTCAATGTCTAATACTTCTTGTTTTAATACCCTCTTGTGGTCTAGAGGTAGCACTAGTTTGGTCATCTTATACTCTCCTTCAAAGAGATGAATTTCATGGACTGCTGCATCATTTTTCATTCACTTTTTTTTTTTTTTCTGCCTTATAATCAACTTGCTGGAAAATGCTTGTCTAGCAACAGAGAAGTCCAGATATTTGTCCTTTGGGCCACGGATTTTATAGGTCTGCTAAAAAATGCTTAGTTGGCAATCTTTGGCTCTAACAGTAGGGTTGAATAAATTGGATGCTATCTATTGAGACATAACAATGTTGTTTAAAGAAAGGGCTTTTAATAGTCACTGCAGTTGTGTGAGTTGTGTTTGTCTTTGCTATGAAACTTTATTAAAGCTGTGCATACCATAGTGGGTGGAAGAAAAGGGAAGCCACAAATCAAAATGAGAATCTTTTCAGTAGAGCCTGTTTTTCTGCGTACAGTGTGTAAAAAAAAAAAAAAAAAAAAAAAAAAAAAAAAAAAATTGTGTTCAGCTGTTGTTGTGTGCGTGTGTGATGTTAAACTATTGCAGTTTCTGTCTGTATTATCTCTCTGCATTGTGGAACTTGAGTACTTAGTTTCCAGTTACTAAAAAATGAGTTATCCTGAAAACATCAGGCATATTTGACCTCTAACTGTAGAGTGTTTGCTCTTATTAATTAATAATATCACCATATTTATATTTTATTTAATGATTGCATTTAGAGCTACTCTGTACTGTTGAGTAGGAAACTGTTCTGCTTGACTAGTTTTATTCAAATACACAAGCAATAAACCTCTCTGTCAATAAAGTTGAGGCATTTATAGGTTTCCTTGGAGTTACTGTAGAATTTTCAAGGCACTTACCTGCTATGTAGGAGAGACAAACTCAAATCCTTTTTGTTCTACTTCTCTCAAATCAGGGTCTTAATGTGAAGCTGTGTGCTCCTGCAGTTGTTTCCATGCTACTTCCTCAGGAAAAAACTCTTTTTTTTAATTCCTCCCCTTGTAAAATGAATTTGTGTTGTCTTCATTAAGAATCTTGGTGCATGACCCTTCCTGCTGTACTTGGGTCTTTAAGTGGAGCATGCATAGTATATTTAGAGAAAAATTCAGCTTTTTCAGCCTGGATGAATGTAGACTAAAATGGAAGATGGAACTGACTGGTGAATATCGAGTTTGCTCTTGGTGACAGCTGTGTCCATTTGCTACTTTTACAAGCTTTCCTATTCCCTCTGCTTTTACCTTTTATGTGGTTTGTATGCTCTGTGTGACTTTGGACTGACCAGGATCTACTTTCTGTACTGATCCTATAAAGTTGCTGGTAAGTCAAGACGTGACCTTTCGACTTGCAATTTTTGGAGCCGTCACTAATGGTTTGCTGAAGCTGTTGGCTAGTGGCAGCTGCCAACAAATCCTGATGAAACCTTGCCTGTCATCAGGGAAGCTGTTGAGAAGGAAGCATCATTGCATGAAGCCTGAAACCTGCCCTCATGTTGGGTCTTATATGCAGTTTTGGGATCTTCCAGGAGGAGCTGCAGAAAGTAAAAGGAAGCAACCTTCTTAAAAATGGTGTCTGAAAGGGGTAGTGGCAGTTGGAAGTAATCAGTGCTTATGAAGTCTCCAAGGCAATGGGCAAAGCACTTGTGGAGCTGGTACTCATCAAATTGTGCAGTATTAAAACCAGAGAGCACTTGCTGAAATTTGGTTGGAATCACAGAAAAGAGTAGGAGAAGCGAACGTATGTGGTTTATAATTACATGAAATTATTAAGGTAGATAGTACTAGCAGGGTTCAGGAACACAAATTCACACACGTCCGTAACAGATGCAAGTGGAATAGGCAGAGGTGTACACTTTAGCAGCTGTCGTATATCAGCCGTGAATGTTGGGGGAGTCTGTGAAAGATGGATGGCAAATAAGTGACTAAGACTCATGTGCCGTCAATGTATCACCTGATGATTGTGTTGGACATGGAACACTTCTTTTGACCACTGATCTCAATAATAAATTTTAGTTTTATTAATGGGTGTATATTATACACTTTTAATTTCTAACTAGAAAATCATTGAGAAGGAGAGCATATTTTGTGCTTTGTTTATGGAATTTAAACCAGTTCCTCGAGCTGTTCTTGAGTTACCATTTGCCAAACAGAAGGCTACATGGTAATCTTTGTAGTAGCTTTTAAAGTCTAGAGGAACTCAGAGTTGCAGTACTTCATAATGTTCAAGCTGTAGAATAAGCTTTTTACCAATATTTTTCTATAAATATTTTTGTATTCATGCTTGAAGATTTGAAAAATGTTTGTCCCAGATATAGTCTGTAGTATTGGAGACTTCAGGGCTTTTGTTGACAAATTTCACAGTCAATTCCTATAATCATGCAGTAGGAAAAACTCTTGGAAGTTGTTCTTGATTTTTAATTGTAAAATTTTGTAATAAATATGAAGCATATATCTGTTTCGATCATACCAAAATTCCAGTATTCAGGATTATTTCTGACTAATTCTTTAGTAGGAAGGAAACGTAAAAAAAAAAGTGGAGAGAAATTGGTGTACTTAAAAGGCTAACTCTACACTCCTAGTAATTAGTCTTAGAATATTTACTTTTAGAAAAGAGCTCTTATATTGACAAATGGCATGTTACTGTTGTAATAGTAGCTCCACTGTTGCTGTTAATGTGGGGGATGGGAAGGAATGGGTGTCTTGGAAGTCATATGGAATGAACGCAAATTGTGTATATTGTGCTGTTAAATGTGTAATTCATTGCTTGCTTCTGGATTATAAGCCACAAAAAATGAACGTGAAAGTATGTACATAAAAGTAGCCACTAGGATGGAGAGAAAGATATATATCTGTGTATATATGTGTATATCTACACACACACTTCATGTATTTATAATTCTTTTATTACATTGTTTTCCTTCACAAAAAAAAAAAAATCCCCCTCAGGTTAAATATACCTAGTTAAAGAGAACTGTCTAAAGTGATACAACTGTTACTTAAGTGAAGTGCATGTAAAGCATTTCTCATTGCTTTTGATAATTTTATTTTTACATGAGGGAGTCTCTTTTTGGCAGAAAAAATATTCTGTTGCAACATAGTTTTCAACAATGTTCAGTTTAAATATGTTTTTTGATTCTCTTGGTAGAAGTGCCTCTAGAGGTTGTGGGTTTCCATGGTACCTGATCTTTATTTAGCAGACACTTGGTATTTCTAGACAACAGTGGAACGGCAGCAATGGACTTCTGTTCTACTTTTCTGATCCTAGTGCAGATTTTACACCTTTGACCTTCTAACATATTAACTGCTGTTGAAAACTTTCTGCAGAGATGCATCAAGAGGAAATAACTGTCATGAAAGGCTGTTGCTAGATCTGAGTATGTGATAGTTGATGCTTGCCAAGTTATGGAATGGTGGGAAAATATTATGTGGATCTGTTCTGTGTGGTCAGGAATTCCGATCAAGTTTTATCACTTAGTTTTAAATGCGTCAAAGCAAAAAGTAACTGGATGTTGCTGGAGTTTTGTGTTTTACTGGAATGTACTGAAGTGCCTTAAAAACTTAAATGCTTAATTCTTTACTAGAATATTAATCTGAAAGCTTCTCAGTCACCAGGAGATGATATTTCTCTGGAGTGTTGTGGCTGTGGTCAGGACTTTGCGTTTCAGGATAGGATGTGTTTGGTGCTGAAGTGCAATTAGCTAATGTCCTACAAGCTGGGAGGTTAACGATCTGATCTGTGTAGGTCCATAGTAGGTTAGTGTTAAAACACAAATTTGAACTAAGTTATCAGTGGTTTACAAAACCAGATAACAAGGAGAAAGCTAGTAAGTTAAACTAAATGGTGAAATATTTATTTCAAATGTCATTGTGGATATGTTTTTTTTTCCCAATAAGCAAGATATTAAAACATTTATTTTGCAGAAGGATATATTTATGTCTTCTGCGCTTATAATTCTTATCTAAGTGTAATTACAGGTTTTAGTTGCGATTATTCAGTGGCATCTAGTAACCTAAATTAGGACTGATTTATCGTAGTACTTGAATGGCATTTGTGGGTTAATGGTATGGATTTTATGGGTTTTTCTAAAAATAAAAAGTAATAGTCGAACATGGGAGCTGTAGAGACTATTAGGTACCGTACAGAAACAACAGAGGTGGGGAAACAGGTCAAAGCTGTCTCCAACATGAAGTGTTTCTATAACAGTTGCAGAATTAAATTTTATTTCAAGATTTCTTTTGTTTTTTTTTCCTCTAAAATACCAAGATTAATGCTTAGCTATGTGAGTAAACCTATTTTTAGGGTACTAAAGCTGAAAGAAAAATGCAAAATTGTTACACAACAAGCATTTAATGTGTGGCTTGTTAATGTGTTTGAGTGAAATTGTTTTTATGTAGATAGAGAATTCTGCTTTCAAGCCTTAGTCTCCTAGGATTAGTGTTTCATTTGTAGTACTTTATTACAGATTTACAAATCACTACCAATAAGCAGGTGTAAAAGACCTTTGAATTTTTCAGCAAGCAAAAATACCACCTGTAGCCTATGGAGGGGATAAGCTTCTTGAAAGTTTAACGAAGATGTTAGCAGTTTTCTTTTTAACCTGTTGGTTACACCTCTAATATTTGTTACTGTACTAGTATGGAAGGTGGCGTGAATCTAGTGCAGGAAAGTTGCAATACTTTTGTTCACTGCACAGGCAATCTGTAGATGAGTCTTTTGTGTGCTTCCCTCCAGCACTAGAAGCTGCAGTAAGTGGATATTTTTGGTTGAACTTTTGGCTGAAAGTCTGAAAAACTGCCTCTAGAAGACCAAAGTGAAGACTATGAACCTCTGTTGCTGAGTGTTGATTTTTGTGGAGGAAGTGTAACAACGGATTGGGTTAGGACACAAAGATTGAATTTTCATGGTACGCTTAGTTGTCTCCACACTTTTACTTAAAGCATAATATTAGATCCAGTGTTACTGAGTTTGTATGCATTGTATTCATTTTAATGCAGTTTGAAAGAACCCATGAACTGGTTGGTGTAACATCATTTGAAAGGCTAGAAAGGAGGACATGTTAAAAGTGCTCATAAGATTGCTAGGGAGAATGCAGTGCCATTCTGTGGTGCCTCAGGCAAAACCATTACTTCTAAAACTTATGCAAAAGCTTACCTAAAGTCAGGCTTTGTCAAGATGAGCTGGTGATAAAAGAGGAAACAGGAAAAGAAAGCTGGTTAGTTTGCTATGGTTTATTTTCCCCTGTGTGGCAGTATCTTCTGTGTAATTTTGTGCTGCACTGAAATGGTATGAAGATAGTGTATATTTATAAAGAAGGTCTTTCAAAATGCTTGCATTGTGCTGTTGAAGTTAATTATGTTGCAATAATTTTATAATGTAATGATTTCTTTAAATAGTATTTTATGAAATAGCAAACAGCAGCTTTTGAATTTTGCATAAAAGAAGGCAATGGAGATAGTGAGTACTGTTTAGTCACAGTCAGTATAACACACAGAGCTAGCCTGTGCTACTTTAATGCACTCTATCAGAAAACATCATTCTAATCTTGTGTATGTATGGTACAGTTGACATAAGACATATTCTTTTCTGTTGGTTTTTTTTTACAGTTTGTTATATTTTAATAACTCGTCCATATTGACACTCTTGTACAATCAGTCAGTTCATCAAGCAAACTCTCGTTATCCAAAAAAAGCAAACTTTTGTAGGTCACACAAAATTGCTATCTGCAGGTAAATGAAAAGTGTAAGTAGAGAATGAGATCTTCCTCCTAGTTTTAGGTTTTTATTTTGAAAATTGGAGTCCCCTCAGTAAGGGCTTCTGCACTTTCTTATGATTCATGTTCTTTGTAGGGTGTCAGCTGATTTCAGGCATTGTATCCAATTACTTTGGAAACGTTTACATAAACAAACCAGCAGACTTTAGGAAATCATTTACAGAATGAGATGCAGTACTTCGAGTAGATTCTTCATAAGGAAAAAAGTAATTGTAAAATACAGGTAACTATTTCCCACGATGTTTTGATACCAATAGCTCTGACACTGATTTTTAGCTTCTTCTGAAATGAAATAGTGACTCATTGTTTTCTAGAGCCTTTCTGGGAAAGAAAGGGAAGACAGTATAGGGTAAAAATCATATGATGGAAATTAATGCTTTCCTATACTGTACACAGCCTAGTAGCCAGCTTGAGGTTTTGAGTCATTAGTGTCAGAAGAGTCATTGCCTCTTGATCAAAATTTGAATTTTAAGTGTCCCATCATAGATATTTCTTGAGACTATAAGCAGCATGACTCTTAAGCCTGTAAAGTACTGTAGTTTGACAGCTGCATAAGCAGGAATTGACGTACTTGTCTAAGCAGCATAAGAGCAATATGTCTAATAAGAAAGTGTTATCTTTTTTAATTGTAAAGCTCCATGTAGTCAGCCAGGTACTCTGTATACAGACTAAGTTATGAACAAAAAGAAATGTATTTGTGTCCTGCTTTTAAATGTTGGGGTGGGGTGCAGGGGAAAGGACTAATTTACAGTTGTCAACAGTTTAGTAGGTTGTAGCAATTGTTTTGTCCATAATCTTGACAAAAGCAACTATTTTGTGTACTACTGTGTAGTGGTGCACTGGGGACATGGGAAGGGGCTGGGATTAAGAAGTGTGAATTCTCCTGAGTCCATTAATTAAAAAGGCAGACAAATCTTAATATTGGGAGAAAAAAAAATCTTATACATTGTTTTTATCCTTTTAACGCTAACTGCCGTTTCAGGTAACATTTAAGTACATAGCATAAGTAATGCCTTGAAACAGACATTTTCTGTTCCATTCTGAGTGTTTTTTAGCTTGGTTTCTATGGCAATGAAACCTATGCAGAGTGTTGGGCCTCTTCTTCCCCTGTCTCCAAAAATAACTTCTAAATTTACCAGCCAGTATAAGCCAAAATTAAATGGGATAGGGGAGGCTCAAAAGTAGTTAGTTGCTACTGATTTCAAGCAAACCAGTTACTCCACAGAGGAGAATCAGTAACCTGTAAAGACGCAGCAGAATTGCTGCAAGACAAAATGATATAACCACTGCTGTCTATCCTGCTGGCATAGGCAAAATTTCCAGCTTGCTAGGGCAAGTTCTACTGCAGTTGTAGGGTTTTATTGTTTTGGTTTGGTTTTTACCCCAGTTGAGTCCTCTGAGAGGAGCTGAAGTTACTGCCTTCAGGAGAGAGAAGGAGATGGGACACTTGAATGAGAGCTAACAAAAGCTGATTTCTGTTCTTGGAACAACTTGTATTTATTATTCTAGCTGTAAATATTCAAGCTGCTTAATCTAGTTCTTGTGAGTTTTGTGATGGGGGACTCTGTAAGGACTCTGTCACACCTACAAATGGGCAGTCTTCAGACAAAATGTTTAAAGCAAAGAGAGAAGCATAGTCTGACTTTACAGACTCCTTTTATATTTTGCTTTAAGTTGCTGCATTAAGGTAAGCTTGATGCTTTTTAGAATTTCAGAAAGGTCTGTATAGTAGCAGATGGGATAAATAGAAATTCTTCGTCCATGAATACAAGTCCTACAAAGTAAAGACCTTTTGAATGATCTACTGGGCTTAACAGGGCTCTCTTGTATGGAGCCGTTAGGATGGAATTTTTCTGTTTCCTAATTGTAGTTGCAGTAAGACTTGAATGACTTGTTAACTTGGTCTTTGAAGGCAATAAGTCTCATGTACATATTCTCCCATTCTCATGTTACCTCCATCATTTGTAACTGTTATTAAATTACAGATAATTTGAAGAAAGTTAACTTTCAAGAAGGTACCTAAGACACAAATTTAATTTCTTAAGTAATGGCAAAATGGATTTTGATCACTAATATGGTCTTTGACCAATGAGCTGCTGTGGATCTCTGTCTTCCAGGTAGTGACAGCACATCCTTGTGGCTTGGTAGGGGAAAAAAATATTGCAGTGATTGAAGTGGAGGACAAAAGGAAAGAAAGAGTGGAAGTAACACACAGATATCCATTAATGAGGCTTTAATTTTTCCCCTGCTGGTAGTACAGGTTCTTGTGGTGCGGTAGTTGGAACTGCACACACATTCCAGTTGTAGTAGTATGTGCTCACGTGTGCATCGTGCCTGTGTGTATATATATATTTACGTATATGTGTGTGTATATAAATGTAGTTTATATGTATAGCTAAACTCTTCAATCTTTAAGCTATAGTTCCTCAAATACAGTATTTGGAGGGACTACTGAAAAATGACGAAAAATTATTTAGCAGGTAACTTTATAGCTTTTTATGATTTGACACGTTTAAAGAGAAAAGCATGGTAGAAACGATAAGAGAAGTTTTTCTGTTGCCCAAACTTCTTGTGAAGCATCTTCTGTTTTCCCTTGAACAATCTTTTCAGTTTATCTGCTTACTGTTGAAATGTCTTCTATGCTTGTAATTCCCACTGTTAACCTTAGTTTTTAATTAGAAAGAAAAGCTTGGAATTTGAACCTGCAGAACTTTAAACATGACCCAGCGATGTGCCCTTGCAGCAGAAAAGGCTAATGATATCTTGGGCTGCACTAGGCAAAGCGTTGCCAGCAGGTTGAGAGAGGTGACCCTTCCCTTCCGCTCAGCATTGGTGAAGCTGCAGTGCTGTGCCAAAGCTGGGACTCCCCAGCATAAAAGGAGTGTGGACGTGCTGGAGAGGGTCCAGCAAAGGGCCGCCAAGATGATAGAGACTGGAAGATCTCATGTATGAGGACAGGCTGAGAGAGATGGAAGTCTTCAACCTTGAGAAGGCTCAGGGTGATCTCATCAATGCCTATAAATATCTGAAGCGATGGTGAAGCCAGACTCTTTTCAGTGGTGCTCAGTGACAGGACCAGAGGCAATGGGCACAAACTGAAACACAGGAGGTTGCCCCTGAACATAAGGAAACACCCATTTGTTATTGTTATTATTATTTTTATATAATGTGAGGATGACTGAGCGCTGACACAGGTTGTCCAGGCAGGTTGTGGAGTCTTTATACTTGGAGATACCCAAAAGGCAGCTGGACATGGTCCTGGGCACTAGTTATAGGTGGCTGTGCTTGAGCAGGTGAATTGGACCAGGTGGCTTACAGAGGCTGCTTCCAAGCTCAGCTGTTTTGTGAACTTTGATATACTCTGGATATAAAACAATTTTGCTATAAATGTTATATTACTTAGCAAAGAATTTAGCATTCTTTCTTCTGAGAATGTGCTTTTCCCAGTAATCTGATAATACTTTACCTAATATGAAATTAATGTAGAAGTATTCTTAATATTTTTGTTATTGAAAATGAAATAATATTTTTCGGTAGGGTATTCATAGAAACTATGAATTTGAACTTACAGAATACTTTTTCAGATGTGTTCAATCTACTAATTTTCTCTTCTGAGTTTTAAATATGGTACTAAGTAGTTGCCTACTGGCATCTTAGCTTGTAGTTTTCACTAGTGTGAACTATCACTTTTTTGCTTAATGCTAGTACTCTTAAAGTTTGATTCATATTTGAAACACTATCAAGTTAGCTAAAATAATAAAATTATCTTCTATAGGAAAAGCTATTGCTGCATTCAAATTCCACTTTTTTCAATCAACATTCTTGCTTATCTGAATTCATATTTCTATATATGTTTAACTGCATATGCCCTTTTAAAACTGCAGATTAAAAAACAACCAACCAAATGAACCAGCAACTTAAAGTTAGGGAAAGGATTCTGTTCAGACTGGAAAGAAAAACAGAATGTTTTGAAAGTGTTTCAAAGAATTTGATTCGAGGAGCTTTCTGACAGGATGTAAAAATACAAAAATCCCAGTCACAGAATTAGAAATTTGTCTTTATTTTTCATTTCTTCTAGATTAATACAATAAAATATAGTGTTGTAATTTAAAATGAGTTTGTACATTTTATGAATATATTTAAGGAAAAAATTGTAATAGCATTCATATATTTATATATAAAAAAGGTATTTTTTAGCCTGAATTTTCCCCTGTAGTAAGCACTTGAAATTACAGATATTTAAGGCTCTATGTTTAGATCACTGGTGAGAAGGAATCCATTTCTGGGGAAAAGATAAGACAGTTAATCTTTAGCTGTTCGCTTAAAAGGATTTAACTGGACTGCTTAAATTAGTCACATGCTGGTTTGTAAATAATTTTCAATTGTATTGAAGCATAATCTTCTCTCTTTATGAAGATGGTTCTGCAAGTACTAGGTTGTCATGGGAAGTATTCCCTGAACATGTCTGAAATTTGTGTTTTTCTTCCAAGCTTCACAATGAGGATGACCCCCCAGAATCTTCAGCAGTTGAGCAACCTTCCGCGTCTACAGAAACTACGCAGACTCCTCAGACAACAACTGTATCTGAAGCAGATACTTCCCCTCCACCGTACTCTAGCATAGCTGTAGAAGCAGCTGCAACCTCAGGTATTTCTTGCATAACAGCTTGTCAGGGAGGAGGGTGTATGAATCAGCACTTGTTTCAAAGTGATAGGATGCTGCAGTTTGGGTTTTTTTTTTCCTATGCACGCAATTGCAGTAAAAAGATATGCTTTCATGCACAGCCATTTGTCTGGTCTGTTCAGAAAAAGCACACTTCAAAGCTAAAATAATTGTTCCAAATTACTAGTCTAAATGGTTATTCATTAATTAGTGTAATAGGTTTTATTTAAGTCTGTGTGTAGTTAAGTTCCACATTTAATCTAAATCGTTGAGTAGTGCTCCATTATTAGACCGCATTAGCAATTTTCATTGCCTCTTATAGAAAAAAAAAAGCCAAAACACTGATTTGTCAAATCTCAAACTACTTAAGTACATGCCGTTGTTTGGTGAAAATACTGCCATGGAAAGATACATTTTGCATTTGCTCTTGTTAGAACGTCTTGAGGAACATGAGTAAGAGGGGTCTTTTTCTCCATTTATTCAGTATTTTCTTTCTCATGAGGTTGTGACTTTTCTTCTGGCTATGGGAGGCCTAGCAGCAGGTAACATTGAAGTTCCTGTTTAGGCATGCATCTCCCATGTGCCAAACAATTATTTTAGAAGTAACCTCCAACCTAATTATTTTAATGTTAATTAAAGGAGAAATATCCTGCTCTTGTTCTTGGAGGCAGTGTTTGCAAGTATACGTAGCTATGCTGAATTATCTCTATATATAACACCTATGTGTTGGTGTGCTGACGAATCTTTTTACCATGGGACTTGGTGCTGACAAATCCTTATCACAAAAACTGTCTTGTTACAAACTACTACTGTAGGAGGAAGCTCCAGGTCTGTTTTAATTAATTTTTATTTATTTTGTTAATAATTCTTTTGTGTGGTGATGCTTTACTATTTAAATATATAAGAAAGAAGTGTGTGGTCCATTTTGATAGAAGGATCATTTTTAAAAGAATGTGGTGGAACTGTAATGTTAGGAAAACAATTGTTCTTAGAACAACTGCAGTTAGCAATCAGTCCATGCTAATAAAAATACAACATGGTTATTACCAAACTTACCTAATTAATTGATGTTGATAATGAATAGGGGAAGTTTAGTATGTTTTCGTGCATGTCTTTTGAATGTTTGATAAAAAGCATTTAGTTGGAATGCTGTGGGATGTAACTTGGCAAATACGATTTTTTTGTTCATAAATATGCTGGCTCCTTACAGAAGGTAAGATTTCTGCCTTGAGTAGCAACTAACAGCACTATCAAGCTGCTACTCTTATTTTATAAAAACAAACGTTTTAAAAATCTTGTAAGAACTTGAACTACAAATATCATTGATTCTGGCTTCCGTTGAAAAAAAAATACTTTTAAGCTCAATAGTTACGTGCGCGTAAAATTTAATATTCTTGACAACTTTTTGGCTTAAAAATGCATAACCTCTTTATTTTGAACAGAAACACACAATGAATTTTATCCTGTACCACCTCCATACAGTGTAGCTACCTCTCTTCCTACTTACGATGAAGCAGAGAAGGCCAAAGCTGCAGCAATGGCAGCTGCTGCAGCAGAAGTTGCCCAACGAGTAAGTGTGCAGTTCTGCTTTATTTCAGTTATGTGAAACCTGTTAGGCTAATCTAATGGTTTATAGTAATTCGGCCTACATTATGGCCTACTTATTAAAATGATGGTGGGCTTGTTATTTAAATATTTTGGATGCTTAGATTTTGTATAGTGTAAGTTAGTTCTAAAGTACTATGATAAGTGTATTATACTTAATCTTCTCTGAGGCATAGCTACTGTATAAATAACTTTAAAAGCCAAATTTTGCACTGATTTAATAGTTTATCCAGTATTTTGTCATTTTTTAATTAGGTATTTACGTATTAGTTATTGCTGATCCTTAGTGCTTCAAATGGTAAAAAAAAATAATTAAAAAAATAAAAAAAAAGAACACGGCAGATGTTTAGAGAAGAAGGAGAATTTCAACAGTCAAGGAGGGCAAAGCTCAAATAATGTTGATCCTTTAAAAGGAAAGGTCCCTATTGGTTGCTCCATGAAAATTTTCATATTGAAGTTCAAGAAAATGTTCCAAGTACTTAAAAGAAAAAAAAAAAACCAAACAAAATGTCACACACCAGAATTTATGATAAACAGTACCTTAATTAATAGGTATATATCCAGTGCTTATAGTTTTATAAGAATTAATAGTGTAAAGAATACAATCTTCAAAATAGAAAATTGATGTCTTCAATTGGGATTAAATGTTAGTTTTGTAAACATAGCTCTTCCTTTTTTTCTCCTAAATTTTTGGAATGTGAAAATTCTGCTGTTTGGTAGTATTGGCCATGGTAGCTTCCAGTGCTTTCACTAAAATCTCCACCTTGATCAAATATGATTACATTTGAGATACATATAAAATCTTACTGGCTGCAGTGTGCTTATGACCAGAAAATATTCTAACCTGTCAGGAAGCTGTTCCTTCCTTGAGTGCCATACAGTAGTGAGTGTACAACACTCACTTTAAGGTAGGCACAGCTAAAATTAAAATGGGTTTGTGTAACATCACCAGTGAAAGTGTTACACAGATCTGTTCTACTTAATGCAGTAGGGAGCCAGGAACCCTTTCACGGTTACTTGACAGGTTTCCATTGTGAGGTGATGATCTTCAGTTGTAACCATGTAACTGCTTTAATAGGAGCACAGATTCCATATAGTCTGTTCTTACTGCTTGTCATATAAGTAAAACTTCTGCTGAAATACTGGTCTGAGTGAAACCCTCAGTCTGAAACGGAAAACTTTTAAACTTACTTGGAACCCAAATTTTAACTCTTAGGTTACCATTACCAGGCCTGTTACACCTCAGACAGGATATATGCAACTCTGTTGGAAAATTCTTGTTGCTTTTGACTTTGTTTATCTAGAAGCCTGTGAGGTGAAAGTTTCAGGCATAAGCAATCTTCCTTGACCTGAAATTCAGAGGGAAAACTTCAGACTGGGGTTTGGCCAGTTTCAGGAATAAAGCTTAGCAAGGAAAAATAACATCAGTGGGGTTTTGCCTTTTCATTTTAAGCTGGTTTTACTTTGGAGACCTTTCTCACATGTTAAGGTCACTGTGTCACAAACATCTTTTGCCCTTTTGCAGAAAATCGTTCTGACTTTGGACAAATTACAAGTTTTTGAGCAATTTTCCACAGCTAATACATATTGCTTCAAATTTAGTAAATGTGTGGAGATTGTCTTGCATGAAAAAGTTTAGACTGCTCATAGGTCTGAAGGGGATGGGACTGCAGGTGTGCTGTCACCTAAGAGCATTCTCATTCTGTACCAAAATAGGATTGCAGGACTGAAAGTATACATACCTCATGACTGTTCCTGACTGCTGTTTGTGAAAACACTGGAACTGAGTAATAGGATGGTGTGCCCTGAAGTAGTTTTATTATCCTTGACCTTCAGTTAGAAGGGAAGGGGAAAGCCACTTGATTCAACTTCAGAGGCATCAATGAAGAAGGGCAGCTCTGAGCCTCTGGAGCTTACATGTCATAGGAAAAGAAGTCTGACTATCATTGAGCAAGAAGGTAACTGATGCAGAGTGAACACAAATATGAATCAGAGAGGGTTGGCCTAAATCAAAATGAAAAGAGGCAAGGGTGAATGGAGAGCAGTGGTATGGAGCAAGTACTGAGAGATTTATGAGGGAGGAGGATAAACTGTGATTTGTGGAGAAAGGAACATAAGTAGGGACAAAATGCAGTACTGGGAAAGGAGCTGAAGCTACTGTGTGAGGAGTAGGTAGCGAGAAGGAATCTGGAGCTAAGAGGTAGGAGATTAGGATGCAGTGACAAAATGAGAAATTTTTACATAATCTGCTTTTCCAAAACATGCAATAGAACTTGATGTTCAAGAACTAAGTGCTGGCATCACAAGAATTTCGGTTACTTAGGAAAAAATCAGTAGGAACACACCGTTATTCCCCCAAAGCAAAGATGGCCTAAAACATTGTAGATGTACATGAGTACTAAGTTAGTATCAGAAGTGTACTCAGTGTACCCAAGAGCCACAGTCTTGCTGACTGCTAAAATCTGAAGTTTGATAGAATTTCTGCTCAGTTTTGCTTTTTTTTGTTATTTTTTTTTTTTAAGCGCACGCATGCATACACCCAAGCTGTAGTAAAGAAATAGTATTAAGTTTGCAAGGTTGAGTCTTGGGAAAAAAGTAGAAAATGCTGAAGTTGAATTCCAGTTTTGTAGATGATTTTAAAATAATGTGCCAGTGCAGTTTTAATTAACACCATTTTAATTAACTTACCATGTGATACTGCCACAAAATCCATGCCTTATTTAATAATTCTAATAGACTTACACTGGGATGGACTAAAACTGTGTAATAACAGTCTTAATCTGGCAGATGACTGGAATAAGAAGAAGGATTATGGTTAGAGTGGTGTTTTTTTATCTTGATGGGAAGGATTTTTATCCTTTGCTCTGAATAGCAGTGGAAGAACAGATAAATTGTTTAAACTTTGCTCTACTGGTATGTAGTTAATTGGGGTTTTTTTTTTCACTTCTGCTGTCTTGGAGATCACAGGCAGTGACAGCTGCCAATGTGTATATTACACACTTTGCAAAACATGCACAAATGATCTAAGATGCATGTTTTTTCATTTTTTTTTATTTTCAGCTTTATAAATTGAGTGCTTTTATGAATGTAAACTCTCCTGTGATCCATGCCTCTAGTTTCTTCTTGTAAATTGATGTTATATTGCCTATTCACTGCAATAGTGTGAACAACTGGAAAAGGTTAAATGTCCTTCTGTTACCTTGAGTGATACATGAACCTGATAGTTGTTCTTTAGCATCATCCAAAGTGTACAGTAAAGACTACAAATGTACTCATTGAGCAGAAGAGAGGAAAATGGTACCAAAAGGCAGCACATTTGCAGAACAACTTTCATCCTTTTTTTCCCTGAATGAGGTGTCAATCTTATATGATTACATAAATGTCTTTTTTAAAAGACTTCATCATAGGCCTTGCATCCACAGTTTGTACAAACGATGTAAACCTAAAATTTACTTAAACTTTCAGTCCTTGTTTTTGTAGTCCTTCGTGTAGTTTGTTTTAAAAACGCATTGTGCATAAACATTTATTTCTTTCAAAGGGTCCTAGATAGCTCAATGCATCAAAAAAATTGTAGTGGTCCTGTGTCATCAGTAGCGATAAGCATTAGTTATCCTGTCTTTTGACATTTTCCTTTTCAAATTCTTAAGGTCAGTTTTGAAAGGTTAATTTAAATGGGGAAAAATATTGTTAACAATTAAATGACTTGTTTGTGTATTGCAATGAATGGCTTTACTTAATGCTTTTCAGTTGCATTTGTCTTATGTTTTTCTGTTTTTACACGCTTAGCACACCCAGTTTAGGGAATCTAGGAGTCTGTTTGATGAAATATTCCTCAGTCGTCCAGAGGTATGGTATAGTTCTCTCTAGTTTAGACTTTAACTGTGCATTTGTTTGCCTGCAGGAAAATTCTTTTGGCGTTCATTGTGCCTTTTTTCCCCTACCATAAACTTCTCCATATTCTTTTGTATACTGAAGGTATAATTTATGTGGTTTATTAAGTAATTTGACCCTTTCCTCAGAAGTTTTTATCTGTAAATCCACTGCATTGAGAAGTGTTACATCAGTTTAGTTTTCCGAGGAGTTCCTGAACACTCAGGTTCTTTACTTGATTAAAGGTGGTTTTCTTGCTATACACCATGATAGAGTTCAGTTTGAAAGAAGTTACAAATCACTTGGGGGAAAACAGTCCTTTTTATAGAACGCTACAGAAAGCACTGAAATTTCAAAAGTCTTAATAGTTGTTTGACTTTATTAGATGCTGTGTGCCATTTGATGTTCTTTTGCTTAGAGAAATTGCGCTTTGACATACCATTTTTAGTATGATAATATATTTTGCTGTTAGCTGTTTCTCTGATCATAAGAGCAATTTTGTGTTTATACAGTTCTTGTCATGTTTAGCAAACAAGAAATGTTGCCCATGATCCTTAGCTAAATTTGTTGAAAATCAGTATAAGATACTGGAACAGTATGATATATTTTATGGATTTGTGTGTTGTTATATGACATTCTTCTCACGAAGAAGAACAAAATAATTATTCGTATTGATACAAATGTTACTATCTAATAGAAGTATTCCTGTGAAATTATGTTTAGTTCTAAGTATCAGCAGAGGGGGCCGTCGTTCCAGATTGTCCTTTTAATTCCCCAGTGAACAGTGGTAAGCAGTTACAGTTTGAAGAAAGACTGAGGCAGTTGACACCAACCAACTAGATCAAATGAGAGCACTGTGAAAGACAGTCAGTATTAGTGGGGCTTGAGCTGTGCCAGTTAGTGTCTTCCATCAGCAGGACTGACCGTAGAGCCACATAATTTTAAGTGATGTTGATGTAGGCTGAATGTGATTTAGGTACAGGAAACTAGTAGTTTCTTAAACATTTTGATTATTTTCAAATGGTAATTTTTGGAGTCGGTGAATAGAACTTGGTTTAGTGTAATTGCCTTTTGACGTGGAATGTGATATATTACAAGTTGTTCATATTTAGTACAACAGTACCTACTTGCAAATGTCTGCCCTCATGTTCCTGGGTTATATATTGACCTATTTCTCTCATATGTGTAAGCTTTAGAGAAGTCAGTTCTTCTGTGAACAGGCCTGTTGTTGAGCAAAATTTTCTTTTTCTTTTCCTGAAGCAATATTTGACATAAAGCATCATACTGGTTTGGAAGTGCCAGTATGAAATGCAGTACTTAGCAAGCAGTTAAAAAAAAAAAAAGCAAAAATTGTTTTGCATGGGGTTTTATAGACCTTCTGAAATTAAAATTGAAAATATTTTTTGTTGTCATGGCTTGAAAAAGGAACTCTTGTGGCACGCTTTTCAGAAATAAGTATATTCAAATGTTAAATACATTTTCAGCCCCCTCTTTCTCTTCCCCCAATCAGTCTTGTTTCTGCAGCAAAGTTGAGCTAAATAAACTAATGCTTTCCTAGTCATTTTGAATGACCATTTAGAGACATCTGAAATTACGTAGAGTTGATTTACAGCCCCTTAAGATTCTTACTCAGCTAGCTTTTTGTTTTCCTGAGTATTGTCCATGTGAACAGCAGTGTTTTTAAAGTGATTTATCTGACAGAGAGTCCTGGTTAATTAATCTGAAATGAAATAATGCAGCTGGAATTTCATGGCTGTGTTATGAGGAGTAGTGCTGACTGCTCTGAGTTGGTACAGTTCGTTCTAGCACATTTTTAACCATAATCACTATACCCTAGTAACAACTGTTGGCTGTTGACAAAGGTGAATGTGTCAATCACATGACAGAGCTTTAGATGACCGTGATTGTTTGATGCCCTTTTAGTTATGAACTTAATATACAAAATAACATGCGATACAGCCACTGATTAGTATGTTAAAATCAGGAGTATATTATTTCAATACTGTATGCAGTGAGTGAAATGGCTAAGTAGCTCTCACTTGAACTAATCTCCCCCGATTTCATTTTTTATACATAATTTCTTATCTCAATTCTAATACATTATGATAAATTGTAGAAAAAATAGCAAAAGAATGTTGCTTGTGCTTATGACCAGACTGTTATTTAATTTGTATCATCCTGTATTGTTTTGATGTTATTCATTTAAGTATAAAAGTGGTGTGTTTAACTGGTTTTACAGTATTCATCAGGCTCACCGTCATAAGTGAGTCATCATGAAAACCTTAGTGTTTCCCAGTCTACAGTTAAAGCAAGGTTTTACTTATACACAGAACTACATACATAATATCTACCAAGTTCTGTTGAAAATTAAGTACGGAGAAACTAAACAACCTCATACTTTCAGGATTTTGACATCTGATATTTTAACTGGATGTCAATTTTTTATAATTTTTAGCGATTTCTCTCCATGAGAGAAAACTTTGAATCGTTCTAACTGACATCTGGGTTTACAATTTGACCTGAAGTACTGCCGCTTGAGTTTAGAAGACCTTTAAACACTTCTAATGCGTTCGCGCCCTCTGGTGGGCAGCGAAAACTCAAGTGGTTTGCTTGCTTTACGCGTGTTTTTCTGGGAGTTATAGGGCAGTCAGAAGGGTTATTGCAATGCTGTTACGTCATCAGTTCATTTTAAGATGCTAACCTTATTCCAAAAGTTTATTCTGTATTTTAGAAAACATTGAAAAACTGCTCTAGCTGGAGAAAAATAGAATGTACTATGTAATGTTTTTTCCAAAAAGTATTTAGCTTGGCTGCATACCAAGATACTTGCAGTAGAAAATGAAGTTTCTGTTGGTTTTGATTGTCAAAGTACTCATCTGAAATAATTTCGAGCTTCATTTAAGATGAATAGACAGAAATGTTTCAGTTAAATTTGGGCTCTTTCAATATAAGCAACAGATAAGACTTACTTTATAGATATGAATTATTTTTCTTTTAAACTTTATTTTTAAACTTTTAAACTTCCTTGATGTGGATGTGTTAAAGAAATGTAAATTTTCTTCTGGCTTTAGAAACATAATGAATACTTTAATCCTACAGACAGTTATTCAAAAATAAACTTTTCACTAAATTATCACTAACCTGTAAATCCAGGAAGAAGAGTATCCACCACGCGATGATTTCAGTGATGCAGATCAGCTTAGAGTGGGCAATGATGGCATCTTCATGTTGGCATTTTTCAGTAAGTTATCTTGTATCTCACACCTACTGAGGTATCTCTTAATTCTACCTTTTTTTTTCTTATGGAATATAAAAGATAGCTGTGATAAACTGCATTAATGTACTGTAATGAATGAATTTTTTTACCTGTATGCAGATATACACATTTCCTGTTCCAGATGTAGGAAATAGTTTGCAAGTTTTTTCTGTGGCATCTGTCACAGATAAGAGGACAAAGCAAAATCACAGTAAGTGCTTTGAGGCATAGCAAGGCTGCATTGTTAACTGTAAATTGGGAAATTCTAGGTGGACTACCAACTTGAATTCAAGGCTGGAACACAGAAGCCTGGCAATTGATTTTTAAGCAGAAAAAAACAGAGAGAGTTGATGTGCCATATAAAAGTTGCTGATGTTAGTGTAGTGAATTAAATAGCTGTGGGTGGATTTTTGGAACAAATCCAACTGTGCTCATTTGCAGCTTGACCTAACAATTAGCATATAAAACTGTGCTGTGTTCAGGTAATGTCTGATTGCAAGCAGTGCTACTGTAGCACTTCTTCAGGTACTGTATGTGTGTGCGCTGTGCATGTCTTGTAACTTATGTACTGCATTGAGAAAAGTTAATTTATCTACTGTAATTTACTTCCAGAAAAAAACTGCATCTGTTTTGCCAATTGCATATTTCTTTCTAATTTCTGAGGATATTTTCCCTTTCTGAAATAAATATGTTTGGCAGCCTGGATGGAAGCTTGGTGTTGGGGATGCAGCTGTTCTTTGTAGCATTCATCAAGATGAAAGCTGATTCATTATACACTGAAGTCTCCTTTGTATTTCAACCTAGATCTCATCTTAGCTGTCCTTTCTTTAATGTCTTTCACAGTCTCTTTAACTATTACAGATGCAGGTTACAGAATTTTCACAGAAGTTTTTTTCATGCTGACATCTGATGTGGTAGGACAATGTAGTGTTTGCATCTTGGGATAAAAATCTGTGTCTACATCCCGTGGCATATTTAGAAATACATATATAGATAGGGTAGCAAATTGAGTTTTGTAATCTGTCCTCTTTGTGTAGCTGGACCATAGAAATGGTATATATTCTTGTGGCCAAGAGGAGGTATAGCTTCATTTTTCTTTTTCTCTCTTTTTTTTTTTCCCTTCCATGTTCACTGTGTGCTACAATGTTTTGTTTAGCCTATTTATATTCTGTATTGTGTGTATTTGTTCTTGCATTTAAATCCTGATTCAGGCCTTCATTAGCACTACACTTGGAAGTCAGTTGCATTGTTGGATCTAATGTGTTTTAAGTCCTTAAAATGACAGCTGAAAATAGACTTTTATGAGCTTGCAGACAGGAGAACAGCAGCAGTAAAAGTCCTGCTGTACAGAAGCTGAGAAAAGGCTCCAGAGAGGGTCCAGTGACACTCACACGCAGTTGGCCAAAACTGCATGCGCAGAACCTTGCGCGCATCTTCAAGAATGCAGATGTTTACTTGGATAAATTGGCAACTTTCTCTTCAAATAGCTGTTCAGCTGAGACTGACTGCACAGCACATCGCTTTCACACATTTGATGAAAATACTCTGTGCGTCACAATTTTTCTTGGTTATTCTGAGACTGTTTCTTCAGCTTTCTTCACCTGTGAATGAAATGCATAAAATTAGTGCTTACTCATTGCAAGATATTTATGTAAGTGTGTGCTTAATTGAGATCTGTGTTGGCTGTTATGGACACCAGTTACATATGGAAATCGGTGAAATTTGCTTGCTGTTTGTGTTCATAGTATGAGGAGTTCACAAAAACTCATAGCATCTGTAGACCTGCAATATTATTTTTCAGTAGTTTTTCTTAGGGAAATTGGAGATATGAAAGAAAAATGAGCTTAACTTTATTAAGTGTAGATCATAAATAGTGGGTGGTGTATTCCTGTCCCTCCAATAGGGAGGTAAAAGTTTCTGTAGGAATTAAAAGTAAATTAATTAAAAATTAAAGTAGGAATTAAAATTAAATTCACAGTATGGCTATATTTGGGATTGTTTTAGGGGGTGATATTTTTAAATGCTGCAAGTAGAGGTGGCGGATCACAGCCTGGAATAAGTTCCCTCACTTTGTTAAAATGCAGAACAGTGTCAGAAGCTGCACTCCAGTGGGAGGAGCATGGAAAGGCTGGCTTGTTCCAGATACTTTCTCCCACCTACTCCCATGATTGTTAGGTACAGTGTTGGTGGAAAAATCTTGGGGAGGAAGGGGTGGGCTGCCTTTGTTTTAAATACAAAACAGTGAAGTTGGCTTACTTTTTTCTTTTCCTTGTTTTTTTTATTCAACTGAAGTATAACAAAGCAAGCTTAACTTCATATTGCAATCAAATCACCATTAATGGCTACTACCATCTTGTGGTAGCTGCCCAGGTTGCATTAAATTGCTGTCTTGTGGCCATCTAGTGGTCAGATTGTTTTCAGAGCTTGGTATATGCAAGCTACAAATCTATTTCCTGAGTTAAGTTGTGAAGAGCTGTTCTGTTTAGCATAAATAGCCTGAAACAATGTACTCTAAAGAATAAAAGTAATTTGTATGGAAAAATTGCTTTTTTGCTTTCAAACTGGATTGAGAAGCTTACAGGAAAAAAATTGGAAAACAACCTCTTTTGTTTCTAATGTGTTAAAATCATATACATTAAGAAATCGGTGTTTCTCTTGTAATTTGCAGTTATGTTATCTGGGCAATGTAAACATGGTGTACAACTCACACCAATTAAATCTGATGATGTGGAGAAATATCAGTGTATGTATTGTCCCAGATGTTATATTGGAACAGATGATAACAAAGCTATTGAATGCTTCAGGCAGTCAATAACTGCACACAAGCTAGGATGTATACTGAGGGGGGTTCAAGCTGGCATAGACTGGAAGACAGAGTTGTAGTACAAGCTCAGGGTGAGCACAGACTTTCATTTTATGCTTCCTGAGCAGAGGGACCAAAGCGTGATGTAAATTTCTGATGGGAGGATGCCTATGTGAGTTTAGGAAACCTGACTTCTGTATGTCCACATCACAAATGTCACACAGGTTTCCCTTAGTCATGCAGGAGAAGTTGAGGGGAAGTAATTTGACTGAAATTGCTAATGTTGGGAGGAGAGAATGGAACTGATTGGGGAGTGCTTGTTTCCTTACGATTATCAGAGGAGCCTGGCTGACCTTCATGCACAGTCACCTAACTCCTTTCTTCATGTAGAAATTATTTGACTTTTGTGATTTCTCCATACATGTTGAATGTAATACAGAATAATTGGGACGAGGACTCTTCCAGTTGGACATTAAGGAAAATCTGCTAACAAGGGTAGTGAAGCAGTAGAACTAAATTGCCTGGGGAAGCTTTTGAGCATTCATCATTGAGCTGAAAAGTAAGAATTTGTCTGTTGAAGTTGATGGCAAATGCTTCCAGTGATCATCATCAGGCTTTTAAGTGAGCCTTTCAGGAAGGAGCAAACGTGTCCCGGAAATGTTCATAAACGGAATAAATTCTGTGCAGGAGTGGGAATAATAATTTCTAGTGGTGCATGAAGAACTGGAAAGTATTATTTATTGCAGTATGCTTAGTAAACCTGGGCCAGGTATGAAATGTTAAGCTCTGTAGTGTTTACTGTGTATTGAAGTAAGTCATTGGACAAACAGATCAAGGAATAAAGGATGTAACTGAGCATAATTGCTTTCTGTATACATAGTTACCACCATAATCTCACACAGGCTTGAACCATGGTTAAATCCTGGAACCAACATAGGTCTTCAGACCAGTTTTCCTGGCTTCTTTTTATGATAGTGAATATAAACTTAAGAAAAATTATTAATGTGTAGCTATGGAAAGGTAAGTAAAGAAGATCAGGAAATGAAGTGCAAGAACAAGTGAGGAAAAAGTAGATTATTTCTAGTATGCTTGTCGTTATTGTTGCATTTTCTGATGTATTGCAATATGTACAACACAAAACCTTTGCATGAGGTTGCTTGACAACTTGAAAAACTGTTTTCTTTATTTAATGCAAATTGTGGGGATAGAATCTAAGGATGTGTCAATATTGCTTTGCAACTTGATGAGCACTGACAAAAAGCAAGCGTGGATTAATAAATTATTAATGATGAAGTACAGCTTCATGCATCATCTTTGTCTTGCCCCTGTATTTGCTGGAGAATGAAGAATGACAGTATATACAAGCTTGTTTGTCAAAACTAAGTTGAATTATTTTACTCCAGCTTCTTTGGAATTGCTGACAGATAAAAAGACTTTGATTTGTTACTATGATTTTTGATATGAAAAATTCCATGCTGACTGCTGCCCCACAGAAGAGGGCCTTGGGCATGGAAATAGCTGATGGATAGTCTTATTTTGTGTGTTGGATTCTAAGACTTTTATAACATTTAGAACATGGCATGCTTTGTATTTCAGCTGCAGTTATCTTATTGCAAACCATAAAGAGAAATAAAGGCACAACATAATTGTTGTAAGCACTGCATTGGATATCAAGAAGACTTTTTATTAAAAAACCAAAAGTATTATCTAGTCCAACCCTTCCCCTCCCAAAAAGTAACTTATTACCTGTTTTCTGTTATGTGTTGTTATCATGACGAAATAACTCTAGTGATTCTATGCTTTTTATGTGAATTACGTTAATATAGCTGTACTTTCTCCTCTTATTGTTGCTTCAGGAATGTATAAACCCCCAAAGTCTTGCTTTTATCAGTCCCACTTGTCTGTATGGTGTTACGGTAGCAAAGAAAGAGACTGAAATGCCGTGATGCCAGCGCAGTCATTGTGAATTTCATCTAAATGTCTGAAATTCTATCAAAAGAGGACAATAATTGAAAGTTGGGCTCAAGTATGAATCTAGATGTTAGTGATATCTGGCATAGGAAACAGTTCTTCCTGCAGAGTGATAAGTCTCGCAGCGAGAGCCTAGAAAATGAAGGCAGAACGTGACTGCCTGAAGAGAACGGGTAGACAGTAGTTAAGAATGCTTTTTTAGTTAAAACCATGGTGTGATTGTAGCAGCTTGTTAGACTTTCGATCTCATTTTCAGGAATGGCTTTCTTCTTTATGGTAGCATGTCAGACCAGGAACGCTGTCTGTATGACAGTATCATGGGAAGCTGAAGCGGTACGAAGGATGAGATCAACTCTTTAACTGCACTGAGCAGTGTGATTTACATTTCACAAAGTGAGTGGTTGCAGTCAAATAGTGGAGGATTGTGTTTTTTGCAGCAAGAAGCTCACTCAAGGGAGGGATCTGAGGATTCTGGTTGATGGCAAGTGGAACATGAGCCAACAATGTGCCCTGGTAGCCAAAAGCCAAAGTCCTGGGGTGCATCAATCTCTCTTTATAGAAAGAGAAGTAGATACTTAGAGAAAAAATAGTAGATGCTTCCTTTTACTAGCCTCTTCCCTCACCATTGAAACCTTCCTTCTCTGCTTGGTGGAGAAGGTTGTGCTGTGGCTTCTCTGTGGCAATATAGGGATGAAAGTTTTGGACAACTCTTGTTGCAGTAATTAGATGAAGCAGGAATTACACAGAAAATAGTGTTAGTAGCTCTTTGGCAGATGCAGCGTAGGCTGCAAGGCTTGGGTAACTTGCATGACTGGCAGAGGATATATATGGAAATCATTGTGGAAAAAGATACAGGTAGGTAGATGAGGCTGATCTTGATGTGGAAAAAAACAATTGGATGATAGATAAAAATCTCATTTTTTGCAGTCTACTTAGAGATTTTTCTTCTCTATATAGTCCAGTTTTATTTGCGTATGTGAACTTAAATAGCTCACAACTTTTGTATAGCTTATGCCTTTTTTTTTCCTACTCAGATTGCTTATGTAACTTGATGGAACAGCACACTGGTTAAAGGGGGCAAAAGCTGTTGTGAACAACGTCAGAACATGCTGGTGATGTTCTTGCTTTCAGGAGCTGGGCAAACAGCTTAGTGTTAAATATCCACCTCATACTCATCCAGCTACTGGATTCTATATTGAATATTCCTTCAGGTCAAGTTGGAAGGAGGGTAGAATTGTCACTATTCAATTTTGATTATAAGAACTACTTTATTTCCCTTTCCTATATTTAAGATTGGGAAATACCTAATTTTTATCATGTGTGTACAAATTAGATCAAGTATTGTAAAAATCGTTATTTTTTAATATGTACCTATTAAATTCTTTTTTAAAACATAAGCATTAAAATTCCTCTAGTCTGTATAGTCCATTGGAGATATTTTTCTCTTCTGTACTTGTTAATATACCTGTCTTTGGAGCTTGAGTAACAGGAAGAAAGGGAGAGTGCAGCAAGCTGTTAACACTGAGACAGGAACAGAGACGCATTGAAGAACTAACTTCTGAAGTCTGTTGCTCCTAAGTATGGTGGATTTGGAAAGCTTGCTTAAAACGGAGAAATCCCGTTTTCAAAGCAGTATATCCAAGCTTTCTCAAATGTAAATGATTTTCTTGTGTTCTGGAAAGATGGATAAATGTTGGAGTCACAATGTCTTATGACACTTTAATTTTCCTTTGTTGTTCTGTAGCTCTTACATAATAGAGGCTGTTCAGAGGGATCTAGGCAAATTAGAGAGCTGGGCAATCACCAGCTGTGTAAAGTTTAACAAGGGCAAGTGCCGGATTTTGCACCTGGGACATGGCAACCCTGGATATACATGCAGACAGAGGAGCAAGGTGCTGGAAAGCAGCCTTAAGGAAAGGGATGTGGGGCTTCTTGTTGATGGCAAGTGGAACATGAGCCAACAGTGTGCCCTGGTAGCCAAGAGGGCCAACTGTATCCTGTGGTGCATCAAGCCTGGCATTGCCAGCTGGTGGAGGGAGGTGATTGTCCTCCTCTACTCTGCGCTGGTGCGGCCCCACTTTGAGTATTGTGTGCAGTTCTGGGCATCACAGGATAAAAGAGATATAAAGCTACTGGAGAGTGCTCCGAGGAGGGCCAAAAGTTGGTGAAGGGCTTAGAGGAAAAGCCATATCAGAACGGCTAAAATCACTTGGTCTGTTCAGCCTGGAGGAGACTGAGGGGAGATGTCATTGTAGTCTACAGTTTCCTCACAAGGGGAGGTGGAGGAGCAGGTGCTGGTCTCTTTTCTCTGGTGACCAAGGTTAGGACCCAAGGGAGTGACAGGAAGATGTGCCAGGGGAGTGTTAGGTTGAATATTGGGAAAAGGCTCTTTACCCAGAGCGTGATGGAGCACTGGAAAAGGTTCCCCAGGGAAGTAGTCATGGGACAAAGCCTGATGTTACTCAGGAAGCATTTGGGCAATGTCCTTGGACACATGGTGTGAATGTTGGGGTTGTCCTGTGCAGGGACAGGAGTTGGACCCAATGGTCCTTGTGGGTTCCTTCCGACTCGGGACATTCTGTGATTCTCTCTCCTCCTCCTTTGCTTTTCTGCATGTACCAGTTTAGATCAGTAGCTCTTGAAAGTTGTTGTTTTGGTTGGTTTTGTTTTTAAGATTAGTGTTTAGTGTAAAAGTAAACTTTCTCATTGCCACCATCTGTTACCTATGGCTCAGTCTGAAGCAAGATGTTTTTTCACTTGTACAAAATGACTATGTGATATAAAGTCTTCCAAAATTTCTCTTGGAACTTCAATTTCTTTACAGTTTGTGGAATCCCACTGCAGTTTTACAGGCTGATTTTATGTTTGTGGGCAAATCATTGTGCCTTTTGTAGGAGTTGTAACAAGGTTTTTAGTTACAAAAAAGTGGTGGTTTATTGTAGATAATCATCTCAAACTGGCTTTTATTTAAGAAAACTGTTGAGCAATTTTCTGTTGCTAATATTGTGCTGTAAGTGTTCAAACTTCCATTGAAAAGACAGACTTTCTTTTTTTTTTTAGTGATTTAATGTCTGATTTTTGTGTGCTTTGTTTTTTTTTTCCATAAGTTTGGGGGTTTAATATGCGAAGGATTTGTGTGTAGGTGTTTTGTTGCCCTCTGCTCCCCTTCCATTCCTGCTTCTGTCTTCACTGGTTTGTGTTTGGTGGTTTTCTTTTCAGTTGCCCTCGCTCCCAAAGTTGAGCCATCACTTAATTGAGAATTCCCCACGTTGTGGCCTAACGCACACAGACTGAAGCAAATACAGATGATGATATTGATTGCCAAATACATACGCAGATACAACTCTGCTAGGAGTTGTAGAAAAGTGTTAATTGAAGTGACAGTGGTCGTTATGCTCAGTGTCCTTTTTGTTTCTTGATTTCTTAAGCTTCTGTGTGAAACTTTCAAGGCTTCTTATATGTTATGCTTGAATATAGATCTAAAAAAGAAGACAATAAAAAAATGAAACATCAGCCTCTCTGCTTATCTTCATTTCTATACTATGTTTATAGAGCAAGAGCAGATACTTTTATTCTGTTTGATCCGAAATGGATAAAGCTGAATATGCGGCCTTGATACATACACATATGTGTGCATATAACTGATTTTGGTTATAGAAGCATAGCAAGTTTTTTCTTAATTTGTTTTAATCCAAGTCTTGTGTGTTATAGTCTTTTGTTTGCATTTACCCTTCACATCTAGTGTCATCTGGTTAGGTTTCTGTAGCAATGTAATACGTTCTTTTATGTTGGAATTTTCTCTTGTTTAAAGTAGTAGTTTCCAGCCTGTTTACCATTTGCTTTGTTATTAAGTGACTATGTCATGGGGAATGTCTGGGTTCAAAGTCAATCTCTGAAAGCCTGAATTGCTGGAAGGGAATTACTGACTGTGTAAGCACGCCCTCATTAGTTTAAAAGTGAAATTAATTTTAAGTTTGTTTGCTTAGCTATACAGATTAACAGGAACTACTGTTTCTTGTATTTTATAGTGGCGTTTATTTTCAACTGGATTGGATTTTGTTTATCCTTCTGTATAACAAATACCATAGCTGGAAGGTATGGTGCAATCTGTGGATTTGGTCTCTCCCTGATCAAATGGATTCTCATTGTACGGGTATGTTTCTCGATTCACACTGTACAGACTGTTTGTTGAACCAAACTGTAACAATTTATTCAAGGATGTATTATAATGGCATAAAAAATCACTATATTAAATTCCAGTACTTAACAGAGTGCCTAGAATTTTCACTAACTTCTTCTTTAGTAGAGAATTTACTTGCTATATATATATTTATAGGTGCTGTAAATTATGATGGTGCTTAATCTATTTTTGTCTGACATAGCATTTAATGTTCAACTTTCCTCTAAAATAAATGCAGAATGACTCATTCTTTGCGCAAATATTTAAAAGCATAGAGGAAAAGTGGAGGAAGTACCTAAAATGTCACTGGTATTATACTGTCCTATATGAAATATTTATAAATAGTTCAGCCCTTTGGGGCGGGGGGAGATAAGAAAATAATTTCTTCCTTGTATCTGATTATTTTATTCCTTGTAAGATACACACTGAATCAAGTATAAAATGAATATGAAGGTAGTCACATTTTTACCATTTTAGGTGCTTAATTTCTTGCTGTTTTCAGAAAGATATGTTAGCCAAATGGAAGTTGCTTAACTAAGTATGCTAGATGAAATGTAATCATCGTTTCTGAACTTGAATTCTACATGTGTGAGAGGTACAACATTTAAAAGCTCATCCTGTCTAACGAAGAAAGAGATCTTGGATAACTTAGTTACTTTTCATGCCCTGACAACTTTGAATTTTTTTTTCCTATGTGTGTGCTAGTACCTTAACTTGATTTGCTATTAGCACAGTAGTACCAGGACTGCAGAGAGAAGAAATTGCATGGTCTTTCTTTATTTAGTTGGAATTCAGAGTTTGGGGTGGAATTAATCTCAAAGGGAGCGAGAAGATATGAATTTTTCAACTATGCATTCACTGGGGTTATTTTCAGCTTCCCTTAAGGCATGCTAAACAGAGCCAGAACTTGCTTGTTGTGTCAGTTTTATTATTCTTGTCTGCTTGAAAAATGTGCTCTTAACGAACACAAAAATTAATATGCTAAATGTCCATGAGAAATTAGTGTTCTGGACTATATTTAAATTCTTGTGAATAAGTTGTTACTAATTTTAAAATATTAGAGCTGACCAATTCCAAGACCTAAGGAGTGTGTGTGTGGGGGTCATAGTGAACATTGTTATCTTGCTGTGTTGTCTCCATTTCTAGAGACAATAGCAGAAAGCTCATAAGGTGTATGTTGACAGTTTTGTTTTAATGGTGAAACACAAGCATACGTGTGGCCATAAAATTGTTCTGTTCCTTTGTTTCAAGCTCCTCCAAAGTCTTATGCTGCCCCTTCTCATTCAGGGTCAGTAGCACAAAACGGTATAGTGTCTGAACAGTCCGAGTTCACGTGCTCTCTCTATCAGTTTTTACTGGGGGGGATTGTCCCCCAGTAAAACTGTACAGTTTTGCTCTTGGGGAAATTGTGCAGCCATGGCTGCTTCTGCGTACAGAACGTGTGAGAGTAATGCATATACGCCCATATTTGCGGATTTTAAAATCTTTCCAATTAAATGAAGTTGTACATTTAAAAAAAAGTGTGTTGGTATAAATGTTTAGAGAATTGAAAATACTGACTGTCAAGTGAGATGGGATTAATAATGTTGTCAGCTTCCTGGGAACTGAGTATTCATTTGGTATTTTAATGAAGTGTCAAAATATGAAATGCTTACTCTGCTGAATCATAGAAATGCTAGTATTTATATAGGGATAATCATAAGGACAAATTCTGTAGTTTGATTTAGCATTTCTGTTTCTTGATATTGTTTTTCTTGGATTGTCCATAGAAACAAATATAGTACAGCAGTAAACCTTTAAAGAATTCACATGATCTGGCTTTATACTGGAGAAAACATGTGGATCTTAGTGCAAAGTTACTTAAAGAAAAAAAGTCAACAGCTATATCTAGAGTTTTTTAAAAGTCTTAGATTTTTATCTAGTTGCAGATATGGCCTCATGTCTCCTTTTTTTAAAATGTAAACTGAACACCTGAATTTGTGACTTCTTGGTTGATTCTGCTGAAATGTCCTAGAAATTGTAAATGGCAAGCACTATGACTCAATGCAGTAAACACACTGAATGGTATCTGGATGGGAAGTGTATGAAAAGTGTGCAAAGCTACTAAATAGCTGATCTTATTCCTTCTGGCAACTTTTCACACATCTCCCGATTCCTACTTCTTATGTGAGTTTTGGAGACATTTGATTAACCTTTTTATCAGTGAAGCATGCAGTCTGGAGTCTGGTAAAGGCACAGATACCTGTCTCCAATACCATCACACCCTGCCCTCCAGCTGCCTCCCACATCACAGGGAGGACAAAACTGTCTACCATGGTCTCTAACAGGAACAGTTGAAATGCCACTTCAAGGTTCATTTAGTTGCGTTCAGCTCACTGCTGGGAACTGAATGCTGGTTTGAAAATGAAAAGACTTTAATGAGTTGGGGGTCTTTATGGGGCTGGTATTCTTGGCAGCGATTAACAGTAGGGGGTATACAGAAGGTCAAAAGCTCTTCTTTTGAAGGGTCAGCAGAACATCCCTGTCTGATAAGATTAAACTAATGTGGCTTTTGGTGTTAATATCTAAAGCAGCAGGCTGCTGTAATGTGTTTGGGATGGCAGGCATTGGGGGGAGAAAAGGGAAATCAACAAGCAGTGATTCGTTATAACAGAAAATGTCGGATGATTCTGGCAAGTAATGCAAGAGGTTTTTAAATATATATATGCATTTTTTTTTTATATGTATATACACACATTTTAGAGATATTTTAAAATGACTTTGCCACAGACCAGCTGACACTGGGATTATTTGAATATTAAACTGCTGCACAAATACCAGTTTTTGCATTGTAGTTGAATACGTTACTTTTATTTAAATTTGCTTTTTCCTCTGTGCTTTCTGTGCTTGCATAGTGCGTTAAATGTGTCTTAGTCATCTATCTTACTGCAGCTAAGCATCATGTATGAATTTCAGTTTTCAGATTACTTTACTGGATACTTCAATGGACAGTACTGGCTTTGGTGGATATTTCTTGTACTTGGTAAGTGGCAATTGAAAACATTTTTGTTGTAGTGATTAAGTACTTAAAGATTAATCATGTCATTGTAAGTAAGAGTTCTGTAACGTCTTTAGCTGCTGATAGTTTTATGTCATGTTTTTATTTCTATAATATACATGAGATTATTCGTTACCATAGTGGTGTTACTGTGTAAACTGTGAACTATTCAAATAACCCTCAGCTCAACGAAAAAAAATTGTTCTGAGTATGTAATTAATTATGTACAGATCTGAGACTTGTAATTTGTGCTTTTTAAGCTGGTCCTACTGATCTGGGTATGCAGAACTGTGTAGTGAAACTTGGGCTTTACATAGAAAGCATATGGAAAAGTGAGTGAAACCTAGTACTTACAGGTATAAACCTGACTGTCAGGTATTAAAATTTAAGAAATGTGACTGTTCCGAGGTAGGTGGAGTCTTCTGTCTTGTACATAGGTCTCAAAATATCCTTTTCTAGTCCTTTGAAATGCATGTTGCATCAGTGGTTTCTCACTCGAACAAGAGAATGGCTTCATGCTTTCTGATCACAGTGCTCCCGTGATGTCAGCTTTCTCTTAAGAAGCCTCTCTGCCCACCTTCGAAGTCTTATACATATTGAATTCTGCTCTTGTGTTTGTTTTTAATTAGGATATACCAAACTCCGACCACTATACCTTTTTTTCCTGACTGTGGATTTTTTTATTTGAATATGGGATCTGGAATTATTTTCTTTTACAGAAGTGAATGCTACTATCCATTTTATTTTCTTGCTCTGGAAGTAAGGTAAACTGTTGCTGGTTCAGTAGGTGGCACTCTTCCCTTTAAGTCAATTGACTCAAATGTCTAACAGCAAATGTTAGAATGTAATAGTAAATACACTTTTTAAAGAACCCAGCACTGAGATCCTGTGGTTTACTGTTTATTTCACAAGAAATGACGGAAATCTTAAATGGTGTTACCTGAAACTTTGTTTATCTGCTTTTTTAGTAAAGTTTGAAGGCATTCATGAGACTTTGTAATACACGACGTGTTCTGCTGTTGTGCACTTCGTTCCTTAAGATTTACAGAAACAGCAAATGTTTAACCCATCACAGCATCAGTCACTCCCCTGGATGCTTTCTGTTTGATGTGATTGTATTTAAGTAGGAAGTGAAATGACTCTTTATAGGGACAAACATCTCCAGATAAATCTTGAATTAAAACAAACCCTTGTGGTGCCTGAGACTGAGGTTTGACACTTCCGTCAGTTGAATGAAAATAGCATGTCCTTCCCTAACATTTTCCCCCACTCTGTGGAAAAAACTGTACTTTTTTTTTACCAGTCTTTTGCAGTACTTGTTCAAAAGTTTGCTCACTTAGATTTGGGAAAGCTGTATTTTCAACCTTAGCTGTTTGAAGTTTAATTTTTTTTATTTCATTAACTCAAGAAGTTTGTAATATGACTTGGAATAATATGCACTGTGAGGCATGTGGTATGCATCCAGCAGTTAATCTTCCCTTGTCCCATGGATATTTCACATGAAATATGCCAACAGTGTTTTTAAACTGATAAAGTGGATAAACTGAGATTGCTAGAACACCATAGAAAGATTTAACCCAATAGAGCTACTTAGCAGGACATGGAAGAGTATTATCAAGTTACACTGCCAACCAGATCTGTATTTAATCATTTCCTGTTGGAGCATATGAAATAGCATGTACTGCATCTCTTACGAAGTGAATGAACCGAGTTGGATTCTTTCTTTTGTATAGTCCTTTGACATATTTAAGCCCGCTTATTGCCATCTTCTCTTCTCTTCTGGTGTTGACCTGTCTGTTTCTGCTCCCTTCCTTTCTTTAAGCGTCTTGAAAAATCTGCTCATGCTTCATGGAAAAGTGAAGTGGTTTACTTCCAAGGAGCTGTCTTGTACAGTGAACAAACTGAAGAGAGAGACAGTTGTGATTTTTAAATTTAAATGTTAGCCAATGTTTCTTTTCGAGGAACACAATGGAAAGAGTTTGGGTTTTTTCTTTCCGAAACGTAGAAATATGGGTTGAACTTGGCCTGGTTTTCCAACGTGTGTAATGCAGGAAGTATGCTTTCAGGCACCTTAAGAGCTGCCTGCCCACCTTTTGCTGTTTCAGCTGCTTTTCAGTAGAACATAAGACTCTCTTGTAATGTCTGGGTAGCAGCTTCTGTAGTAGAGTAGTTGATCCAGATCTTAGTGCTTTTTTCTCTGTGTGAAATTCACCTTAATCACAGAAACTTATCTGGCTTAGGTCAAAGTTCCAGTGGTTAGCAGAGCATTCTTTGTGTTTGGTCTTGTGTGTCTACTAATGTGGTTTTGGTTTTAAAAAAGCAAGAAGAAAGTCAGTAAAAATTTACAAGCAAAAAGCATTTAGAAAAGAAATGAGCATAGGGGAAGAAAAACAACAAAAAACAGTCTCAGCCTGGAGAGGAGGAAGAAAAAGTGCATCACATAGCAAAACATCAGTGTAACCATAGAGATGGCTTATTAGGCTGTAAGAGTATGAAAAGGGTGAAGTCCTTTGCTAAACTTTTTAAGTTGTGGTTTAGATTTTCATTTGAACCTTTCGAATCTTAATCTCTATACGTTTGTATACACGTAAGCATTTATCTTCAACGTGCCCATGTGTTAATTAAGTTAGCAGAATTGCTCTCTAGAGTAATGTTTCTATCCACTGGATGTGGAATTTGGATTTTAACTCCCTAGCTCTTTGGGCAGTTAGTTTTATCTCTGTTGGATTCTCCCTGATCCACCTGAAGAACTGATTAATTTTTTGCAGTTTACTCAGTGGAACAAAAATGGACTGAAGATCTGTGTCCACTGCATTTTTCTGGGTTTGCTTGTTCAGACCTACAGTGAATCTCTGAATTGGTAAAGTGATGTTGACATCATGTTAGTGATTTCCATTGTCACAGCTGTAACTGCTGTGTGAATATTCTGTATCGCGTGTTCCTCTTATCAGAGCTGAAATATTCTTCCAAATGCAGTTAAATTTAAATATTTAAAAATTACTTGAAATGTGGAGTCGACCAAAAAGCATAATCGAACACATGCTGAGTAATTTTCTTTAAATCGACTGTTGTTATTCTTTCTCTTGAACAGATACATTTTCCTACATTTTCAAGCTGTAATCTACTGTAATTTATTATTGGCTTGTTACTAGAGCAGTCTGTGCTGTCTGTCTTCCCTGCCTTCCGTTCTGACTTGCAGTACATTTATCTTATACATTTCTGAAGGTACATTTTCTGGTTTGGGTAGTCTTCTGACACACTACTAAGTTATTTTAAGAATTCTACTAGAAGAGAATGTGCAGTATGTATTTTTCCCCCTTCTTTTTAAGTTCTTTCATGCAGCTTTTTTAGCAAATGATACTTGAATACAGTATGAGTGTAAAATTGCTGAAAAACCTTCCATAGGGCTGTATCATAATTTCAAAAGACAAAAGCAGAAGACTTGCTTGTTGAATTTGTGGATGATATATAAAGATCTCGCTTTACTTTGTATAATCTGTATTTTTAAAAATTATTAAAATAATAATAATGTGGGATAGCATCTACTTAGGTTGATATACTTAATTTTGTGCATTTTCTACACTTTTAGGACTCTTGCTGTTCTTTCGAGGCTTTGTTAATTATCTTAAAGTCAGAAATATGTCTGAAAGCATGGCAGCTGCTCACAGAACAAGATTTTTTTTCCTGTACTGAAGGTAAGCAAATTGTCCTGAAGGTAATTAAAAAAAGATTCTCCCAGGAAAACCAAGAAGAATGAAATATTTATTTTAAAAATACATAATCAAACTTCTGTCACAGAACAGAAGTTGCAGGTTTTTTTAACAGCTGTCATGAATATTGTATATATTTCACACGGGCTTGGCAATATCTGGAGTCTCTTGAAGTTATGAAATTTGAAAGTAAATAATGCATCCTTGTTGCCTCCAGTCCTGCCTGGAGCTAGTGTTCAGTAACAAAAATGAAGAGGAACCTGTTGCTTTTCCTAAGCAAGAAACAGTATCTGCTGCTTGTCTGGATACTGTCCTTTGTGTTGGAAAACTGGCTTTAGTAGTCAACCTGCTGTCAGCAAGTTAGGAAGCACTAATCTGCTTGCATATAAAATCTGATTGACGTGGGTCTGAACATGCAAACAATAGATGAGTATTGTCTCTCTTTACATGACTGGATTAAGACAGTCGTGTACAAGTATGATTATTGTGTATGCAACAATATGCTCTACATATCCTTCAGGTAGCTGACTAATCAGCCTGGCACTTATCCACTCTATTTTTTTTTTATGCTTTTTCTCTGTTGGGTGGATCTATTAGACTTCACTGTGTAACTTAAACCAGGTGCCTTCATTTGTGTTTAACATTTTTACTTAAACTGCATGATGAGATAGATCTAATCCTAGAAATAAGTACTATAGCATTTTCATTACTCTGTAGTTTACTTAAAATGCCTAAATACTGTATTCTGACTTAACTGAGAAGCTGTGTTAGCTATAATAAAGCAGATCTTTGTAACTGTTTTCTGAGGTTGTTTACGGGACCAGTATGAAGTGTCCAGCAACACATTATCAAAACCTGAAAAAAAACTGGGACAGTATTTACCTAGAAAAAAATTATTCATTATCTAAAAGACAGTGATATACATTTAAAAACAGCTAGTAAACACTTGCGCCATATTACGTAGTTCTCGATCCTGGAAGAAATCTGCTAATAGAACTGTAGCATAATACTTATTTTTGATGTGCAGTTTTTTCAGAGTTATGTGGTAAGTAACTAAGGCATATATTGCCTTTTAGTAACCGTCCTAAATCAGTATCTACTTGGCAGTATTTAACTTATACAGTAGTTGTATACGTCTCCTTTTCTTAGCAATATGGTAACCTCTTCAGAATACTGAAATTTGTAGAGATGAGACTGAATGTCTGTAGCTTTCAGTACAATGAAGTGCAAAAATACTATTTAAAAAAACAGTGGTTAAGACTAGGAGGTGGTGTTTGAGAAGTAGTTTGCAGGGAATAATGAGTGTATGATAATGTGGTCTGGGATTCTTTGCTGTGGTTAAAATTCTGCTTTGGGACAAAACTACTTAGTTCAGCTGTAACCGAAGTTAATGAATTGTCCTCTTTGAGTTCAGTGGCTTTGAATTTTGACTTTACCTGTAAGCATCACTTAGATGTATGGGCTGATAAGGTCCGTTAAGAAAGCTGGACATGTGAATATTCTGTTTGAAGTATCTTGAGTATTGAAACAAGAAGTTCAAATTAATTGCTATCCGACTTAAATATCCTTGTTCTTGCATAGATAGGCAATTCTCTCTACAGCAACTATTAATTTTAGTAAATAAAAAATATTGCGTCTAGAGTTACAAAATATTCTCAGGTGTTCTTTTGAAACGATAACAAAATCATAGTAAGTTTTCACTTTCTTCTGTCATCCTGTGAGATGAGGGGAAAAGGCTGCTGCTTTGCTGCTTCTGGGTTTAATGTCAGTTAGCAATGCTATTTCTGTCACTGCCATGAACTGAAGTACAACTCTTTCTTTATCTCCAGACTGCGTCGAACAGACATTCCTTTCCTATACCAGTGTGAAACTTCCAGATGATGTGTAACCCTCTGAGTAAATAGGATACAAGACTACTAAAACCAGAAGACAAATTAGTGAAGATATGGCTTCAAAAACAAATGACAGGATGGTTTATGCTCAAATGCCAGTTCTGGTCATTCTAGTAAATATTTATAATTGCTGCCTTTTGTTTTATAATAGCACATTTGTGTATGTGCTTATTAAAAAGATAGTATTGAAGGAAGAACAAACCATCTGTTAGTACAGATTAGGTACAGTCAGACTTGGTTAATCTGTGCTTGTTTTATCTGAAAGGTTTAAGTGGTAGCTTGTTTCACAGCGTGTATGTGCCACTGACTTGTTGATCTGAACTTTGAGTACAATGGAATGCATTAAATGATTCAGATTAACCAGCTCAGACAGCTTTTTATATAATTTAGATTCGTCTAATGATTATGTAGAACATTTTTAAGTTTACTAAAACCTGAAGTTCCTTGTTGTTACAATCTTGTTTTCTCCAATATTTTATCAAATTCAAACCAATATACTAGTTTGCTTAAAACTGATACTCTACTTTAAGTACCCTGTAAATAACTCTGCATAAATGACTGTTGGAATTGCTTCTTAGGAAATATGTCAAAATATATTTTGTATCAGCATATTCTCTAAATTTTGTTTAATCTTAGAGCTACATATGTATTTTTTGTTAATTGGCCATTAAGGGTATAGTAACTATTAGATGTAATTTTGGAGGTAAAGGTATTCAATTGTTTGTCTTATCCTAACTTTCCTCATATGAATTATTATTATTAACTGGTTTGGGCTTGAGCCTGAAAATGCATTATTTTTGTGCATGATCCCATTCAAAGATAGGATTTATTCATGTTAGCAGGGATGGACAGCCTTATGTCGTTAGTCTTCAGCCATGCAGTTGGATCCTTGTAGGTGCACCTTTGATCCTCAGAGTATAGCAAATATATTCTCTGAGTTATAATACTGGCTCTGTTTAAGAAGGCTTGAGTTTAGTACAAATGCAATATCCACCCTGAGGGCTTCTCAAAAAAATTTCATGTAGTTATCTTGCAATGCTTGTTTAGGATAAATACTTTGCCATTTCCTAAGAATAAACTAATTTAAACCTGAGGTAATTTTGGAAGTAATTTATGAAGAAAAAAACCCCACCAATCAACTTACTCTTAAACCTCTGAAAGTAGAAAGTGTGTGTTGCATCTCTCCCGGTATTAATTTAAGGTATACCGTTACTTTTTTATAAATGTCATCTCTTTAAGGGGTACTGTCTACTGTTCATGCATGTGTGGTTTCCTTTTAAGTTTGTGAAATTTATGGTTCTCCTTAAGTAGGAGACTACATCTCTCAGTCCTTTGTACAACTGGAATCTGTTGCAAAAATACATTGGTTGTTGGTTGCACCTTTGAGGGGAAAAAAAGATCCAAATACTTTCCTCCAGGTTTTTTATGTTAGAATTCTACCTTTTAATTACTAATACTAAAACCAGTGAGGTTTATGTTTCTTTTCTAGGTAGTGCTGTATTCAGTTTTGTATCTATGATGAATATTTAAAATATGCATATGTAAATTGGTCACATTATTCATTTTCTTAATCTTTCAGAGATACTGAAAGTGACTAAAACTTTAAGGGCACCTCTACTCCCCAGCTTTTTATGGAAAGAATAAAATTATATACATACAATATCCAGTTGGGATTGTCTCCGGAACTTATCTGTTTATTTCTATGTTCTGCATTCACTGTCCATATGAAAAAAAGCGGATAATAAAACATTGCTTTGTTTTGCTAATTAAGATTTATGATTTTTTTATTATTTTTTTCACATTGAAAAATGCACATTGCAATATTTGTGTCACCGTGGAATTATAGGCAAATTACTTGGCAAAATTGGTAGTAACCAATCCTTTCTGTTCTTCTCCTTTTCATCTCCGTTTTGTGGCAATAAACTGTAAGGACATTTCTTTTAATGAATTGATACACTGTACAAAGCATGCAGCATTGATTCATCTTCTGTGTTTACCAATGTCAACAAGTACTATTTCCCAATTATATTGATTTTCCCAAATTAAATAGCAGACTTCTAATTTATTTATTTCTATTTGCTCCACTATTGTAGAGAACTTCATTCAAATACTTGGTTTAGATTTTTTTTTTTTCTGGACTAACTTTGAAAAAGTCTCATTTGGAAAGGAAGAATATGTAGGGTTAAAAATGTATATGCATTATCTAATCGTCTATGGTTGGTGAAGCAGTTTGGTAGCCTGAAATCTCATCAGCAGGAGGAAGGAATTGGGACACTGTTTTCAAAGACTCTGCAATCTATTCCAGATGTGTCAAATGCTGCATATTTTCCTTGCTATTTCCTGTGAGCTTGGTTAAGAGCAGCTGGCTCTGTGGTTTAGAGACACCTGGCCAGCTTTGCTTTGTGTCTTAGTCTGGGGGCAGGGAGGATGAGAGAGAAGCTCCAGAATCGTGAAGTTGACTGTAAACAGATTTTATATGAATGCAAATGAAACTTTGAAGTTTGGGGCAAAAACAGATGGGGGAGGGAAACGGGGAGAGAAAATTCCATTTTATTTGACCAACTGGGGTGAACATAAGTTCTTAGTTTTTTCACGTAATTTTATTGATGTGGACGCCACAGGAAGATGGACATCTTGAATATGATTCAAGTAGCCTGTGACTATTAATACATATCAGAAATGATCCATCACACTTCCAGTGTAAATGACTGATGAAATTGAGCTCGTTACAGAGAGGAGGTTGTCTCTAAGCTTTTGCTTTGCTGTCTCATCTACAGTCATCATCCTGCAACACCTTTTAACCTGGTTTCAACACCCTACTCTTTCTGGGTCCACTTCCTTCCCTTTGTACAATGACAGCCAGCAAGTGAAGAAAAGTGGCTTTATTAATGTGCTATCATAACATCAGAAAGCTTTTAATCTCTTTTTCACTTCCTGGGAATGCTTGCCCACAGTACTCTGCATTAGTCCCTCCTGTGTTGTTGCTTGCATTGTTTGTTTGAACAAAAAGTGCATCTTGTGAAATGGCCGTTGCTTCCTGGACTTTTCAAAGAGAAGATGAATAAACTCTGGTATGGAAATAGATACCATTCGATAACACAAAAAAAGCAATTCTGATCGTGCTAAAATGCGATTATGTATGTGTACAGCCACTCAGAAACAACAGAGTCCAGCGTACTGCTTGTCCTATGTATGTTCTTTTCCACCATTCCAAGGTCTTTATCTTCTGAGAATACTTTTACCATCTGTATCTTCTCTGCTTAGCACACCCTTCCCATGCTCACGTTCCTTCACCTTTCCCTGCGCACTTGTTTTGCATCCAGCAAGGACAGGCTGCCATATAGCATGTTGGTGGCTGTTATTAAATAAGCCACCTGACAATTTCTAAGTTGTTTTTTCTTGTCTGCAATGATTCAATACTTCTATATTTTACATGTAAGCCAGCTTTTTAAAATTAATGACTTTCAGACAATTGAAAATGTTTAAAATACGTGACTGTACCATCCAACCCGTTTTAAGCGTTGCTTATATAAGTGGAATTAAAACAGCATCAGAAATTTGTTTTTTGTATATTTTCCTTTATCTCCTGAAGTGTCTGCATCAACTTTAAACACTTTTCTGATATGTAATTACTTCCCCCCCCCCCCCCCAAAAAAAAAGAAAATTGTCTTTCCTAGATTTTTGTCTGGATTTTCTACTTGAAGAAATTTTTAAGTGGTGAGGCTTAAAAGTATTGCAGACAGCACCATCTCTCCAACTATTGCTCTTTTTTTGAGTGTCAAACAGAAAGGTGTATATTCAAAAAAGTTAAAAATATTTTGGCTCTTTCATATTGAGGGATGGTTACAGTTATCCTCATATCCTCATCTGTTCTTGTTGTCTTCACTCTTAATTTTTCTTGTGGTCAAAGGAACATTGTGTTTGTGGGGTTATCCTTGATGTAATACAAGAAGTTGTTCATTGATTCTTCATTATACATGGCTGCACAGATGCCTATCCCTAACTTCATAGGTTCATAGGTCCCATGACTTCCCATTGCCCAGCTGCATGTAGAACAAACTCCTGTTGCTATAAATGCTTTATTAGTAAAATAACTATAAAGCGAGCTTCATTTGTATGTGGTTGTTGAGTCTTGTAGTTTAATTCAATTGCAGTAGCGTTGTTGCTCAGTCCAGTTATAGAGTCATAGTCATGTAATCATTACAGTTGGACTTGGTGAGCTTAGCAGGCTTTTCCAACTGTCAGCCAACCACCACCATGCCTACTAAACCATGTACCATGTTTAAATATTTTTTGAACACCTCCAGGGATGGAGACTCCACCACTTCCCTGGGCAGCCTGTTCCAATGCTTCACCACTCTTTTCATAAAGAAATTTTTCCTAATATCCAATCTAAACCTCCCCTGGTGCAACTTGAGGCCATTTCTTCTTGTCCTACTGCTAGTTACTTGGGAGAAGAGACCAACACCCACCTTGCTACAACCTCCTTTCAGGTAGAGAGCGATAAGGTCTTCCCTCCAGGCTTCTTCTTTCCAGACTGAATAACCCCAGTTCCCTCATGCCCTCTTCATAAGACTTATTGTCCAGACCTTTCACCACCTTATTTGGCCTTCTGTGGACATGCTTCAGTAACTCAATATCTTTCTTGTGTTGGTGCTGCTGCTGTACGTAGCTGGTGAGAGCTTGCCTCTTGGAGTCTGCAGTTTTAGGTGTATTTTGTTCCATTAGTAGGGACTGGGTGTTTGGCCGAAGTCTGCAGGTCTTACTAGTAGAAGCATTATTGGAATAAAGCCAATGCTAATTGTCGTGTAACTGGTCGCATGAGTACCTGTGAGACCATTGCTTAGCTTGTCTGCTCTTTCAGTCTCTAACTGATTTCTAATTAATAAATTTGCCAATATCCCTTCCACTTTCATGGAAAATCTTCATGTGGATTTTCATCTCAAAGGATCATGAGCTGTTTGTGATGGATTAGGTTTACCTCTGTGCCACTTGGAACAAGGAACTTCTGAAGTCAACCCTATTAGTTTACTTTTCTATATACACGAAACAATGAAACAATTTCTGCAGATTAATACTACTAATTCTACCTGAAACATGAATCAATCAAGTCAAAGCTGTTACTTTGAGGATAGTCTGGTTAAGCAAAACCAGGAATTTGTATTGTAAGTAATTATCAACACTTGTAGTGTTACTCTGCTTTGGATTCTCAAGTGCTGCTATTTTTTTCCCTGAGAAGTCAAAGGTTTTGGGTTGGCTTTTTTGTAGGAAACTTGCAACACTTATTCCAGCTCTGCTGGTGTTCTTCCTAATATAGGCATAGGTTAAATGCAAGAAACACAGCATAATCCCATGGTTAAAAAACTTCTAAGTGTAAGCAATCAGGAGACTTAAATGTTTCTGAATTCTGACTGAAAACCGATGTGATGTGTTGGACTTAGCAGGTTTCATATGGCTTGGCTCACGTCTCTGATTCTTCCTTCATAAGGATGTGTGCTGTTACACAGTGTGCTTTGGATACATCATGAGCTCAGCCTGAGATTGCTGTGTATTATGCAGAGATTGACTGTGAAGGGAGCAAGAGAAACAAGGGGAGAAGGAGTGCTTGGACTTTCAGCTCTGGGTTAGCAACAGCTGATGGAACAGGTGTTATTGGCAAGGTGATGGGAGCACACCTGAGTGCACTCCTTGGCCCCTTCCTTCTCAGCTGACCAGCTACTTTGTGTACTTCCATAATCTGTGAAAAGGGCCCTCCAGGTTTCCTGGGGGCTGGAATAGCAAACTCTCCTCCTATTAGACAGAGAGAAAGGGGTCCCAGCTGGCTGACTGTGAAGGCACTTGGCCAGCAGCAGTTAGACTATCTGGCCCCGTGGAAGTGCCTCTGGCTCTTCCCTACCTTGCCAGCAGGAGTGCAGTCTGCAGCCCTGTCTTTGATTATGTAATCTGCATGGCATATACAGCCTTTTCAACTTTTGTGACACTGAGCTTTACATTAATGAAAAAATCAGCATTGTCAACTTGTATTTTGTCACAAATGTCTTGATGCTGGGCAGGTTTCTTACCATTTCACTTAGTGTGGTTAGCTATCTGAGGTCCCGTTTAAGGTGGAAAAATGTATATTCCCTCAAGAAAGTATATTCCCTCACAATGTGCTTTTCAAAATCTTAGATGGTTGTGATGTATTCGTGAACACTTGCTCCTGATCTTGGGTGGATGTCTCTAGCTCCTGATCTTGGGCGGATGTCTCTATAATTACATGGTACAAAGGGGGCACTGAGATCTGTGACTGGCTTTGTGGGAATTACCATTTTCGTCATGAAATCTGCACTTTTTTAAGAGAAACTGCTGCTTACTGGAGATGCTATCTGTCAAGTTACAGTAACAGCTGTAGGAGACACATAGCCCAAAACACTAATAGCTCTTACGAACAGCGTCTAATGTAATACGTTATTTCAGTGAATGAGAAATTTCAAGTATCATGTTCAAATTTTCATATTGGAGTGGGTTTTTTTTTTTTGGTTTTTTTTTGGTTTTTTTTCTTAATTCCAACTTTCTTTCATTTTTACATTTAAATTGTATGAAGTTTTCCCTTGGGAGAAGTAGACAGCTAAAGGGTGAATGTTGCAGTTCTCAAAGACCTGAGTCACTTAATTTGGTTGTTCTTAGAGGGCTGTGCTCTTTTGAACTGTGAATGTGAAAATTACTTACAAAGAATTAAAGAATTACATTGTTTAAGAAGGCATACCCAAGAAATAAAACAAAGGAGAAAGAAAAAACAACCCTCTCCCAAAAAAAGCTCTGTCTTTCAGTTTTTCGACTTTCATCATGGCCCGTTGTGCAAAACTAACTTTAGTTCTGCAAAGTCTTGACTTGCAAATCATCAGTGTTAATAAGAACTCATCAGAAGGAGGTGTCCTTCTAATTATCCTCTTGCAGTTACATTTGTATTTAGTCTTCCCACAGTTAACATGCATACAATCTATTATATAAAAATTCCCTACAAGGAAAATTCATTATTTTTTAAGTCAGAAAAGTTATTTGTCCTTCAGTAATAACTAACTTAAAATTTTGTGCACTTGTACAGAAAAACGTCTTCGGTAAGGTGTTGAGGTTTTCTTTTTACCTCCACAATCAGACTCTTCAATAGGATGTTATGTAGTGAGTACAATTTGTAAGACTGAGTATGCTTACTCTGACAAGTATGTGTGATGAAAAATCAGTTTGCTTTGGAAGTTTCACAGACCATTTCTTAATTTTGCATCTCAGCCCTGTGCTGTATATTGCAGTGATAATGGTGATTTTTGCACCTTCTTTCCTTGTTTGTTTTTGGTTTTGAGGTCTGTGTTAATACTTGTGTGGTGCTTAGCATAGTCCCACCCCCTATCTTTTCAAGAGCTTCTAATTATACAGCATCTGTGTTACAAAAGTGATTAAACAGCTAGTTCATGTGATTTAATCCAGATTTGGGGCTTGTGAAATGCATAAAATGCAGTCCAATAGTATTTGTGCTCCTCATTAGCACAGAATTGTTTTACCCTTCAAATGAGAAATACCATGCAGTTAACTCTCAGCTATCCAGAGGTAGCTTGACTACATCATGGAACAGTGAATGCCAGGGGCTGACATCTGCACTGGTCTTGTTTGGCTGCAGCTCTGTGCTCATCAGTTTAGTCGCACAGAATCAGTAGGTAGGAAAAGACCCACAGGATCATCGAGTCCAACCATTCCTATCACTCAATAAACATGCCCCTCAGCACCTCATCCACCTGTCTTTTAAACACCTCCAGGGATGGTGACTCCACCACCTCCCTGGGCAGCCTGTTCCAGTGCCCAATGACCCTTTCTGTGAAAATTTTTTTCTGATGTCAAACCTGAACCTGGTGGGGCTTGAGGCCATTTCCTCTTCTCCTGTCCCCTGTCACTTGGGAGAGGCCAGCACCCTCCTCTCCACAACCTCCCTTCAGGTAGTTATAGAGAGCAATAAGGTCTCCCCTCAGCCTCCTCTTCTCCAGGCTAAACAATCCCTGTTCCCTCAGCCACTCCTTGTAAGGCTTGTTCTCCAGCCTCTTCACCAACTTTGTTGCTCTTCTCTGGACTCGTTCCAGAGCCTCAACATCCTTCTTGTGGTGAGGGGCCCAGAACTGAACAGGGGATTCAAGGAGCGGTCTCACCAGTGCCGAGTACAGAGGGAGAATAACCTCCCTGGACCTGCTGGTCACGCTGTTTCATATTCAAGCCAAGATGCCATTGGCCTTCTTGGCCACCTGGGCACACTGCTGGCTCATGTTCAGTCGGCTGTCAACCAACACCCCCAGGTCCCTCTCCTCCAGGCAGCTTTCTAGACAGACTTCTCCTAGTCTGTAGCACTGCATAGGGTTGTTGTGCCCCAAGTGCAGGACCCAGCATTTGGCCTTGTTAAACCTCATGCCATTGGACTCTGCCCAGCGGTCCAGCCTGTCCAGATCCCTTTGCAGAGTCTCCCTGCCTTCCAGCTGATCCACACTTCCACCCAGCTTAGTGTCATCCACAAACTTGCTAAGGGTGCACTCATGCCTTCATCCAGGTCATTGATAAAGACATTGAACAGGGCTGGACCCAGCACTGAGCCCTGGGGAACCCCACTTGTAACTGGTCTCCAGCTGGATTTCACACCATTTCCCACCACTCTCTGGGCCCGGCCATCCAACCAGTTTTCCAAGAGAGTGTGCACCTGTCCATGCCAGAGGCTGACAGTTTCCGAAGCAGAATGCTGTGAGAAACCGTGGCAAAGGCTTTACTGAAGTCCAGGAAGACCACATCCACAGCCTTTCCCTCGTACAATAGGCGGGTCACTTTATTATGGAAGGCGATCATAGAATAACCAGGTTGGAAGAGACCCACCGGATCATCGAGTCCAACCATTCCTATCAAACACTAAACCATGCCCCTTAGCACCTCACCCACCCGTGCCTTAAACACCTCCAGGGAAGGTGAATCAACCACCTCCCTGGACAGCCTGTTCCAGTGCCCAATGACCCTTTCTGTGAAGAATTTTTTCCTAATGTCCAGCCTAAATCTCCCCTGTCGGAGCTTGAGGCCATTCCCTCTTGTCCTGTCCCCTGTCACTTGGGAGAAGAGGCCAGAACCTCTTCAGGTTTGTTTGCAAGACCTACCTTTCATGAACCTGTGTTGACTGGACCTGATCACCCGGTTCTCTTGCATGTGCAAGTCATGGCAACTACGCTTCTATAAGCCTCAATTTAGGTTTGAGTTTGAAAAAGTTATCATGGCCACGCTAAGTGCTGGATCCTGAGCTATAAAGGTTAGTCCTCTGCAACTGAGCTAGCTGCATGTGGAGCAGTCTTTGGTTTCTAGATTGTGTCTCCAGTATCTGTACTACTGGGAAATACCATGCAAGAAATTCTGTGTGGAGCCACCTTCGATCTGGCATGGCTGATTGCATATCAGGTAAAAAATTTGGTGAGGCTCAAGCTTAGGCCTTAGGAGCCACTCTGAGTGACAGTACACTTCAGCAAATCTTGAGTGTCCGTATTAATAAGATCTTTCTTCATGATAGTGAAAATTTAATATCACTCTAATCTATATAACATTAGTGTTTGATGGGAACGGTTGGACTCGATGATCCGGTGGGTCTCTTCCAACCTGGTTATTCTGTGATTCTGTGATTCTGTGAACATTTAAGGTCCTTTGTGAACTTGATTTTACATGTGTATACAACAGGTTAAAGCATAGTTCCTGCTCTCAGGATCATTTCTGTGTTTATAGTAAAGGGAAATCTCCTTCCCTGGATATCCCAACTCCTGTCTGAGTGCTATAGCTATGTTAAAGGATTTAGTAGCCTCTTACCTGCTTTCCTTCGGACCAAGAGTTTCCACACTGACTGCAGAGTCAATCATTTTGGTTAGGTGAGACCACAGGAGGTAATCTGGTGCAAGCTCGTGTTCAAAGCAGGGCTGGTGCTGGATTCAGTCCACATTGCTTAAAACTTTATCAGCTAGGTCTTGAAAACTCCAGAGCTCAGAGATTTCCCATGGTCCCTGGGTGAATTGTCCCAGTGCTTTGTTATCCTCATCCATCATTGTCACTGGCAAGAGTTTTGAAGAGGCATGTGCTCAGTGGCTCCTTCCCGCAGCTCCGAGCTCCCTCCTGGCAGGCAAAATCTGGCATAGGGAGCGATGTAACCCGGGTCTTTGAGTTACTGAGCAGCTCTGCAGACTGCTCAGCTGTCAAGTGACAAAGGACAGAAAGCATTTCGAGAAAGTGAGCGTCCAGTCTCCAATGAATTGCCTACATTTCTAACACTGAAAAAGGATGATGGGTCATCCACTATTTCCTGCCTGCTTGTTTAAGTATCTTAGTGCTCAGAGCAGTGGATGCTGTCAGTTCTCTTGAGTGTTCCTAAAATTGTTACTTCCATGGGGCCTCTTCGTTCATACATGACACCTGTGTGTTCTCCTGTGTTTCTTATTTCTGACCAGCTGTAGGTTCAAGTATCTGAATCACTTGGAGGAGGATTCATGTCATCTAATTTCATTTGCCTAAAAATTTAGTCATCTAGTCTATGCTACTCCTCAAGGATTACTCTGTAGTCAGATCAAGAGATGCTAATGACGCTTTTTTCCACTCAAAGCTCTATGTCCAAAATGAAGTCAACTGAATCAGCATTGAAAAGTATTTGGACTGAAAACTGCACCTTTCAGTAACTTTTAAGAAATGTGCCCTGTAGGTTCTTAAGAAAACAATAGCTTTTGGTCACACTGGGCTTGCTGAAGAGTTCCTCATTTATAGGAAAACTGCTTTTCTTTCTTTGAAATTCAGTTGAGCAATTTGCCCTTGCTTCCATTGTTCCTGCCCTTGGGGCACATCTGTCCTGTGGCTGAGGATACCACAACTTCCAGAGCTGCAGTCCCCTGGGTTCCCCCAGGATCCTGCCTTGTGTTTGGCAGTAGACTTCAGACTGTGGTGTTTCAAATGGCATGGTTTCAGCTTTGTGAAATGTCGGGGTTTTTTATGGACTTTGTTTCACAAGTAAATAAGGATCAGCTGTTTGCTCCATTCTGATCCAGGAATTGAGAGGACCTAACAAAGCAAGTATGCAGATGTCAATTTTTTTTTGTTCTTAAAACATGTCATTGAGCTCTGGGACTCCTTTCCCCAGTATTTTGGTGTATTGTTGTGATTACAGTGGCTGTGTTCTTTACAAAGAACAGAGAAACCATTTTCCATGTCCAGGCTCCTGTTTGGTATGGCTTTCAGGGACTGTATGTTTTCATGGTAGAGCTGGCAAGGTGTGCTAAGAGTGCCACAAAGCAAGGCGATAATCAAAATTTTTCATGTTCCCAGCTCATTTCCCTAGTTTATAAACAGTATTTGTAGCTGTTAATTTGGGATTAATTGCTGCTTTAGCAATTAAGAGATTTCAAGGGGTCACCTAAGTGCTCGGAGACCTACATCCCCATTTGATTCTTGAATCCTCCTCCCAGGAAAACAAGAGTACTTCTGAGTCTTACTTAGCAGCTCATGAAGAGTAACAAACCCTGCTGCAGGAGTGCTGCTCAGTGGCTGGGCAACACTTTACAGATAGGGCTTTAGGGACTTGTACTGCTGTGAATTAAACCAGTTTTCCGAGGCAGCCTAGCACTCTTAGTACACAACTAAATATGTCAGCTGCAGAAAGGGATCCTTGGCCCCCAGGGCAGTGGTGCTGAGTGGATTACATCCACACTACTGTGACCCTGCAGCAGGCTGATTACATCCACACTGCACGTGTGCACACTATGTGGCCATGGCTGTTGTTGGATCTTAGGACAGAAGCGTTTTGCATTGATGTTTTAGTTCAATGAGCCTGAAATTTGTCCTATATTAAAGGTTTTCAGACTGGTGCTTTTCTAGCGTGAAGCAGACAACTTTGCAGTATCCTTAGAGTGCTCAAGGGTTCAAAGGCTGCTGAAATAGTGTTTGGAGGAATGAGACAGTAGCAATAGAATGAGAGTCAAAGTTATTGGGGTCTTAGTCATGCTGCCTTTTGAGAGCATCCTTTGGAATAATTTCTTGCCATAACTGCATCCAAGTGTGGTCATGGGGAGACAGCTTAGCTAGAGCAGTCCAAAATAGTGCCAGAGAATGACCTAACAGCTAAGTAGTGCAGGAGCTCTGGTGGGGTTCTGGTGCTTACCTTCAATCCCTGACTTCTTCATTGAGCAACATGAGCATAGCCATAAAACCTATTTTCATTATGCTGCAAATTTACTTAGCTGCAAGCTCAATTGAAAACCTGGAAGAAGTCTCTATACTGTTTAGGAAGTTGTGCAGATCGCTCTCTCAGCTCTAAAAAAATCATTTAGTTCCTCCAAACTAAGCAGGATTGTTAAGCCTGAATGTTATAGTCTGTTGTATGAAATGAGAAGTGATCCAAAATGTAGTGCAATAAGCTGAAGGAGCATTTAATTGCTGCCACTGGGGAACAGGGGAGGGTCTGCCACCACTTGAAAACTCAGACCTGCCCTCACCAGTGCTCTACAGGTTAAAATGCTGTAACTGTGACTTCCAGGCAGGTAGGAGAAGGTGCATGTTAGTATTTCCTTCTCATCCTGTGCAATACAGGAGGGCCTCCCTGGTCTCAACTCTGCTCTGCATCCCATCTCCTGGCGGGCTAGTTTCCGTATAAAGGAAGGGAGTTACAGTGAGCTCTGAAATCATCCCTGAGTCTGAACAGTTATGAAAGGAAGGTGTGTTTACTGAATACACCTGCCCTGCCCAGGTAGAGAGACCATGTTTCAGGTAGTTTCATAAGCTGTAAGCCCTCAAAGCCTGCCAACGTTAGCACATAATCCTCACCTTGCTTTGTAAGTAGTCCTCTTGCTTTTGAAGAGAGGAGGAGTTAAGAAGAGAGGCCTCTTTTATAGGACTGGGTTTTAGTCTGATTTTCTAAAATCTCAATTAGTGTTTTTGGTTAAAAAGAAAACACAGCAATTGTGGCTTGTTTAATATTGTAGTCAGCTTTTCCTCCTTTGGGTTTCTGTAAAGAAGTACAGAAAGGACTGCAGAGATGTTGGCAAAAAGGTAAATGATAACCAATCACTTTCTGAGGGGCTGGAGGGGTGTCTGGAAAGAAATGCTACACCCAGGCATTGCGTTCAGGCCCAGTGATTGTGCCCACCCAGAAGACTCAGAAACCCCCCCCCCCTTTTTTTTCCTTTACTGTTGTTGTTCTGAGAGGAGGCTTCCTGAATTTAGCTATATAAACTTTTAATGGGTGACCTATTTGCGAGACTCCTTTCTGCGTTGGCAAATAGCATGGATGGGAGGGAGCTGCTTGTGCTCTCTGCACCGCAGCCGCCTTCTCTTCCTCATCCCCTCTCCATGGGACCTAACTGAGGCAGAAAGAGCTTGACCTGAACTCACCAGCCATGAAATACAGTGGCTGGACATGACATTTCTGCACCTCACTGTATCAACATCAAAAAAAATAGGCACTTTGTAGTGAAACTGGTGGCACATACTGTCTGCCCTGGCTGGTGAGAGGCTTCTCAGGACTAAAGTAAACAGCTCTTGCTAAATGCTGAGGCCTGCACTATTGTTGACACAGCGATAAAATAGCATTTGCAGCATACGGTGTGCTTTGTTTAACTGCTTTTGAAAGGCATAGTGCATCTGAACAGCAAAAAAGCAATGAGTTTGAATCTGGCATTGATGCTCTACAAGAAGAGACCCCAGAATCTGTCTAGGTGGGGCAGAACAGTGCTCATTCCTGCTTTCTCCTCCTTCGCCTGGCGCTCTGAGGGTAGAGGGTTTTCTCCAAGCATAGGAACGTTTAGATAAATTTCTCCATGAGAATAAAACATGCTTACTTGCAATAGTATTTATTGCATGTTGTTATTCTTTAGGCTTAGTGTACCTCTTAAAAGGGGAGATCAAGAACTAGAACTGGAGGCAGGGAAAGCCACACCCTGGATCAAAATAATTAACAAAAGTAATTGAAAAAGGGTGTGTTAAGATGTGACATCACACATTTTTTGAAATGCAGATGACTTCATACTATGCCAGACAATATGGCAAACGAAGTTCCTAATGAATAATCCATTTCATTATATGATATTCCAGTAAATACTGAAAAACAATTATTACTCAAGGTTATACGGTCAGGTGTTTTTTATGAAAATATTCTTGAATTAACTTCTCTGGACAACTCTGATCAGAATTTGTCCCACAGACAGTTAATGAGGAAGGAAGGAAAGAAGACAGGAAGGAGAAAAGGAAGGAGAAAAGGAAGGAGGAAAGGAGGAAAGACTAGGAAGGAGGAAAGGAAGAAGGAAAGAAAGAAGGAAGGGATGAAAGGAAGGAAGAGAGAAAGAGAGAAATATTACCAGTAACCTTTAATTACTTAACTTCTCTTTAATGGAAAGGGGTTCATAGACTGTACTGATGACAGTTTAGTCGTCCATCTCTGACGGATTTGACATTTGTACTGCTAAAGTGGAGATGAAATGTATACATTACATATATTGTAAAGAGACAGGATACATAGACAGGAGAATAAACAAGCATCAATTAACATCTGTTTTCTCCTGGTGCAGATGTTGGCTTGAAATCTTGGACTTCGTTCCATTTTAGAGTTCACACACAGGCTTTGTGAGAGACCAGATAGTCGTGTTGATTGCAAGCAGAGTCTGTCTTTCATGTCTACAGTATTAAAATGCATAGTTTAATGCTGTATGCAGGGAAAGGGTAAAAACATCCACACTTGTCTTGAAGTTGTACTTGGAGAGTGAGAGAAAAATGGTCATTTCAAATCTGCAGCATCGCTCCCTGTTCCAGTGGTTTTCCAGTGTAGGAAAGGCCCTATAGGCAGGCTTGTTTGCAACTCTGTAAAAAATAGTTGTTACAATTTGCTTCCCAATATTACCCCTGCTTTTTCTCTATGACAACTAATAAAAGATTAAAGAGTGACAGCTGTTTGAACAAGTGACCTCAAAATCCATACTTTGGTTGCAGTGTGGTTCAATGTTTGTATGTGTCTTTAGCCAGAAACTTGAGTTAAATCATCACTTAATTCAGCATGTCGGAAAGGGACTGATAGTTTATTTGTGTGCATCTCAAAACCATTGCATAGTTTGGCATGGGATGGGAACAGCAGAAAATTGGCAGGTCAGGAGTGAGGTCAGCTGGCAAAACGGTGAGAAGGCTTGCACAATACTTTCCTGCTGTTGGTTTGGCTCTAGCTGGTGCTAATATTCCTTGCTGGCAGGAGCCCTGAAGTCACCCTCAAATCAAACAATGTTAAAGAAACACCCTGTGCGTTGTAGGCGTTTGTATAACACTGTAAACACAAATACATTTTATTAATCGAATGGGCTTTATCAATAGAAATGGGAATTTGGATTTGAGGGAAAGGAGACTGATGGGATATGGGCTTTCTTTTGGAATGGGGGGAAGAGGAGTCTCTTCTGCGCTACAAGATGCATTGTTCTGGAAGGTCCCCACCAGGTGTTTTGGTGAAGTCCTCTGAAGGAATGTACAGTAATAAAAAATGGAGATTCAGTGAACAAACAGGGAGGCAAGGATAGATTTATGTCCTTGGCAGCTCAAGCCAGTCTCCATATGTTGTTAACATTAGATGGTGAGAGAAATTAACTGTATCGTATGCTATTGCACAGCCTGTATTTTGAGCCTCTCTTGTTTAAAAACAGCTTAAAACAAATGGAAAAGATAAAACAAGAATTTTCCTCAAGTGAGAACAGATGGCAACATTTTCTGGCTCTAGAAGGCAGAGGGAGACTTCTCCATGGCCTGGGGGAGGTGTGACAAGGAATTCTCCTCAGGGCACTGTGTAACATCTTTCTGCAGCAGAAATGTCTAAATTCTCCAACAACATGCTTTTTTTGTTGCAATAACTCACCTTTTGTAGCCAGCCACCCTCCGTTTGCTTACTGTGGTTTGAAGCCGAGTATAACATGGGCATAAAGTTCCTTGACAGACAGGGTTGTTACTCCTGATGACACTTGGTTTATTAAACTGCATTTTCCAGTTCCTTCTTTGGCAAATTTGGGGCCTGTAATGTGGTCCTGTCACGCATTTTGGTCTTCTTCCTTTCTTATATATCAGGAAATGTAGGAGTTTATTACTGATTTTTGTGGCATCTAAGTTGCTTTCAAGTGGTCTGTCTGCCCAGCCAGCACCTGTGTCCCTTCCTGGGCTGTGGTGCCAGCAAGCAAAGAAGCCATACCAGACGTCGTCGGGACCTGGAGGTACCCTGCCACTGGCATCTGGAGCTTCTAAATAAATGAGGGAGGATGCTTTTAAAGCAATTATCTCAGGAACTCTGCAGTTCAGCCTTATGTTTAATTAATTTATTACAGATGTGGGTTGACTTGAGTACCTTAAAAGCCTTAGTTTCAGTTTTTTTCTTTTAAGATGTAAGCCTTTTTAAGGCTCTGAAACAAACAAACCCCAATTCCCATTTTGTCCCCAAGTTTTGTCATTAGAGCACCTGCCTTGGGAGGCTTTGGTTCTCATTTCACCTGCAGGGAATTTTATGTTTTGTGTCAATTTGAACCATCATAATTACCTGCCTAAAACCACGCCTCCAAGTACAAGGTGTCTGGGGGTTATTTTTGCAATCCCTGGTGATGCCTTTTTCTTCCCTGATAAAAATTTATTGGGTCACTGAAATAATGACATCATTAATTAATTATTCACTGGTTTGTTTTACCACCCAGTAGATTGCCCTAACTGATAGACCTTAAAGTCATTTCCCTCTCTCTTTGTTCCATGTATATTTAAGTAATTACTTTATACAAAGGAGTGGAACAGCTCCAGGAAGAGAGCTTGGCAGAGCAGGACTGCTTTGTCGGGGTGGGCAGGATCTCTCCTGAGAGATGGCTGCTGAGGATTTCACATCCCTGTAGAGAAAGTCAGAGTTTGAACCATTATCTCCCAAATCCTGCATAAAGGCAGTTGAATAAAAGCACTTCTGACTTCATTTTGCAAATTATTCTAAAGCACAGCTGTTTAAGCATTTTGTTTGCCCTGAAACAGATTGGTTTGGTCTGGTTTAACGTCAATAAGGACACCTCTACTAAAGTCCCACTTTGCTTTGGAAAAACGAAACCTTTTAATTTTTTTAATGGTTTACTTCCAAAGCTTAAGTGAAATGAAAAAAAAAAACCCAAAGAATTTGTTGACAAGTCTATAGCTAGCTGGGCCTTGCAGAGGAAAGACAGAGGGAAATGCAGCTGCAGGTTGATCCCGGCAGGGCAAGGAGATAGCCTTTCATTTTTTGTCTGCTGCAAGATGATGAATTTCATTGCCTCTGGAAAAATAGTCATGGCTATAGGATCGCAGTTCAGCTGTGACCTTCTGGGCGGTTCATATCACCGTGGAGCCTGGGGGTTTGGATGAGTTTGTAATCACTATTGCACTGCCTTATGCACAGTAAACATTTTGAAAGCTGACTGCAGCTCCAACTGCTAGAGACTTAATTTTTCAGCGTAAGCTGAGATATGAAGCATGTTTTGCAGAAGGGCTCAACTAGGGGCACTTGTGAAATACACAGCAGAGGCTGCCATCACTCGTGCCTGTAATTCTGACTGGTGACAAACTTGATAGCAACCAAATCAATTTATAGCCTCTGCAAAGAAGAACAACTGAAATACTAGGGCAGCCAAACACTGCGGTGTAACTACAAATAGACTACTATGCCTGGATGAATCTAGGGTGGATTATCTGTCTAATCAAAATTTGTAAGGTGTATTCAGCAGTACAGAATCTGAATCTCTCAGCAACAAGTCATCAAGTAATTCAACAGTTGGCCAGGAAGCTAATTGTTTACACTAAAACAGCTTTCTTTCAAGACTTTGGGTGCGGATGAAACATAATATTTATTTAAGAATGGAGATAAAACTTCACTCTGGATGCATAATCTTATATGTACATCTCTGATGTAAATAAGTTCTTATCCCTAATGCCGCTGACTGCTGTAATTATGTATTGCACTATTTATACAACCAGGAAGATATGATTAAAGAGGAAATCCTGTACATCTTTTATATTAGGGCATACAAAACCAGCCGAAGCAGGGAATCAGAGCCTTTGTTTTCATATGTATATGTAGTTTTTAGCAAAGAAAATGGCTTCTAGGCACATGTATTTTCCTCCCACCATGTAGGTTCTAAGTTACAGTAGAGATTATGTCCAGAGAAGATCAATCAGCCTTTTCCCCCTGTCCTTGTACTAACAGTAGAGTAGAGGGTTGTGGGTTTGGTGCTCTCTCCTACACTTTGTTTGACAGCAGGCACAGCCTGCATGCTGAAGCAGCCCCAGGAGCAGTTAATGGCAAAGCGATTGCTGCTGCAAGGAGATGCTTAGCAGGCTGGTCCCAACACAGTGCACATCTCCCTTACTAAGGATTTTAAACTTGTTGACTGGGAATACCCTACTTGCCAGAACAAGATTTTTTTGCACACAGTGAGAACAATCTCCTATTGTCTCCAGGGATAAAATGGTGCCAATATAAGATAAAAAACCCCATGCCAATGCAGTGATACATAACCATGTTAACTGCTTCACTACTATATTTAACTATGAGGTAAAAGCCTCTGAGAGAAGTGGGTTTTTTTGGTCTTGCACATCTGAATAAACAGAATGTACCAATTACGGTGAAAAAACCACTTCCACTGCCTTCCCAGCTTCATGGAGCTGCCCAGACTTATATGAGCAATGGCTGCGTGAGAGTACCTGTGAAAGCCAGTAGCTTTCAGGGAGCAAAAGGAGACCAGGGATAAGCCTTAATATAGACGAGCATTGGCTAGAAAACTGTGGAAGCTGGGTCTTGTGTTTCTGATTCCCTTTTCTCAGCTTAATGCCTTGATGATGAGCACACAGGTTTGGGCTCCCTCTGCGCCTGACTCTTCCTTCTTCTCCGAGGTGCTCTTTTGATGATCTGTCCCCATTAGGCAAGGCAGGGGGCACTGGCAGCAGGTCAGTCTGGTGGCAAGGTACTTCTCTGCACCATGGGCTCTTTAGGTCAATTTGTTGGTGAGGTGAGCCTGAAACACCTTGTCCTGAGGCATCATCCACCTGCAGCCCCAGATCGGTTCCCAGCAGGGACCCTGGATGCAGCAAGCACTTGATTTAAGAAAAATAGCTTTTAACCATATCAAGGCCTATTATATTCAGTAGTGCCAATAAGGTCTGTAGGACGTGAAGTTGGAGCTTGCAGAGCTCATGTGGAGTATGGGTGCCTCTTCCAGAGAGAACTGTGCCTAAGACAAGGAGCTCTGGAAACTCTGAGGCTCAGCAAGGAGGCACTGGAGGACTGTCGTATCCTCAGGCTTAGGTACTGCTGGACTGTATAAACTTTCAGGATCCTTTGGCTACTTGGATATAGGTAACCACAAGGAGAATTTGGTGATCTGAATCTTACTCTGTGCTTTTGGCTGATTTTCCCTACACAAATTGATGATTGTACTGACAGTTTTCAAACAAATCTACTGCTTTTCCTTTGATCGCCCATTGCTCTTCCATTCTGCCTAAGCCCATTTTGTAAGTTAACTGAAGGAGTGATGGTATTTTTCATGCTCATTGTACTGTCATTGCCTTTGAACATCCTTTCATGTTTGCTGAGGGGTGCTTTACCTTGAATCACTCCAACCGTTCTTTCCCTTTCTATGCTCCCTTCCCCTGTTCCAACTTCCCTTCACTGAGCTTAAACAATATATCTCCTAAAGATCGGGTAGAGAAGCACTTTATAGTATATATTGCATGTATTGTATATGTACAACACACGGATGCATGCAGGCGTACTGTATATGTACATACAGAGAGTATGTATTTGTATATGCAGTTATAAGCACGTATAGAGTAGGTGCAGAATTACTCTAAATGCAGTGTAGTAGAGGCTACCGCGTTAGAACTACCCACCCCCTCTTTCAAATCTCTTTTTTTAAGTTTGGATGTGCTCATTGTGGAGAGCTGGCCCCATTATGGGGCTTGCCCTTTTCCATTGATTACATGGCACCAAAATGTAGAGTTGAATGCAAGTCTAGGTTCATGCTGAGAAAACCTTGCTAACCTCAGGGAGAAGGAATTAGTTGGTTTTGGAATTTTAATTTGGTCACAACTCCATTTCAGCTTTTTTTCAAAAGTCTGAAAAGCATAACGATCAGGAAATCCATGCTACGTAGATCAATGTCATTGAGTTAAAATGTTTGGAATAAATAAATGGAAGTGCAAACCACTGCAAACAATCTGGTTGCAGATTGTTGTCAAAATTATATACACACATGTATACATTTTCATTTCCTTCCTCCCAAAGATAAATTATCCCTTAAGCTTCTCCTGTGGAACACATGTGTCTCTGGAATTTCAGGAGACTAAAATGTAGTGAAATGCAACATGTGAAATAAGAATTACATCTGGTTATGTACTTTTTACCTTCAGCACGGCTCAGTCTCTTACTTCCAACATGTTTAGATTAAGCCCTCTAAGATGAAAATTGATTCTCTTTGTGTCTCTGAATTTGCAGCCATGACAATTAAAAAAACAAAACAAACAGGTAAGAAACAGAGACTTTTTTCTCGTGTTGTCTTTTCATGTATTGCTTTATGTCTTTTCTAATTGGTAAAATCATCTGTTATGACAGAGGCAGCATCATAAATAATACCCAGCAAGCTGTCCAACTACGAGCTTCTTTCTCACGCTATTTCCTGCAGAGTCAGTTTGTATGGATGCCTGCAAATATCTAAACTTGGAGCAGTATTTGAACATCCCTATTACCTTTCCTGAGCTTTATATCCAGCTCTTTGATTTGTTCTCTCAAGCTCCTTAAAGCTACTTCTCTGCCAGTTTGGATGATGTGTAGGAGTCTGTAATGAATACGCTCATTATCTAATACAAAGTGGCATAAAACACTCATGCCATGAACTCCGCCACACAGCTATACCCTGCTGCAATTCTCTGATTCATGCTGTACGAGATTAATAGCATTTATGTTATTCATATATCTTGGTTGACCTTGATCTGTTAGAAACTCCCTCCTTTTTATCTCTGTCCCATACTGGGGAGGTTTTGTCCCACATTAACAATGGATCTTTTGTACTTCAAAGCACATTCCCCCACGCCCAACATCCTGAGTTTTAATTTTCCTTACATATATAATATCTGTTCCCTTCTCTCTCCCTCTCATATTCTTACCTATGTTTAATGGGCTGATACTATCTCAGGAGCTGTAAGCTTTTACTTTATTTTTAAAAAATCTTAAGTTAACCCTTCAGAAGCTAATTGCAGAAAGAGATATAAATCCTACTGGAGGAAATACAAACATGTTCTAAGAAGAAATGGTATTTGTAGCTTTTCTCTATGGCATTTATAGGGCAAATGCTGTCATTTCAGCTGAGACAATGCAGAAGATGACATGCAGATGTATGGGGAAAAAGACGATACAGGAGTTTGAATAAGGCAAAAAAGAGGTCACATAGTTATAAATCTGATTTTCCAGAAAGCTATGGTTCCTTACTGTCTTTTTGGGCACAGCACAAAACTGAAGCATGTTTCTGCCTCTTGTAACACCCCTGTGCTCAGAAGGATGAACTCCTCTCTGTGAACCCCCACTTTTCCTTCTCCCTGCTGCAGTGCGCTGCTTCCCATCCATGGTGACGTGACAGACCCTTCACATGTGCAGGGAGGTCTAGAGGTAAGCAGGAATTGGGGCAGGGACTTGGAGAAGCCATCAGTCCCTGGCCCCTGGAAGCAACAGTTGTGCCTTGGGGACAGTTTGCTGCTGTATTGGTGAGGAAACAGTGCTGGATGCACTGGGTGGGCGCAGCAGCTCTTGTGTTAGCTGTGTGGAGCAGAAGCAAACGAAGTGTTGGGCAAGATATGCCCAGGAGGAGACAGAGGGACAAGAGCAGAGCTGGGCAGGGGCTGCTGGCAGTGCAGCAGGATGGGGAAGTGCAGAGGAGCTTGAAATGAACACAGAGGGAAGGCGAGAGAAGGAAAAGACCAGAAGTGGGAGGTGATGAAAAGCTTGAATTTAAGTCTAGTGAAAATAAGAACAGAACCCTTACATACAGTGCAAAGGCAGATGCTGTTCAGCCTCACACCTCAAGGAGTCATGGCTCTGTTGTGGACCAGCCATCCTACAGCCTTAATGTCCTTTCTGGCCATCTTCCACCATAGCTGGAAGTGGGATACAGTTCTGTCTGCATCCCATTCTCTCAAAATTGCTGTGACACTGCCAGGGGGAAGCTTGGAACTCCAGATTGTGCCTCCCTCACTTCTCTCTTCCTCTGCACATGCCACTACTGAAAGCTGTTTAAACAGGTATATGCCTGAGTCCAAAAACTGAAAATGGCAAGGACCACGTGATTTTTATAGTTATATCAGCTTTCCAGTCTATTTATTTCCTTACATGTCCATCTGGTTTGTGATCAGGGCTTTCTTAATTTTTGTTTTCCTATCGGCTTTCTCAAAGCCTGGATTAGAAATTTAATACCTAAAAATGCTGACCTGAACATACGTATAGACCAAGAGCTGTGGGGAGAGTCAATGTCTTTTATTAGACACACTGATATCGCTGAAAAAATAGACAAATTCCAGATATAGCTGCCCATCTTTAGGTCACAAAATCTTGTACTTATTTTTTCCCCAGTGATATTGATTAGGACTAATAAAAGATATGATGCTTCCTTCCAGATCCTTCCTTGCTTATGTCCCTAGACCATCATCACTCCAGCAGTGCTTATCAGTAAATATTTGTGGCCAGAGCTGTACTCCTTGGAGCAGTTCCTTCCTCCAACTCCCTCTCACTCCAGCTGTCGTCTCCTTGTCGCCTCGCTGCTGCTGACGTGTAGCCCCTGTGCTGAGCGGCAGCAGCCTAAGGAGCAGGGGGATGTCTGGCTCTGCTCCATGTCCCAAATGCTGCACCCACCTGCAGCTCTGTTTGTAGTTGATTTGCTGAAAGAGAAATAGAACAATTGTGCTTAAGGCAAAATAAATAGGGCAGATCCTACCTACCTTACAGTGCAATGTATGGTGAGTCCTGTATGCTTTTTCCTGCTGTTTTCCAGGGTTTTTACAGTACATGAGTTACCTTGGATCAGAGTTTTTAAAGCAGACAGTGCTTTACAATAGTTACGAGTTTCCCTTGTGCTTGTGCTGTTGCCCACCAGCTCTGAAGAACATTAAGGTCCATCTGTACTATAATCCATTGAATTAGTGAAGGGGGAAAAAAGAGAGACAGAGATATTTTTTCCTAATCTCTGCTTTAATCCTGCAAAGAAAAACCTGACACTTTCTAAAAGAATTCCTAAGTGATAGCAACCTTATCAGTGTTAGAGCCATGGTTTAACTGTGCTGTGCCTGTGTTAAAGGAAAAGGCTGTTGACTCTGGATTCGCATCAGAGTGTATACTGCTTTCATGATATTAGAAGCCCATATACTCTGGCCTTGTGAAATTGTTTTGCTTTCTTGGCATGTTTGAATGTCTTGAGGAAGTGAAGGACTTCCTCTATGAGAGGACATGCTTACTTCATTTCTTTGTGCTCCAAGTACTGAGACAGCAAGTTCCTTGGGAGATCTGTTCTTTGTTCACTTTGGGTTTATTTATGACATGCATCTGCCTGCCTTTTCCCCTCTGCATGCAATACTTAGAAGAAAAGGAGAAAGCAAAAAAAAAAAGGAGAAAGAAAGAAAGACAGAGAGAAAGACAGAGAGAAAGGAAGAAAGAAAGGAAGAAAGAGAGGAAGAAAGGAAGAAAGGAAGAAAGGAAGAAAGAGAGGAAGAAAGGAAGAAAGAAAGGAAGAAAGAAGAAAGAAAGGAAGAAAGAAAGGAAGAAAGGAAGAAAGAGAGGAAGGAAGGGAGGAAGGAAGGAAGGAAGGAAGGAAGGAAGGAAGGAAGGAAGAAAGAAAGAAAGAAAGAAAGAAAGAAAGAAAGAAAGAAAGAAAGAAAGAAAGAGAAAGAAAGAAAGAGAAAGAAAGGAAGGAAGGAAGGAAGGAAGGAAGGAAGGAAGGAAGGAAGGAAGGGGGAAGGAAGGAAGGAAGGGGGGAAGGAAGGAAGGAAGGGGGGAAGGAAGGAAGGGGGAAGGAAAGGGGGAAGGAAGAGGGGAAGGAAGGAAGGGAGGGAGGGAGGAAGGGAGGAAGGAAGAAGCTCTCAATGTTTTGACAAAACCATATCCCTCAAGCTTTATTTAGGGATAGATTAACACTTTAAGGCACAGTATCACAGTAAATTAAATTGCAGAGTGCAATGACATGAAGTGTATCTGAACATCAGCAGGGAAAATATCCTGCCCACCACCATCCTCCTAAACTTTGAGGGAGAGCTGCTACCTTTTATTCTGGGTGATGATAAAAAGCAAGCTATGCACTGGTATGGCCATTTTCAAACCTTATGGCCTCCATGAGGTCACACAAATGAACAGGTTTGTCTTTTCAAGAATGAGTTTTTGTTTAAGTTTTTCATGTAACCCTTGTGACAAATTCCTTGTTTCCATACAGGTCTCATGAATTGCCACCAGTGCTACAGCGCTCAGGTACAGCTTGCAAAGTCGTGCAAACACATTCCTTGATGGGATGGGGTCCCAACACACTTTGAGCAGGATCAGGCTGTATTGCTGCTGTCCTAGAGCACTTAGAACATTGACTGAAATGTGGTAAAATCTTCTTATCCTGTCTCCTCAAAAGTCTGCGCTTGAAAACCACAGGTTTTTTGTGAAGTGGACACATGAAAACGCCATTTGTAATCCTGGATTTTGTTGCTAGGGTTATGGTCTCTCTAGTTTCAAGTTAAACTCATCCTTTAAGGTTCATCTCTGCTCAGGTGTGATGGATTCATCCCACTCAAGAGGAATGGTCTGAAACAGAGGTTCATCTCTCCCTTTACTCGGGGGTAGCTCAAGCAGTGTACTTAGGTTAACTGACTACATTTTAGATACTTACATTTAGACAAGTTAAATCCTACCATGAGGAAACAAAGATAGGCCCCCAACTGAAAGTCAATGTACCCAAAGAATGTTCAGGCTAATGCAGAGACACTTGGAACAATTCATCAAAACATCCCACAGCACAAAGCCGCTTATGGAACTTCTTTAAAATCTGGACAGTGCTTGTACTTTTAACATATATGACAGTTTGTACTTAATAAAGCTATTTGCTGATTCCCAGCATAACGTAAGAAGGGCTTTGGCTTTTTTGATCATGGGGTGGCTCACGCACCCCCAGGCTTTCTCACTAAGGGCGGGACACATGGGTCTCCTAGCGGGGCTAAAGCCCTTGCTAGAAACCTAGCCAAGCTCATAAATCAAGCTTTAAACTAGATGTGAAGGGGGAGGGGGTTGAGCCCAGGCTAGACATGAACGAGCCTGGACGTGGGGAATTGGTGATTGGGAGAGGGTGCGCGGGTGAGGACCACCAGTACCTCACCACACAAAAAGTGGGGGAGAACACACCTCGGGGTGCTAAGGGAGATGCAGGCACTCTGGTGTTAGCTACTCCAGTTACCAGGCAGTTGGGAACGAACCCTGTTCCCTCTAGGAGGGCTGAAGGCTCGGCAGCTCAGCTGAAGTGCATTTACACCAATGCACGCAGCATGGGGAATAAGAAGGAAGAGCTGGAAGTTGTCGTAGGGCAAGGAGCCTATGATGTCATTGCCATCACGGAAACGTGGTGGGATGACTCATATAACTGGAGTACGGCTATGGTGGGGTATAAGCTTTTCAGGTGGGACAGGAAGGGTAGGAGAGGAGGCGGGGTGTCCCTCTTTGTAAGGGAGGACTTGTACTCCATTGAGATAGATTGTGGCGATCAGGAGGTTGAGTGCCTGTGGGTCAAAATCAGAGGAGCCCACCAGAAGGTAGATTTTGTGATGGGAGTCTGTTACAGACCACCCAGCCAAGGAGAAGCAGCTGATGAGCTCTTCTATAAACAGCTGGGGTTAATCTCTAGATCAATGCCTCTCGTTCTTGTGGGAGACTTCAATCCTCCTGATATCTGCTGGAAGTACAATAGAGCAGAAAGGAAGCAGTCTAGGAGGTTCCTGGAGTGTGTGGAAGACAACTTCCTTGCACAGCTGGTGAATGAACCAACAAGGGAGGGTGCCCTCCTGGACCTGCTGTTTGTGAACACAGAAGGCCTTGTGGGGGATGTGACAGTAGGTGGACGCCTAGGACTAAGTGACCATGAGGTGATAGGGTTTTCTGTTCTAGGTGAAGTGAAGAGGGTGGTTAGCAGGACGGTAGCATTAAATTTCCAGAGGGCAGACTTTGATCTCTTCAGAAGGCTGGTTGGCAAAGTCTCCTGGGAGACAGTACTCAAGGGCAAGGGAGCCCAGGAGGGCTGGGAGCTCTTCAAAAAGGAAATCCTAGCAGCTCAGGAGAAAGCCATCCCTGTGGTCCGGAAAAAAAGCCGGCAGGGGAGAAAGCCAGCTTGGTTGAATAGAGAGATCTTGAGGGATATCAAGAAGAAGAGAAATGTTTATGGCCTCTGGAAGAAGGGACAGGCCTCTTGGGTGGACTACAGGAGGGAAGTGAGATTGTGTAGGGAAAAAATCAGAAGGGCTAAGGCTCAACTAGGAATTGGATTGGCCAAGTCTGTGAAAGATAACAAAAAATCTTTCTACAAATATATAAATAATAAAAGGAGGACTAGGGAGACCATACAGTCCCTATTGGACACAGAAGGAACAACAGTGACAGGGGATGAGGAAAAGGCTGAGGTACTTAATGCCTTCTTTGCCTCAGTCTTTAGTTGTAAGGAGGGTCGTTCCGTCTGTGTACAAACCCAGGAGCTAGAGGAGCATAATGAGGCTCCCGTGATCCAAGAGGAGGTGGTCAGAGCCTTGCTAGCCCAACTAGACACCCACAAGTCTATGGGGCCGGATGGGATTCACCCTAGGGTACTGAAGGAGCTGGCGGATGTGCTGGCCAAACCCCTTTCCATCATCTTCCAACAGTCCTGGAAGACTGGGGAAGTCCCACTGGACTGGAGGCTGGCTGATGTTGTGCCCATCTACAAGAAGGGTCGCAGGGAGGACCCAGGGAACTACAGGCCTGTCAGTCTGACCTCAGTGCCAGGGAAAGTCATGGAGCAGGTGATCTTGAGTGCTATCATGAAGCACATGCAAGAGAACCGAGTGATCAGGCCCAGTCAACACGGGTTCACAAAAGGCAGGTCTTGCCAGACTAACCTGATCGCCTTCTATGACAAAGTCACTCGGCTGCTGGATGAGGGAAAGGCTGTGGATGTGGTCTTCCTGGACTTCAGTAAAGCCTTTGACACAGTTTCTCACAGCATTCTGCTTGAGAAACTGTCAGCCTCTGGCCTGGACAGGCGCACACTCTCCTGGGTGGAAAACTGGTTGGATGGCCGGGCCCAGAGAGTGGTGGGAAATGGTGTGAAATCCAGCTGGAGGCCAGTGACAAGTGGGGTTCCCCAAGGCTCAGTGCTGGGTCCAGCCCGGTTCAATGTCTTTATCAATGACTTGGATGAAGGCATCGAGTGCACCCTTAGCAAGTTTGCAGACGACACTAAGCTGGGTGGAAGTGTCGATCTGCTGGAGGGTAGGGAGGCTCTGCAAAGGGATCTGGACAGGCTGGACTGCTGGGCTGAGTCCAATGGCATGAGGTTTAACAAGGCCAAATGCTGGGTCCTGCACTTGGGGCACAACAACCCTATGCAGTGCTACAGACTAGGAGAAGTCTGTCTAGAAAGCTGCCTGGAGGAGAGGGACCTGGGGGTGTTGGTTGACAACCGACTGAATATGAGCCAGCAGTGTGCCCAGGTGGCCAAGAAGGCCAATGGCATCTTGGCTTGGATCAGAAACGGTGTGACCAGCAGGTCCAGGGAGGTTATTCTCCCTCTGTACTCGGCACTGGTGAGACCGCTCCTCGAATCCTGTGTTCAGTTCTGGGCCCCTCACCACAAGAAGGATGTTGAGGCTCTGGAGAGAGTCCAGAGAAGAGCAACAAAGCTGGTGAGGGGGCTGGAGAACAGGCCTTATGAGGAGCGGCTGAGAGAGCTGGGGTTGTTTAGCCTGGAGAAGAGGAGGCTGAGGGGTGACCTCATTGCTCTCTACAACTACCTGAAAGGAGGTTGTAGAGAGGAGGGTGCTGGCCTCTTCTTCCAAGTGACAGGGGACAGGCCAAGAGGGAATGGCCTCAAGCTCCGCCAGGGGAGGTTTAGGCTGGACGTTAGGAAAAAATTCTTTACAGAAAGGGTCATTGGGCACTGGAACAGGCTGCCCAGGGAGGTGGTTGAATCCCCTTCCCTGGAGGTGTTTAAGGCACGGGTGGACGAGGTGCTGTGGGATATGGTTTAGTGTTTTGATAGGAATGGTTGGACTCGATGATCCGGTGGGTCTTTTCCAACCTGGTTATTCTGTGATTCTGTGATTCTGTGAAGATGCAGTGGAAGGGAGGAGAGTGATGACAGCATTTAAATTTAACCTTCAAAAAGAAGAGAATCATTTGCTTTTCAGGTCTGTAGGGAAGATAAATAATTTCGTTAAACTGAAGTGAAGGAAATTTTGGGAAAAAATATTTCTGACGTAAAGGGTCACTAAATGCTAAACCAGGAGACCATGTAAATCTACCACTAGGGTTTTATTAACAAAAGGTTAAACAAACTTTAAGATTAGTTTGGATAAGGAAACAAGATCAGTTGAAGTAAGATGGACCTGCTTCAGAGTTACAGAAGGGGCTTCCTGAACACTGACCTCTGGGCACTGAAGTTTCCTTTCTACTGTTCCTGCAGTAAGCAAGAATTCAAAGCAGGAGGCTGTCTTACATGGCATTTTGGAATGGCTGAACTGATTGCTCTGGATTTGAGGGAAAAATTTTGCATCATGCTAAGAATGCATGAATACAGGGATTATATTAAAAGTCTCAATAGGTACTGCATTGCTCAGTGAGGGCTACTGAAAAGCCATTTGGGTTAATCAGTTATGTGACACAATATCACTGTATCCCCTTCATCACAGGAACTGACTGACTGATTAACACCCACTTGGTGTTGAGGATTTAGATAAAGCAAAATCTCTCAGTGTTGTCAAGTAGAAACTGGGAAGCTTTTCTAACTGGTATCATGTTTCACAATTTAATTTTACCTTGTTCCTTCCAGAAGTTCCTTTTAGATGTGGATTCAGGCTGGCATCTTAGACTGAACTGTTGTGGTAAGGGATGTGGCCCTGTCTGGAAACACCAGTTCCTTTCCACTTACTGCAGAGGGAGTCTGGAAGGCTAGCTTAGATTACACATTCATCTTTCATACTGATGCCATTAGATTAGAGGAATCTGTATCTTTACCAGCAGTGAAATCAAACCACAAGGAGAGAAAGTGCCAGAAAGTAGATCCACAGAATTTAGTACAGAGTGAAAAAACTTAGCTGGCTATTAGGAAATATTTATGAGATAGTGTGGCTTAGGCACCACAGAAACTTCTGTGAGGTTCCAAAGAGATGCCTACTACCAATTGGGGTCACAGCTATGAAACAGCTCCTGGAGCTGATTACCTTAGTGCATCTGTTCTCATAAAGGTTGGCAGAAGGTGGGAGCCAGAGTTAAAGTATTCTCTGCCAGTTTCAGAAATACAAGGCCTGTCCTTAATTTTTGACTGCTGTTTGTGAGAAATGTCTGATTTAAAAGCTGATGTCCAAGAGAAGGTTCTTGGCCATGAATTCCACATGGAGGGATGCAGGACCACCCAGTTTAGACCTAGGTGTCTACTTTGTTCATAGAGATGTAGAAAGATATGGCATAAAACTAGCTTCCAGACTGGCCTTTGCAGGCAGAGGAGTATGTAGTCTATGAATTTTCTCTCTTTAGATATGAATTAGGTGCCAGATTGCTTGACAACTTAGATTGTTGTGAGCAGGCCCAGGAGAAAGGTATTTTGGTATCAAAGCAAGTTTACTATAGAAACTGCAAGTTGGGTCCCCTTGAGGTGACATGGCACTTAAAGAGAGAATTTGAAAACCCAAATTTGGCCTTAGAGGCATAGAATAGCAGTGAGGCAATTCTGAAATAAACTGTGTTTTGGTAGCTGCTTTGTATGGGTTCATGGAGCTTAGCCTGGGGTCACCTTCTGAGTCCTTACCAGATTTTCCTTGTGTTGCCTGACATGAGTTCCAAGCCATGGGGTCTAGAGGACCTTCAGTTCCCAAGTAACAGGTCCACCAGGCAGATCTATGCCAGCCTTGGGGAAGCAACTCACTTCATTCGTGTCTTGCTACATGACTTATGAACATTTCTACATATTCCACAATGCCAGTGCTAACCATGTGGAGGATAGACTCCATAGATTTTCTAGACCTCAAGACTCCAAACCTGAGAGTCTCAGAACATGGAGCTTATGTGCACCTGAAATCACAGGTATCCAAGTGTAAGAGCACAGTTGCTTTGCCTGTGTAGGCAATGGAAAGAGCAAGAATCACTTGCAGAAAGGAGGTACCCCTGCCTCTGGGCTAAGGTGTCTGAGACACTTGAGTAGTGTTTGATGTGGGGACCTTTTGCTGTAGCAGTACCGTAAGTGGGACTTTGATACAAATGTGTCACCCTTATCTAGCAAATGTTTCTTTGCAGAAGAGCCTGGAGCAAATCAATGCTTACCCTTCATAAAAACAATTAATTTGTAGATGAGTATGAACTCACATGTGTTCTAGGTATAGATGTTGTTGGAACAAAGGTCTAATCCAGTGTTTTTGCTGAAAGAGTTTTTTCATAAATCTTGTCGTTTTATATGATGCTACTGCTCCTCTGTGTTTACTTTCAAATCACATTGTTAGCTCTGTTTATTGCCTTTTATTGAAGCTCATCAAACGGATTGTTTTTAAGTCCTGTTATGAGAAAGATGAACACCAACATGTGGAATAACCCAGATAAATAAACAGAAAGTGGTTGAAAGCTTCTATATTCAGAAGTACCTTATTTGAATTTCTTGTGTGGGAGTATTTACTTGCAAAAGACAGGATATTGATGATCAAACATACGATTAACTGAAAGGGTTCTGTTTTCTTTGTATTAAACAAAAGTATATTGCATAAAGGCTCTGGCAGTTTATTTTTTAACTCTTTTTTCACTGACTTCTTTGAATGACTGAATGTGTATTTTTCAATATGCTTTACTGTAAGCTGACTAAATGCAGTTACACATTTGTTAAAGGAAAAATCAGTTTTCAATGACTTAAAATCTCACAGAGCTGATGATATAAATTGCTTCATCTGTGCAAGCCAATCTGTCCATCTGTTGTATTTTATCCTGGTTCGTTTCTGTATTTTAGTCTGAGGATCATTACAAACATCTTATAAGATCTTCTATGTAATGCAGTCTGTAAGTCAAGTAACAATTTTGAGTTAAGCTTATAGTGCCTATAGGAGCTAGAAAGTCTTCTCAAAGGCTTCTCAAAGTAAGTCAAGTAATGCTTTTGAGTCTAGCTTATAGTGCCTCAAAGAAAGTCTCTCAAAGACCTCCTATATATACTTTCTAAAGCCTAATGGCAGGATATTTCTGCCTCAATGTTTACCACTCCCTCACGTTTCTGAAATGCTTTTGTGTTATCATCCTCCCTCTATGCCAGACATTCTAGTGCACCTGTTTCTTTTTTTCTTCCTTTCCTTTCCCCCCCCCGCTCCCCAGGCTCCTCACAAGCATCTGTATTCACAGTTTTTGTGTGTCTGTTCTTATTTTACCCTGCCATCTGACACCCTGTTTCTTTGCTGGGATGTACCTCTACAGTCCCAGTCTTTCCCATTTCCTGTTCAGTTGTCATTTTTATCCTACCCTCTACTCCCAGACACAGAGTTACCTTTGTGCTCTTGACATCTCTAGCAGATGTCTTTTTCTGACCTGAGTGCTCCCCAGCACCTGTTAGCTTTTCCTCAATTCCTGTTTCAAATAACCTCTTCCCCTTCCAATTCCATCAGTTTTCTCAGCTCCATCATGCTAAATACTCCTTTCCTTGCATGATTCTCCCCCTCCTTATTCCCATCTTATCTAGTATTTAGGGAGAGTGAGCCTCCTTTAATGTTATCGTCTGGAAATACACAGTTTTCCTTGCCAGCTGCTGTAAAGCGTAGCAATGAAGGGCAGTTTAGGTTAGGATTTGTGAGGCAATTTCTGCCTTAATGTATAGTCACACTTTATCAAGAGGTGTATTCTGTACAATGTACTTCTTGCAGGGTTAAACTGTGTTAGTCCCACACTATTGAAGTTAGAGCATGGCCTAAGACTGTAAGGTCCAACTGGTACATAAAACTGAAAAAGTTCAGGAGAGCTTTAATAACCAAGTTATTAAATAATAATAACCAAGAAGTCCAAAATTCAAACCATGTCCTTGATGATAATCAAAGCATCAGTCCCATGATCTCTTAACCCCTCCCATAGATTTGCAATTCCAGATTGTGGCCATTAGCAGAGAAATGTGGATCCATGGTGAGATAGCCTTCTACCTTGTGATGCATGGACCACGGACTTAGGGCAGAAGATGCTGAGTCACAATTGCTGCAACTAAGAGGAGCAACTCCTCTTTTGTAGGCAATGCAGATGACATATGAAACAGGAATATGACCAGTTGTTGGTTTTCCCCAGCCTTTCTGAAGCCTATATGAGAGTGACCTAGCTTGCTACACATCTGAATGACACCCATTCCAAATTCGGGCCCCCCAAATGGAATTGCCTTTTCTTAAAACTGCTGTGCCCCTTCTCAGTGTGCTGCTAAATGGTAAAATGCTGGTAAAATACCTGCTGCATTTTATCCATTCCCACCACTATATCAATGCTTCTGAACTGCTCTGTCTCATGCTGCAAATTTTGGAAGTGTGGTGCAGAAATATTCAAGCTGACCCCCATGTTTCAGTTCATTTGCTTAACTGAACTACAGACCTCCTGTGCTCGAGTCACACTAATGAACCATGTTTCCCTACTTGGCAACTGGTGGTATAGGCAACAGCTTAGCACATGGGCAAATAATTTGCTTGGTTAAAAACTGAGAAAAACTTTACTCTTTGAACAGTGTGATGTAAATATGTCCTTTAAGAAATTTTTTTTTCTTAAGAAAGAAGAGAATACATCATCTTCAAACCGTTGACAAATTCTCCCTATGCAGAATATATGTTCTTTGCTAAAATTGAGCAGGTGTATTTGAATTTAAGGGAAGACATCAAGTTTCTGTTTTCAGAATGTATTTCTTATTAATCAGCACTGCCAAAGTACAACAAGGTGTAAGATTTAGCATGGTGGTATCCAGATATTTTCTGGGGTCTTTCCCTTTTCCTTTATTTCATTCACAGAGTGCCTTGCCCTGTTCCTGAGCTGTCCAGTTAGGCAGTGGCTACACTTGGCTGTTCATCCTTGGTAGCATACTGTAGGAATTATTTTTTTTGTTTGTTTGCTTTGTGTAAGGGCTAAGAATGTTTATTAGGGTGCAAAAGTACGTGGGTGAAATGTAGGAAAAAAAAACCCCAGGGCAGTTGTTTAATTCATCACTGAACTGTGACCATTTTAACTGTCTGCGTGGCCATCTCACCGTATGATGGGCAGCCTGCAGCGCATCTGTTCAAGACCTGCAAGTGCATTAACCTCAGGATTATGACATCAAGAATGGCATTTGTACAATTAAAAATGTTATCTCTCAGGGCAGCCCCTGTTGCCCTCAGCCACCTTTGGGTAAATTGTGTTGTAGGAAAGGTTAAAAAGAGCTGCTGGAACTAATCCTTTTGATGAAACCTTTAACAAGTATGTCAGGCTCCTCTGATCTTGGCCCTGGCAGAGTATACTTGTAGTTAATGTCCTCAGCTCTAACTCACCATCTAAGACCCTCTTTCCTGCCGCGTGTTTTCTTCATCAGTTTGTATTTCTGCCAGTCAGTGTCACAAAGCACTTCCTGCTTCATCCCCGCCTGACGGGGTTAAGCCACGCTGATGGTCTGCAGTTGTGTGCAGCTTCATTTTTCATAGATTCTTTCTGATAACCATAACATGAACTCTGGAGTATGTGTTAGGAACTGAAAACAGGCCAAGTGTTTTGTATTAGAGCCTGTATTCCCACATTCACCAATTCTCCAAGGGTTGAAAATGCATCAGTGACATGTATGAGAAAAAAAAGCCTGGGACTAAAATCAATTTTCTCCCCTCTTGCCTACATGAAACAAAATTAAAAGCACAATGAGCCTTATTCTTTTTTCATTTACTGCTGAAATTCCTCTGCCGTCTGTGAAGCAACTCTTGTTACACCATTGTAACTGGAAGGAGTATCAACCCCGGTGTCTGCTGCAGATGTTTATACCTTAAAAAACAAGAGTGTGCACAGCTTCTGTCTGTTCCTTTTTAAAAAGTCAGAAAACATTTTATCTGGATGGATACATCTAGACCCCAGATAACTGCATTAACCAAAACTTGCAACTCGCTCTAAATGAACGTTTTGATACTCCCTTATACGTGACTGGCTTTGAATATTGTAGTACATATTGTGACCTTTAGCTGTCAGTTTAATGCCTGTGTTAACATAGATCAAACAAGAACTGAAACAAAATATAAAAATATAGCAATAAATAACCCAATGTGCTTTCTTATCTCCAGTGAGAACTTTGTATTAGGCTGGTTTATTTGCTTGCTATGACAGCGTCTTCTTTACTTCCGTTGGAAAAAAACTGGGGTGAAAAGCCACAATAGTCCTTCAGATAAAATGGAAAGAGTTATTTATGCCCTGTGCTATTAATAAATGTCTTTTCTTAGAAAACAGCCATTTGTGGTGGGGGGGGTTGTAGCACAAACTTTTCTCTCTGAGATCTCACAACCTTTTTTTTTTCTTTCTTTCTTTTTTTTTTTAAGCTGTAATGCGGACCTATGCTAACAATTCTGCCTTTCTGGCTGTCAAAGAGATTTCCTGTGGTCTGTTTTTGGCTGTGCACTCAGCCAGTTGCAGTGTATATCAGGCATTTGTTTAAAAAGTAAACAGCTACAGTCATCATCGGCATAAAAATTAACCCATGACATGCAGGATTTTTCACTTTCTTAGTCTGTATCCACGAGCCATCTGAAGACTTGTTGAGAGATGGGCAGCCAAGGAGTTGAATGTATTTGAGGGTGGTTGTTGCCATGAGAAAGGCAAGCCAAGTGTCATCGTCTGAATGCTAAACAGGGGTAACCATGGATTTACTCATGTGATTTGGTCCCTTTGCGCTTCTCAGAGGAAACACTGCTGGGGCCTTTGCAGTCGGGGAAAGAAGGGGACGCTGCCTCCCACCCTGCCATTACCAGGCTGTAGAGGTTCAACGTGCATCCTTAACATACATCAGGTCCATTTTCTAAGAACAGATCAGCTCTGGATGTTTTTCTCAGCATTGTTTAAAGAAAAAATTGTGATTTCACAAGTTTTTTATAGTAGTGTGAAGAAAAGGCTAAATTACTCTACTGTGATCAGGATGCAGGGTTACATAGAAACTTTAAACAGAAGTAGGTGCCTTTAGGTTTAAGAATCTAATGACTTCCTTTTTCTTTTTCTTTTTCTTTTTCTTTTTCTTTTTCTTTTTCTTTTTCTTTTTCTTTTTCTTTTTCTTTTTCTTTTTCTTTTTCTTTTTCTTTTTCTTTTTCTTTTTCTTTTTCTTTTTCTTTTTCTTTTTCTTTTTTCTTTTCCTTTTTCTTTTCCTTTTTCTTTTCCTTTTCCTTCCTTTTCTCCAGGTATGTGTGCTACTATTGGATTATGCACCTCATCTTGAAGTTGAAGATCTAAGATACTTGAGAAGGTTCTCATTTGAAGTTTTGTCTCTCCATCTAGGCATGTAACATCAAATGAGACAAATCTTCATTTTTTTTTCTCTCTAGAAATATTACAAGAAACAGAAAATTCATGAGCTAAAAAAAAAGTTTTTACAGGGAGCAAACTCCTCAAAGACACAGAAGAAGAGTTTCAGAATAGCACACAGGTGTGTCAAGTATGTTTTAGGTAGCAGTAGATGACCACATTTGGAAGAACAAGCCATTTGCACTTTTTGGGGTAGATCTGTGTCATGTAGGATGGACATACAGGAAACAAACTCATGAATTGTTTGGTCTTGACAGCTCCCTGCCACCCATTCAGGGACTATTTCATTTGTTAGCCTTCCTATTCTTACATCATCACAGCAGTGAGGCCTTAGATTTTACATTCATTCAAGTACACAAGGGGGACAACTTAGCAAATAATGCCAGCCTGAGAAGCAGAAAACCTAAGAGCCAGGGAAAATATGATTTCTATAATGTCTTCAGAAAATGTCCTTGTGTAGTGCTCTAGGGGAGGAATGGGGTGGTGGGAAAGCCTCTGGTCTTCTCTTGAAGCTACTCCATGCCTACATAAAGTATGCCAGAGTCCTGAGACCTAGGGGCACGAAGAGAGTAGGACATGGTGCTTATGTAGTGACCAGGAGACTAGGTAGGTTGCAAAGATGGATCTGTGCTTGAAGAGCCAAAGGAGAAAGTACATGCAATCCAACATCTGTCACAGCTGAGGGACCATCCAAAAAAGAGGATTTCAGTGATTCTCAGGCCAAAGGAAGAGCAGAAAAGATAAACCAGGATTTTGAATTAATGTTGTTATCAGAGCAATAGCAGTACCTGGTTCCAGGGGGGATTGTAAAAGTACTTCATGTTTTGGGGGCCCTGTATAGGATGTGACACAAAATCACATTCTAAGCTGAAACTGTACTTCCACTGCTGATGAAGATGCCATTGCAAGTCACTCATTTCACATATTAAGGGGATCAATTATTGTGGCTCTCTGACCTTCTAGCTCCAGGAATGCCCTGGGATTTTTTATTCCCAAGCTGTATTTCTTTTTGCACAGACAACTAACTGAATTCATTTCTCTAAGGAACATGAATAAAGTTTGTTTTTCCTAAATTCCTGGCAAACAAGTTGATGAATTCCATATGGATCACAAAGACTGAATGCTTGAGTACAATGTTCCTCATGTGAGCAAACACTTGTCTTTTAAAATAGATTACTTTTAGCTGTGGGGATTATTTTTTTATATATATATATACACACACACTCACAGACATATTTGAGATCCATTCCGTGATCCATCAGCTAGATTTCCAAAGCATAAGACAGGACATTGACTACTTCAGAAAGTGTTTTCGTTCTTCCTCATGTTAAACATATGTGCCGCTTTTCATACAAAGTTTGTTAATTTTAATTTGTCATCAGATCTGATAATGAAAGAAAAATATTAAAAGTGGTTTGAAGCTTTCATTTTAAACCCTAATTCTTCTCAGCCCAAATGACTCTGAGTTTTTACCTTATACTTGCCATTGTCAAAATCCCTTCAACACACACACATTCTACATCTCCTACCTTGGCCAAGCTGCAGATGATCCAACCTACTGGGATTTTGAATCAATCTCTTTTTAGTACATCCTGCACACATGTCCATGCCCCAGCATCTCTACAGCCCACAAATTCCTGGCACCAGAATTCTTGAGACATGCTTGAGTGCAAGCTAGGATAAGAAAGCATCTCAGGGGCAAGCACTTTGAAAGGCTGTAGAGAAGATGCTTTTTCACACCCTCCAGTCTGCTCAAAGAAAAACTGTGCCCTTCTCTCCTTTTGGAAAAGAAACAGGAGCACAGTTTAGCTAATAAAAAAATGCTTGTTGTTTGTGAAATGAGTAACAGCGAAATGACTTCTCAGTTAGCAGAGCTCATCTGTATACACTTAGAAGCTGCATGGTGCTTTCATATCTCTATCTGTGCATGAAACATAGCAACTGCAGGTGCTAGACCTTATGGCTGTGTCACCAGTGGAGGACACTGTTACCATCCTCTTTAGCCTCCACAAAACCCTGCCTGGGGACCGCGGCATGTTTAGACATATTCTCTAATGTCTTAACTCCTCAAAAGACAGAATTGGTGGCAGTCTTCAGCTCTATAGGAAGCATGGGTGACTGATAGAGCCGAGACCTGAAAGCATTGGGAGAGAGAGCAGGAAAAAGGGGAGATGATAAAGTGGGATGGCTAGATTTCAGTGGCTAAGAGGGTGAATATAGGGTTGGTGTCTCTCTGTAAGGAGGCTGCTAAGGGCGAGGTAGCTGCCTTTGCACTTGGGGGCTGGGGGTAGCTTCTAGCCACCCATTGTGGTCCTACACAGTAGTGTACAATCATCAGTTTATTTGCAAAATAAAGTTTAAGCTTTTTAGTGTACAGCCTCAGAAACCTTTATAATGACTTGAGAGGAGAGAAAAAAATCAATTAGCAAAATACGTGGTTAGAAACAATGCAGTTTCCGCTGATTATTTTTCCTTCTAAATGTTTATTTTGTAAGTGGAGTGAACAGAGTGTAGTAAAAAAAAAATTAAATGATTGACAAAAGTTTTCCTTGGCAAAAAGAAAGCCTTTTAAAAGCAGCAGAAGATGAAATGTCAAGGCAGTTGTTGGATTGCCGTCACTATGGTAATCATAACACAACATTTTGATTAGGTAGGCACACGACGAAGACTCACATTAAGAGTCTGGGGGTGGTGAAGGGCAGGTGATTGTTTTTTGAGGAAGTTTTGAAAACTCAATACAGGGGAGGATTTTGGCACTTTAAAAGAAGGCCATCTTAAAATTACTAACAGTCATGCTTTTTGCTACAATACTGCTTGCAAGACGGAGGGATAATTCCCTTAGTATGGGAGCTGAGCATCTTACATTTTTCATGTATTTGTATTCAGAGAATCATACAGTCATTAGGCTGGGAAAGACCTTTGAAATCATCAAGTCAAATTGTACCTGTCCACTACTAAACCATATCCCTAAGCACTTAATCTATTCGTCTTTTAAATACCTCCTGGGATGGTGACTCAACCACATCCTCGGGCATCCTCTGCCAGTGCTTGATAACCCTCTCAGTGAAGGAATTCGTAACACCCTGTGGCACATGTAAGTCTTTTATTCCCATTTTTTCTTGTGGGGACAAGAAATCAGAAAGGCTCTGATGGATTCATGAGAAAATGCAGGTGTTCAGACACTGCATCACCTAATGCTGGCACATCCAGCCTAGTGAGTTAGGCTCACTCGTGTTTCCATTTGTGTGGATTTTTGGCAGCAGAATGAAACAAACATGTTGAAGGCAAGGCAGAGCTTCCTTTCCTTTTCCTCCTGCTCTCTTCTACTTTTCCCAAACCAGAACTGAGCTTTAAATACTGTGTTATTGGATAGAAGCAGACAGTCTCTCCAGTCCATTTTGCAAAAGGAGGGAAAGAGGGTTGTTCTGTTTTGAAGAAAGACTTGGCTTCCCAACTTCACTAGTGAGTTCAGACCTGGTGGAGCTGAGCAAACATATGTCTGGGCGAAGTTCGCATCAGCATGTCCTCTGCTGCTGAGCTGCAAACAAGGACATTTCAACTCTGTATTTTCAGTTTCTCTTCACACTCTAGGTACGTATTGCCAATGCAAACAGTACAAATAATGTTACATATTCTTTCAGTGTTGAAATATGTGAATTACCCAGGATGACACATCACCTGTTTATAATTTTGTCTTTCTAAAAAAGGCAAATCAAGATCAACTTGGGTTATTTTGTGTTTTATTTTTCCTTGGGAAACCTTAAACAGCAATGACAGTAGCAAATGTTGTAACAGGCTTCCTTGGGACACTTTCTTACCTCTTTTAGACCTGCTGCTGCACTCTCAGAAGTCAGAGGTGCTCAAAATCTATCCCTTCTCCCTTCTATCTGTCAATTTAAAATCTCCTCTCGCCTTTGTCATTTCAGGGGTTAATCCCTTCTTTCAGCTGGCACTCATTTTCCTGGGCAGCAGCCAGCTTCATCCTCCATCCCCTGCAGTCACAGCAGCCTGCACACCCTCACCCTCATCCTGGGGAGCCCCATTCCTACTGCAGCCCTCACTTGAGCACAAACTTCTCTGGTTTAACTGTGCAGTTTGACTTGCAGGACAGACACCTCAGTGCATAGCCTGAAAAGTCATTTCAGCCAGAAAAGAGCTGGAGTAATACGGTAAAGTAATACCTAAACAAACCCACAAAACCTAGAAGGGAAGAGATTTAAGTCCTGTAATTGCCCTAAGCTTTGCTAATTGTGAGACCACCAGCTGTGATAAAGGAAATTGATTTCATCAGTTGTCAGTCATCCTCCTTTTATTAATGATAAGAAGTTCCCATCTTGTCCAAGCAGGGCAAAGTCCTGCTCTGCTCTGCTCCTGTCTGTCATGTGGAAAGCTTTGGCTACAGCAAACCCTTTCATGTTACACAGAGATGTGCATAGAGTTTTCTCTCACTCTGGTGGTTTCTCTTGCTAAATAAACCCTTGTCCTGGTGACATCACTTGGAAGTTTCTTGTCAGGTTGTACCTTCATCCATTCACTTATTAACTAATGCATCTATTTTCTAAGGCAGAATTTGTCTGTGATGTGACTAAACTGGTTTCTGTTAAATATAGCTTGACAGCTACATTATCTTGAGAAGGTATTGCTAAGTATAACAGGCAGTACAGAAATGTAAGAAAATACCGACTACTTCTAAGAAAAAAAAGCATACTTCTTTCAATTTGCTATTGAACCGAATTAAAAATAGGCATATTGTTAGTTAAGGTTTTTTCTTTGTCTCTACAGCATGGAATGTTCCTCACCAACTCTTCCTCACTCCAGTGCAAGACTGACTCTTAAAAAAGCTGTTCAAAGATGGAATTTTATCAGAAGTGAGGGTGCATACCAATCAGTTTGTGCTTGTTAGGGTTTCAGTTTCAAATAGATGTGTATTGATAAGCCTTGGTACCGCTCTTTGAAAAATCAGAGAGCTCTTAAAAATAATCAAAAAAGAATGAATAAGAAAGCCAAAAGAATCCTGTCCTCCTCCCTCTAAGCAAATGGTTCTGGTAATCCTTTTCCAGCAGTGCTGACTGGATTGTACAGAGGAAAAAGCTTTAACAGACTTTCAAACTATCAGCATTCAGTAGAAATGGATCATTTTAAAATTTATTGAAGCAACATTGTGAAAAACTATGTTTATGGGTCAGATGAGAGGTTTTACTTAAATGTTGACTTTTGTTTTGCCTCTTACTGTCTACTGAATTCAGACTTGTCTATTTAAGTTTAACACCTGCAGTAGGGCACATGAATAGCATCCCTACAGTCTGAGGGAAGAACTGGTACTGTGATATATGAATGCTGCATTTAATCAGTGTTCCCATGAAGAATTGTAGGATTATACATCTTTAGTGCTTCAATCAAAAATACTGTTGACTGCTATGGGAGTGTGATGGGAGGGGAATGAAAGCATAGAGTGGGGCCCTAGGATCCATGCTGACTGTGTAGTCCTTTTTAATGGTAATATTTTTTAATTTTGCATGTTAATTAAAGACTTGTCAATGATAACCTGTGGGATTCACTATCTTGTGAGATATTCATCTATGAAATTCTTGTTTTATAATCACAAAGTTCAAGTTTCTTGGAGATTCTCAAAATCTTTTAAAATCACATTTGCATCATGAATGCTCAGTTGAAAATGTAGCTTCTATGAAAAAAATATATGAAGACAACGGATGATGTGCTCCAGAAATGGTAAACAGAATGGAGAACTAGTGAACAGCAGTAGAAGAGATGAGGGTCAGTAGGTGGAAAGGTAATTTTGCAGAAGGATGGCAGGAGTGGAAAATGGCAGAGAGGAGAAATTGAAAGGGAGGATTTACTGGGCGTGTGTCTGAGTGGGTGCAAAACCTCATTGGATCCCAGCCTTGAATGACAGCTGGGCCTGCAGAAAACACACACACACTCTCAACAGGTGAAGGAGGTTGTGCACAGCCTCAGTCTCACATAGCTGCAGCAGCAAACAGATGCCTTAATGCCCACCAAAAAAAAAAGAAAAAGGGGAATTGCCCATTAAGATGTGCAGAAGCCTTCTCCAGAAACCCCATATAATGAGTGTTGTGCAGTGCCAGCAAGAATGTTGTGACAAGAAGAATACTGCTTGTTGTAATTTCTCATCACTGTGCGACCTTGATACATTTTATTATTTTAAACACTTAATCATGTTATTTAAAACCTCTTTTAATTACTCAGTTCTCTAGAGGCATACTTATGGCTTTTGCACAACAGTCCTGGCTAGATCCTGAGGCAATTATTGAGGAAATCCTGTGAAATACTATATTGTACATACACTCAATGGGTTAGTTATAGTGTAATAACTAAGGGAATGTACATAACTTGCTAGCTTACTGCCTTTTCATGTCTGTGGCAGGAAATGGTAATACCAAGGACAGCATTGCCTTCCCTGCCAGAGCCGTCTTGCTCTACTGTCACTACCTGAGCGTTGCTCTCTACCTGAGGTAGTTTCTAGCAGTACTGGAGTCCAAAGGGGATGCAGACAGTCAGAAGTCAGGAAACGGAAATGTCTGTCGTTACCATTGCTGGGTGACTCTTTGGGTTGAGTTAATATTGATTGAATTAACTTTTTAGATACAACTGAAACAGCCTTTATATTGAGATAGATGTGTAAAAAGCAATAAACCAAAAAAATTACAAGATTTTTCCTGGCTTTTTGTTTTCATCTCCACTTTGGGATATGTGGCGTAATTTCTTCTCTCTATAATAGAGTTCTTGTGGACAGACTTCCCTCTGTACTGTGTGTTTTAAATGTTTTATTTTGCTCTGTTGTAAAAAACTTGCAGTGGTGTGAAGGAAGTGCAGCTTGTGAGCGTAGGCGGCTTGCTGTGACTCTGCATCTCTGGAAGTCCCCTTCTTACAGGCAAGAAGCCTGGTGTCCATTTGAAGAATACTCATGGGGGAAACCAGACAATTTTAGAGGCACCCTCCAGCAGTGAGCCATTTGTTGTCAATTTACCTCTATGTTTAAACAATAAACAAGCTCTTCCACTCTCAGTTGGTGATTCACATTCATTTTGTCCGATACAGGCTCTAGATTAAATGAAGGCAGCTACATGCATTTGATCAGACTCTCACATCAACTGATTTCTGACAGGCTGGCACTGTCCTGTTTTAGCACTGTCCTTCATGCATACAAATATTCTGGTACAAGGGTTTCCTACACTACACGGTTGAAGCTGACCAGCATGGGAACACGGTTACTGCAGGGAATGAATAAGTGCCTTGCCTATGAGGTTCAGGCTATTTTGTTTCCCATTTAGGTTGCTGCTCTGGAAACGTGATACTTCCAGTTAATCTTCAACGGGCGATCTCAGACGTTATAGATCCACTTATACCTTGTGATGAATTACTTCAGTGTTTGGCAAACATTATATAACAATTTTTTGTTGACATGGAAGTGTGACCTGCAGGCTGCAGCTGGTCCCAGTGTTTGGTGCTGTTTGCATCCTGCGGTCTGGCTCTTCCTCCCTCTGTTTTCTCGCTATTGAGACACAGCTGGTATACATCCATCACAATCAATGGAAGGACATTTCCTAGCTGGTAACTGCTGAGAGGATTCTGGTGCTGATGCTTCTGGAGCTGCCAATCCAGGGAGCAGCTTTTGGCTCCTGCTGCGTACACTATGTCTGCAGTCTGACCATTTATCTCACTTTACATACTTGAATTGAAAGAAAGGGTTGTGCAAGCACTTGCTGCCCATTCCTTGGCATGTCTTTCTCCTCCTCATACCCTCCCTTGTGTGTTATCAGCTATTGCAACAGAACTAAAATGTGTCAAATAAGGTGAATGCTGTTGTCTAACTCTGAAGTAATGCTTTACAGCAACTCCATGCAAAATGTGACTTTGAAATAATCACTGGTTCACAACTGTGGGAGAAGAAATACAATTATACTGGCTACATTCTAACTGAGTGTTGTAGGCCCTTTCTGTCAAACTTTGGGGTTTAAATACAGCTGCAAAAAATAATTTAGGCATTTTCATAGGTGTTTCTAAGCTCAAAAGCTGGTGCAAACTGTCTCTTAAGGAGATACAGGTGAATGAATAGTGCCTTCAAGCCACTGCTTGAAGTTGGTGGTGGTTGAATCTCTTAATTTAAGATGTAAAATGATAAAAATATCGAATGGCATCCAGTCTGAAAATCCTGCTCATGCTGGGACTTAAGTTCCTCAAAGCCACTCAATTTCTAGTCTTGCTTAATCCTGCAGGCATCTAAATTCACTAAGCCACTAAACCTCACTACCTAGTTGAAAGATTTTTGGTTCCTGGTTTTATTCACCTGCAAATGCTCAGATTGCTGTTGCTAGGAAATGGGTGTCTGTCATCTAAAGCAGTTTAGGATTCGAGATGAGGGGGACAGGCACTCAAATGCTGCTCAAGCCCCTTGGAAAAAATGAAAAATGAGATTTCGTCAAACCAATTACTTTCATGGCATTGCCCATGTGTTGCTGATTAGCTGAGTGTCTAGCATGCTGACAGAAGAAGGAGATCCTGGGTGGTTAGCACACTGATAGAAAACTGACAACAGAACAGAAATGCTGTTTAGCATCTTTCTTTCATCCAAAGAGTGTGTGAAGCCCATGGAACTCTCTGCAGTGTGTGCTCCATTTATATTAGATTATTACTGGATAAACAAGAAAAACTGCCTTGGAAGCAGGGATTAGAATAACAGGTGTCCATCCTTTCCCTTTCAATTTCTCAAATTTTAGCAAGCTACACAGAAATTGTATTGAAGAAAGCTCCTAAAATAAAAATAATATCTTTTTCCCTTCCCTTCCCTTCCCTTCCCTTCCCTTCCCTTCCCTTCCCTTCCCTTCCCTTCCCTTCCCTTCCCTTCCCTTCCCTTCCCTTCCCTTCCCTTCCCTTCCCTTCCCTTCCCTTCCCTTCCCTTCCCTTCCCTTCCCTTCCCTTCCCTTCCCTTCCCTTCCCTTCCCTTCCCTTCCCTTCCCTCATTTTCAGTCCTGTTCATTCTCTTTGTTTAATTTGTTTTAACTTTAACTGGTTGCTTTTCTCTATCACAACTTTCATGGCCCTGCTGTCTCTTCTCCTGCTCAGTTCATGCATATTTGTACAGGGAGGAATGCTGTCTTCCTGCTTTGGCATCTTCTTTGTTTGGCTCACCAGTTGGTCGAGATTGTTCACATCCGTTTGCTTCTCAGGCTCCGTGGAGACTGCGTATAAATCCAAAGCAAGGTGACAAAGACATCATAAAAAGGTGTGTTTGCTTCAAGACAGATATTGAGAAATATCTGATATGTAGTCACCTTGTAAGTTGAAGTAAACATCCTCCCAGCTCTGTGGGAGGAAAGTTCACAGTAATATCACTCTTTACAAAAGTCTGAGTTTAAATAACTTACTATGGTGACCTGCAGAAGCTTTGCTCTATGTATAGTAAACTCCTCAATCCGGCTGTGTTCTGGTACACATACAGACAGTCTGGCAATGTATTTGGAGGAAAGAAAAAGAGAGTGATAGTCTGTTTCACTCTCTTACACTCCATGGGTGTGCTCAGCTTTTCAAAGATGAGCCCCAGAAGGAAGGAGATCAGCTCAGTGTTGCATCTGGTCTGGCTGTAGAAATTCATTACTTATTCTGTTCCTTGCGCATAGACAAAAAGAACAACATATTTTTGAATGACTTTCTGGCTCAAAACTCCTTAGTTACTGAAATGTGGCAGAACTATATGGAAGATTATTTGTGATTAATTTACCAAAGACATTAGTACTTCTGTGGAGAAATAAATTTCTAACTATTATTCAATTATATGTCTTAAAATTCTCTCGTAAGTTTAAGGGTGGCTACAAAGAAGCTGGAGACTCCTTTTTTACAAGGAGTCACATAGAAAAGATAAGGTGCAAGTTACTCCTGGGGAGGCTCCAGTAGGACACAAGAGGAAACTTTTTCACAACGAGAACAACCTGCCATTGGAATAATCTGCCCAGGAAATTGATGGAAGATTGAGCTAGACAGAGTGCTGGCCATCTTGTTTGGACTGTGCTTTTGCCAAGAAAGATTAGACCAGATGATCCTTGAGGTGACTTCCAACCTGGTATTCTATGATATAACTAACAGTTATATAAGACATGATTACATAAGCTCATAGGGCAGTTTGGCTACACTTATCTAACACAGACTTTGGTACCTCTGAGACTGTCTTCTGGATTTGTTAGAGACACTAGTGAAAAGTTTGGGGTAGAAAGGAGAGTTACACAGAGGGAGGAAGACCCCAGAATGGAACTAACATTCAAGAGAAAATACCAGTAAAGAGCAGAAGATAAAAAAATAGCTGTACTGGATAGTACTAAAGGTATTTCTATCCCAGTTTTCTATCTCCAATGAACGTATTAATACATTTGTTCCACTGGTCTCTCTCTGAGAAATTAATAACTACTGTTTTATCTGGGTGAGGAAGACTAAAGGCCTTCAGGACTCCATTAGCTCCTCTGCCACTCCCTGCTATATACCACCCAGTGTTTGATGGCTGTGTGACCCTACAGGTTCTTTCTCATCCCAAGAAATAAGATGGCATAGATTAACTACCTGCCACTGAATTTTCCACTATGTGTCACAACGTGATTTTGGGGCAAACCCTGTCATCTGTTACAGCTGAGTTTTGCTATGCCCCTGTCAATTGACCAGACATAAATAGTAGTCCATGTACTCTTCCAGTTCCCATCACCCCATGGTCTTGTTCAGAAATTAAATGTGCAATAAATTAATTCCTTGAAGAGTTATCAAGACTTTCTTGACAGGGACTTCTCAGAGAAAATATGGTGACCACATGCTGTGAAGAAAATTGCATTATGTTCTCCAACTTCCATCTTTCTCCAGTCAGGAAATATGCTTTCTTTTCTGAAATGAACACAACTAAATTATAGGGTTCTTGGTCAAGTTCCATAAGTTTCTGCAAATAAGTTATATTTTGTTTGACCTGATCATGATTTTGCAGCTACGCCTCAAATGCAGAGTGTCTGCTTCCTTTATACCGCTGTTGTATAAGAAACTGAGCTGTTGCTGAAGGTGGTTTCCAAGCCTGCACTAAGAATATTTTGCCTTATATATGTTAATTTTAGCATTAATTCTCATTACTGTTTTTGCAAGCCTCTTTATTGTCCATTGTCAACAACATTTCTTTCATAAAAAATTAAAATACAGCATGTCCTATATTCACTATTCTTATCATAATACTTTACATTCCTCCTATACAGCATGGCTATATGGTATTTGTCACGAAAAGCTGAAAAAGTACTTTCTAGCCTAACAAAGGAATACTTTGAACCCCTATCCCAACTTTAAGTGCTTTGACTCACATATCTGAAGTGTGAGCAGAGAGATAGAAAATGCTACCTGGGACTCACATTTTGTTTGCACAATTCTTTATAATTCATCCAGTGAAAAAAGTCTGATTCTCTGATTACTGTGTTCACCAGGTACTCCTGCAATGCACTGAGTATTGATGCATTATCAGGAAATTTATTAAATTCAGAAAGTTAAACCCATATCTCAAAATTTTTTATTGTTTAATAGAAAGAACAAGAACTGAGCCTCCAGAATTCCCTGGTCAATACATTTAGGCTTCTCACAAGGCTTTATTCTGATCTTATTATTGATCCCGAGCAGTGAAATTTGACTGTTCCACTTTTACACTTTGGTTAGTAGGTGCAAAAGATAGTTTCCTAGTCTAAGGTTTGAGAAATAAGATTGTTACATTAAAAATTTATTACACATGCTCACGACTTTGTGTTTGTTTTTTTTTTACTCAGATTTCCTTTTTAATTTTCTTTATGTTTTTTTCTTCCGTCCCTTTAGCCTTACAAATGTAATTCTCATAAACAAAACATAGTATGTCATAAATTAAATATTTAATTTGTTATGCCCTGAAATACAACATCTCAGCTGTTTGACAAAAATAAATCATGACCGTCATAAGTTCAAAGATAACTTGAATAACACCATTTTTGAGAGTATTTTTATATAGTCCAGTCAGGCTGAATTCAAACCAGTGCTATGGCTCTAAAAATAGACATACTCATGGTTGGTTATTAAACTTGACGCACTTGATGCGTAGATTCGGCATTTAGGAACATGGTTTAGCAGTGGAGTTGTCAGTGTTAGGTACACAACTGGACTTGATGATCTTAAGGGTTTTATCCAATCTAAATGATTATGTGATTCTATGATTCTGTACTAAAGTCCATACCATAGCACCTCCAATATGAAATTTTCTAACACGTTTGTTTATCTTCGGCTCAGATTTAGACACAATAACACTTGTTAATAACCGCCTAGTTGTGCTAACTCTTTAGAATACATAGAGCATTTGCTCTCCTGCGCTATGATAATAATAAAAAAATGTGATAACACTGATTAACTCTGATGGTGATGGGGTCAGACTGTGCAATTCAGTGAACTCTTCAGAAATATGCTCCTCTACATTTTGGAGACATAAACCCATTTTCTTATTTGCTACTAAGTTCTGTTTCATCTGACCTAATTACATATCTACTTCCAGAAAACTTCCTTCAGAATTATAAACCCTGTAATTTCCATTATTTCATTTTGCAAAGAAAAATAAAACAAAACTAGGTGTTACAAACTACGTGAATGAATACAGTTGGAGCTTACCTCTCTTAAAACTTGCTCAAAGAGATATCTTCATAGTCTGAATCCTTGACTGGCAAAATAACAGATTTTACATAGTATTTTCATTAAGTTATTTTTATTTTTCTTCCAAGAACACTGAAAACTCTGTGATCTGAAAAAAAAAAAAAAAGAAAAAGAAAAGTGTTTTTTTGGTCACTTGAAGAAGCCTGGGAACTTCCAATTCAGTTCCCATTTAAAAAAAAAATCACTGAGTATGAAAGCTTTAACTGGATATTTAGCCAAATGTTAACCTGTATTTAAATGCTACAGTGTACAGCCTTATCAATAAAATTCAGAATCACTAGCTTGGGAATAATGAACCATTTAAGCTCTTTGAATGTGAATTGATCACTCCTGAGTGAAAATAGCTTGCAACCTGTTCCATAAGGAGTGGAAATGAAGAATGTACTGTGTTATAAATGAGTTTCCTACATGCTTGCTCTCTCACAGTTGATATACCTAGTGGAACAGAAATAGCAAAATAACAATAGATAGCAATTATCACCTGGAGTTCACCAAACTTATGAACTACCTGGGATCGCTTTCCAGATCCCCTCTGGGATAAGAGGCAGCCTGTGGTGTGTCTGATATTGGACTTTGCACACATTCAGTGTCTGGATAGGAAGCACAAACCAAATAGCCAGGTTAACTGAGGTTCTCCATCATTCTTTATTGGAAAATCCAGATGGAAAATCAGTGGATAAGTGAAATAAAAGGGAGGGTTTCTAGATTGAGTTGCTCATTGACTCTTGATTTCTGCATGTGGAGGAGCTAGTGCACATTGCTTTGGCACACGTCTTATCATCTAGCATGGCTTTATCCTCCTGTCACCCTTGTGCTAGAAAGAAAAGTGGTAGCCTCAATCACAAAGAAAGTTACCTCTTCCACAGCCAGGTTCTGCAAGGGAAACCTACCCAAGCAGAGACGAAGCTACTGTGAGCTTGAGCAGGACATGTGGCATGACCAGAAACTTTATGGCAAACATCCATCTGCCATTTCCATGTGGCTTGATGTGCTGTAGTATGGTTTTCCCATCAGTCCTAATGTTCTCTAAGCAGTTGTAATTGCATTAGTTCAAGTTATGCCATGTCTGAGGGCACAGTTGTCTGAACTTGTTGGAGCTGCTGCCTTTAGGTACCTTACTGGGCAATTAACTCACTGACAGTCATCTCCCTCCTTCCTGGAATAGAGAGAAAGGCCATGTATAAGGTTAATTCACCTGCATTATTAAAAAAAAAGAAGGCTAACTCAAGTACTAAAGTTCCTGTTGTACTCCTGATTGTCCACACATCTTAACTACTAGCTCACTCCCTGTCTGGTTTTGGGTCATTTCAAAGTGTCACAGAATCACAGAGTGGTTTATGTTGGAAGGGAGCTCTTGAGATCATCTAGTCAATCCTCTTTGCTCAAGTAGGGTCACTTAGAGCAGGTTGCCCAAGACCATATCTTGTCAGACTTTAAATATCTCCAAGGAAACTCCACAGACTCTCTGGACCACCTGTTCCAGTGTTTGACAAGCTTCATCATAAAAATGCTTTTTCTTGCTTTCAGATGGGATCTCAAGTGTTTAATCTGTGTCTATTGCCAGTTGTCCTATCACTGGACACTATTAAGAAGAGTCTGGCTGCCTCTTCTTCATCAATTTATCAATATCTATTATTATCAACATTGACAAGATCTTCCCCTCTCCTGTTTGGTTTTTTGCCTTGTGGTAGAAGCATAGCAGTTACTTTCAGCAGGGATGCCTCCAACTGTTTTTATTGGAGGTAAGGGAAAGATTTTCTTTCTTCTGTATTTCTTATTATCTGATTGATAGGTGCATACTCTGTCCACAAAATCCAGTCTAGTGCAGCTTTGTTCATTAACATATATTGTACCACAAACACTTTTAAAGTACTCAATTTCAGAATCATAATTGCATAACCGAAAAAAAAAATCTTATTCGTGTTCTTGGGGATTTTTTATGGGTCTCTTTTTAACTCCCATGACAGTTTCAGCTACCTGTGGCCTTACCAGGTAAAGTCATGTAGATTTTATAACATAAGACCATAAGCAAAATTATTTGTCTTTTTGAGTGCATAGTTCTTGGTAGGACTTACGCAACCCACTGATTTGCACTTTTGCCTCTCCTGCTGCCTGAGAACTATACTAATCATACCCTGTGGAGGCACCTGTGGACAAGTAAGGATTGAGATTCCTGAACTAAATTTTATTCCTCTTCAATAATCTTTTCACTGTATCACATTCCCAATTTTGCATTGTAATGGCCATACTCTTGTACCTGTTGCACCTCTATCTATCTGTTCAGTCAACCAGGCAATGATGGACCTGACCTTACTGTACTCCATTTTCTTTCCCCAAAATGTTATTCTTATGTGATAGAATTTCTGTTTTATTACAGAATGTTAATTTTATTTAACAGAATGTCTTTGTCTCCTTCCAAAAGTGCTCAGATTGATTATGGTCCTCAATTGTCTTTTCTTAGGGAAAAACATGCTATTTACATAGACCTTAGTGGTCTCCTTACCATCAAAATGTTTACTTTATTTTCACTGAAAAAAGCTTATTACCATATACAAGCCAGATGGTGGCTTTTTTTCCCAAAATATACATGGATATAGACAATGCTATATGTCTATATCGACAAACATGCTATTATGTTTTAAGGATAGAAAAATATTTGATGTCAATGATATCTCTCAAAAATTTTACATTGCAGAGACTGTATTCTCATTTTCAACATTTGTTGATTGTTCTGTGTCTATACAAGTGAATATATCTATCTTTTCTCTCTACAGTTGTTCTTTTTTGTCTCTTTTACTTACTGTCTGATTTCTAGAGAAATTAGTCTTCCTCTGACTTTAGGCAAAGAGAACTTCAAAATAGCTAGTCTAGAGACTCAGGTGTGATCATATACTGCTGGGATTTATCTTTATTTTTAACACCAAACAGGTGGGAGCTTCTTCTCATAGTGTAATAAGTAGTATTGCTTTCCAAATACATTCTTTGCATCCACATATAAGCCACTTGCAGCATTTGTACCATGTGGCACTAGGCATAGGCATCACTCTCTGGAATTAATATATTTAGCAGTGTTATTTATCTGCCTACCACATGAGTTGATGAAGGGTTGGCAGTCTTCAGGCTGAGCTCCCCAGCAACTCACTTGGTAGCCTATCAGCAAGATAAGTGAACGGACAGGAACAAACAGTCAGCAGATTCTGAAATCCGCGTGCTTCATCACAGCTTTGTCAGCCTCACACATTTCGGAGAAATATTTCACTTTTGATTAATCACCTGTCTCCATCCAAAAAGATTCCATTGAAAGATTTCTACATAATCATGTGCATGGCTGTAATTTCAGAGGCCTACGCACACAACAGGATTTTTTTTTTAAGGCAAGGTTTTACAGAAACGTAGTCAAGGCAAAAGACCATCGAAGTGAGACTTTAAAACAGACAAACTGAAAAGAAGATGGACAATCACACAATATTAACCTAAATTAAACAAACAACAAGAAAATTTGAAAATGTTTAAAAGTGGATGAGATGTTATCTAAACTATTAATTAAATAATTTCTTTTGCTGACAATTGAAGTATTTTGTATTGATCCAAAATTCTTCTTTCAAAAGCTTAGTTGATTATTTTGCAAAAATGCCTTAATTTGATCATTGGGTTTTTGGAACTATTCTCACTTTCACATTTTCTGTTCTTTATTGTTATCCTACTGAATGAAAATATGAAAATACATCCAGTTCTTTTCTGAAAAAGAATGTTTCTGAAAAATGATTGTTATTTCTCTGCATATGTTCCAGTCATAACCAAGACAAAAAAGAGATTGCAGTTTTCACTAGAAAAATACCAATACTAGAAAAGAGCACTAAGAAGCTGCTTTAAAAAAATTATTATGTGAAGCTATTGAGACAAAATAAAAAATTTGCACCAATTTCAACCTCCCCTCCTTCTCTTACTTATCTGAAACTAGATTTTTTTAGGGATGCCTTCCTTTTCATTACAAATCATTTTGATAACTCCCTCCTTTGCATGCCAATATTGTTAACAAAGGATATACTATTTAATTCTAATTCCAGATGTCAAAGTTTTTGTTGCTTCTCTTTCCAAGCTAAAGAAATGTTTCTGTACACAAAGGCCTATCTAATTCTTCCACCATATTACCTCTGCTTGCAAATATTTTCTGACGTGTACTTTTTTACTACATCAAATACTACTTTAGAGAGAGATGTTTACTACACATTATTTTGGAAAGCTTCTCTCTCTCTTTCTCCATTAACTATAGAGGAATGCAAAGAACACTGGTCTCCTAACTTAGGTGCTTCATGAATTAATTTGATACTAATCTGTGTAAGATACCTACCTAAATCTTGATCCTTGCTGCCTCACCAGGTAACCAACTATTCAAGCAACTCTAAAGATTTCTATGTCACATGGTCAGAATGTCAATTCAGAAAAATCTGCAGTGTTGAAGTCAGAACACAGCATTGATTTCATTTAAGTTTGTAGACATGTAACTTTAAGATTGCAGAATATTCTTCTACAGAAAGAATCCTAAATGCCTGATCTTTATGTAAAGGCTCCTTGTCACCTGAGACCCCAGTGGGAAGCTGCTCCAGCCACTGGGGATCTGCAGTCTGACACCATTGTATTGCAGCTTCCAGGCACACATTCCATTCAAAAGACGGTGAAATCAGGGAATGTTGTCCAACATCTACCCTGTGTGATTTGTCATAGTCATCAAGAAAACTCTTGTGATATTTTGGGCAGACTCTATTGAAGCACGTGAAAGAAACACTGCTCCTCCATGCACTGAAATTGCCTCTGCAGCAATGCTGGAAAGCTATTTTTGTAGTCTTTCATGGGCTTTGTGTGGTTTTGCTCTCTCTTGGGACTAGTGCTTTTTGAATGCTCAGCAAAGTCAAAGGAAACTGTAAAAGGAAAGGCTGCGGAACTTAACAGGAAAGGTGAGACAATGGCACAGATAAGAGCCGCAGGTTCCCAGCTTCAAAGGAGTTCAGATAACAATGGCTAGACCATCAAGTGATGGGAAGCATTTGCCTGTCTGGCTCCATCTTTTCTGGGATCAAAAGACATGGATAAACCTCAAAGACCCTTGAATAGGGAGGGGACTCAAGAGAGTGCCCAGATTGTGTCAGTGAAAAAATGCTGGTGGGCTCTCTTCTCCCACATTAAAAGAGGGAGTAGGCCGTGTCTTTTGACACAGAAATTGGGAACAAAAAAGGCCTTCCTTTTGACAGGGTGGAGAAAACTTGGTAAATAATGCATGTGGGTAACGTAATTTGAAAAATAATTTTCCCAGTATTGCATTCCTTCTGGCAAAAAGCCAAATACTTTGCTTTCCATTACAAATATTTTCCTTGTTACTGTAGAAGATATTCAGACTCCAGGAAGAGAGCTCTTGTAATGGCCAAGACTGTTTTTATCTGTCTCTTATTCATCACTAAGAGGATGATAAAATTTTGGAGGACACATTTTGGATAATCCTCTAAGAATGGACTCAATGAAGCCTGTCACTCAAGAGTGCATTCATAAATGCTTGATAGTGTTTTACACAATGTATGTCAACCTCTGCATAGTAGTAAGAAGATCATGTAGACCACATTCAGACAGAATATTTGTTTTTCCCTTAGGAGACTCCTCTGAACATAAATATTGTGTTCATTGGGTTCACTTGCTCAGCATTTACTGCTGTCCCACAAATGTCTGTAGACCATGTTCTAGCAGATTGCCCTATGAAAGCGTATAAGCAAAACTAAAATGATTCATATTGTCAGGAAGCTATCCAGCTCTGTTTGGGCCTGCGGTAGCTATTACAGGAACAAAGTCACAGGTGGTGTGTTTTTTAAGCATTCAGGATTGGCTGATAGACTTCTTAGCAATTATTCACAAACAATCATAACACATCACCCTTCCTTCTCCAGCTCTAGTTTTAGCATTTCTCTGAAAGACATTTCAGTAGGACTTAGTAAACATGGACTAATTCTGTTGCCAGTGGAAAGAGTCAACCTCGGGAGCTGTGCATGTCTTTAAATTGACAATAGTGAAGAAGTCAGTTTACTGACAGAATTGCCAGTGTTTTACTTAAATACCTTACATAGGTGTGTGATATTAGAGATCTGCAAACCATGGCCAACAAGAGACTTTCAAATAAGATTAATTTTAATCTTAAGAAGAAAAGACTGAAACCATATATTGCCATCCCAAATAATTAAATGGTAGCTGCAAAGAGGAAAGAATCATATTCTTTCATGAGTCCACTGGGTTAGGAAAATAATGACTGTGTAACTGTACTTAGGTTAGAACTGAAGAAAAACAAGTATGGTTATCATTTAAATGAGCAGCCAGTAGAGATTATGTGCTCTCTGTCCATGGAGATTTTTGAGAACTGAATGGGTGGACACCTGTTAGGAGCAGTGAGCATTTCTCAGGCATGATCTTCCCCAGTGCAAGAAATAGATTGTCTTATCAGGCGCCATGTACCCCTGTTTTCTAAGGCTAAATCTATACTGATATGTCAAATCTGCCTCGGATTATTTTCTGACAAGATGCCAGGTAATACAGAGCAACATGTATCTATAGTAGTAAACTGCCTTGGCCACCCAAAACAAGGTGGCCAGCTCCACCCTACTCAAGATGGGCACTAGCCTGTGTCAACTGCTAAATCATGCCCACAAATTGTTTGGGAAGCTGCTAATAGATGTCAGACGAAGTTGTGTGAAAAAGTGCAGATGATTAAGACAAATTGTTTGGAAACATTTCCTAGCCCAGTTTAATTTACTAGTACAGCTATGAGTTATATTTCTGTGGCCATGTCTGTCCACACCCTCATCAGAATTGTTCTCAAATTGAAAGACAATATAAAACTCGATGTTCTCGATTTCTGAAAACAACCGGTTTTTACTACTTGTGCTAGCTAGCTAGTGAAGATCCTCTCTATCTCTCATATGTGGACTTCTATCCTTTTTTTCTCAGTAGAGGGCATCCTTAGTACAGTCACTTCTGTAGTCTGTATCCATACAGCAAAGAGTGGAAGCAAACATCATATTGCCTCCAAAGACTAAACTGAGTAAACATTCACTACGTGTGCATATTTATGAGAAACACTAAGTCTTGTGGAATAATTTAGGCCAGCATTCACCTGAACAGGCTTTCTCCTCTTCACCATAATAGGCCAAAGAGGGGGTAATAGAGACTGGAAAACTAGAAAATATTTGTGAAAATTTCTGGCTTAACGTTTTCATGGGTAGTGAAAAAAAGGCAGCATAAGTTAAAATAGAATACTTAAGTTCTTTTCAGGAGAAGGAGGGGAGATTTCTCCATTTACTTTAATTAAAGTTCTCCACAAGCTCTTTTTTTCCCCTTAGGTTTGGGAGCTTGGCAGGCTTCATGTTTTTTAAAAAAATCCAGCTCGCTCACTAGGCAAATTTTCCCATGCTTTCAAAGCTGTACTGTTTAGGCAATCAAATGTTAGTCCGACCACAGTCTAGCTTTTGCTTTCTTCCCAACAGCTTGATATCTATTGCCATTAATGTTATACCCTCAGATGCAGGGTAGACAGTGATGCCGCTGTCCAGCACGTAAGTGGTAACTAACTGCAGCACAAATAATGAATTGATAGCATGCATGTGTTCCTCACCCCCAGAGCATGTGCATGGGTAAGCCAGCTGCAAATGATTTATTCTACGTACCAAAGCAATACTAAATCAAGCCAAACAATATTGCCTTTTTAAAATAAGAGTGAAGTATTTCCCACGAAGCTGGTAACTTCTATCTATTAGCATATAATCTATATAACCCAAATGTTTTGCTTTATAACACTCTGCCGGTGGTAAGCATCAAAAAATCTGAAGACAGTCTCTAGGGGACTGTGTTAACTTAATAACTGGGTGAGTGAGCATGGAACTAAAACGAAGACACGTCTAAAAAAACCAGGGATTATAAAAGTAAAAGTCTAAATAGTTAAGAAATCTCAGCCTTTGAAAAGAGGTTTTTCACTGAGTCTGATCTGCAAAGTTACCACCATGAATATTTTGAAAAGCAGACCAATGCAAAACTTGAATTACAGCCCTTAAATCTACTTCATCTGTATTGCTCGTCACTGGTAGCTTTTACTAATACATTCAATATCCATCGAGGATTCTGGCTATATCTGGCAATAGGGAAAAAGATATGGAGGAAGTTTTAAAAATGCAATGTTTCATCTTTTTCTAACATCTGCTTTATAAAAGAGGTTTGCAAACAAAGTTATGATAAAAAGTGTAACATTTCTTTATTAGAAGTTAAATTTGGATGACAATAATTTTGTACGATTGTTTTTGTTGATAAAATAGAAGCAGGATACAGTGATCAATACCACATGTATTTAAACTTGGGTTGGCCAGACTTATATTCTCCCAGGGAAACTGGGTACTTCAATTGGATTTATTTAGTTTTTAAATTTATATCTCACTGAGCAATTTCCAACTTAGTTTCCAATCTGTCTATTCACAAGAATTCTTAGGGTTCCCACTAACTGCTGCAGATGTTTTTTGCTAGCCTGGGTTCCACAATCTTGGAACAAGCTCTCGGGAGAGAAAAGGTCTATTTTACGGAATCAGGCTGTTTATTCATGCTGAAGTCAAAAGGACTAGCTGTATCATGTTGCAAACAACAGCAAATTATCTGAACAGATAGATTCCTTTTCATTACAAGGATAAATGTGCACGTACACACACATACACACAGAGATAGATACGCAGGCACGTGTGCACGTATACATGAACTGGTTGGGAGTAAATCTGAGAAAGAAAATGAGGGAGGGATGAGGTTAGAAAAAGTTAATAGGAGAAAAATACCCCCTCGGGCTTAACTGTACTTCTGTCAGAGGATAATAAAGGGGTTTTGTCTGTTTTGTTTTGTCTTGTTTTTCCCCCAATGAAAACAGATGACCAAGGCCTGATCCTGTTCTCAACAAAATTATTGTAAAAGCTAGAGTTGGGACTTGAGCTAAAAGGGCTTCTTGTTGGTGCTTGCCCAGAGAGAGGAGCTTGAAGACTTAGGTCTTGAAACAGTAGTGTGACATTAATGTCAGAAAGATTGGACTTCTTTTCTTTACTTATGAAAAAGTGTCCACGTATTTTTAGGTGCAAAAGTTAGATGGACACAGTGGTAACAAAGGACCCAGTTTCTCAAAGATTCTTAAGAGCTGCTAGATAAAATTAGGGTTTCATGAAAGGCTGAGAGAGTGCAGACGCTCATAAATAACAATGATGTCCTCCTTCCTTCAACAGTGCTGCAGCACGGCTCTTCTGGCAGCAGGCACTCTGTTAACACTTTTAAGATGCTTTAAAAATGAGTTTTGTTTTTTAATGGAACAGTCGAGTGTTTTGAAAGAGATTTTTTTAAATGGAAACCCAAAAGTTATTTTTTTAAAACGATACAGCCACCTCTTCTTCCTCATTGAGAATGCAGAATTTCTCCCCTGGAAATCCATAATGAACTGCATAAACCACATAGTCACAAACCTCCATAGAGTCACTCTGTCTCCCAGAGGTGCATCTCTGGATGTCAGTTGTACCTTAGGTTGCACCTTACTCTGTGAAGGTGGGAGCAGGGTGGGGGTCATGATTTGGCACTTGTTATATTTACAGGAGAGGATATGCTGTATAGTCCTGGCTCTATCCCAGTGGTCAGCAGAAAGCTGGAAGCAAAGAAAGGGGATAGAAAGGTCTCTATCCTTCCTTCCAGCCCAGAAATAACCCAAACATCTCTTCTTATAAGCATGACAGTTACATTTCATTTAAAATAATGACAAAATGCATATCTGTGTCAGGCTGCAAAACTAACCGCTATACAGTAATACTTCATGCCCAAGAAACCTGGTGTTCACACTGGCCTGGGCATTGTCACATAAGTCAGATGACTCAAAACAGCTCAGTGTAAATAAAAGCAAGGGGAAAACCCCTTTTCAGGTCTGTTTCTTACTCCTTGTCTGCTAAAAGAAAAACTATTTCACTGACCTTCTTTAAAATAGATAAAAAAAATGTGAGCATGAGAACACATCACTAGAAAATCATAAGTCCTAAGCAAGCACATAATATTCAGCTGAAGCCACTCTTCTATTTGCAGCAAAAATCTCAAACAATTGAAACAACGATAGCTAGCATTCCCTTGCTCTGGAGTGCTGGCATCCTCCACGCCTTTTGGTTTTGTTTCAGAAGGAAATCCACCTTCCAGCCATTCAGCCTCAGAAGCTCCTTGGAACAGGTGGTCTCTAAGCTCCAGGGGGAAAGAGCAGGCTGAAAGGGGAAAGCTCCCAATTGCCTCCTACAATAGCCCGGGAAAATACTTCATTATCTGTGTTTCATTATTGAAACACAGTCTCTTTTATAGCTGAGACGATACAGACAGCTGTTCCATTTATTTGAAATGCTCTCTGTTTCTGGAGTAATCATTTAGATTAGCATTTAGGTAGCTGAACCTCTAAGCAGTTTGCTTGACTTCTTAAGTAGGGATGAAAACTCAGAGTCTGGAGATTGATGGGAACTTTTCTGGTAGTTCTGGTTAATTACTTTAAATTTTCTTATTATTCTTTCCTTTATCTTGCAGTCAGACAGTCTTCCTGCGGGAACAGAGGAGAAATAATAAAATAGTTTGTAAAAGCCTGTTTCAAAATTAAATCTTAATGTGCAATGCAATCTCTCCTTGGGAGAAGAGTTTGTTGTTCCTTGACCAGGCTATATTGCTGCCAGTTCAGCAACTGTAGAAGTTGAATCACATTTTGATCTGTAAAGGAGTCGGGGCACGTGCATCATCATATATTGCACTTGCCTTTCCCATTGCTACTGTCGGTGACTGTTGCCAACTTCATTATTGTGGATAACGGTTCTAATTTAATTCTGGTTTATATTGGCTTCAGCGAAAGCAAATATAGTAACATTTCACTTTAGGTGGCACCAGTGGAACAAGATTTGTCTTGCCACAGAACAGCCAAAAGAAATACAGTTATTTCTGGGAAATAGACTTATTTACACGTTATATTCTGGCTAATGTTATATTGTCATAGCTATCTGTATACTTAACAGGCATGGACGTAAAAGATCTGGAGAAGGGCTGTAAAAGAAGTAGGGAAATGTGGAACAAAACAAATGAAGTACTGGATATAACAGAGAAAACCAACAACTGATACCTACTGAAACACAAAAATGAGACAAGTGAATACTGAAGAGAAAAACATGCTTAACTAAGAAAGGACTTGAATGTGGTCAGATTCAGGCCCTTCACATTAAGAAAAAAATTCATGAGCAAGCAGAAAAGGATAAGCACTATTAATAGATGTATTCTATCCACTCCAATGTGTGTGGACCCTATTCTCTGAAAAAAGCCAAAGCTGGTTCTTAGCATCTGTAAAACCTACAGTTAGGCATTCCTTGTCACTTGAATGTCTGGAACTTTTGTTCCTTACTACCTTAAGGCAAGGTAGCGATTATGTATGGAGAAAAATTACATCTAGTTTATACGTATTAACACATTGATGTAGATTATTTTGTCAGGACCAGGAATGGTACCCGACAAATCTTTTAAAACATTGATGGAAGGAAGTCACAGGAGGGACAAGAGAGCAGGGGACTAAGCCATCCAATTAAGACATCTGAGAAATATTGAAAATTCCTGGGCCTTGCCAGTCTCCAAAGAAACCTCAAAAATTGTATTCTTGTCTTGTGAGGTAGATGTTATGGGGAAAGAAATGGCATTTAAAGATTGATAAATAAGCGTTAATGTTTTAAAAGTTTGTCTGAAATAAATCCAAATTACAGTCTGTACTGAATTCATAAATCTGCAGTGCACACATAAGTGCTAAAGGGAAATTATGTTTTTCATTCATTGGCAAACTGGTAGAAGAAGAGATTAATCACTATAATTTTCTTCAGTAATTTCAAGGGGTGTGCAGAAGGCTCTTATAACAATTCAAATATCTGAATTGCAGAGCACCAAGTGAAAGGAGACAATTGCAACTGATTTCTGTGAACTATGGCCCAATGGCAAAATATCTTTCTTTTAGAGGAACACATATTCCAGATATCCGCTGCTGGCATTTTTTCATCTACTTCATCGGATGCTGTGCTTCCTGTTTTGGAACATATACTGAGCACATATTGTAACTTTATCAAATCTGACAGCAGACAACTGTTTGATAGACTAATTTCTGAAAAATGTGTGTGATTTTTTGGACTTAAACACAAGGAAGTTCAAACCCAGTCGGCCACCCTCCAGAGGGCTTTATGCAGAACTAATTTTCTTGAAGATTACTATTAAGTGCATTCTTTAAGAAATATCTCTAAATCAATTTTGAGATGTTACAATTCCATAGCCTGTCTTCCTTTAGGGATATTTTCTGGAAAGTTTAATTTCTTGAAAGCAAGTAAAGATGACTTTTCCAGATATGAAGCAGAGGAAACCTGATTGTGACATCTCCATAGATACTCAGGTCACAGCTGCCTATTTTAAAGCCAAGAAACACTTTATAAAACGGGAGGGACAAAAACTGTCTTTGGAAACTCTGGGTTCAGAGTCTGGCTGATAGAATATGATTCCTAAAAAGACATGATTCTATTTCTACACCATTTCCACTCATCAGAGGTAAAGCCTATGGAATTAAAGAGAATATTCACCTTTCAATCAACTTACCAATTTTAAAAGCAGAGATGTAATCCTTTGTCAAATTTTATTAGATGGCTTACATACTTTCAGAAAAGATCTAATTCTAAATTTATTTCTGCAGGAAATTTTCCTACATCTTTATTGGCTTCATCTCTGCTATAATTTATTGGATTTTCCATGTGAATGAGGAAAAGTCCTTTATTACCTGAAACAAGGGAAACCTGCCCATTTAAAAGTCATGGGATGATGGTATGTCTGTATGGCACAGTTCAGTGTCATGCAGAGATACTGGAAGCCATCCTGGATAATCTTGCTAGGTTATAGGAAGTATTACAGCTGTATTGACATGGGATTCCATCCAAGATCATATCGTTTGCCTCTCAGCTCAGTTTACTAGCCTATAAAAGGTGTTGTACTGATGCAAAGAGGTCTTTTTGTGATTCCACAGTAGCCTATTTAGAATTTCATTTGGTCTTTTTGGGTCATCATATCCTTTCAAGCAGACTTTCAAAAGTGGCTGGAAGGAAGAAAACACTGGCATGAGAAATGACTCATCCAATGCAAGTTAAATTCATTGCATCCCCTATGGAAGGTGTCAACAAATAGGAATGCCAAATGTAATTATTTGCTGTTGATACTAATCTTAGAGATTATCTTCCAAGGCAAAAGAAGGCTAATGTACAGCGAGGAGGAGGAAAGTGTTTCTAGTGTGGCTGAATAGGTTAGCCACAGGCCTAGTGATCTGATCTAAGGCATTTGAGCTGAAGTTTTCAGATGCCTCTGCCTTCCCACTTGTACACTTTAACACAGTAAGAAACTAGTTCTTCTAAAACATGTGACTGATACCAGACAACATCTGAGATTTTAAAATACAGCTTCGTAGAATATATCTAGAATGAATGCCGAGTATCATAATTCACACCATTTTGTGGTAATTTTTATTATTCTGAGGGCAGTCTCCCTGTATCATAGTGCTTATGATTTCCAGTAAAAACAAAAGTTTCTTGTTTTTTAATTTTTTTTTTTGCTTTTTTTGGTTTTTTTTTTCAAGTGGACAGCTGTTTTATCTGTACAATTAGAACTGCAATTTCAATTTAAAAATTCACCCCCTTTGCAAGAGCCAGGAACCACATGTGCCTGGATTCCTTTACATTATCCTAACACACACGCAATTGTCAAGCTAGACTTTGACAATGAAAATAGTGTCGTGGATAAAAAAAACCCAAAGCTTTAGCCTCTAGGTGCACCTGTTTACAACAACTAGGCAGGCTCAGTTGAGTGTGTGTATGTGCCAGTCTGCCACTGCAGCTGTTCCATTACCATAAAAACCATAGTATTTATTAAGTTTTAAGCCTTTCTGAACTCCGTAACTTTGGCTTACAAAGGGAGGCTGTAATGCTATGTCTGGACTTTGATAACAGTTCAGATAAAGATCCACCATGTGACTCCTAATGACAACATTAAGTCTATTGGAAGGAACTATATCAAACTATATGCAGTAAAGCAGACAGCAAATATGAACCATGAAGAATTAATGATTAACTACTTGCCGCATTCTTCACTGGGAACAGCACTGCCATTGAAGGAGTCTGCAAACTCTGAAGAAGAAGCTAATTCACAAGCTGGAGTTACACAACAAGGTAAAAATCACAAATGCACTGCTTTAACTTAGTGTATGTGTTTTCCAGTGCAAGAAAGAGATTTCCTTTGCAAATAAATGTCAGGTCTTGTTCATATCCCCCGTCCTGCAGTTGATCTCTGTGGATAGGACCTCCCTGTACCTTCCACAGACTCCTCACACACACACTGGATTTAATGGCAATCCCAGGCATGTCCATATGGATTCTGCTAAGGTGTAGGAGTTCCAATTATGAGAACCAACCAAACTCTTAGACATTATATTGCATCTTCATTAGTCTTTATAGATTGTTTGTGGTTTTTCTAAGAGAAAGTTGTGGGATTAAAGTTGTTAGTGTTTGTGCATTGTGTAATTTCGGCAACCCATAATATTTGAAAGCTGACTTTGGAGGTGCCACCTTGTAAATGGCTTCTATGTTAACATCCACAGCTTCAAACATCATTGAGAGATCTGGCTGGAAACCCTGGAGAACCCAATGCCATGGCTGCTGAGAAGCTGTGGAGATGATATCTCTGTCTCTTTCCTGCTACTGCTCCCTTTCTCCTGTGCAAGGTAGAAGTCTTGGTTCCTGCTGCCCTGGGAATTCAGTGGGATCTGGAAAAAGAGGGCAGGAGCTCCTTCATCTCCCACAGATGAAATCCCGCTGTCAGCTGGTGTGTTGTGGACACTGTCCATGTCAACAGCTTGAGAACCAGCCTGCTCTCCTGCAGTGCAGGGTAGTGATGAGCCAGGGACCTGCCTGGCTTGTGAGACCCCAGGTCTTTACAACCCTAAAGGGATGCTGTATTCGAAATCTGAACCTACCTCCCCATTCTTAGTGCCAGGGATGCATAAGTGAGGAGCAATGCTGTATGAAAGTCATCATGTAATCAGTGGACAAAAGCAGACAACTCCAAAGGTTAATTCAGCCTCACATTTAAATTATCTGATTGTAGAAGACTGCATTGACAATGTGAAATGATGAGACTCCTACCTTAAGGCTTGCTGGCAGTGCATGGTTGTTTACCCGAGTCAAGTGCCAAGTACAAAAAATATGTTTATGCCAATACAGTTTTATTTATGGCACTTGTATTTATCTTGCAATTGTGAATGGGCCTAATGAAAATTAGAATGCGCTCCAGCATATTGAGGAAAGTAGGTTATGATGTTCTTTTCCTAAAATTACAGAAAATTTGCAGTGTAAAACAAGAAGTACTTAATGGTTTGGGACAGTGTTCTGGCCCAGGCTGGTGCAAGTCTTAATTGCTCCACCTCCTGGCACTGTATCACTTCACTTTGTAACTAGCACAGTGCATGCCGATTCGATTTATATTCTTGCAATGCCTTTTACATGTTTGCTGCTGGTAGACCAATGGGAATTTGAAGGACTCTGAGATAGTTATGTCTTATGGTGGGTATGAACACCTTAACCTCTGGTGGTGGGCTGACCTCAGCTGACTGCCAGACGCCCACCCATTCCCTCTCTCACTCCTCTTCCTCAACAAGACAGGGGGAAGAAAATAGGATGGGCTGCGATAAGGACAGGGACATCACCCACCAATTACTGATATAGGCAAAACAGACTCCAAATGGAGAAAATTAGTTTAATTTATTGCCAGTTAAAATAGAGCAGGATAGTGAGAAACAAAGACTAAAACTGATACACCTTCCTCCTCCTTCCCTTTTTCCCAGATCAACTTCACTCCTTTGTTTCCAGATATTCTAACTCCTTCCTTAAGAGTGGTGCAGGGGGATAGGGAACAGAGCCTGGAGTCAGTACATAACAGTCCTTCTCTGCCACTTCTTCCTTCTCACACTTTTCCCTTCCTCCAGCATGCATCCTTCCCATGGGCTGCAGTTCCTTTCAGAAGCTTGCCCTGGTGTAGTACTTGCTCCACTGTGGTCTCCTCCCGGGGCTGTAGGGGAATCTATGCTGTGGCACTTGGAGCACCTCCTCTCCTCCTCTGATCTTGGTGTTCCCTCTATTGTTTCTCAGGCTTTTTGATCCTTTATCCACTCTCTGTCCTGTGGGGTTTTTTTTGCTGTTTCTTAAAAACATTTTTCCTGAGGTGCTGCCACCTACAGTGGGTCCACTGGAGCCAGTTGGAACTGACTGCGTCCAGCACGGGGCAGCCCTGGCTGCTCCTGAGAGGCTGCTTCTGCAGTCCCTGCTGACAGTGCCTGGGCACCTGCACCCAGTACAGCCTCACAAAGACCCAGACCTATAGGAAGATTTGCTTTCTTCTCTCTCATCTGATCTAAACATTGCAGGAAATTTTGTCAGTATGCAAATTTAATCATGTGCAGGAACACTCTTACCTATTTTATTCATCCAAAACTCACGTCTCTAGTCTACAGTTACTTATCAGGGTGCCCAAATGGCCAGTGGAGAAAGGCAGGCACCTTCAGATGCATGTTCAGTACATCCTAAACTATGGCTGGCTGGACTAGTCATCTCTTCAGAAGGCTTGTCCTTTTCCACTGGTTGTGGAGGTAGATGAGACAAGATGATATTTCCTTCTTTCTCTTTCCTAGAGACTGTTAGATGTCTACTCTAAACCAGCATGTTTCGGTTTTGCTGTTTCAGAGAGGAAACTGCCTTTCCTACATGACAATACGATTTTAGTGCTCCATGGATCAAGCAGCTTCTAGTATCTCACTGTCACAGAATCACAGAATCACAGAATAACCAGGTTGGAAGAGACCCACCGGATCATCGAGTCCAACCGTAATGGCAGTCCAGCATCTCATCATGTTGATATTAGTTCCCAGCACCAGAGGAGGTCTTCATGAAGTTTCATTCAAGGTTTGGAGTCTTTGGGTCTTGGGTATGTGAATGCACGTGTGTGAATACAAGCATGCCAAGGGGTCTGTGTTTGTATGTGTGTGTGTGTATGCATACATTGCTAAAGGGAAGAGGAGTGGGTTTGTGTGCAAGACCTGTGATCATCCAACGGGGTCAACAGATAGCTCTTTGGCTCTGTTTAGGACTGCTTCAACTAGCTGTATCCTAGACAAATCTTGTCAGGAGGGCCCAAGCCAACCAGTGCCAAATGACTTTTGATTTAGCAGTAGAAACACAGCTGTTGCCTGTGCTTCAGCAACATTAGATTACTGTGTGTTGAATGAGCCCTGGGTACAAATACAGTACTAGGTTTCAAGGAAGAAGTTAGGAGGTGTTTTTAAAATAAGTTTGTGGAATGATGACTCTGTGGAATAGGTCTATTTTCCCAAACAAAAGCATTTGGAGCCATTTGAGATGCCCTAAGGTATCAAACACACCTAGTCAGTAATGGGAAACACAGCTCAAAGCCTATGGGGGATTTGCATCTGGCGTGGAAGCCCGGCACCCACTGGGCTGCCCTGCGTTGCCTACAGTCACAACAGGGCCATATGTTTAGGTAACTGTATCACACACTTATTCATTAATCACAGCTTTACACATTTTCTTTAAGGAATTGTTTTCAAAATATGTTTTTTCTTTTATTCTTTTTCTATATAGCTATTTAGGGAATTATGATACACTTACTAAAAATAAATAGCAATTTATGAGTAGTTTCAGTATTATTTACCTCAATGACAACACTGTTGATGAATGTGAAAATGGCAAGATCGTGCCAGAAATGATTGCATGAGAAAGGAGAACCGTTCCTAATATTCACCATTATTTTGAATTTTTATTGGAAAGGTATTCCTTCTGTTTTGTTTTTCTTTGAAAAAGAATTCAGAATCAGCTAAATCTTTCTCCAACCTGCTTTTTAGATTAATCATTGCTTTGGATTCTTCAGTTTTAGAAATTAAAAAAAGTCATTCTTACCTTACAAAACCACAGTTTCTTTTCATTTACTGGCTGCTTTCCAAATCAGGAAGTTAAGAAAATAAAGCAAACTTATAGCCAGGGTAAGATAAATAGTAATGTCCTAAGAGACAATGCTATTTGTACTCCTTTTGTATTTATATTTCCTATTCTGTCCTCTTCCCCATTCCACTGACTGCAATTAAAATCATAGCTTCTGAAGTAATTTTACATTTCCTTTCCAGTGCTAATGCTGGTTTACCCCCTACAGAAATTATAATGGTGTGATTGCCAGTTATTATTATAATAACAGGCCAGCTAAAAAGGACATTTTAAACTAGTGCCATTAAAACTAGCTTTCTGTAGGTGGATCATTATGATGAAATAGGTGATGGTTTCGCAAATGTCTGATCACAAGTAGAGTCTTGATGTTGCACATGTTCTAACAATTACATTGCTGTGAAAAAACACCCATCTTTCTGAATGTGGGTCCTCTTCTCGGAAGAGGGAAGGTGATCTGTATTTCAGCTGGGATGGAGTCACGCAGCATTTACATTGGCTGTTCGTTGAGTCTTATAGAGAGGGAAATATATGCTTAGGGTGCTTGGTTTTTATTCTGGAGCTCTTCAAATGCACATATACCTCTTCACTGAGAGTAGAGGGAATTACGTTTCATGATTTGTGACCAGCAGGTCCAGGGAGGTTATTCTCCCTCTGTACTCGGCACTGGTGAGACCGCACCTTGAATCCTGTGTTCAGTTCTGGGCCCCTCACCACAAGAAGGATGTTGAGGCTCTGGAACAAGTCCAGAGAAGAGCAACGAAGCTTGTGAGGGGGCTGGAGAGCAGGTCTTACGAGGAGCGGCTGAGAGAGCTGGGGTTGTTTAGCCTGGAGAAGAGGAGGCTGAGGGAAGAGCTCATTGCTCTCTACAACTACCTGAAAGGACGTTGTAGAGAGGAGGGTGCTGGCCTCTTCTCCCAAGTGACAGGGAACAGGACAAGAAGGAATGGCCTCAAGCTCCGCCAGGGGAGGTTTAGGCTGCACATCAGGAAAAAATTTTTCACAGAAAGGGTCATTGGGCACTGGAACAGGCTGCCCAGGGAGGTGGTTGAGTCACCTTCCCTGGAGGTGTTTAAGGCACGGGTGGGTGAGGTGCTAAGGGGCATGGTTTAGTGTTTGATAGGAATGGTTGGACTCGATGATCCGGTGGGTCTCTTCCAACCTGGTTATTCTATGATTCTATGATTCTGTGATTCTATGATTTATCAGGACTATATTGCTCACTTATGATGATATATGTCAGGTGCAGGCACGTGTGTCCTAGAGCTGGGTGCTTAAATTAGCCACCCTAACCCTGCATGTAGGCTACTATATATAAGGGATGTTGTTGTCATCATCATCAACTTAACAAAAAAAAATCTGGAAATAATTCTGGTTCATGGACTCGGAGTAGCTGGGATCAGATAAGGGACAAAGAGAGGAAATGTTTCAGGAACATCTTTGTTCTCAGTGTTTGTGTTTATGTAGTAAAGTGCATTTATTCCAGCTGATGCAAAATTAGCTTTGTTGCTGTAGCCAGAGCCGTACCGGTGGTGGCACCAGGGCAGCAGCCGTGGGCAGCTATGCTGGCTGGCGGGAGTCATCTGTGAGTCGTGTCTCCCTGGGACGGCTCACAAGTCCAGTGTCACAGAGAACCAGTTGCTTTGTTTCAAAAGAAAGCTGGGGAGCTAATTAGTGCTTATGAATTAGATTAGGGACATTAGGTAATTGGGAGTGTACGAGTGGGTGCCAAGATATCTGGCAGTGTAAGAATAACTATTATTTCCTAAATGATTTCCCTGTATGAATAATGTGCTGGCTGTGGTGGAGTCCTCCTGAGACACCTGTCCTGCACCAGCTAACAAGGTTAAGCCTAACAGAGGGTCTGGATTTAACTGTAGGTGCACTTAGGGCTCCATACTCCTTTAATGAATCTAATTATGACAGCATTCATAATGTGTTTTTGCTTGTATGTAGTGCTGGGCAGGAAATTCATGGGATTGAAACCCATTAATACAAAATGCACTCAAAAAATTACATAATTATTCTGCTATGATAAACCTATATCTTTTGGGATTTATGAGTCATTATAAGCAAATGTAAAAAATAACCAAAACAATGCAGAGTTAATTGTCAAGGCTTTTTCAGGATGAATAAATGTTTTTTTCACAGAAATCCAAACAGTGCCAGGCACAATGGAGTCTGATCCCTACTTAGGGTCTACAGGAAGTACAGGAAAACTGCAATCTGCCTCATCACACTCCTTTGAAGGTGGAGTAGAGGAGGCAGAGTTAAATCCCTCAGAATATCGGAGCTCCAGTAAGAGCAAGCACTCCCCAGTGTTGAATGACATGAAGAAATGCTGATATAAAACAGCGAAACATACCTTTATCCACCTCTCCTCTAAAGCTAGCAACTGGTTTGAGTAAAGCTCAGTCATACCTAGAGCTTTTCCAAATCAGTAATGCACGTAAGAGCTGTCTGGCAGATGTGGAATAAATACAAGACACATGCTGAATGGGCTGCACATGCAATAGAAGGGGCAGTTCTTGGGCTGCCTGCCTGCTGTCCCTCCTTGGAGGTGTTAGGTGAAGGTAAGAGGCCAGAGAGAGCATCCTGGATGTGATGGGACCAAGTTGTCCTATTGCTGGCAACCCCAGATACAAAGATTTTACCTGTGCCAATGCTACCAGACATCCAGAAGTCACAAACAAAACTATAAATGTATCAAAATATGCCTAGAGTGAGCCTTTCAGAGGAAAGGGGGGGGGGTCATGTTCAGAAAAATTTGGAAAAGCCTGCTATGTACTAGAGTGTCTGCAGACAGTGACATGAAACAGATCTCAATGCCTCTCATTTTTTTCAAGGCTAGAGCAGTTCCTTTTTAAACATAGTTAGTTTTTGTGAGCTTATAAATGTTAAAACACGATCAGAGTAACAGTTTGTTCATTAATAATATGCTCTAGAACTGAGCAGTGATTCCTAATTGGAAAATGGGTAGTACTCAGCCTGGCTTTCTGATTGGCTTTAGGGAGCTTGAATGCATGGCCTTATTTCACTGCAAAGCCCTGGCAGACTTTGCACATTAAAATTCTAAACTGTCTAAGTAGGTGTGAAACTAATTTTGTGTTTATTTTTGAAAAACCGCCTATGATCATTTAGGGCCATCCACTTCACTTTGGGAGGCCCTTACCTAGCTGCAGGTGGGCCCTAGGAGACAATAAAGCCCACCTCAGAGAGGATAATTTTTTGCATATCATAACCTGAATATTTATAGCTTCTGGAATCGTTGTAGCTACTTATCCATGTTTCCAGCCACAACTTTTCTTAATAAGAAGGGCTTTGAAAAACTTGCTAAATCTGGACATAAAAGGAAACAGAAGTTTTCCTAGTGCAGTGGAATTTTTTAAAAGTCACATAGTAACTTTATTGATGAAACAAGGAAGAAAGCACTTTTCCACCCGACTTTGCAGAGCTTATTTACAAAACACAAGATTTTTTCATTAATGTGTAGGCAAGGCAAAGTCATAACAAGGTTTCCTGCAGAGTGAGGATGCTTATGTGGCTAGTCATTTCATCAGTGGGTTATCTTATTCCTTTGCTTGTGGTGTTTTAATATGTTTATAAGAGACAAACCTTGGGGGAAAAAGAAAACTTTGAAAGAGAGATGAAAGAACTCAGAAACATTTGGGCATTTTAAAGTTTTATTTAAAATGTGAAAATGCGTGCTACATCCTATTTACACAAATGCAAAAATGTTTGCAAATCACCTTGTGCATCTATAATTTATGTCTTGACTCTGCTTTGCAGTTCACTTAGTCACTGACAGAGACGATCTCCAAATCACCAAAATTGGTCAGTGTGAAGTCCAGAGAGCACTAAAATCACGCCAGCAGGCTGGGATTCATTCTCAGATTCAGACTCCTAACTTTGGGTATAAAATAAATAAAAATATCTGCATCTAAACTAGAGAACTAAGCTTCTCCTTGTGTCTGTGGAGAGGCAGAGAGCTAGGGCAGGATTCAGTTACCTAAGAGCAGGTTTCAGGTATCTAGTGAGATGCCCAAATGTTTCTCACCAGGTTCCTTCTGGTGCCTCAGAAAGGCTCAGGTCACCTGTAGGTGGGTCCTATGTCAGATCTCAGTGTTTAATCTGGATATCCTAGGCTATCTTAAGTGACACAAACATGTTAGGCAGCAGAACTGGACTGTTCAACTGTTTAAATATGGAGCTGAATACAAACCTCAGTTCTTTTGTATCAGTGCACTGCAGCATGTACAAAATATTTGATCTTTGCTTCTGCTGTAGTGTACTCTTCCCTGTTTTATTTGTCTGTGCTGCTGTTCCTTTTTTTTTTTTTTTTTTTTTGAGAAGGCACACCCCTGGCTTTGGTCTTTCCCACCACTTATGTAATGGTTGCATGTAGTGTGGGAAGACAAAAACTATGGCTTCAGTTACAGTGTCTCAAGTGGGCAAACTGAGAGACTATATTAACGGTTAGCATGTAGTTAGATTAATGAGGAAGCATAAACATGCACATGCACAAGATATATCTAGTCTATTGAGGGAGTCGTGGCTGATAGCTTATTTTATTCTTAGTATTTATTTATTTCTTTGACTCTAAAGATCTGAAGATGAAGTAGTTGTGTGTCCCCTCACAGCATGAAGTATAATAAAATATAGGTAGAGGTGCAGATAAAAATCAGTGCCACTAACTAAAGTTTCAGAAAGAGAGTCCAATTTTCAAAGATCCGGCAGCCAATAACTTTGTTGTCCTCTGCAGGGATGGTACGATGAAAACTGTGTTTGCAAATGTGGCTCTTCTTTCTCAGAGGTACAAAAAGATCCCACCACTGCCAAAAGGAGAGAATTTAGCTGCTGAATGAGGTTTCAAACTTAGTGCTAGCAGCTTATAAATCATTTGGGGAAGCTGTGATGTCTTATTGTGAATGATGAGAAATAGGAAGTGTTGCAGTTCTGTAGAAGTGTTACAACTATGCATGCTTAATATGCTACTACGTATGTCTATGTTTATGTTACTATGCATTACTATGTCATTACTACCTTCATAAATGTAGGGGCTAAAAGCAAAAATATAATTTTCCCACTAGGTGTTGTCCCTCCAAAACAGGTGTAATGACTGTAAATGCATAAAAAACTTGAGTCAGCAATGACATTCTCTGTCCTGTAACAAATACTCTAGAGATTATCTACCATCAGTTCGACAGCTTTTACCATAAAATACTAGAACTCAAAAAACTGCTCTTTCCAGACATAAGGACTTCTCTAAGGTAAATCTTGTAAATAATAGACTGTGAGCCAGATCCTGCTGCCTTTGTATCCAGAAGGAGGTGGCTTTGGTTCTTTAATTAAGTGGTCTGAGTCTTTTTTCTTCCCCTGGCATTGGAAAAATAAAATAAAAAGACTGATTGATTATAACAACAAGCTGAACACCAGATGTTTTATGAATATATGACTTCCCCAGCCCACACCCATATGCATATAAGAGAAAAAGAAAAACAAAGGACTGTTTATAATTGTCAGAATATTAAAACCTTTGCTTATTCAATGTTCTTTCTTCGCTGCCCTGTTCATGCAGCCAAAAAATTGATTTATGACATAGACCATTCATTGCTTGAGTTTTGCTTTCCAAACTTGGTAGAAGTATTTCATGGCCATAGTCAGATGTCTTTCTTTATGTAAATTTTGATAATTTGGAGGCTATCTTTAAACCAGTTCCTGAAACCGCAGGCCATAATAACTCATTGGTTTCATGTGCTCTGCTCAGTCCCATCAAGACAAATTGCTGGGTTCAATGTCCTTTGCCAAAAGAGAGGAACATTCCCTTCTCCTGTTACATAACACCGAGACACTTCAGTGCAAGAAATAGGAACCGAGGCTTGCTGAGTAGTAGGTATTCTGCAGCTCTGGGGTTTTCTTCCACACTTCAGAATATATTTTAGGGAAATTCAAATATTGTTCTCCTACAAATCTGTGAATGTAGACGTTAGTAGTGTATATGCCTTCCCCTGAAGGAAAGGCTGTGGACTCAGGCTTTCCTGCAGTACCCATACAAACACTTCCATCTGCTTTTAAAAGATTTTTTGTTTCAGCAATGTGAAAGTTGGTCCAAGAACATATTGAAAAAAAAAAAAGTTCATCGTACTGTTTTACAGTTTCTATAAAAATCCAAGGCTATTTTTCCAGTGTTGTCTAAGAGCAAAATCCTTCTTAGGATTTGTTACTACCTTTAACTCCTTGCAAGACGAGGTACAGGAAGGTGATTTTTTTTAATGGCATTATGGTTTTCATGGGTTTATTGCTTTGCATCATTTCATAGTGTTCCAAAACAAAATTTGGACTTCACAAGTTGTTTTCTACCTGGTACAGCCACACTTTGAAGACAGATGGTAAAACTGGAAAGTATGCACTAGTGGGACACAACAGCGCAAAGCTAGCGTTAACTTTAATTAGGATCATGAACTGCCTGAATCCATGCTTTGCACACACTACACTTTGATGTAACTGAAATGAGAAATGACATGACTGCCTTGTTTAAAGTGTGAGATGGTTAAAAAAGTGTCATGCAAAATCCCCTGCTTTTCTGTTTGAACTTTCTTCAGCAGCTTTTATAATCAGTATATTTAAATTGCGATAACTCCCTTAGTATTTTCCCTAACTTAAATATATACACATATGTGCATGAGTTTAGCTTGGTTTCTGAGAGGAATGAGTCTTAGGCCATCACACGGTGAAGAGTCTGTCCATATGTCTTGCTCATTCCTCCTCTGTAATAACTGGAACTAGTTGCTATGTGACAACCAAAACTAACAACCAGGAGGTCACAGAAACCCTAACTTCCTACACAATTTGTGGAAAATGATGGCTAAAGAGGCAAGAGAGACCCAAATAAGGGCTGCTACTGAAAGAAAAAACATTATCATCCAGCTCTGTAGTATCTGAAGGGATCGCAGGTGACCAGTCTGCACAGACTGTTGACTGCAGGACAGCACACACTGCTGCTTTCCTGACCAAAGAGCCAGGGGACATGAGAGGCATCTCAGGGGACACTGGAGGGACACGTGGAGTGGGAACACATAAGGGAACAAAGGTAGTGCATACTGCTGCTCACTGAACTATGTAAGGGTACATCTGTAAGCATATAGCATGATTAAAAATCTGGATAGGTTTTATATATACACCTGAGGGAAGTGAGAGCTGATCTTCCTGATATCAAGCTGGCAATAGTCAGCTGAGTATCCTGGGGTTTTCTTAGGCAGTATTTAATCAAAGAAAGTTAAAAAAGGTAAACAGAGGATTTGGGTCATAGGCTAGTTATTTCTGGTACTTAAATATTTTATTAGTTTACTAGACTTCCCAGACTAGACTCCAAATATTCATTCTAATGGACAGATTAAGGGTTTTTTTTTTTGATGCAGATTTGGAGGCAAGATTCTGTCACTTATTCTCAGAAAGACCAGCAAATAGACTATAAATTTCCTCTTCAATCTATAAGCAAAAATGTCTGATAGTACATAAATGTTTATCAATTTTCCACTTAAAATGCAAGTGCAATGATTGCCTTTTACAAATAAAATTTTAAAATCCTTGATATTAAAATTGCAAAAAGGTATATCAAGATATGCTGTAGCATAGAGAAAATGCAGTCTACTTTTAGTCTTTTTACTAACAGTTTTGATTTCTTGATGAAATTTTATTTCCATTCAACAAAGGGTCACTGGAAGTCTAGCAAAACTAAGCAGCACGCTAAATTTTAGTCTAAGACTCGCATGAATCCTGGTTATGCTTAGTAATAAGTAGAAATTCATCTCCTTATTTTTTTCTTCTGTATTTCTATATTTTCACTCCTAACAGACAGTCATGGACTGAAAAAAACCCCTTCTGAACTAAGGTGTGGATTAATTTTGAGAATCTGATGGTAGTGCACGCAATCTTTCTATAAAGTTCTGTATTGTATAAATCTATAGACATTTCTAGTGTTACATAATATTGTCACTGATGATGAGTTCAAAGATCTCAGCAGCTGGTTAGCACAGGCCCAATTTTTCTATATTATCTCTGTCAGAAGTTACTCTCATCTGTTCTTCTTTGAACGTCCATTTAACTGTGCTCCAACCCAAATATTTGCAAGTATCTTACAGTAAAGAAATATCTATCATTTTTGGTGGTGGGGACAGTAATAAGATAATGCCTCAGACTGGGAAAATAGTTCCTCTATTGTCTCTCTCTCTGTTCTTTGAAGAAAGCAAGGCAGCTACAAAATGCAGTTTTGAGGGGTTACGTCACCTATTCTCTATCAAGGGAAGGGTCATTAGCAACTATATCTGTACCATTGGCACTTCTATGGGCTTGCACAGTCCCTGATCTGGGAGCGCAGAGCCACTGGAACAAGCCCCTGAAGGCTCACATGACAATGCTTCTCCAGGCAGCTTCAGAAACCAGGCAGAAGGCTCAGCACATCCCTGCACTGGTACATCCTACCCACAGGTGACTTACCACTGAGGAGGGAAGCACCTGCTCAGTGAAGGATTAGCTTTAGGTCTTTTGAAATTTAGTGGAGCTTATTTCATGCATTCAGATGCCTTTGATTTCAGTGGGTGCTGGTCATGAAGCTGTTTCTAAAATCTCCACAAAACCATTTCTTGAATCTTCCCTTTGCTCAAAATCCTCAAAGGTATTCAGGTACCAAACACTCAGTACTTACAAGAGCCTGTGCTTCATTTTCCCCTCTGTAAATAAATATCTTGGAGTTCTGTCATGTGTCACAGGAATTAGATGTTATTGCAAAGGAGCCCCCATGGCTATAGGGAGCAGGTGCTCTTAGCCTGTGTTTTCTGCTTGCATGCTTCAACCTCAGATCAGAAAGTCTCCTTTACAAAAGGTTACATTTCCAGATTTTATACCTGATTTCATCTGAACTTACACTGAAATATACCAAAATTCCTAAGGATGTCCATTCACCTATATAAAATGCCGACCTCACTAAAGAAATGTGGATTTAGAGAACCTATAAAAATTAGAAACTGCAGATGCTGAATTGGCCATGATCTAAAAATATTCTATGTAGCATTTCAGATAGTTGTATCAAGACTGAGGAGTGGACAATGTAACTTTGAACAGCCGAGATTTTTTTCTTAAAAGTGAAGAATGGAAAATGCATGAAATATCAGACAGTTTGGCAGTTAAAGCAGACAGAAGACAGAAAGAGGAATCATGATATAATAAATATATGAGGGGAAGAAATAATTCTCTACTTTTTCCACACACAGGAACATTAAGATGCGACTTTCTTTTTTAAACGCACCTATGTCAAATGCACGAGGAACCTGATAATGACATTAATGCTAACAAAAGAGGGAATTTGATAGCCTAAAACATGCACACTGAGATCTCAGATTTACTTTACACAAACCAGATCGTATGAGACAAAGATAATCCCTGTCACAGAACAGAGACAGTGTTTCTCATTCAAATATAGAACTCCACTATAAATAGCCTACTTTATCATAAACTTTATTCTTCAGAGATTAAATTATTTAGCTCCTTATGAGGTATAATAGTGTAGTCCCAAGCTAAAAACACTTTCCAAAGCTGATCATTTTAATTAGGACACATTTCAGTATTCTCAGTTTTGAACTTTGTAAGGCAACATCTATTTTGATTCCATTCATTAAAGGAAAAGAGGAAAGAAAAATAGGAAAGCAGCTGGAGAATGACCTTTGTTGTGAGCCAGTCCTACTATGCTTTGGTTTTGAGAGCCACAGAATACAGAGTAACCTTATCCTCTTTTGTGCAAAAGCACACCTCGTGGAGGTACCCACCTTTTGTGCAATAGCCCAGAACTCAATGCAAGTGAATGCAATTGCATGAGCAATGACTGAACACTGGAAATCTCCATCACTCCTGTGGAAGCTGGGCTGTCATTCAGTCAAACTGGAAAAAAAACCCCATAGATCAGAGGGAGAACATTTTACTCCTGTTTAGATTCAGATTATAGTGATAAATGTACTGACTGGCAGTTAAGGAAGGATGCGTGCATTCAAATCACTTTGCACCTAGCTCATTAGATCTAGGATATGGGTTAGAACTTTCTACTAGGGAATAGAATCATAATGAATAAATAATAGAGTCCTTGCGAGAGGTCTTATTTTTCTGTCCTTCTGAAAATTGTGCACTTGAAATGATTGTGGATTCAATGAAGAAAAAGACCAGAGGTTTATAGTGTGGGTAGCTGGAAGAGAAAGGTCAGTCTTCTACTCCAGCCCTGGTGGCTTCCATTTGTCATGCAGAGCAGAATGTTTGCTAGGTTGGTTATATGCTCTGAAGCATTGAAAGACATGTTTTAAGGTCACACACTGAAAGAGGCAAAGGGAAGATTTGAATGTTGCTTTTTATATTGGATAATATTATACCGAACAGTTACATGTATGCCTTCTCTGATTTGTGAATTGTTCCAAATCTCCTTTGTAAATGTAGTCTCTCTTTATCAGTTTGTTTCAGAAAGACATAGATGGGCCAATCTATAATTTTTGCATGTTTTCCTCTTTTTTTGTGCCAACCCAAATTTGCCAAATCTGATTGGCATTAAAGTATCTCTTCCAAATGATATTGGTTTCCCTCCATCCACCTCTGAAAATAAATTATTTATTAAAAATAATTCACTTGGCCACCCTACGATGCAGCATTCCTGGCTGTGTTATAGGAGAACATCATAATCTCCTCAGTGCCTGGGCTCCTTGTTCAGTGCATTTTTGGAGCCAAACCTGGCAGATTAATTCCATATTAGCCAAAGAGAGTGATCAGAAGGCCAAACACAGAGGAATATTAATTTTCCATCTGCTTAAGCCTGTGAAGTGAGAGGTGTGAGCAAGCTGGAATTTTCTAACCCTACAGGGCAGAAGTGTGAGGTTCAGCCAGGCAGCAGCATAAGCTGCCAAATGTTCAGACAGGAATAAGAGAGGAATCTCTAGCTGCTAGTGCTAATCCTCCTAGAGTAACAAGTTGCTGATGGCACTGTCAATCATTCTTACTTTTTTAGTGCACTGCTTTCTCATATACATTTATGTATGTATTTATATCTATTTCCTGTGGGATTTAAATCATTAGAAATTACTTTTGAGGCTATGGAGAGATTTTCCTGTTAAAGTACTCCAGTGCCTATACAGGTGCCATGGCACAATGTTGCTGCATTGCTCTAGTTAACATTTACCTACTGCTAAACAAGAACATGTTTTTTGAGAGAATATGTTCAAAGGTGGGAAATATGGGAAATTTCACATATCAACAGAACGAATGAGTGAGAAAAATGATACAAGTGCCTCTGTAGAGTTTTTTTTTCCCCTCCTCCATTTTACAGCGTAGCAGAATGTCTGGAACCATGGCAGCTCCCAGAATTTAGCTTAAAACAAAACAAGAGCTCCTGTTTCTTTTCAGCTTGAAACCACCTGATCCTCAGCGAAACCTGAAAGACTGATATTCTCTTTGTTCTCCGACTTAATCAATTAAGTGTACATGCACAGCTTTTTTGAATCTGGTTACTGCTTACTTGTGACACTAGAAGGATGTTCCAAATTGGTGGTCAATGAATTCTTTTATTGAAATCAAAACATTCTGTGGAAATCTAAATGTAACCATCTTTTCTTTCCCCAAGACTGATAATAAGCAGACTCATAAAATAAAGAGGTACAGCATCATTTTCCAATACAGTGTGAAGACTGTATTGGCTGGTAGAGGCCAAATTCAGTCCTCTGCTGCATTTTTTTGGAGTTATATTGAAGTCAATGAAAACAACCTGCACACGGAATTTGACCCCAGTATGAAAGCCTGGCCACAGATTTGATTTTAATTACTTGACTACAAGTGAGGTAGCCTTTTTTTGGTGATATTTTTGTAGCAGTTGTAATAGTGATAATAAGGGTAGGACATTTCTCTATGCAAAATGTAAGAAAATATTTAGAAACATTTTCAGAAAATAGTGATGACCTCCTGTGCTGTACCATATTTTAAAGTGTGTGATTTTATCGTGGTATATCAGAGCCATTACGTTTGAGATAGGAGGACTTCTCAGGTACCAGATGGCTCACAAACTCACCTGGGCAGCGGTTTACAATGCTGTAAGTCTCATTAAAGTCTGATTCAGTTTAAGCAAATCTGTTCACCCACTGCATACTATGGCTACCTTGGGTTTAATGTCTTGCTAAATGACAAAACATGCAAGTTAAGGAATTTGTCTTCTGCTTTTTTTTTTTTTACAAGCAAGAAGTTAAAAATTATCACATTTCTTTAATAATAAGAGTCTCAAAGAAAAAAGAATATGTCTTACTGGTTTAAGACTAATGTACTTCTATTAGCTCTATTGCAGCTAAGAGGATGGTTGGAAAATTTGGCTTAAGGTTTCTTGAATTTTCTTAATTAATTTCCTTAAGTAATTGTGGTCATATAAGCATTCCATTACTTAATGTACAGCTGACTATTTCACTATCAGTGAAGCAACATGACTCCTGCGGTTCATGTTTCTTTCAAATAACAGTCCAGTGGTGGCAGCAATGTCTAGTTGTTAGAAGCTAAAAGAAACACCCCTGAAATATTCCAAATACTCTCATGTACTTGAAAGTGAAACACTCATTTAATAAAAGTGTAGTCTTGAAAGTGTAAGTGATTAAAACATGTATACTAATCTTTTGAAATATGTTTTGTCTCTCTCCTTCTTTTTCTTTGTCCCCCTTGTAACCAGAAAAAAAACCAAACCAAACCATAAAAACCCAAACAACCCATGAGTTGTACAGGCAGCTCAAAGATGTGTATTTAAAATAGAGTGACTGGATGCCAATGGTATTTTCAAGGGCATGGGATACATTCACTTAAACTGACGACTGAAACCACTAGAACATGTTCTTAGGCATATACTCATTCTCCTTTTTTCTGCTCCTTCAGTTCCTTCTCTTCTCTAAAAAAAAGTGTTTGATTAAATAGAAGAGCTCTCTTGCTTTTTGAACAGTTACCCATTTAGGGCCAGATCAGATACCTTTTCATAGAATGAGTAGTACTCTCTACCACAAGAGTCCTTAAGATTGCAGTAGTAGTAATGGCAACATACAGTGTTCCTTCAAAGTAACAGTCTTCTACCCATTAAAAAACAAACCCACTATAAGGTTACCCATACAAGATGTTTCCATTATGTATTGCAAGTGTACAATTACCAAAAGTAGTTTGGACATCAAAAGCAGTGTCACTACGATAAAAAGGGCATGGTATGCGAGCTTTCACAGGACTTTGAACACAGATGTGAATAATCAAACTATGTGGAAGTATTTATACTCAAGTGGTACTGGTATCAAAGGGAGCTCACTTTGGTACATGCCAGAAAAAGTGAAACTTGTCTAGTTTAAGCTTCACTATGGTTTAGCCACATACATTCACTTTCCCCATGCAGACATTGGACTAGAAGTTGTAGTGTGGCCTGATCTCAAAATACGTGGCTTGGATTGGCTACATCTGAGACAACTTGCTCCAAACACCTTGTAAGTGAAGGCCACAGGCTCCCAAAGCATTTTTTCTTGATTATCAGTACAAGGATAGTTTTGCATGTCCAGATTTGCAGTTACGCTGTGGTCTGGTACAGAAAGCACTGGAGCAAGCTTTTAGGAACAGGGCATCCACCCTCTGGGAAATACAGAAAGGGTCATTGGGCACTGGAACAGGCTGCCCAGGGAGGTGGTTCTCTGTGGCAAAAATTATACCATGTTCAAACCCTAATCTCATCAGAGCAATACCGCGCAGTAAAAATTTGAACTAATACTCCTCCCCAATCTAAGCTATCAAAGCATTTTGCGCATTCCTATCAAATTTGTTAAACCTGATTCTAGCGGGTTTGGGTGACAAGAAAGAGCCCAGTTAGTGAACAAAGAATCTGAGTCAAACAGTTTGAGCAGTAGTTATTAGTATCCTATTAGTATTAGCCTCCTTTGGTTCCAGCTAAACCAATCACTCCTAAGACAAGAGGATATAAGCATAACCAGTACTGTGTCATCTTGGAGTTGGCAATGCTCTCTACTGTGCACAGACTAATTCCTAAATCTGAAAGTGGTATTGTCTATCTACATTTGGTCAACATGGCATCTCCTTTGTGTTTATTGCATTTGGTGGCATGATGTTGTCTATTTGAGATATTTATTAAGAGTACTTCAGAAAGGTTAGTTCATAGAAAGAACCAGACTGAATTTGGAAAATTCTGAGAGCATATTAGCTCCCATACATTTGAGCTATGGGCAGATTCTTTTCTTTGAACATCCTTAACTACTGAGCTGTGTTTGATTTTAAGCCCTTGTCCTGAGACCTCATATGTTTCTGTTCCAAACAGTCTTTCCTTTGTTTTCATTCTTATGGAATGTGAGTATGCACCCTAAAAGCCCCATTTAGCTATAAATGTGTCAAAAAAGAAGTTGATGGGGGCCTGTCATGTGTTTCTTTGCTTGCTAGTCATATTCAGCGTGCAAGTAGAATTTTGCATTTTGAAAGTGAAGTGCATAAATGAAAGAGTTAATCTAAATTAGCAGGAAAATAATTGGCAGAATTACCTGCCTCTTGTTAGGCTGGGGGTTGGGAGCACATGAATGCTCTCAAATCTGCATCTCCCACATGGCATTCTATTGCTGTGCCCACTTGAGTCAAAGGACAAGAAGCAAGTGCTCCTTTGAAGTGCTACCTTAAACAAGAGATAAGGAATAGTAAACTTAACTGAAGCCTAACTGATGGCAAACAATTCTGTCTTCTCATGCACAATAAGCAATTGCCAAAACTGTCTTTCAACCCATGTAACGTAATCATGACAGCAATCAGCCAAGCCCAGACTCCTTTTTGCTCTTCCCGTATTATTCTTCTACTTCAGCAGATCTTCCCTATAAAGCTGAGTGATAAGACTCTGCAATTGCATCCATGTTTTAGAGGAAACACTCCACAAAGTAATGACAGGTTTCATCACCATAGAGGTGGCTGTAAACAGTTCCCAAGCTTCCTGTTCCTGAATGATAGTGCAGTTGCTTCCTGCAATTGCACAATATATTGTCATGCAGATTAGCTACGGGTCACTGCATGGGGATAGGAAACTTCAGAGGTTTCTGTTGAACCTGTCAGGTTGGGAGATCTAACATACTGTTGGGATCCCCTCCAGCATTCCTCTCTGTAATCCATACAGTTTATTGCAGGCTTTTTCTGAGAAAAGGGTGTAAAACAAGTTGTACTTTTCGTCTGAGGAAATGCCCCAAATGCCTCTTTTAGAAAAAGGCATTAATAGTATGTAATTCCTTAAGTGAAGATGAAGACTGTAGGCTTGATGGAAAACAAGCTGAAGGAAACTGTAGGGATACAGAATTGTCTTTTTTTGGAAGACAGGAGAATCTGAGATCCTTAAGGCTTTTGTCTGTCTTCTTCTGAAAAAGGGACATAACAAACATGCATATATAACTACTGTTCTGGAGTAAAAGGTGAAAGACAGTGAGTGTGTGAATGTTCAGGTGCCAAGGAAAAATCTGGGGGAGAGATGTGCCTCCTCATGCTCAGGAGCAGGCATTTAACAGTGATCTTGTTATGTATGTTAAGTCAGGGGAAACAGCCAATAAACCAAAAAGCTGAGGAGCAGACATTAGAAACAACTTGTAAAGTTAAGTTTAGAAAGGGTAAGCTGAGAAAACAGTCAGGGCTAACATAAGCAAGGAAGGAACCAATCACAGTCTTTTTGTCAGCAATTTATAAAATCTCAAACATCTGAAGCAAAGGACAATGTATTTGGACTACAAACCATATGGTGATACTACAATATAAGCCATGTATATTCAGAAGTATAAATGATGATTACATTTAATATGGCAAAAGCCAAGATTTGGAGATTTTAGGACAAAACTAAGCTTGAGAATTAAGCCTAGGCTTAGGAACATGAGCCCAACAGAAATCACGGTGTTCTACTCTAGTAAGAAGTATTCTTGGGATGTAGAAAAGCTGCTTGCCCTCACCCCCCGCCCCTCATTGTGGTGGTTTTGTATATACAATCAATTAAATTGTACAGCAAATGTTCGTGATTCCAAAGGACATTAGCCATCTTTTGAGATATTCTTTTCAGAAAACCTTAAAACTATTTTCTCCTTTTTAATGGAATCATCTCTGAGAGGAGTTTGCATTTTCCCTGTCTTTGCAATAGATAAACTAATTGTCTGTGACAGTACCAGCAATTATCTCTATTAATCTTTTCCCTGCTTTTCAGGGATGCTGAGTTGCAGATTTGATAGTATTCTGAACACCTAAAACACTGCTAGAAAAGCAGCAAAAAAATGGACAAGTCTCAGAATACTTTGGTTTCACTTCCAACTCCTTTAACTTCAGTCTCCTGCTGAAGGCAGGAATTCTAGTCCAGGCATCCGAGAAATCCCAGTGCTTCCCAGTCTGTGGTGTTACTGTGATGGAAGGAGGAAGTGTGTACTTATATCCTGCGTTGTTTTAAGCACTCAGTGAAGTCATTGATATTAAAATCCTTTTTTTTTTCTTTGTATTGTCCTCCATTAAATGAGTGAACCTACAGAAGATGTTCTTATAAAATTATCTCTACTCTTGCTCAACAGATGTCTGTCCCTTCTTTCTGTATCCATTGAGGCCATATGGGGAGGAGCACAGGCCAGACATTCACTGAATTGACTCATTTATTAATCATTCATTATCTTTTGTAAGAATGAGCGAATTTACTGGCTTGTGCCCCAAAAAGAGTTTTCTGAGCATATTCTACAAGTCAGCATTTTCTGAGGCTGAAAAGAGCTGAAGATGAGAAATGTGCTGCCTTCCTCCATTATTAGTGCTTCCTGCATAATCTGGTACTTATTCTGAGTAGCTGGAATAGCCAAGATGCAGCTTGTGCCTTGGCACAAGCTTCGTGCATGCAGAACATCTTAACTTCTGTCATGGTAGAGGACTGTGTTCTAACAAGCTGGTTGAAGCTTATGCTTCAGCTTGTCATGGTATGTTTATTTAAAGGCTTAACAGCTTGCCATGGTTTCACTTGATGTTATTGTTAATGGGAAGTGTTTTGTTTTGACTCTTTACTTCCTGACTTAGTGTCGTTTTTACATCATGGCCATCCCCAGACATCTAAATGCACTTTCCTTCAGTCTCTTTCCATATCTTCTGCAGTCACATCTGTGTCACCAGGTAGGGATCCCAAAAGCTACAATCAGGACCAAAATCATCACAGCACAGAGCAGGGCTGGTCTGATTTGAAATCTTCTATTTGGAAGAATTTTTCATATATAAAAATATCCTTTAAGCCTCAGTATTCTTTCTTTATCTCCCCTACCAGAGACAAACTTGAGTAAAAAAATCTCTTTGGGAAGCATTAGAAAGAATTCAGGTTTCACTTGTCATTTCAATTGCAATAATGTCATGTATGGCTATCCCAAAATGAAACATTTAACAGAAAATCTAAACTAAATGCTTACATTTCTGGGGAAAAAAAAAACAACCCCAAAACAACCACATCAAAATTTTATATTTCACTGGCATTAAATTTTAGTTTTGATGAATATTGCTGAACTAAAATCTGTTAAAGGGAATGACATGACTCCTCTTGACCCTAGTGGCTTCTGGGTCAGGGCTTGCGTGACTTATTTTACCACAAAGAGAGCCATTTAGTAAGTAGCTTATTGGCGTAACTAAATTCTGAAAACAAGTACAGTAGCTGCAGTGGGCTGATGAATATAGCTAAACTACTGTTCTCTAAACAGTCAAATAGCTAAATATCACTTAAGTGGCTTGGCTTAAATTACCTTGGAACAAGTTGCTGTGAAAGGGAAATGAAAGCATATAAATGAGTCTGAGACACTTGTATTCATTTGCGTAGAAGTGAGGGAAACAATTAAGATAAACCAGAAAATGGCAGGCGTGTTGAGCCATATGGCCCTTTCCTGTTTCTAACACTTCTTTTGTTTAACTTTTCCAAAGCAATTTTGTCACTATTATTACTGTGGTTGTTTCAGTTTTAAACATGTTTTCCTAGCATTCAATCTTTTCCCCAGCTGCCCCTCTCCTAAAAAAAAAAAAAGAAAGAAAAGAAAAAAAAGATTAAAAGAAAAAAAAGAAAAGAAAAAAGCAAAAGAAGGAAAGAAAAAAAGCCCCAATCAATTAAAAATAAATGCTGGAAAAATCTTTAAGATGCTCTTTGATTCACATTGCCTTAAAAACTTTGCACTGTATGCTAGTTTCTTTTGTCTTTGCTTTCTGCCTGTTTTGCCCAGCTGTTGGGCACTCCTATGTTCTGCTTTAGCAAAAGAGATGCAGACTACAGATCACATGGACTGCTTTAGTTGAATGAAAGCAGCTTTGGTCCTTAATCCTGTCTATAGGCTCTTTGGCTTTTATTTTTTAACAACTTGTCTTTTTTTTTTTTCATTCTAGCTTTTAATCACGGTTTGCAAAAAAAATTAAGAAACAGGTCTAAAAAAAGTGCGAGAGACAGAGATCAAGCAGGCTGTTGTGAGCTTTGAAGCATAAAAAAGAAAGGAAAAAAGAAGCTTTTATTGTCAGGAAATGGCAAATACCTCGCACAGTTTAACAATTCTGTCTGGCTGCTAGATAGGGAAGTAATGCCTTTGGCAGTACATAAACTCTTGTTTTCTTGCCCTTTGTCTTCCGGTGTAAAACACTGTTGAAAAATTCACCTGTCCATTGCAAAGTTAAACTACTGGCTTTAACACAGTTGCATGGGAACTTCGGTTTATTAATGAATACAACATACCCTCTTTGATTTGAATGCTTTCAGAGCGCTGAAAAGATTCAAAAGGCATCGCTTCCTGCACCAGCGGCGTGCCTTTATCCATCTCAGTGGTTCACCCCTACCCAGCTGCTATATCTCATTAACAAGCATTTGGCCATCGCAGCAAACTTCGCAGTGTTGACACTTGAAAGGCCCAGGCAGGCGCTGGCAGGCTATCAGCTATGGCAACAGGAAACTGCCCCAAGACAACACTGAGAAAACAGCAGCTGCAAAAGCCAAAAGCAAAAGAGGATGGAGGGAGCTAGGTGTTTCCAGGCTGCGCTGTTTTCCATATGGGCTGTTTGTGCAGCAGAGCCATGCCAAGGGAGGGGAGGAGAAATAAAAAAAAAAAAAGAGAAAAGAAAGGTCTAATAAGGCGGTTGATATAAGCTTGGTACATGCTAGGGCATTAAATACTTTTTTGTTACATTTTAATGGCTTCCTAAAGTCTATTTTCATGCAAATAAAAGCCTGCCTGTCTAAGGATTTCACAAAAGCTAAGCCAGAGGCCTGTCCAGGAGTTAGGCTCCCTGGGACACCTCTGGTCCTGGGTGGCTGCAACCTGCCACCCTTCCCAAGGAGAGACGCTGCCCCTTCCTCGCAGCGCATCCCCTCTGCAGACATGCTGGACACTTAATACCCTATGGAACTCGGGCTGCAGCCCTTAGCCTCAAATGGGCTGCTCCCTAAGTGCTGCTGGAGTAGCAAGGACAAAGCCTGTTAGCCAAAATGGGAGCTTCACCATGACAAGAATGCCCTCTGTGTGCTGCCCTGCCTTGGGCAGAGCACATTTTTCACTGAGGTTATATTAGACAGAGAACTCCTGAGCTTAGATAGGGGCAACCCTACAGAAGCCTGTGGGGTGGCTGCTTTTATCACTGTAAGTGGGATGGATGAAGTTCACATGCAATTGATGACAAAGAGATGAGGCAGTAAATGAATATTGAAACCTGGAACACTGAAAATAGGATTCTCAAAAAGATTGTACTACTATTTTGCGTATGTAAAAGGAAAAGTAAACCCCAGATGCAGTTTATCCTGCCTATTACACTGTGCTTCCACTGGTGCTCCTGAGGAAAGCCTGCGAGCACAGACCAGGTTAATGGGCACAGGTTAAGTAAAACTTGTTCTGCAAACATCTGCAGCAAATATTCAAGTAACAATGGTCAGATTCATACAACAGTTACGAAAGCAGCAGCAGCAACAGAAAGCAAACTGACATGAGCTCAAGGCTCACCGCCACTTTAACATTTTCAATGGTCTGGAAAAAAACTCTCAAGTAGTTTAAGTTTTTAATAAGCATCAGTCATTATTTTTCCAGTGGTTCAAATGTAGCGCTAACCATTGCCATGTTTCTTCCTTCAGCTCCTTCAGGGGTTTTGCAGCTGTGAGGCACTTGCAGGCGGATGTTTATATAATCCAAGTTTGTATTTTACATTTGCAGGTAGAAGTTGTATACGCCATCACTGTTACAGAAAATGGAAACTATTTTCTCAAGCCTCATGCACGTCAAGCTCCGTGGTTTATACTAAAAGTGGATTTTACAGCCTGTTGTGTACACTTCATGTTTCCTGTGCCAAGGAACCACAAGATAGAAAACCTGCAACCTGTGAAGTTCCTCTGCCTCAGACCTCTGTGTAGCATCGTCAGCATACACTCCAGCTCTCTAGTATGTGGTTCAGCTACAGGGTGACTGAGGTGGTAATTCAGTAGGTGGCGAGCTTCCCTCTGTCAATATTGAAATTATGCCCCACTATCCAGGTATGCAGCACTTTATAAAGGACTATCCTGATGGGATACACGAGTAATGCAGCGACCGATTAGTGTTGTTCTGGATCCCATGGCAGTTAATTTTTTCATGGGTGGAAACATTAACTCCTGGGAGCTGGCCAGATTTCAGTTTGGAGGAATACACTCTACTTAAGCTTTCCTTTCCTGTCCTTATGGTGGTTTATAGTCTTGCTGTTCCTGATGGCTTCTTTCCACATGACACAAGGCTGCACACCCTAGTGTGGCAGATGATTTCTCTGGATCCAAGGAACAGGGGATGTAATCCCCATTACTGAAGAGTTCACTCACCCTTTGTCCAAAAGTGCAACAATCTAGAAATGTTTGAGATTAGTCCTGGGTTCTCACATGATATCTGCTGGCAAAAGAGCATGCATGTGACAGGGTAGAGCAAATATAAACTTACCATGCGGCTTGTTACCACAATACAGGCCACTTGGAAACATCAGTTAATTCTAACAAAGGCATGTTGCTAATAGGAGCTGTATGCTGCAAGAAGCACATAAAACCAGTTGTCCTATGTTTGTACTGGTTCCATTTTAGGTAACCAAGCTATATAATTATTTTATAATTCTGGTCTAATATTAAGTGTTGATCCTAATATTCCTAAAAACCTTCCATACTTCAGATGTTTGCTAGTTGAGAAGCAGCTCTTCTGACAATTAAAGTGAGCAATGCTTGCTCTGCATCTGGCATGTCCCTGTAACAGAGCAGTTAGCTACCTTGCTTTCATGCCAGGAGTATGTGGGTGTGCTTGCCCCAGTGTGTAACTCATTCTATTTTGCTCATTTGGGCAGCATCATAGGTTTTTCTTCTTCCTCATGACCTGCTACTTTCATGCTGTGGGATGAGTTATTTCTCTGTGCACACACAGCCTCTGCTCTCTGTTGCTTGAGGAAGAACCGCATGTTTTCCCTTGTGACTTGTAAAACCATATCTAGAATATATAGGGGTGTTTCATGATTTATTTGTCATTTGTGTCATCCAGGTAGGGATTTACTGGTCTGATGAAACAGCAAAGAGAGAATTTGGAGATACAGTGTTATTTCCCCTGGGCGCTACATTAAGACAATAAAAAATTTATTGATATCAGAGCTGTTTCTTCCTTGTCATGAAAAATAAAAGCAATTTCCAAGGAAAACAGACTTGGAGAAATAAAAAATTATTTATTGTATAACTGTGATAAACCATGGCTACATCTGGAAAAAATCCTCTGTGAAACACAGGACAAGTCTGTGTTCTTGTTTATAATTTTTTTCATCTACCTTGATGAATTCAATGCCAGTCATTCTATGAAAGCTGTATACATAACTCCAATGCTACGAAACATTACGCATATGATTACCCTATATCTATTATTTTCATGTGATTTACTGCAAGTATTCATACTAGCATATCTTTCTTTTTATTTGACCTGAAAAAAGTACATCTGACCTTGCATGTAAATTATTATTATAACTTTGAACCTCTTACTAAAAAGGGAATATTAAGCAATTTCTATTTTTTTTTTACCTTTTTACTTGGCCAGAATTGGATTAGAATTTTAAATTTTTGATTCTATCCCTTTGGTAGTATCAGACTTTCAGCAACATTGACAATAGAAAACAAAACTGTGTATCTATCAAATAAAACTTATAATAATTTCTGGAATGCAATTTTGAATGTGAAGCTTTGCTCCAAGGCAATTTTTTCCTCTCTTTCTTTAAACCTAGGGTAAGAGGAAACCATAAAGGAATGCTAACATTTCCTTAGTTACAAGAATACTATTGAGTATTTTATGTCATTTAAAGGGAACAAATTTTGAGATGGCAAATAGGCCACATAGATTGTTGAGGAGTCTCTGGATTTTTTTCTTCATGTGAGCATCTAATATTACTTCTGGTAAACAAAAGAGCTAGGCACCGATCCACAAAGTACACACACATATAAACACAATTTCCTGTTCATAAAAAGTATCATGAAAAATAATTCATTAGAAGCACATTTATTTGAAACATTTCTTGGTGTTCTGCTTCAAGGAAAGATGGTTGATTTGAAATTGAGAAAAGTGCCATAAAATGGGTTTCTTCAGCTTGATCAGGTTCAGTGAAGATTGTAAATGACTGTAAAAGCCTGGATTCATTCAGTCTTGTGCCTTTGCAAAGCTCCTGTGAATGTTTTGTATCATTGCTGTCAGATGTGATTTTCTCTGCCGCTGCAGATGTGCACAACAGATTTACTGTTACAAGTAATACACAGTAAATTCCTGACATAAAGGCATTTAGGGCCACTGCCAGATGTCTCGTTTTAATAATATATTTGTATATCCTAGTGCTAGGAGGACAATTAAGCTGTGAACAATAAAGATAAAATCAGTGGAGGACAGGTATTACCACTTTATTGTTATAGTCAATCTACGGTGCTCAATAAAATGAATGAATTCAGTTTTGGGTTTGTGTTGTTACAACAGGATTACTATCATCTAGGTCTCATGCAACAAACAGTGGATAGGGAGATGTCTTTATTACAGCTGTCTGCACCGGAAGAATGTCGTCTGTTGCTCCATCTCTTCTCTGACAGTATGGATGCAAAATAGTCTCTCTCAAGCTCCAGGATGCATTAGGCAAATGCAGTCTCATTTCCATCCTCAGCAAATTAGTGATGTTGATAGATCTGTTGGCTGGGTACTGACAGTTTGTTATCTGCGCAATTGCCTGGGAAACATTGCCCAACACTATGAAGGGCTTATCTGTTTGCTGCAGGTACAGTGAAATGGTGCAGGGAGGTTTTAATACTTGCCCTCTTTTTAGCCTTTCTTTAGGAAGAGTTCTTGAACTAGTTTTGTTTAGCTGGTACAAATAACAAGGGCCTACTTCCATAACTAAGGGTGTTTGGGAGTTGCTCTGGGCAAAAGCCTCCACCCCAAAGAGAAAGAGAAGGAGAGTGCAGGTCTAAATCTTACCTTCACTTAAAATTAATGGGAACATACAGACACTGTTAAAAGAAACAGTAAAAAGTCCCTAGTGTTTACTGCAATATTAGGCAAGTCAAAACCTGACCTTTCCAGTGTTTGAACTGAGTGAGAAATTGATGCTTGCTGCTCTGTGTTTACCCCTATGGTGCTCTCCAAGATACATTAGGATTTTATGTTTACATGTTAATATTAAGATGTGGATGTATTATAATAATCAGGGAAGGGAAGGGAAGGGAAGGGAAGGGAAGGGAAGGGAAGGGAAGGGAAGGGAAGGGAAGGGAAGGGAAGGGAAGGGAAGAGAAAAAGGATTTACTGAGAGAAATCTTCCCTAAAACCTGTTGGTTTACATATGTGCCTTTCTGGCCTTAGATAACCCAGTCCTGCCTCACCTAAAGATGTCATAATTTCTTCCAGTTAACTCCTGTACTGAAACTTGCAGCCTGCTTTTAGATAAAGCATGTATTGCAGGAAAAGACTCAGTTCTGATTTAAAGGCTTTGTGAGACGAAGGACCAAGCACTTCTCTGGGTAATTTGTGCCAGTGGTTAATCACCACCACAGTGAAGAAAGAAAAGAGAAAAATCCATCCTGAAGTTTGGAACTCATTGGTTTTGACTCTTACTATTCACTTCTCATAATGCCTAAATGAACAGCCAAATGGGCCAAAACTGCCCTTGTTCTGGCTTGCAGGTGTGTGGAAAATGGTTAATAAAAAGTGGCTGTAGGCCATCTCCGGCTGTGAGCCCTCTGGACTGTGGTTTCCAAGGGTGACAGTGGTCTGAATTTGCAAATAGCAGAATGTGACACAGCCCCTATTCCCATTTCCCATTTTCAGGGCCTTTCTTTGGCTTGGCTCTATGGCCAAGTCCTTCCTCTAGGGTTGTTTCTTCTCTCTCCAATCACCTGAACCATGCCTTCACTGAAGGCTAAGCGAGCCGAGCTATGTGCCCCATACTTGTGTACCCCAGTAACTCAGGATGTACATAGGGGCAGAACTAGCTGTGCTCTGTCCTCATTTCTTAGAAAAAAACTGTGCAGGGGTGAAGAATAAATCCAAGGAATGAGCCTTGACCTCTTCCAGTACACTCACCTAACTAGAGTGCTGGGAAGTCAGGATGGTGGCCTGCACCTGCCTTCACTTCAAACATGTCTCTTGTGATACATAAGAGACAGAAAAGGCATAATAAAACTACACTTTTAAAATATTTGTTTCTGAAGCTGATGGTCAGGGAATCCCTCTCTTTTCAGAGCCATAGTAACATCATTTAGTGTACATTATAGCTTCCCAACATAGGGTCTCCCTAAATTCTGTCCTGAAGCAAGCATGCTTAAATACAATCGTTTTAGATCACATGCTTCAGTAAATTCAATTTACAAGTGTCCCTTTTCAAACTACCCCTCCTTTCTTAGTAAAAATGAGACAGCATGTAGACAGACAGTTTTAGGAATTATCCTCTGGGCCCTGTTAAAGAAACCAATTCATAGATACTCATATGTTAACCACATGTGTGTCACTTTGCCAGTAAGTACTTAGGAGCTAATGGTTATGGGGTAATGAAAATAGCTGAAACCATGGAAGGCCACTCAAAAACACGCAAACTTTCTGAAAAACAGCTAATCAATTAACAAGCCACTGGACTATCATCGTGGAATACCAGAAAAAGAAGAAAAGCTATTAACAGTTCTGCCAAACCAATACTAGCAATTCCTAGTTTTCTTCAGGCATGTCCTCCTTTCCTCCCACGCCATGCCCTTACATTTTTCCTTGCAAATAGTAGAAGCTGAGTGCCAAATTGCTTGCCTGATTTCAGCAGTCCAGAAAGTCTCCCTGGCATAAATCAACCTGTTCTGGGGACATCTCCCTTCAGCTGGGTCTGGAAGATTAACAATGAAAAGTGAAGAGACAATGCTACTGTCAGACAGCCCTCCAAAAAGCACATTAGTTGAGAGCTAATAGTGGATTAGTAAAATCTTCCCACCATTTAAAGATGCATGTTTTTTAGTGATGAAATCCAAATCTCCTGGACCTCAAGTCAACGTCTGGTATTCTAGGTCATTTCCAGGGTAGGTTTACATTGCAATTAGCATAGAGTTTGCAGTTTGGGTAGGCATACATGCAAGTTAGTTTTTAATGTCAGAGCTTGGACAGGATTCAGAAGTGTAGTTACAGCAAAACCCAAAAAGCACACCCAAGCTAAATTCTGTGCTGCTATTAGGATCCAGTCAAGCTAATCATAGAATGATAGAATCACCAGGTTGGAAAAGACCCATCGGATCATCGAGTCCAACCATTCCTATTAGATACTAAACCACATAAGGCGTCAAGCGAGGTTGTCCTCTGCAGTGTTTTGAATATCATGCTTTGGTTGTAAGGCAATAGTGTCGTCTTCCTCAGTGCCGAAGAGTACATTGATGTATCTTTCTTTTCCTCTGTGACATGAAAAGAGCAACAGTGTGGAATTTGCATCATGTGAGCTGTGATTTTCTCAAGTCTCGAGACTGACATTTGTACAAATAATTACTAGTAACTACTGCATCCAGCCTACTCTTAAACTCTGCTAAGTAGTTCTGTGAGCTCTTTTCCTTCTTTGTCTGCTGATAAACAAATCCACTTTCTTAAAAAATGGTGGAAAGCAAGGATATATTATTATAAAAGAAGATGCAACTCGATGAGCATTCAGGGTCAAATACATATATTTTAAAGAACATTTATAAATAATGACTTTCCAGTTTTAATTCCATTTTATTCTCAGTTCATGGATTCTTTATAAAATGCAAAATTAGATGTTAGTAGAGAAATACCTTCCTGTCAAAGAGCTCACATAGAATCATGGAATCACAGAATCACAGAATGGCTAGAGTTGGAAGTTATCTTAAAGATCATCCAGTTCCAACTCCCCTGTCAAGGGCAAGGCAACACCTTCCACTAGGTCAGGTTGCTCAAAGCCTCATCCAACCTGGCCTTCAACAGCTCCAGGGATGGAGAACTCACAGCTTCTCTGGACAACTTGCACCAGTGTTTCACCACTCTCAAAATAAAGAATTTATTCCTAGTGTCTAATATCATTCTCCCCTCTTTCAGCTTAAAACTGTTACCCATAATCCTAACACCACTCCATGATAAACAGTCCCTCACGGTCTTTCCTGTAGGCCCTTTTTAAGTACTGGAAGGCTGCTATAAGGTCACCCTGGAGCTTTCTCTTCTCTAAGCTAAACAAGTCCAACTTTCTCAGCTAGTCCTCATATGGGAGGTGCTCCACTCTCTGATCATTTTTGTGGTCTTTCTCATGCAAACACTGTTTTTCTAATCAGCTGTAACTTTGTAGCCTTGATTAATTTTGTTGTTGTTTCAATAAATGAAATATAAATTAAAAAATAATAACTTTTAACCTTATGGCAATTTATTAGAAGTCTATTATTGGTGGAAAATGTAATATTCCGTAGTGCATCTACTAAATAGATTAAGAATAAATTGACTACAATATGTAAAGATGTAATTTAACCTGAATTTAGGACATTTATGTATATGTCTGCTAAAAAAACCCCATACATATATATAAGAAAACATAGATATAAAAGACTCATAAACACCTCTCTTTTTCCCAGAAGAATCTATACCAATGCCTACCAGAAAACAACCTCCATAAAAGGTGATTACCTTAAGGTGTTAAGGTTCTTAAGCCTTCTGATACATGCCTTTAGGGTTTTTTTCCAAAGCTTTCACTGTCAGAGTAAAGTGATTAAGGAGGAACTTCAGGTTTCATTAAAAATGTTAACATTGGCTCCTATCTGACAGGTCATACAAATGTATTGCCTAAATTGTTTGACTTTTGTAGTCACCTGAACTTTAACTGGCACACTGAAGAAGCTGAAATAGCAACTTCTAGATGTTTGGGTGACTGCATATTCTCCCTTATTTTTGAGGCATTCTTTGACTGTACAACTACCTTGATAAACAATAGAGGCCATGATCTCCTCAAGCACTGGATCCTTTGATTTTCCATATTGCTTAAATACCATTTCATTCCCTGACTCCATTTTGGACTGCCCCAATTAGCTGCCACTGTGACAAAGCTCAGGAGTGGTGAAGGAGGGTTCATTTCAGAGGACATGACTGTACCAGACTGCCCTCAATCTATTGTAAACAATCCTATGACAGCATCCCAACCCTCAAACATCCACGCAGGCCTTCACAGTGACCATTAAGGAAGGCAATAAATAACCTCATTCTTCCCTGGCAGATGTGAGACAGTCCCCGTGCTATCTTAGACACTTTTAACCGGAACAAAACATGAAATAGGTAATAAGAACATCTCAGGGACTCTTAGCACCGGGACTCTAGCCCCAAGATCAGTGACGCTCTCTGAATAGTATGGTGGACTTTGGAAAACGTGACTTCTCTGTTTGTATACAAATCTAATTAGTGCATTATTTTCATTATAACAGTTTTCCCCAGCAGCCACACCAGATCTCCCTTTACCAGGTCATTAATGATTTGTGTGATGATCAGATCTAAATTGATTTTAACTGTTTGTTTTAAATCCCTGGGGATTAGAATACATGGGTGTTTTAAAGCTGTTGGGGACCACTGAAAATCCCACCAACTAAGTAATGCTTGGTATGTTTGTTCAGTTAATCCTAACAGCTCAAGCTTGTTCCAGTTAATTTTATACCCAGACAACTGCCTGAACTTTTCAGTGCATTGTAACAATTTGTGTATAGATCTTTACAAACCACTTTAAGCAGAGCAGTTTGAGCCCCACCTTTACCAGACAGAAAACTTTTAATGCTTATGGAATGTTTCTCTGTGCACTAAAAGATAGAGCCCTGCTTGATTTATCCTGTGCAGAAAGTATTCATGCCTGAGCGTAGCTTCAGTACATGAAGGGTTCTACTAGAATTGGTGGGATTTTATCTATGTTTAGAGCTCAGCCTCTACATATAACTGCATTGGCTGGGTTGATACTCCAGCTTGCTCATTTAGGACAGTCCCAAAGGCCATTCCTGGTCTCCTGTGGTACCAACACACCTCTGCAGGAGCCCTGCTAACAAACTTGGGTGCTACTGGTTTACTTTTCATTCAGCTCAGGTAATTCTATTATGTATGAGTTAAAATTAAGGAAAAGTAAGCCTGAATTTCCAAAGAGATCACTCAAGTATTCTGCCATGCTCTCCTGCAGTGTTACATGCCCAGGACTCCCTTCTTTTCTATCAACCTTGCGCCACCTACAAGACACAGGTGCTCACCCAGGTGCCCTTCATGGCTTGATCCATGCAGGCACTGTTTCTCGACTCAGGTCTCTAACATTGAGGCTGTAGTAACCTACAAAATCAATAGGCGTATAGCCAGTGTAGCCATCTCTCACGTATTCAGAGGAAGTAAAGTAGGACTGCTGCTGAGGTGGAATAGATGGATGAGTGGCCTTCCCTCTGCAGCGTATAGTCCAGTCCATTATTTTAAACTGCTGGTCCACTTTTTTGTATCTCTGGTTTTACTCCATCAGAAAATGTGGGTAGTCCTAATGGTCTGTGGTTATTATGGAGTCATGAGCTATTGGCTCTTGGCAAAGTTGTGAACTGCCTCATTTCCTTCCTTCCAGCAAAGCTCCTTCACAACCTGAGCCCTCTTTGCTGTTTTCAGGAGCTGCTGGATGTTCTCAGAGCAAGGAAGCCTGGTCATCCACAGGAGAGATTGTGGGGGACAGCACTTTCTGCAGGACTGTGCCTTGTGGCTTTGCAAGTTCACAAACAGACTGTTACTGGGTAAACATAATTTGGTCCTTTAAGTCAAAAGGCCATGGTACACCAGGCTGTCAGACACTTAAGCCAAAGGTTTGTTTAAGGAAAAGCTGAGGTTTAATTCAATGCCAAGCATATCCAATACCTGATGTCTCTCTTGCACACGAACGGCTATCTCCTCCTCCCTGCACAGAGTCTGCTCTGCCTCTGCAGGTCCAGAGAGTCAGAAATTGATTCAGCAACACCCTGTTCACTGGTGCCACTCCTACACTGCACCTCTTTGGTAATTCACCTCTTTAAGCAGGTGTATTGGGGCATAGGTGAGTTCAGTGCACAACTGGTGGCCTGCTGTCTGGTGTTGGAGGATGGGCTGCCTGAAGAGCTAGGGGTTTAGCAAACAAGAGGAGGCTGGGAGGAACTATTGGACAAGACAGTGCCATATTCTTGTGGAAGAGAGGGCAGCATGTCATGCCAAAGCCACTAACTTAGGGAGGGATACTATGTCCAGTAGTGCATGATACTAGTGGCCTGCAGAAAGGTATCAGTATCAGAAAGGTATCAGCAGGTCATTCCCAGGCCACCTGGAAAAGTCTATTGGAGGGCATTGGGAGAGGTGGGTGCTCCTGAGATATCATTTGCATTCAGATCTCCTTAAAAAATCGTTTTGAAAACTGCGTAAACTGGGACATCACCATTCACACCAGGAGCTAGTATCCCAAGACAATTCCTGCAAGCACTCTGCAGAGCAAGAAAGGCACCTGTGTTCTCTCGCAGGAATACAGGCAATTCATCGATGCTGAGTAAAGGAAAAAATGTAACAGTGACCAAAATGACTGGAAGCAAGAAGTTAGTGCTGACTGCCAGTCTAAAGTATTCAGGCTAGATATTTCTCGCTTGCTTTTTCTACCCCCAGAGCAAGAAAACAAGCCGGTGTGTTTTTGTTGACAGCTGCAAGAAAAACAAAAGGCTGGGAAAAAGCTTAGTCCAAGCTCTCCTTGCCTCCTTCACAGAGAGGGGGCTGGAGTGGGGGGAGCTCACAGCAGGGGCGAGGTCGGCAGTTTGGAGAGGGGTGCAGGGCTTGGGGAGGAGACGACAGGAGGAAGCAAGAACCGAGCGTCTCCCTGCCCTCCACAAACACACACAGACTTAACCTGCAGCTGAACTTTTGCCCTTGAGTGACCAGTGCCATTAGGACGCGGGTCAAAAGGTTACAGGGTGACAGAAAATGGAACTTTATTGAATGAAAGAGAAAATGAAAAAATTCCTTTGTTTGCTTAACTCCGTGTGGTTTGTATAGCCACTGTGATCCCGTAATGGAGTCCAGAGTGAAAAAGTAACTTGATTTATCACAGGCAAAGGAAAAAAAAAAGGGGGGTGGGTGGGTGGGAGGGGATTTCCACTAGGAGAATAACTGAAAAAACAGTGAAAAACTAAAATCCGTAATACATTAGAATAAATGTGACTTTAATCAATAAAAGCCCTTTATATAAATGAGGTAGAGAAAGAATTTTCGTTATTTAGGAACAAGTTTATATTAAGAACACTGATGTATATATCAGTGTATATTAAGGACAGGGGTGAGATGCATTAAAAAATATTCTTCCTGTCTGAGTCAGGAAAAGTGTGCATATGTATGAGCATCTGGCTTAACAATATTTTAGTTTGACACATGTTTGAGTGCCAAAATCATAGCTTTATATGCATAATCCATCTGCATTTATATGCAAATGCAAACCCCAGATATTTAAAGTCAGTCTGAGGAGAAGAAACATCTCTGGATAGGTAGAGAGTGAAAGGGTACAACTAGTAGGGCTTTGCCTGAAACTCGAGATTCCAAATTAATTCAGCTCAATTTAACCTGAAATCTCAGCACACTTGGCATGCTTAATATGTGTTGGGTTTATTAATTTCTTGACAGAATGTGGTCCATCAGTAAAGATATGACTGGTTAAAATCAGATGTTTTAAAGTAGTGGTTTTTTAGTTCAGTGGTGCATTCTGAATCAGATCCAGGGAGTTATAAAGGTCCTAATTCTGAGCTGTCTCATTATTGAGAATTCAGTGCAGCTAGAGCACAAGATATCTAACAAAATCTAAAGCTATGCCAGGTAGTAATTTTCGGAATATATAGATGCTCTCAGAAACTGCTAAATGAAAAATGTGTGTCAGACCTTTAGGGAATTAAATTCTTCATGATCTGTCTTTTCAGAGCACCGAGGAGCAGATTTTGCCACTGTGAAAGTGCTGTGAGTGTAATGAGTGGTGCTGTATTCAATGTGTGCATAAATAGGACTTGAGGGGCAGGAGTCTGAAACACTACTTGATATGAACAAGGCATCAGAAGCTAGCTTCCAGCTGGGACTCCCACATCTCTGTTACTCTTCTTGGTTCCTTTGCAGCATCCTCCTTCTCTCTCCCTACCCTTCTAGTCAGTCAGCCCAAGACCTGTATGTCTGCAACAATTACATCCATGTCGTCAATGTGCCCCACAGCTTCTCCTTTTTGATCACTGTGAACAACTGAACCATCTGGCCTGCCACTTAGCTCCAGAGAGTGACATACTCTACAGATTGTGTCTCCAGGCGTCCTCATTTCCAGAATACATCTACATCTTGCTAATTCTTTTTGTGTTGTGTCACAAGTGCAGGCCTTTTCTTCTCATCCATACAGATAAAACTCTTGTCCAGACTAATTTTCAGTGTTGCAGTCATGTATTTCAGTTACTGAAGTATCCTGAGTTTTTGTTCCTAACAAATGCAGCCATGCTCTCTTCATATCTATTTGGACTGCTGCTGTCAAGATCGTTATCCCCATCTGTTGCCTTGAGTTTGTCATGACTCTGTCTCTGTACTGTCGCCTCATTCTCTGCTGCAACAAATTCACTTCTTTTCCCTATTCCCATTTAAATGATGCTGTAATTAGTACTAAAATGCCAATTGTTACCTTCATTTGGAATGTGATATGTTTCCATCATCTCCTTTTCAATTTTCAGACATGCATGTCCAGTTTTCATCTTTCTCTCCACCCAGGTGAAGGAAATCCCTATAAACACGTGCAAATCTGCTTCATTTTCTGACCTCAAAAAGTCTATTCCACTGACCACCGCTATTACATAGTTTTCTTCAGCTCTCCCGTAAGGCTGTCTAGTTCCATCTAGTGTAAATGCTCATATCCTGAAAATCTTCCTTTTTGTTCTCGTTGGTAGAATGCCTAAAGCAATGGGGTCCTCAAACCTGACTAAGATTTCCAGTCTGCTTGGGTAATAGAAATAGCAATTATTAGTAATAACCTTCATCAAGAGTAACTCCATTAACTCTAAGTATAAATAACACAAGTTTACATGGATATAAAGGAGAACAAAATTTTCTCCTTACTTTAGGCTTTCTTTCCACCTACAACTTGGTAATTACCATATAGCTCCCGTTACGCCCGCAAGATTGCAGGCTATATGGCTTTAAGGAAAATACAAACCCCAAAGTGTATAATGAAGTGTATTTCACATGCAAAATTATGAATGAACTTTGAGGCTGTGAATTAAATGCCTATGAAGTTCCTTAAAATGCTATTTTAAAATTAACTTGTTTCTACATGAAAGCTTGAAGACACTTTAAAGTTTCTTTTCTCGCTCTCTAGTTTTTTTTCTTACAAGCATAGTTAGACACATCATAGTTTACTGGCTTGCAACATGTCACTTTGAAAACAGTGAAAGCTGCTTATGAGGTCACGGAAGGAATCTGAAAGAAAGTTTTTATATTTTACAAAGCAAGCTTGCTTCTGGTCTAACATCCTTTATGCCAAGTTTCAGTCAATTTTTACAGCCAAGTTATACACTTCCTCTGACAATTTTATAATTCTACCATGTAATTTGGCTACATGGTATTGTTATCAAAATGTTAAAAGAAAAACTCAGCAGCTTATTATGTTGGGGAACTGGTGACACTAGACAGCTATGATTTTTAGTGTTTTTTCTGTTCAGCAGGTATTAACATGTTTGGAAAAAGGGAAGAAAGGGTGGTAATAAAGGACAGAATTTTTTGGGGGTGGCTGAATGATTAGACCTTAGCACACTGCCAGAGACAGTAAGTAATTTGTGGAAGGCATTGTTCAAAGCAGAAACATTTTGGGAGTGGAAGTATTGTGCATTGTATACCATATGCCAACCTTTTGGGAGATCATGTTGAAATGGTGGGAGAAATACAGGAACAAAAGAACCCAAACCAACACCAAACCCACTGCATTTCATCATCTTCACCTACTCACCAGGAATATGGTGCCTGGAAAATATGAATCTAGGAAGTAAATGTGCCTTTCTCAACAATAATGTCTGCTAGACAATATAGATACATCCTTATAAACAAAGCCGGTATATTCTTTACAGTGATAGAGGTTTTCTGCAGGTATTACAGAAGGGAATGTAAAACATGTTGAAAACTTAGGTTGAATTCTTCTGTAACCCGCTAACACTTATCTTTGTACGGACAAAGCATCTGTAGACGCACTTTTACATAGAGAGATTTGGAGTACAGTGGCAGAGTGATTCACTTAGACCAAATGGATGGCATTAGATGTAAGACTTGTAGATAGTTAAAATTAAAGGGTATCAATCCCACTCATAGAAACTACCTACGCTTGTTGTTTTGGCACTCCATATTGTGTGTAAAGAACCAACCTCTGATCACTACCAGCAACCCCTCAATGGTAATCAAGATGTGTATGTAGTAGAATCCATTTATACAAAAGTGGCAAGATGATCTTGCTTATTTTTTTTAAAAAAAAGCCCTCTGTGACAAAATATGGAACAATTGAAAATACAAATGCCCTCCTTAAAAAACAAAAAAACCAAAAAAACCCCCAAAACAGAACAAAAATAGGTTAATTACTTTTCAGGTATCTGCAAGTGCCATATGCAATCAGTCCATAGCTTCTCTGTGAAAACTGCCAGCTTGTTCTGATACTGCTAGAGAAGGGCTACTGCTGGGAAATAACTAAGATGGTCCCTCATTTAACACAGACCACAGAACAGCTGCCGGATATGAATGCCTTTCAGTCACCATTGATCAGGGATCGATTCAAATTAGTGACCTAGAAATAAAAGGCTGCATATTGAAGAACAAATTTCCTATACCATTCTGTCTTCAGTAATATGAAATGCAACTGTCTGCCACATTTAACTTTCAGCTGTCAAATATAAAATAAAAAGACAACCTTAAAGCATGCCAATATGAAAATATCTCTGAAACTTAGGGCATTTTTTCTGTTGAATGCTTTTATATTTTGTGTTTGTTTGACAGCTTCCTTGATGAGGTTGGTTGTTACATATTTACAATATTAGGCACATTTAGGAAACTAATAATTTTTTTCCCACACTTTCTCATAAAAACTTGCTTTAAAAATGGTTTCTCAATACTGAACTTCTTATATTACATTAAAACCCCCAGGGAGAGTGTCCTTACAATTTGTAGGCTAGAGCACTCAGGATTTGGGTTCCAGTCCTTGACTTTACAGGAGTACCTCCATGGCCTTGGAAATCTGCTCATATTTTCTCTATCTCAGATTCCTATTTACAAATGGGAAAAGTAATGTTTCCCTATACTGTGAATGTTTAGAAACTAAAGTTACAGGTAACTGAAAGACACTTTGCTGCATATATACAATTTGATCAATTTGACAATGTTACTGGGCTCTTTTGACTAGCTAATGTTTCCTTTGAAGGCTGAGATTGGAATACAAGACTATTTATGGATATCATTTTCATGCTTATGGTCCTTGGAGATAAAAACAAATAACTCTCCTCTCTCCCCAACCACTAAAGAAAATGGGTCAATCGAAAATTATCACAGTGACAGGTTTTTCCTTTCATTAGGATTACAAAACACTCAGCATTAGTAAGAATTGTAGAGATTTTTCTGACAGAATTAATTATTCTGAATGATTAGTTTGTTATGCTCCTTGCAGTCGCCAAGTTTGGAAGAGGAAGTGCTTTGTCTTTCGATTAAAAATATCCAAACAGCTCTGTGGAGTCATGATCTGAGAAACCAAAACAAGTCCTTAACCGTAGATAAATGAAGGTTGGCTGATCCCAGTTTGTAGAAAGCCAGAGGAAGCCCTCTGCTCTGACCTCGTGCCCTCTGGCATCACAGCTGGTGCACGAGCACAAAGACAACTTGGATGTAGATGCTGCTGTGGGCACTTTACACAGGCTAGATTGTAAATTTGTCCATTTATGAGTGTCCTGCGGGGGTTCCCACCAACTCAGAAGACAAAGCAAAGGCTGAAGCTAACAAAGCATATCCGTAAAAGCTCCTCTGATTGCCACTATTAATAAAGTGGAGGCCATAAACAAATTTACTGTGCACTGTTTCTTAAGTGGGGGAGCAGGAAAGTGGAGGATGTCTCCCTTGAACTGAAGGTATATGTGCTACACAGGGTGAGTGCAGAAAGTGTATATGCTCTATGAAAAATAAATCTGACTGCCAGAAATGTTTTCTTTTACACTTCTTACTACTAGGCTGCGGGCATGAATTTCATTCTACCTGAAATCTCAAATTGCCTTGGCAGAAACTTCCAAGTTTTCATTTGCAACATATGTAAAACAGATACATTGGAATTTCTGGAGTGGTTTTGGTTTTTCTTTATATACATTCAGAAAGAAAAGAGTAGTTTTGAAATTGTCCTGGCATATATCAGCACACTCCAGTCTACTTCAGTGTCCACCTACAACTTGCATATTTTTCATTTTCATTCACCCTTTCTAGTAATAAAGACAACATGTTTATTTTTTATGCAAATGCCTATTCTGAAGCATTAGATATGGTCCAAAAATCACAGCAGATTTATACAAGTGACTCAATTTTGGGACAATGATGGACAGAGAAAAATACATTTCTTTCAAAATGCCAGCCAGGCCTGGTGGTTCCCAAGCCCACATAGAAAGAGACCAGTTCACGTACTGATTTCACTCCCAACATCATAGGTGTTCACACATTTCCCAGTACTCCCTGCTCTGTTTTTTTGCTCACACTAAGAAGTTCTTCAAAGTGCTTCAAAGGCTGTTCAAGTGGAGAGTGAACCTTGGATGGATGTGACAACGCAGCAACCTTTTCAGTTGTCTCATTGGAAATAGTTTTTGTATGACTCTGAGTTTGCCTGTTCTGCTGCAGTCTACCTCAGGCTGCAGGTACCCAGCCAGAAAACGTTACTGGTTCCCAAAGCTGCTACAGCGAAGTTCAATACGTTGATTTCTGACTGGGTGATGAAGGTCCAAAGCGAAAAACGGTGGATATTCCCGCTGGGTCTGCAAGTCAAAGAGGTGGTAAGGATTATTTGTGGCTCAGCAGTGGGATGTCCAATAAGGGGCACAGACCTTTAGAACATCTGCGTTCAGCCCGTGGCAATATGACCCATTGAGGTGCACAGCAACTGCCATATATTAGAACAAGATACTACTTGTGCTGTAGCTTTCTGCATTGCACTTGGATCTTTTTTTTTCAGATAGTTGCTTTTTAAGACTTAGGAGAAACTACATTCTGAAGAAAACTGGATGACTAGCATGTCACTTAATCTGCAGCCCAGGGGACCATGCATGAAACATAGCCAAAAGATCCATGTGGATTTTTTTTTTTTGTTTTGCTTAACTTTAATAAGTGCCAGGTAAGTTCTGGGTAGAAACTGGATACCTAGCTTAGCTGGAATTCATAGTCTGGAAACCACTAAGAAAAGCCAGTTCCCTTGTTTAACATCTCAAGCCTAACATCACGTGGCCACATTCTATCATGCAGTAATGCTGACAGCCACACAGGAAATAGCTTGGAGGAACACCCTCATTCTGTTTCATTTGGAGCTCATTTGTTCTGAAACTTCCAGTGACAAAATTATGGTGCGGTTTTAATAGGAGTATGTGTCTAAACTCATACTCATGTTTTTTCTGCAAATCCAGGTTAGAAGATCTCATTTTTCTCCTCCCACACATACACACTCTGCCAACTGCACAAACAATGACCTGCATTCATCCACACTGTAGCTCTGTTGACATCATCAAGCTACAACAGAGATAAATTGGGTCCAGTGAGGTAAAGTGCTATGAAGTAGTTTGATTTTTCTCTTTTGCCAAAGGAAAACACATCTGGAAACATATCATACTTTCATGCTGACACACAGGGATGTCTTCATCATTATCAAGTGTTTGCTGTTGCTGCAGGTTCATGATTTGTTTTAAATTGATGCTTATATTACAAATACAGTGCATATTTTGTTTTATATTGCAATACAAACCCATGTACTTATGATGTCGATAAACAACTTTTTAGAATTATCAGCATGATTTTTTTTTAAATACTAAGGTTTTCCTGCCTTCCTTCTGTTTTTAATAACATTTGACTTCACTTCCATGAGATCCATGATCCAACGATAGAATATTCAAAGTGCCTAAGTATTTCTGGTGAATAATTTGCATTTTAAAAGTACCTTCAGTAATGACATCAGTAGGATTCAGGAACATAGGGCGAGGAAGAGCTCAAGAATGGTGTCACTCAGCACAATAAAGTCTTTCAGCTAGTTAAATGAGAATGGTGCACACAACCTGAAGTTCAGAAGCTTAGTTCACAATTAGGAAGCAGTAGTGCTGAAGAGTACGATTTGCAGCACCTAGCATGCTGAGCAGAAGTAAGCTTATACAACCCAAAAGCAGAAGCTATGAAAAAGATATATCTGAGATTGTGTCTCCTGCACAAGCACAATAATTTACTGCATCCTTGAGGTAGGTGCCTCTGAACTGAAGATCTAGACCCAGAAGCTGTATGTGGATACGCATGACCGGCTTGCTGTTTTCCTTTGAAATGCAGCTTTGTAAGAGTAAAGTGTCCTTTACTTGAAGGAATGTAAACTCCCTTTTCTACACAGTACAGTGTAACTGGAGAAAAGGGGATTTCCTTAAAATGGATTTTATTAATTAATCTCAGATTTATGATGGAAAAAGTTAATCACAGGTGTTGTTCACAGAAGAGAAAGCTTTTAGATATTCTAGCTAATATAAACAAGAAAGTGTGTTACTAGTAAAATCAGTTATCAGGTTGTACACAATGAGATCTGAATGCACAAGCTGTGATACTGGCAGATTTTTTTTTCAGAGCTCCTCAAAATATCAAATGTGTTGCAAGACAAGTGGGACTTAGAAATGACAATGTCTTACTTTTTTTGGTTTTCTTTGGTTTTGGTATAATCAAAATTCACATTATTCTCCTGAAAAAAATGGCATAATAGTAGTTAAACACTTGCAAAATACTTAATTAGTTAATTAACATTTATGCAATCATCGGAGATCCTTCCCTGTGAGATACCATGCTAATTTTACTGCAAGAAATTTCACTGAGAATTTAATTTAAAAAAATTAATACAAGGGTTTACATACTGTAGTATATTTGAATTTAATGTATTGAAATTATTTTGTATTATTTAATACAAAAAAATTAAAATTAAATTTGTAGAACTCCTCACCCACATCCCACCACTCCAAAAAATAAAATCAGGGAATCAAAGCTTTGAAAACAAGAGTATGGGAGCAAGAAGATTTTGTAGTAAATAAAGAATCATCCAGTGAGTTTGGGAAGGAACCAGACCTTCCACCTATGCCCTGTAAAGCTGATTTTCATGTTGTTGCCTGGTTTACACATACTACAAATAACTCCATGCAGACAATAGTTCTGCATGAGGGGAATTCAGCCTCTAGTGACAATCCTTCAAGAAGTGACTCCATGTAGTGCCTAGAAAACTGAATAGGAATGAAAACACCTGGCTAGTTCAGAGTGAAGCTATTGTCTGGTTTGGGACCGCTTCCTCCCAGCCGAGATGAATTTTTGCAACTATTTGATTTCACTGTATGTGCAAGGGCAGAGTCCTACACTGAAATTCAGGTGCAGTTGACTGTGAGGTTCATTTGTGACAAGGCTGCCCACAGTGCTGGCTAACCAAATTGGGGAGTAAATGAACTACAACTAGTGTCCATGACCTCCAGATAAACTGAGCCAGCATGGTACATTACACAGGCTCCAAAACAACATCTCATGAAAATAGGAGTGTTTGCCTCATCGTATGTCCTTCAAATACCCATCTTCAAGTTTCATATGTGGTGAGGAATAAATACCAGAAAAAGAAATCAAACCCTAGGAATTAGGGAGACTAGCTTTTGTCCATATCTGATGGAGACGAGGTTGAGAAAAAGTCCATTGTGCCCAGGCAAGTAGAAAATAGTGACTGTTTGAATCCATGTAATCCATCACCATGTCAGTCTGTGCCAAGCTGACCAATGTGAGAGCACAGCAGCTCAGCTCAGAGTGAGGCATTGGTACCAGATCACAGCAATACATGTGTAGCTGAGAAGTCACGCACAGACTGCCACAGGCCATTTTCATAAATTTCTAAGATGAAAGGAACTATTTATTTCACTGAATCACCCAGAATCGCAGCAAGTTAGAGGCTGTTTTGAGAAACTCCAGAAGTGTCTCACCAGGACTGAGTAGAGTGGAATGATCACCTCCCTTGACCTGCTGGCAAAGCTCTACTTCAGCCCAGGAGGCTGTTTTACCTTCTTTGCTGCAAAAGCGCCCTGTTGACTCGTGGGTGAATGTAGCGTCTACTAGGACTCCCTGGTCCTTTTCTGGAGACCTGCTTTCCATCTGGATGGCCCTCAACATGTATTGATGCATAATGATGTTCCTATTCAGGAACAGGACATTGTGCTTGCCTTTGTGGAATTTCTTGAGTTTCTTGTCAGTTCATTTCTCCAGCCTGTTGACACCCCTCTGAATGCAACCTTCTGGTGTATCATCCAGTGCTCCCAATTCTGAACTGCCTGCAGACTTGCTGAGGGAGAAGTTTGTTTCATCATCCTCATCACTAATAAAGAACCTTCACTTTTTTCAGTGCAGAAGATGTTGTCTTTAAAATTAGTAGCTACCTGCTCGTTTGTGAAGATGATGTGTGTATCACCATATCGAATGTCTCAAAAGAACTGGTAGATCATACATGCTTTGTATAATTGTGTGACAACACATTTCTTCTCTGTTTGTGTTATAACATTTTGGATGGCTTTTCTTTGAATTGTGTAGTATAAATAATTAATGAACTGGGTTCTGTCACTACACAGATCATATGCTATTTCTTCCTGTGGCTAGGAAGCCAGTCTCAAGTAAGTTGTTGGCATACCTCCACGCAGAATTAAAGTTGCACAATATGCAATACTATGTATGACTGGAAAATAATGAGAAAAACTTAATGATAGCCCTTATTGACAAATTCAGTCTTAAAAGGTACTCTAGTTAAGGACAAAATCTGTTTAGAGAGACCAAGGAATTCTAGGTGTATCTATCTATGCCATTTTTCTCTACAAAACAGATATGTCTCCAGTGTCTTATACCTTTTGAGATCAGAATCCTAGAAGTGATAGTTTGAAATCCCAGTAAATCTTTCAGCTACATAAAAAGTCTGCTCCCTGGTGCTTGTTCTACAAATGAATTCTTCAGGACTGGGCATGTGAACAAGAGTCCCATAAGAATACAACAGGGAAGAACACCTGGTGCTTTCCATGGCTAGAAGCCATCTCTGACAAACAGGAAATTTAATTATGGCAGGAGATGAGCGTGCTCTGAAAAAAGGCAGTAAGCATGGTCTGACACTCCTTATGTGGACATCCAGCTGGCTGGAGATGACATCTTTTGAAACTGGTCAAATACTGTGGAAACCTCTGACTTGAGTAATAATCAGTCTCTTCGGTAATCTTTCTGATGCATATTATGGCTGGAAGGAAATGAGGGTGTTTTCACTTCCAGTTCTTTGCATGCCATCTTAAAGGGCTGCTGAGTGATGCGATAGGCCAATCCCATTGCTTCAGAGTAAATGAACACTTGAAAGCTAAATCTGCCCATCAAAACCTGCAAGAAATGTCAGAAGGAAAGATCCAAAGGGAAAAAAATTACCCACATGCTGATGGCTCGAGCTTTCATTTACCATCTGCTGATGAGATATGAGATGAAGGTGATAATTTCTTGAAAGACTGTTGCATATTGATCCCCTTCCTGAGGAAAGGAAGATGTGATGCATCATACTTTCTTACCTTCCTCTTGCACTTCCTACATACTGGGAGTGCTATGCAAGTTTTCCACATGACCTGAATTGTAGTCCTCGAACCCTGTGTGTATACGTTGTGTGACCCACCAATCCAGTGCTATGACAAATCTCAGAAGCAGCAGGACTTTAATCTTTTCTTTTGACAATGAACTGTGATCAGCCAGGTCAGCAGCACTCAGTCATATAAACCAAGTTCTACTGCCAAACCAAAGTTTCCTGCAGGTTTTTTCTTTCTAAGCCTTTGATCTATTTGCTAAAGAGACCATCCCATTTTCTCTCTCGGCTTGGGTTATCCTATGTGTCCAGTCAAGCATGGATCACTTCTTTCAGTCCTGCAAGCGCATGTGGCTGGCTGCTGTGTCACAATCTCACATATTCACAGTGCAGCTCAACAACTCTCTTCCACTTGAGGGACTACTCATTATTCTGCTTCCTGAAGCCAGGAAGAAGTGTTGGTGTTATGCTGGACTTTTCTGGGAGGCATGTTTTATTGTGTCCTGGTTTAAGCTAAGGTAGAATAAGCTTTCTAACTTTTCAGCTAAGCCTTGTCTAAGTAACTTTATCTTCTGGGAGTTAACTGCATGATTTTGGACAGTGCCTGTCTCTAGAAATGGTAACACTTAAAATTTATGGTTATCACCAAAGTAATGGGGCACTGGTATTCAGAAAGGCTATTGTTTACATCTATCCCTATGGAGATGAAGGCCATCCTCAATTTGTTGGACTGACTTAAGTGAAAGGGGTGGAAAAGGGGTGCACCTGCAGGGAGGGGTGATCAGGTGACCCTAAACTGACCAACAGAGTATTCCATTCTATGTACACCATATGCAGTATAAAACTGAGGGATCAGGAGGGTCAAGTTTTCTTCTCTGGTGGCTAGGATCTAATATTGAACTTGTCTGTTCCTTTATCCTTGATCCCAGATTCATGCATTCCTGAATCCAATTCTTGAATCTGGCTCCCATCTGCTGCTGACTCCAGCCTGGGACCTTTTCCCTGTGCCTACTCTGCAGCTTCAGTGGTGACGTAGTCATCAAGTTGGGAGCAATTTCACGTGTTTGTATATATTTTATTGTTTCCCTATTAATAGTATTGTCCTTATTATTATTATTTCATCAAAGCTGGTTTAATTTTAGTTTCTAACCTGCAAGTCTCTGTCTCTCATTTCCCTTCCCCCTGTCCCACATGTGTGAGTTGGGATGGTGTGTGGAACTGGGATCACAGCTGCCCATGGTTAGCTGCCAGTCAGTCTGTGCCGGGGCTAAACTGTGACACGTTGGTAGTAGCCCAACTGAAAGCTTCCTCCACTATGTTCTCTCACAAGCCTATTGGCTCATTCTTCAAACCATGCCAAGAACCTGCACATCAACTGCATGATTTCAACGCCTTACATGGCGGCTTTGTCACCAAATTACGAGGTCTGTCAAGCATCTGAGTGAATTACATTTTCCCCAATCTTGGTTATGTAAAAATTTTTTCATCTTTGGTTTCTTAGCTCAAAATCTGCTCATACAATTTCTTCATCAAAACTACATTATCAAGATTCAGAAATGAAATATTTATTTAAAAGGTATTTCTGATAATGTATCTAACCTGGAATAGACAAAAAAAGTTAGAATGAAATTGTTAATTAGAATCTAATTTACTAACACATATAGTCCTGTTGATTTCAACAGAATTAGATGAATTAGTGAAATAAGCAAGTTTTAGCTGAAGTAAACCTTTTAATTAAAATTTGATGGAAATCTTGATATGAGGAACTGTTGACTGAATTTGAAATACATACCTCTGATTGTGGAATAATTTTTTACTTTAAGACTGAGTATGCTTGTCTATATGTATTCTACCCAACGCAGAAAAATTGAGTGTCTCATTAGACAAATGAAAGATCAGCATATTTCTATATTTCTCCTCTTTGTTCATTTGCAATAACTGATTGTTTTAATGTGTTGTTTGATTTTTTTTAAATAATTGCAATGACTGTAGAAAGCTAAGTCAAAACGTTTGGTGTGTTCTTTTGAATTAGGTAAAGTTAGATTCTTATAGAGTTCATGTTATTTATTGTTAGACATATTTGATTAGTAGCATCTAAAAGCCTAGATCCCTGTTCTATACATGCTGAATCCTGCTTTAAGAGGAGCAGTGAAGAGATTGCATGGCCCATGCCACCATCCATTATATGCACAAATGTAAAGAGATACATTCCACAAGGATATGCGTATTCCTATGCACATGGATGTGAGTGTGTGCAGACACACTTGCTCATGCACGTGTGCACTTTGCCCTCTCTTTGAGAGCCTGATGTGCAGTGAGAGAATTTTAATCCCATTTATTGACCTTTCTGAGATGTGAAGGGGAAGAGGTGAGGGGCAATCATACACACCCGAAATTTATTTCCTTTAAAGAGATGACTATAAGATAATACGGATGATATGGAAGAATACTGCCCATTGCCAAGAGCTTTGTTCACAATGCACACAATACACACCTTCAGAAGCTGACAGTGAACTGTTGCCTCTGGAATGAAGAACAGTACTGTTGGGGGTTATGGAGCAGTGAGTACAATTGATTAGAGGCATAAGTCTTATGATGGCAGCAGGGAAAATGTTCAGTGACCAAATCAATCTGCTAAATGACCTTTCCCCTAGATGTGTACAGAATTATTTTTTTAAAGCTGAATTTGCATTCAGGTGAGTTAGCTTAGCTAGTTTTGAAGGCAAAGGAGGCTGAGCAACTGTCTGTGGAAAGATAATTTAGAAAAAAGGGTTCAGGAGAGTATTTATTTAACATGGAAAATAGCTGCCTGGTATTTGAAAATGGAATTACAAGGGAATCCAGAAACATGGTGCAAGAAACATCATTTAGATAATGTCTATTGGTGATAGGTAACTGATTGCCAATTAAAGGGCATTCCTAGTCCACTGGTGGGACTGGGTGGGCCTTGGGTGAGCATCATCCCCCATCTGTGGAGATCATTTAAACAATGTGATTGGATATTATTTAGGGCAACGCACTCATAAATTATTAGATTGTTTGTGACAAACCACATTTTACCTGTTTAAGTATTTAATTCTCTGCATTTCTCTTACAAACTTCGTAAGAGTTCAGGTATATAAACATTACGACTGGGATATTTTAACCATATTAGAGTTGTGTGCCTCTTTCGCCCTGCTTCCGTCTGGTTGCAATATGCTCAAACTTAACCCATTTGTGTATTCTTGTCACATATTACTGTGTACTGTCATTCATTCCTGACAAAAAAGCCCCAACCCTCTGTTTTAGTAATGGAATCTTTTTCAACAACAGAAATATTTTCTTTTTCAAATTCTGTTTATGCCATACTATGTCCTGATTCTTACTGATGTGGAGAAATTCACAGCTTTTATATGATCTAAAGCAGATCTGAATGCAACATTCCACAGATGAAAGCTGCATGAGCAGCAGCATGGAGTTCCTGGCAGAAATCTCTGTTCTCAATATCCTCTGTCAGAAGAAATGTTTTCAGCTACAAGACCAATTTATGCTCTTCAGAACAGAGTAGTGAAAGTGCTTACTCCCAGATAAACTGCAGAATTCTGCAGATCCGATTACGTTGTTGGACGTGGAAGGAGAGTTTCACTGGTTATGTTGATACCTCATATTTGCACCATAAAAGTTTCAGCCAGGAAGACAAGTTACAGTTTTCAGCTTCAAATGTCTCTTGATGAACTACTGAATATAAATATCTTTTAATTTTCTTATGTTTTCTGTTAGAATTCACTCTGTTAAGAGCTATGAATTCAGACTGAGTGAAAATTAGTGTCTTGAGGAAAACTTACAATACAATGTTACAACATTGTTTTTTACATATAGCATGGTTTCGAGATCTTTTTGCAAGGCAGCTTTTCATTTCTTTTAAGTCTGAACATGTTCTTTGTTACATCAAAGTATTGATGCTCATGTCTGAGAAAGATACTAACCTGATGGAAAATGTCAGAAAATATTTCCATCCCGGCACTGGGAAGTACAAAGGTTACACTACCAGTGTCTGTTGTGCTGACGTGTAAAAATAGTACTTATTCAAATACGTTGAACTCCCACGCTTGCTTCTTTTTTATTTTTTTTATCATAAGAATTCCTACAGCTAAACTCATCTTTGAATGATATTTTTTGAAAATTAAATAGTGCTGGTAATGATGTATTTCCCTTGGTGAGAGTATGCATGTGCAAGAGGAATTCTGTTGTTCTCACATCCTGTTTCATTCAGTGTTTTCATAACCTACAATTGGCATCTGAGAACACAGTAAGTACATGGTATAAGAAACTACCAGCATTTTACTATCTTCCAAAACTATCCACAAGCACTACTCATATACATCTCTGCAATCAAACTCAAATCTCCTATTTCAGCTATGATATACAGCATTGAATCTCCTAGTTGCTGTAGCCAGGAGAGAAGAATGTGCCTAAAGCTTTAAAGCTTTTTGCTTTTTTTTTTTTTAAAGGGTAACACACTTCAACAATCAAAGGGTAAAACCAGCTAAACAGTCACACAGGACTGTATTTAAAATCATTGATTTGAGAGTATGTTGTGTGTGTGTGGAGGGGTTATGTGTGGGAGAAATCCCCTTAACTAAACGCATTAGAAAAATGGAATTAATGTAAAATTCAACAGTTTAATTGGATCCTGAGGAATTATCTTGGAACCTGCAAACTGGCTTCCAAGTGCTGCTAACTAACTTACCTTCATCAAATGCTTAAAGGCTTTCCTCACATTGTCAAAAGCATTTTAAGCAAGCACAGCACCCAGCTACATACCATGACAAATTTTGCCTGTAGGCTGTTAAAATGGCTTTAAACTACTGAGGCGTGCTCTTGAAAAGAAAAAAAAAATATATATATACTTTGTACTTATTTGATCCCACTTTAGCTCCCTCTTCCAGAGCTGCTTTCTTTTTTTTGGTTTTTTTTTTTCAGCCTTTATAGCAGGGTTATTAATTAATGAACTTGTGTATTTTCTGTCTTTAGCTGCTGAAGAGTAAGGAACTGTCAATCAGTGGGTACCCTCCTGAATTAGGTGAATGCTGACATTTGGCAAGTGTCATCACAGTTGCCTGCCCATGCCCTTGTAATGCTCTAAGCCAGTGACCCTTTCCTCTTTGTCACACATTTCAGGTAGCACTCAGAGCTCATTGTGTGCAACTGAGGTCAACCGCCAAACAACCAAGTGCTCTGTCCTGCTTGCACAAAGCTTTCCCTGAAGGCAAGAGAAAAGAATAATAAAAGGGGGAAATGGCCTGCTGAGCAAAGGCTCTGAGTCTTTTATAACAGGAGGTCGTTTTTGATTATAGGAAGGAACCTTCAGTGGCCATGGAAACCAAAATGCCACACAAAAGCCAGAGGGTGCTTGGGAGGTAAACAAGATAGATGAAAGGTGATGGTGCTTTTAATCTCCAGAATCAATGTGCTTAGGTGGGTGACTTTAATTTAATCCATGTCTGATTAACTCTCTCCCTTTGTTTACACCATTATAGGAGTTTTTCTCCTGTAAAATTTTTAAACAAGTGTTAAAAAATTCCAGGGGAGGGCTGGCCACAGCAATGTTTTCATCCTATTCACCCCTGTGATGTAATCATGGATGTTCTCATTATCCACATAAATGCCTAATCCTTCTTACTCCTGCTAAGCTTATCCTCAGTGCTATATTTTTGAATGAGAGAGTGAAAGTTCTTATACAAATACAAATTCTTGTGACTTTCTTTTTTGGACACCTAGCAGGATGAAGTAACTGGAAACAATGGCACTCAGTAAGGAAACCTTTTCCATCAAGATGCCTTAGAGCGGTTTGGTGAAAACTGGTTTGGATTTGGTTGAGTTATGAGCCCTTGAAAACTGCACATCGTACATGCTTCGACATTTTTAAATAACAGCAGTGTTTTTAATGACAGCTGAATGTTCGGAAGGAAGTTGTGCTGTGCATGCTTGCATGGCTAATTTACCTACTTACTGAAAAATATACTCTGGAGTGGTGCTCCGAATGAACCCTGCCACATTCAGTTTGGGTTAACTTATATGACTGAAAATTCTCTCAGATTGTTGCACAAAGTTTTCTACAATAATGAGCATTCTATGGATGAAATTTTCAGAAGCCGGTTCCCATTTAGGAGAGCAGATCCCACTCAAACAGGAAAGAGAAGGGAATTTAAAAAAAGGCCCGAAGTAATTTTTGTTCCTACATTGCTTGGAGTTAAGGGGTACATTCAATAAAGACAGATGAGCTTTAAAACCTCTCTGGATTTTGTCCAGGCTGGTGGATGAAAATAAAATGCACAGTCATTCAGTTAGGCTTCCTAAACAGTCTGGAGGAAGAGGAAGATTCTTCAAAATAGCATTTGCAGAAAGAACTGCACACTGTGCCCTTCTCAACGACAGTGTGCTTGAACCTGGTCTCCTGCTGCCCAGACAAGCAGGCTGACCTTGGGGAAGAGGACGTTACCGGAGCTGGGTTGCTCCTGATGACTGGGGACCCAGAAAAAAAATAAAAATAAATGTGTGTGAGCTCCTAACTCTGTAAGTCTGGCAGAATGAGAAGGTCCCTGTGAGAAGATGTCACTTAGGCTTATCCGGGAGTGATGCACCTGGATGCTAGGCCAGAGTAGTTCTTTCCTTGAACTCTAGTAAAACTGCAAATACTTAAGGAATATCAAGGTAAAATAAGAAGTTATAAAAGAAAGACAAAATCCACGCACAGCTTTCTGAGCTACAATTTCAGGCTAATCAATCAGTCTCTCTAAATCCTGATTTTAATCTTTCTTTAATTCCATAAAGGGCCACAAATGTTTCAATGCCTAATTTTTAGTTGATCTGCTGTTATTTGCTTGAGGGTAATGTTGGATGCAGAGACTAAGGATCCTAATTATGAACTCTCCAGTAGTTACAAAGAAAGAGCATGAAGCTGCCTCCGTTAGCCAAAAGGAAAAGCAAAGGAAAATGTCTAGTCACTGGCTCTAGGCAGAGGACAGGCCATTCTTTCAGCTGTGAACCCTCCTGTAGAGAGAGGCCTCAGCCAGGTAACACTCTCTGTGGAAAAACACAGATGTTGTTAGCCATTTTCTTCTGCTAATAGCGAGCACTCAGATGCCATTTGAAACATTCAGATCCTGCTCTTCTGCTAGGGCTGGGGTGTGACTCTTCCCCCACAGCATCTTCATGGGGCCTCTATCCATTGAGCTGCAAGATATTCCAAGGGAAACATCAGAGAGAGCTCCTTGACCTAAGACAAACTCTTCTAAACAAGGCAAGACACAGTTCACTTTTCATTGAATCCATGGCTGTTTGTTATTGAAGAGACTGCGTGAAAGAACTTAACATAGGCCTAAACTAGAGTTGTTGTCTCTCTGAGTCAACTGACATGTGAAAAATTTATTAAAAATGGAGCAGCATAAACAAGCAGGAAGTGGAAGGGGCCCTCGCAAGCATCCTCCAGTAATTTTCACCCTGGCAGCAGAAATTTTGGGTTCCAGTATCTGTGTGATACTAATCTGGTCATAGATCAGGGACACAACAAATTTCTCTTTATTTCCTTTGATTAGCCGCAGTCAGAGATTACCTTCTGGAACTGAACCTTGACACTATGACAGTCTCAGGAAAAAGGTTGCCATCAAAGAATGATGATGTGATTGAAAGCTGCCCTGCAGAGAAGGACTTGGGGGTGCTGATCGATGAGAAGCTCAACACGAGCCAGCAATGTGCGCTCACAGCCCAGAAGGCCAAACGTATCCTGGGCTGCATCAAAAGAAGAGTGGCCAGCAGGTTGAAGGAGGGGATTCTGTCCCTTTATTCCTCTCCTGTGAAACCTCTTCTGCAGTACTGTGTCTAGTTCTGGAACCTTCAACATAACAAGGATATGGAGCTGTTGGAACAGGTCCAGAGGAGAGCTACGAAGATGATCAGAGGGCTGGAGCACCTTCACTATGAGAACAGACTGGGGTTGTTCATCCTGGAGAAGAGAAGGCTCCGAGGAGATCTTATAGAGACCTTCCAGTACCTGAAAAGAGCCTCCATGAAAGCTGGTGAGGGACTGTTCACAAAGGCTTATGGTGATAGGATGTAGAGGGGCAGATTTAGACTAGGCATTAGGAAGAATTTCTTCACCATGAGAGTGGTGAGGCACTGGCACAGGTTGCCCAGGGAAGCTGTGGCTGCCCCATCCCTGGAGGTGTTCAAGGCCAGGTTGGATGGAGCCTTGGGCAGCCTGATCTAGTGGGAGTTGTCTCTGCCCATGGCAGGGGGGCTGGAACTGGATGATCTTTGAGGTCCCTTCCAACCCAAACTATTCTATGATTCTATGATTCTAATCCCCACCATACAGCTAAGCAGTGTCAGAAGTTTGAATATTTTATATAAAATCAAAAGGAGAAATGTCAGAATAGGGGACCTTCCAGGTGAGAGATCAGCAGTTATGGTCTGGAGGTACTTCCAGGACTGACTGTCAGATGAACAATCGATATTCAGGGTCATTGTTATGAATAAGTTTTACAATACATGTTCGTGAGTCCTTCAATAACTGAAGCTCTTCAGCTGTTTCAGATGCCCCAAACATGAGGTGTTCTGTGGCTAATATTTTGAAAGGTTTGTGGTCACTCATTTGTCACAAGAATTGCCCTTGTGCATTTAACCTACACGTGAATGCAGTGGGAAGCAAAGAGCTTTCCTTCTCCCTTTCTGCTTGTATCAACATAAAGGTTGCCTACAGCTGCAGTGATCCATGCTATCAAGATTCAAATTTAAATTAAACTCTCTGAAGAGGACACATGAGCTGGTAAGCACGTAAGGACTACTAAGCCCTCATAAATTTCTTCTTTTGTTGATGTACGCTCAGGAAAAGTTTACAGAGATTCTCTGCAGCAAACAAATTTGATTTGCTTCATCTAACAAACCCAAGATTTATTGTTGACGATGTATCGCATCTCACCAAAACAGTCACAGCACTGTTTGCACAAAGGAGTAGAAAAAAGCCAAATACTGCAATCTTTCCCTAATTTTGCTCAAGCAAAACTCAGTTTGGTATACCAGTCTGTTTAATGACAAACTTGTGATCGGAAATACCATTTGGATTTATGGAGTTTTGGATTTTGACAGAGTACGCTGAATTGAAGAGCCTGTGAAATATTTCTCAGATAACTTCACAACAGGGCAAGTGGGCAGATCAGCACAGTAGGATGGAAGAGGAAAGAGAAAGGTTTTTCTAGCATTTTGGTTGGTTTCAAAAGAAATTACCACTCAGCTATCAAAAGGTCACATTCTCAGTTTTGCCTTGTTTATTGGAATTTATGTTGGTCTCCTTAAGAAGGTATAGAACAAACAGAAAAAGCAAAGAAAGTAAGTGGTGGAAATACTCCTCCACATAACAGGATCAATATCTTACTCTGTAAAGATAAAAGCAATGGACTACATCATTTATACAGTAAATTATAGAACTACTCAAGAAACAGAGGATGGTGACTGAACGGATGGGGAAGGGCTTTTTACTGACCTGAAAGGAATGTGAACAGTACTAATACTGAGAATACTGCTATGAACATAAGGAACTGAAGACAAAGATGATAAAGTACTATTTTAGATTTTACTTGTGTTCCTGCCAGGAGTTTTGGGCCATTCACCACTGTTTGTGACTGTTCCCACTCGTCTCCTTTGACTGCTTGAGTAACACTTTCCAAAAGAAATACAATTTTTACGCATTATTTTGGGTGAATCTTCCAACATTTAAGTTGTTGACTTTTCTGGTGTATTTTAAAACACTTTATTTTAAAAAACAGAACAACCATGGCCACACTCAATAACTTCAACGCATCAGAATGAATGCATTTTTTATTATATGCTCCACTCTGCTGAAAGAGTTGCTGAGTTGCAGTGGATAAACCTGGGATTCTGAAAAAAAGTAAATATCTGTTTTTTTCTTCACGGTGTGGTCAGATTGTGACAGGCACAGCATCTGAATCCAGACAAATTGCTAGGGTCCTGTGAAGTTACAAGTGTCCATGCCTGCTGCACAATAACAGAAATGTTATGATGTGGCCAATTTAGGCAACCCAGTGACCACCATGAAATCGATTGACGTTTTCCTTAGACTTAATGTGGATACTCAGCCAAACCTCTTTGACTGAGCAATTGAGCTTTATCATACTTCTTTCCTCTTCTCCCAGCTAAAAATATAAATACCCTTATATTTATGCTAGTGCAACACCACCTACTAGGAGGCAAGGGTAAGAAAGCTAGCTCTTTTCAAAATTAATGAGCCTTGGAAGGAAATGAAGCTGAGAGAGTATGAAAGCATATGACTTTCTCCTATGCAGAAGAACCAGCATTCATTATACTGTAACTCTACACCGTTCAAATCTCCAGTCCACTTCAGCAGTAGATTAGTATGAGTAAAGACTATGGAGTTCAGGGTACTTGTTTTTCTCCTGCCTGGAAAAATATATTACTGCATCTGTGTATAACAAGATTAGCAAAGACATTTGCTTTGTCACAGTGACATGTGTCTACCTGTGGACTAAATGCAATAAAATATGGTTTTGCAATAGTCTGAGAAAATGTGAGATTTATATCCAGTGCTAGATTTAGGGCCCTTTGCAATGGTAGCAATTGTAAGCATAATCCTATTTTTAGACTGTCAGATGATGGAAATCATATTAATGGAGCATTTTAAGAATGGCAGCCTGGAGTTTTTAGTCCTAGTTAATATTAGAACTTACAAGAGGTGAAAATGAACATTCTTACAAATAATTATATTAAGCAAGACATCTTTTAATTGTTCGTTTGTGCTCCTTTTACTTAAAAATATTAAAGTTTTACCTCTTTTAAACCTTCTTTTAAATGCAAAGATGTGGAAAACTATTGGAAACCAATAGATTACATTATTCATAGATATTTATTTCCCAGAGAAAGACATGTAACTCACATTTTTATATGGGAGGTTGTTACTTCTTCTATATCACCCATCAAGAAATAGTCTCAAAGAACTCATGTTCCAGGTCAGAATGCTAAACAAAAGCATATTGACCTGGGTTCCTCCTGTTCTGTACATTTTAGACTTTTTCTCATATTCAGTCTTCTACTGAAGGTCATTTCTATGCAAAACATTTCTATCAATATATCTGTATCAAATGAAAGTTGACTGATATATTAGTATAAACATACTGTGTTCATAGTTATGTAGATATAAAAGTTATTCCTAATACCATCTCAGAATAAGCTACACACATGCAACACAGATCATACATAAATCACTGTACCTATGCTAATGAACCATTTTACCTGAATCACCAAATGTAAATAAAGAAAGACAGCCCTGCAATTCTGAAGGGAAATTGCTGTCAAATATGATGGATTTTATTTCCTGGCTCTATGGTTGGTAAATCTATCTTATGTCTTCATTTGATTATCAGCTATCCATGTCATGTTTATTGCATCATTGGTCACTAAGGGATGATCAATTAATTTCCATGAAGACACAGATCTACCATTAGAAATGGAGATTTTTGAGGAGACCCAGTTGCTTATTATTTGAAAGACCAGCTATGCAAAGCGTGATTCATCAAAAATTAGGAAGACCAAATCAGACCAAACAGCCACTGTTTCCATTTTTAAACAACATTAATAAATACAAGTGGAGGTGAGCTGATGGAATCCAGTATCCGAAATAGTTCTGCTTTTCTCAGGATGTGTAGTCTCAAAATCAGAATAATGTTCTGGTGCTAGTCACAAGAGGGAGCTCAGTACTTCACAACTATAATAGAAATAGATCTGGATTAAGAAATGAAATTTGTATAGTTTGTAAAAGGATATATAATTTATAAATCAGTAGCAATTTTCAGTGCTTGGACTATGTAAATTCATCTTGGATTTATCCTAGAACATTTGGTATCAAAGAAAGAAGAATTCTACTCAGTTTATATACCGCTCTCTTTCTCTGTTTTTCATCTTCCCGGTTCCTCGTATTTCTATTTATTTGTTGAATGTAAAGTTAAAATAGAGTGGAAGCTGCCAGTTCATAACAACAGTTAAAGGCAAAAAAGCACAGTAATACTATATTAGTCTCAGGAGTGGACGAGAAGCAAACTTTTATCATAGTTAAAAGCATTTAGAAATATTCTTTTGAAATATCATTATATTGGAAATGATATGATAAATGGAGAAAAATAGAAGTGGGGTATTTAAAAGAAAATCTGTTTACACACTTGAGAAAACCTGGCTTAATGACAGTACTTTGTAGATAAGCTACAAAGCATCACAGATATGGGCATCATAGTGGTATGCACCCAAATGGTCAGCTACACCAATAGCCCAAGAATCAGAGAGTGGACAAGCTACCATGGAAATAAATGGGTTCTTTTTGGAATTAACACTTTTGCCTGGGATATTTTGGTTTATGAATCTAGCGTTTTTGAACTAAGGGACCATCAACCGATAAAATTGCCATCAAATAGACTTGAAAACAAGGAGTCATGAGAACTAACATGAAATTTTCAAGAAATCCAAACTTATTCTAAACTTATTCCAGTCTTGGACATGCATACTACTTAAATTGTATTAAGACCGCCCCATAAGGTGTATCATGGGAAAAAAGTATGGTTTGGGCATTTCAGTGTTTGTTGTTCCAGATTAAACTAGCCTGATTTTTTAACAATGGTTCTTTTCTTATTTGCCTCACACTCTCCTGGTGTTGCCTAGGTGATGTAGTTTTTCAGATGTTGTGGGCTTCTTAGAGTGTTTACCTACCAGTAGTGCAAAGCCTGTGGAATGGACTGGCTTACTGAATTGAATTTACAACTGTTTTGCTTCCCTAGAACAGTGGAAAGTAACTGAAATGGTCATATATTTCTTCCCTCTTCCTGTAGATTCCCTTATCTTCTCATGTCTCAACCTATACTGCCTTCGACATTCTCTCCCTTTTTTACACTCTAAATTCCATGGCATACTTCCCACTCCTTCTTGCAAAACCTGCATAATCCTCATCTTCTCTTGGCCATTTGTTTTGAAAAGATCTGGTCAAATGGATAATTTAAAAAGCAGACTATACTTATCTCACTAGAAAAAGATTTGTGATGGTTGTAGACTACAAGCTAGAAGATACAGGATATCAATACCACGCAAATTTTTAACACTGAGAGCAAATTGCTTCTGTAACGACTTTCCTAGCAAGTTCTAGATCCTGTAACAGTTAAAGTGCTTAAATCAAGTTTAGGTTTAAAAGGTACACTTTCAGTGGATGGTCATGGACTTGATGTCAGAAGGAGATAATTCTCCCCCTCTACTCTGCTTTGTGAGACCTCACCAGGAGTACTGCATTCAGTTTTGGAGCCCTCAGCACAGGAAGGACATGGATCTGTTAAGGCAAGTCAAGAAGAGGGCCATGAGGATGATTAGAGGGCTGGAGCACCTCCCATACGAGGATGAGCTGAGAGCTGGGCTTGTTTAGCCTAAAGAAGTGAAGAGTCTGGGGAGACCTTGTAGCAGCCTTCCAATACCTAAAGGGGGCTCACAGGAAAGCTGGGGAGGAGGTTTTTATCAGGGATTACAGTGACAGGACAATGTTTTTGAGCTGAAAGAGGGTAGATATAGATTAGATATTAGTTTGAAATTTTTTCCTGTGAGAGCAGCGAGGCACTGTAACAGGTTGTCCAGAGAAGTTGTGGGGGGTGTTGAATGCCAGGTTGAATGAGGCTTTCAGCAACCTGATCCAGTGGAAGGTATTCCCTGCCCATTGCAGGGGGATTGGAACTGGATGATCTCTAAGGTCCATTCCAACCCAAACAATTTCATGATTCTGTTCTAAGTACTTATTGAAATTCTATACTCTATGTTATGCAGTTGTGCAAAATAAATAAGCCTAATGATCTCTTCTTGCCTTATGAAGATTTGCTCTTTTAATTTAAAAGGGCCACCACGTCCTACCATTTTGTATAAGAATGAAGTAAAGTTTTTGTATGTAACTAAAGCAATTTATTAAGGAAAACAAAGAAGGAAATATAATTGCATAGTTCATAAAATGTCCATTTAAAATAAATCAATGTATAGAATATTTTATTTGTCAGTTTTAGGAAACTTTTGAAATTCAAAGGGAAAGCACTGTGATTTTGGAGAACTTGTGCTTGCAAGTAGGTGGATCCTTGCATTAAGAAAGAAAATAGCTTAAGTTATGAATATAAGCAATGATTCTATGACAGACATGCACAGAGCAAGTTACAGAAATTACATTTTCGTGGATGTGTAATTGGTATATAATGTATAAGGAAAAAAATTTGAATAAAATTTTCCACTGAAACTGCCTTTGGCAGAGAACAGAAGTCTAAGCAGCCTGCGTTTCTTTATCTAGAATACCTTTTATCCATTAAAAGTTTTCTTCAACATTTTTTTGACCCTTATATGTAAATGTTCAGCTTTAGGACTGTTTCCCCCCCCCCGATTTGATAGAAGTATAGATGTCTCATGAGTTTAATCAGTGTTAGCCAGCTGTTTGAAAGCAAGAGACCCTGTCAGGGTCCCATTTAAGGAAATGTGTAGAGGATCTTGTCTTTTCTGGATTAATGTTCAGAAGTCAAGATTCAACTACTATTTGAACAGGTAGGATTTGCATAAATAACTAGCTAATCCACACATACAAGATACAGACATAACAGACAGTGCCTTCTGTTTTCCAGGAAGTAGACAATTTGAGAGGAAAATAAGGATATTCCAGTGTATGGAACAGGAGACAAAATCTGTAAGAAACCTGGCTTCATTAGTTGCTGTTCTCAATCACAAAGCCAATTCGCTTGACAGAGGAGAAGCCTTGCCATATGACCATGAAGTAAGTCCTAAAGAGGCTGGGTGGCTTACCCTGAGAGGGACTTTAGAAAATCCTGCTTTTAATCATCTAGAGGTTCTTGCAATCAAGGCAACAAGCAAAGCTGTAACATCGCAGAGGATATTTTGAATTAATTCCAGTAGTTTACAGACAATGCCTTTGCAGCCAGGATCCGATAGCTGTGAGACTCCTCAGCCACACTTCACCCTAAAGGCTGCTACTTGTATCCCATTGGTCTCTGAGGGAAACCTGAGAAGGCACAGATGGTCCAGCTCTACAGCTGCAAAGGCACTAAGAACATCAAAGTCAAAACTTCATTTTCCTCCAGAACAGCAGGTTTTAAAACAACAAAACCAAAAACCTCCTAAACTGTCTATAGCTTGGGAAGTAATCTCAGCCTAAACTGGGAAGAACTAGATAACTTCAAATTGGAAAATGTGCAATTAATTTCCCAAATGCAAGGTGACATGCCTGAGAGGATCGTCTGTATCTGAGATACGGGAAAGTTGATTAAAAATTGTGCTCTCTACTAAGAAGGAAATAGTCATCCTGAATCTGTGATTTAGAGCATGATTTTATTGTACTCTCATCCAAGTGTGCATTGCCTGATTGGAAATGAAGCAAATCTAATTAATTTTGGCCTCCCGCCATCATGCATGTGCACCACGCTTCTTGAATGACAATCCTAAACATCAGAAAAATATAGAACCCTTTGTAATCAAGGACCTTATAAGCAACAAAATAAAAAAACACAACTCTCCAAAACGTATCCTATTGCTAAGAATAATCCAACGGTATTTTAACCGCTCTGCTGAACAGACAGGCCTTACATTGCACTCTAAATTTCGCCAAACTGGGGCTCTGGCGGAGGGCCAAAGGAAGCAGGTTTCAGCGTCACGGGCCCTCCACTGCGAACACCCTACTGCTGGTCCTCCCAAGCCGGGGCACTGCACATTCATTTTATGTGTAGTGCTCCTGTGTCTCACAACTGCTATGTCTGATATTTTCTTTATGACTTCAGCTTATTTGCAGATTTGGCTGCAAGATGTATTTTCACACAGTACTCAATACAAAGTCTAAACCTGAAACTCAGAAATATAGTTTACCCAATTTAACTAAATTAACTTGATCTCTAGAAATAATAACTTTGGGAAGACAGAGGAATCTATTCCTATTCAATTTTGACAATTTCTGGTGTTTATTATGACACATTAGGTTTACCAGAAGTATATACAATCTTAGCTGTCAGTCAAGTGAAATTTCTTCACAGATATCTGACAGAAATACAGAGAAGCCAGAAGAGTAATGTTAAGTCACTAGTAGCAGGTAACAAGCATAAGTACTCACGAACACTTTTGTACTCTGTTTCATAGACTGGCATTCTAATCTGTCTAACTCTTCTCACAACAACTTCTCTTTAGAAAGCTATGAATGGTCAGTATGTATTTTTTGGGTTTTTTTTTTTCTTTTATGGGTCATTGTGCATGAAGGGATGAGATGAGTTTTTCTGGTGGGGGAGGAAAAAATATTGCCATGTGTAAGGAGCAGAGTCACAAGTGCATGATCTGTGGGTATAGTGTCTCTGGTGTTTGTAAAATTATGGATTGGTGGATTGAAGAAGGGATCTCTGTTGGGTGGCCATAGATTTTCTTTTCTTTGCTTTCTGAGTTTCCATGTGTTTTGTATTGTAATTTAAAGATTAAGTTCCAGTCTCTGAAAATATGAAATAAAAGTCAGTCTGCTGACAAATAACATTGCTTCAGATATTTATCATCTCAACTGCTCATTGAAACCCATTCCACTTTGTATATAAGCTTCCATTATGAAAAAATAATTCCTTTTCTCATGAAAATGAGTACCTATTACAATAGATCATCTTTCAATGTTTCAAAAGGCTGAATAATATCAAATGAATGAAAACAGAGATGTTAATTTCAGAACAAAATTTCTAAGCAATGAGGAGACTGCTGTGGTTGGATTCTTCTTTATTCATGCTGTAAGACTTGACGGCTTAAAAAGGAAAAACTATATTTGTATTTCTCCACAGAAAACTATACCAGTGATTTGACTTCAGTCAATGAACTCTTAAGAGAAAAGCACAGGTGCTAGAGATGGCTATGAGGACTGTAGAAGCATATTTATTATTTTTATTGTATGCCTTACATGCTGACACTCGATTGATTAATAAAAACATCAAACTCTTTCCAAAAGCTGGAACAAACCATTATTTTTTTATCTCATCATTATAAGTCCCATCAAGTGATAAACTGTAAAACTCCTGCCTGTAAATCCAAATTGAAAAAAAGTCATACAGAAATCAGTATTTTTTTCATGCAGTAAAAGCTTACTAAATTGTCCTGATATCTTCAGGTCTGCTGTTAATATCTCGAGTGAATTCCATGGACAATACTGTGATTTGATGAAGTACTTAAGCACATGCTTGATTTTAAGCACTAAATAGTCCCATTTGACTGCAACAGAATTTAAGTAGGTATGCCAAAGCAAGGATGGAGTTGGAGCCAGAGAACAGTCCTTCTCACCCCTCAGCCAGCACCTCAGGGACGTCTGCTACCTGAATTCAGGTGACCTCGCTATTTTGACTGAATATATGTTTAGCAAGCTTCTCTTGGAGGACAGGATATAAGTGCCAGAAAAAAAAAGTCATCTGAAGACTTTCATATTGATTACAAAGTAGTATTAAATGAATATTGTCTAAGACATTTCCAGTTAATGCTGTGATAATAATTTTATGTGTGACCAAGTGCTTAGAGACCTCTAACTGCATATTAAATAAGGAGTCTGAAGACAGTTATCTGAACATAAAATTTTGTGAGTGAGAAATTCTGCTTGATTCTTCTGTCACAGGTAGAGAAGAAAGAGCAGGTGCCAATATAGTTATCAGGGAGTCTGCCTCATTTCTCTGGTACAGCAATTCTCCTATCATTAAAACCAATTATGTAAAAATTATTAATATCCCCTATTGCCATGAAATTTATATATTGATTGAATGTATATGTGCATTTTTACAAATGGCCAATTAAAGTATCCAATTATAGAGTTCCATGTTTGGCTTTTATGGATAAAATGCTGCAATAATGGAAAGTAGCAATGTAACAATAATGGATGTAATGAAAGCCTGAATTTTGCAAGGTATTTTATATGCAAAATGAAGGGTCCCTTAAAAGAAGCTTAAGAGCGGCTTTACTCAGAGTTGCTACTGGGTAATTGCACAAGAGAAGAACTGGTTTTGTTCTGATGTCTTAAATTCTGATGATTTCAAATTCTGTAACTACAGTTGTTGATAAGTCTGTCTGGAAGGTCCCCCTGTCACTAAGAGTTTTCCTCCTGCCTTCACAAGAGCAGAAAAAAACCTCATCGGTCTGGATTCATCATGTTAGAGGTCTTTGCTGGAAACTCATCACGTGGTCAGTGTGGGTTGGCGAGTGCCGGATTTTGTTAGCAAACTCTATCCACTAACCTTACCACAAAATCTGAACCTGCCAGAGACCACTTTCCCTGGTGGCACTAGTGACAGAGTCTTTGTCAAATCTGGAATGGGAAAATAACTTTAAAAAAAACCCCAAACAAACAGACTTCAAAGACTGTCCAAAACTCAAAGTGTGTTTCCAATGAATCAGTACTTTGGTTTTAAAAAAAAGCTGACATAACCTTTCCTGAATGTTTTTTGTTCTGTAGTCACTTTTCAAATCCCCAGTTTGAGCCAGGTCAGTAAGTGAAAACAGAAAATGCTACAGAACCACCTTTCTTTGTGGGGATTTTTGCAACAACAACAGAAAAAGGAAGTTGGATGAATCTCACAATCTCTCAAGAATATCTCTTTTTACAATTTTTACCACCAAATTTCACAAATTCAAAATTAAGCCAATTTAAACTAAATCTCCCCCTGCCCTTGAAAATGTGACTGGTAGAGAAATTTTATGTCAGAAATCTGATGCGACTCAGACTGGATTTAGACATGGATAGAAACTTTCTTAGTGGTCTAAGAGACTGAAATATTGCCAGAATTGTGCTGTTATGGGAAACTTAGTTTCATGTAAATAGTCTGAAAAATATTTGTACTTTATATTGATAGCATCCTGATATAGCTGGGTTGGAAATTTTCTTCACTCACAAACAGGAGGTAATGTTTTTATCAGTTTTGTTCTGGCACATGGTGATGAGATAATGGTAGTCCTAATTATAGCAGATAGCTTTGACTCCTGAGTTGATTCAATTTAAATTAAATATAAAAGCAAACACGAACTAGAGAGCAATGAGAAGTCTTTGTTTCAAAAAGGCAGGTCTGGAGAACTTGACAAAAACTATTCCCTGATATTTAAGAGAAAGAAGAGTTAGATGTGAGGTCTCTCAGCAGTGAGGATGGGATTTAGATTGAACACAAAAACAGATAAGACACAAAGGGTGAGTATTTCATGTCATCCAGAAGGGATGACATTGGCATTAGGGCCAATACATTAAGGTAGTAAGATAATTTAGGCAATTAAAACTAGATGTAGTAGTTAAGATTATCGTAGGTAAAATAGAGATCGAACTCAGCACATTCAACATAGGTGTTCAGGTTGTTTCCATCTTATGTTGCTGAAATAACTAATTTATGTACCTTCAAGATCCTGTAGCAAGGACTTGTGATAATTTATCAGGCTGGATGAGTTACTGCTTCAGGTGGTGCAACAGCTCAGTAAAATGAAAGAACAGGTATGTCTGTAAGCCACTGCACTGCAAGGAATGATGAAGCCACTTTAAACTCTCCAGACTTAGGACAGAGAGGAATAATAGTCAGGAGGAGATGACTCCATAGACTTCTTTTGCTCTACTTCAATGTTTTGGACTTTAATGTTTTGGTTTTTTTAATAGAACCTCAATGAATACTTAATACACAGCTCAGAGCCTAAAATTTCTTACTCCTCTTAAAGGGTGTGGTCATCACTAAGTAAGAAAATCAGCTTGCTTCTTGCTTATTTTCCCAATAATGCCATTTTGCTTTGCACAGTGGAGGACACTCAGCTCAAGGCTCTGTGGTGGCAGAGGTAATTGCTGAGGAGGTGGGAGCTATGGGACTGTGTTTTCTGAAAGTGAGGGAGGAGGTCTTACACATCTACTAAGAAACTCTGCAAAAATCTGAGCTCAATTTGTTCCTCTGCCTATGTGTTTAAAAATAAACTTTGCAGATGCATAATGAGGGAAGCCTCATTCTTACCTCCAAGCATGAGAGAAGATCTCAAGCTGTGGAAGGCAGCTGCATATACATTTTGGTCTCAATTGTGAAAAGATTCTTCCATGTATATGGGAGAGACAAGAATTCAAACATGCCTTATGGCTCCACTTCCTGGCTTAAGTCTTCCTTTCTACTTTAAGTCCAGACATCTCTCAAGTCCCGAGTTTAATACAGGTGAACACCTGACTGAAAACTGTGAATAACGTTCTTAGTCTGCACACTGAACTTCAGGTGCTGCTATGCTTAGCTGAGTAATGTCAACTAAGAATGACATTTAATAGAAAGTGTTTTAAAAGAACAAAACAAACAAAGCACTCCATCATTTTATGCCTCTCTGTGTGCAAACAGCCTTTCTTAGCTATGCACATGTCTTTTAGATAGTTGAGAATGAAACTGACCCCTTAGAGCTTATTGCACCTTGGTCCTCTTGGATTTCTCTTTTCCTGAAAGCCATAATACTTTTTCTGGAGGTACAATTGCCAGGAACAGCCCAGTTTGAGTGATTGCTTCCTCAATTAATTTGAAATTTTCAGCAATATTCCTGGCTTTTAGAGGACATTGAGGATTTGATCCCTAAAAATTAAGCACTTTTAAGTGGTCCTGTGAGGGAAAGCCCAAACCACTAGCCACTTTTGAACATATAGGTTTTGTCCCATAGTTATAAGTTTAGCTGAAAAAGTGTGTTATAACATTTCTTTGAAAAAAAATGCAGGAGAAAATGAATCCCATTGATGTAGATGGGATTCAGGGATTGATACAGGGGTTATATAGTGAGAACATTTTTTTCTGCTTTTTTTCTTGTTTTGCTATTATACTACCACTCATGATATTTTTACCTCATTATTTGATGAACCTTTCCAAAATCTTTTCAGTGGAACAAGGAAGGCAATGTAAGTTTTTTTAGAGCATCTGAAAGGAATGTAGCTACCAACAGGTGTACGTTTGACACTTTTTAAAATCAAGAACAAGCAGTTCATCTAACTACGTATACCTGGGAAGAAAGGATAGTCCCTCACTGATCACACTTGAAAATATAGATCTTTACATGTATAGGTTCAGGTTTATCACTGAGAGTATTGGGGTTTTTTCCCATTTGAATTGCATTGAAGCTAGCAGATTTACAGAGACATGAAGTTGAAATAATGCAGTGTTAAATCCAGCACTTTAAAAAAAGTACCTCTATTGCTGTATTGATCCAAAATAAATCTAAGATCTTGTTCTCCTAATCATTGCCAGACTCTTTGTTTTATGTCCGTCTTTATTTTGCAAGCTTTTAGGAAAAGAAAACAACATTATTGCATTTTGTAAGTTTACATAAACTGCATTCTTTAGTGCAAGATAAATAATTCATAAAATCTATTCATGTTTTTTTGAACAAGTTTCAGTAGACTTGCAAGAAGAGAACTGAAAATGCAGACTTAATAGTTTGATCAGTCAAAGCACAGATTCCCAACAACTGAATCAGGTTGATTCCCAGCAATCATCAGCCACTGAATGCATTGCAATTTTGCATTATAAGTAGGAAATTGATTGAATGGCATCCCCTGAGCCCTAATCTTTTTCCTAATTTCTTGTGATGTATTTTTCAGGAAAGTGGGCAGTTTTGGAAATGTTTGAGTTGCTCTGCTAAAGTACCTGTTTTCTCATCTAGTAGCATAGACTGACTGGGAATCCAGGGGTACTGGGGTTTTGCGTAATTTCCAGACAGATTTAATTCTGAGTAATTAATTAGCAAAACAAACAAAAATACTTTTCTACTTAGCTTTTCGTCATGTTTCTGACGCAAAACAAAATGCAAGCATATGTTTCTGAGAGAAGAGGAAGGATGAGAAGGAATGTAGTACTGTCTCCAAGTAGTAAAACTTTCTTTACTAGAGTGTCTAGATCCCATGTAGAAAAACATCTGATCTGTGGTGGACATACACATTTGAACTAGTCAACTGAGTTCTCTTTAACAGTGAGGGAAAAAAGGTGCTTTTAAAGAATTATTCATCTTATTCTAATGCAAATTTTTAAGTTATGTGAGAGGAATTGTTCTTTAAGAATATTTACTTCCCTTTTTGGCTAACAAAGAGGCTCAGAGAAATGAACTTGAATGAAGGCATCTACACTGAAGACCTGCAGCTAGATTAGGTGAATCATTTCTTGAGGTTTGTGTTTCTACTGGTAAATTACACAGTGCCAGGGAATGTTCCTGGGTACTGGAATTCAATCATCTATAATATTCAATTATTTAAACAGCCTATGGTGTGGTTTTGGTCTATTCCACTTATAACTCCACCAAACAATTCCTTAGCCTGGTTTAGGAGCACACACAGGCTAGCAGCCACTCCTAGTAGGCGATGTGAATGTAGTCACCCTGTCTTTGAAGGCAAAACAGTTTAAAAATACAGATGAAGCCTGGTCCTTGCCACCTGGCCTCACTGCCAGAAAATTGTTCAAGTGATGATTAATTTCCTACTAGATATGTATCCTGAGTATCTAAGCTTGAGAGCAATGGTAGGGGACAGTACGCCTTCATTATGAAATGTCATATAGTTTCATCACTGTGTTGGCTACAGCATCTTAGTTTATCTTTTAACAGCAAATTCGTACAGAAATTAAACCATGATGAGAAGTCTTAGATTACTCCCACAACATACAGTGCAAACCACAGTGAAAAATGCTCATGAATAACCTGGTACATTGGAAAAACATGACATGGCCTAAGTATCTCTGACTGCTCTAATCACTTCAGTACAGCTTGTGCCTGAGAGTCCTGATATAAGGAAAATTATAAGAACAACCAGCCCATTTTTAGATGCGATCAATTTGCTATATTCTATCTGCCTCCTTTTCTTGTCTACATATTAAAATACAGAAGTTCATGATCCTCATGGGTTATATTTTTATTGAACAGCTATTATAATAGCATTCCTTTACTACGAAGAAGTATCTGCTTTTGTACAGTTAAATGACAAGTTATTGTTTCCACTGTAGCAAAACCATATTTTAGGCTAGGTTCTACTATAACAAAGACTTTCATATGTGATGTGGAACTACTTGCCTGGAAGCTAGGCACGTATGTAAATTTTGCATAGATACTGGTATGGAGTAGTTATGTAGGTTTCCTCTCTGTTGTCTATTTTTATTCGTATGCTATTACAAACAATGTGAATGTAATGCTGGATGTCTTTTGAAAACCAGAATGTCTAAAAGTGGATCCAAATTCTGGGGTGAATTATTCCATGACAATGACATTTGCAAAGCATATACTTTACTGTGAAACTTTTATCAAGTAAAGAAATTATTACTTTAAAATATATTAAATTCCATATATGGAATAAGTACTATGCTCTCTGATTCAAACAAAAAAATTACAAAATCACTAAGAAATGAGAACAGACTGTTGGCACTTTTCTGAGATCATGCAAAACTGCTGAGCCAATTGGTAATTTTGACCCACTAGCTTATTTCTCAATTAACATTCCTGTAAAATAAAGAATAAACTAGCTTTGCTCTGTCTGTTGCTTAATTAGCCATAACAACACTTTCTGAAGTGTGATACCTCAGCAATTGAAGGTATTATGGCTGTAGGCAGCAGTCTGCCAACAACAATATGAAAAACGTCTGGACCTTGCCAAGGCTGCTTCTGAGCAAGGCTGAGGCTTCTCAAAGTAATATGAACAATTTCCTGCAGACGGGTTGGACCTTTTCCTTCAACATAATTTTTTAAGCTTATTTATCATACTCTGCATATCTTCTCATAAAAATACCATCTTGGGGTTGTTCCTAGAAGAATTCAAATAATTTGATCTGGGTTCCATATAGTAAGAGTTAACTGAGGGCAGCCTCATGTTTCAGTAGATTCCTACAGTTAGTTACACAGTGTAGTATGAAACCATATTCCACTGATTTTCCACAAGCACCTGAGATGAATCAAAGCTTTTCCATTACGTTCTTCATGGACTCACTGCTGGACAGTGGTTTGGATTACCCATGTGAAAGAATGATGCCCAGAAGAATTGATGGCCCTCAGTCAGTGGTCTCCTGAGAGCAGGTGGACAGAGGTGGGATATGGTGGACCAGGAAGGAAGGAGTGGTCTTTACTTTATTTACTGGCTAGAGCATTTGAGCAAGTGTTGACAGGGAAGTAGTTCAGTGCTGATGTAAGCCTGCAGTTAATTAGTAGCATTCAGGAGAAAATGGGAAACAGGAAGGAAATTGTGCCTCAGCATCTCAGAAATGCTCTGCTTCTCAAGACTTTTCTTGGGTAAGTGCCACTGAAGATGCCATTCCTTGCTCTGGAGAGGAACTATGTTAAAACCTGGATCTTGCTTGAGTGCCTGCCAGCCTCAGGCATGCAGTATCTGCAGGGAGACCTAGCCAAAGGCATGCACGTGTGGCGATGGTTTTCAGAGAGTCCTTTTTGCAATGAGATTTCTGGAACTGTGGCTCTGTGTGTAATATATATCTAGTAAATTTGTATGTATGTATGCAAATAACCTCCTTGCTTGGATTCTCAGTGTCCTCCTTGGCTGTAAATATTTCCTTTCACGGTCATGTTATTCTAAACACACATTTGCCTTGCAACTGTAATACAAACTTGGCTCAGAAATGCTCTCTGTTTTCTTAGATTAAACTCCTTTCTCCAGCTGCCTCTATTTTAAGGGTCTGATCAACTTTATAGTTGGCTCTCATGCTTCCTAAGGGTAATGAAAACTTGTGGAGAACACATAGTTTGTGTGACAATAAAAAAGAGCAGAAACCCTCTTGAATAAAAGGTTCAGTTACTGTGGCATGCACTATGACACCTCTAACAACACTTGGATGAAAATGATAGACTTCCCCTTAACAAAGAGACAGGTTAGGAAATGCTGGTGAAAAAAATTTGCAAATCAGGCTATGAAAAATCAGTGTGAGGCCTCTCAAGACAAACACTGACTGTCTGTAATTGTTTGCAGAATGTCCTAGGTACTGTTTCCAAGCATTTTAGATTTTTCTAGCATTTGTTCTTCATTCGGTTAGGCCTGTTTGCTCGCTTAATGGAGTCTAATACATGCTATACAATGGAAGGCACATCCAAGGAACTTATCATCTGCTTTGTCAACCATCAATGCTGCCCACAACTTCCCAAACAGCCTTCTAAATGCAATTCATTCTCAGCTGACAAGCTCTTTTGGCATTGCAGGATGATAGAAATGAGGATGAGAGATACTTTAATCAGCTCTCTTTTATAGTTAGTTGCCTTTGGGGAGGCTGTCCTTTGGCTAGACCTGGAATAACTGGAGACCCCAAGACGGACATTCTTATGGACTAAGTAGGAGTAATTCAAAAGCAGGATAGCCAGTACTGGGCTTAATATACCCTCAGTCCCCAGACCCAGCTGCTGCACGTTCTGCCTGTGCTGGCCTTGCAGGTGGTCTTGTTTGTGAGTCTGTAGGCAAAGCAACTTGGAGAGTGGGGTATGTAGGCTCATGACCATGCGAGTGTTATACTGAAAGGAAGATGTTAGGCCAGAAAAGAGCAGTAGGGAGAATCTGGGAGACGGTAGTGTTTATGAAGTAAATACTTGTGAAGAATCGTAGAATAATTAAGGTTCAAAAAGACTTCTAAGATCATCAAGTTCCACCATCAGTCTAACACCACCATGCCTACTAAATCATATCTTGAAGTGCCATGTCTACGTGCTTTTTGAATATCTCCAGGGATGATGATTCCACCACTTCCCTGGGCACCCTATTCCAATGCTTGACCACTCATTTTCTATTGGAAAAGTATTTTCTGCTATGCAATTTAAATCTCCCCTCATACAACTTGAAGCCTTTTCCTCTCATCCTATAAAGTTACACCTTTATTTTTGCAGATCTACAATTCTTTATTTCTTTGGAAAGATGGCTGCAGTTTGCATGTCAAAACTTGAACTGGTAGTATTTGGTGCTCATCTTGCAATTCTTTGGGATAATTTTAAGTGTGTGAACAAGGCAATGGATAATCAGTCTCCTCGTGTAGGTAGGTATGTGTCTTCCACTTTAGAAGTCAAGCAAACAAATTGTGTGATGTGGTTGCTTTGAAGGTGTTTTGTTTTGCTTTTTAGCTGGTTCTCTGAAAAAAACAAAAGTAGTGACAAGCCTTCTCAAATGGAGAAAGAAATAAATATTTCTTATTTTGGGATACTACTTCTTGGTTAAAGGGACAGAAAGAAAAGATTTCAGGGAGGTGCAAATAAGAACTAACATTAAAAAAAGATTAATTTCTGGTTAAAACTTTCAGTCAAGATGTTTTTATAAAAAGGAATTGCTACTTAAATTTCAAGATGTAGTATTGCAATGTGAGCTTTCTGAAGTCTACTTGAGAAGAAAATTAACATCCATATTTATTTTTGATAGATTAGTATCAGATAGTCAATTAATTTTAATTCTTAAGTAAGATATTGGTGCTCTTAGATCAAAGATATATTTTTAATTTTCACTCTAAAGCTACTTTCCACCTACCTCAAAACTTTTTTCTCAGAAAAAAAGAAGAAATCAATTGAAATTTTAAATGTTATTTTCAAAAGAGCTTCACTTGGTTTGTACTAGCTCCCTTCTCTATGCTTCTTTTGCTTCTTTGAGATTTCAATTTCCATTTATTTTTTTTTTTAGTGAGAGGTACATCTCAGCTTTTGCTGTCATCATCTCTCTCCATGTTACCATTGCAGCAGCATTGCCAGTGATTGTTGAATTAGATTTTCATTATTCCCTTTACTGTGATTCCAGATATATGGCATGTGAACTTTCTAATATTACTTGTTTGCTACATTCCTTTCTAATCATACTAATCTCCAAAATATGAGTAACACTAGCATGTCAGGTAAGGCAAATCAGCATCAGCATGTCTGGATGATTATTTCTCTTAAGTCTTCTGGACACACACATTTGTGAAGAACAGCAGCCTAGGTTGTTTGTACCTTCAATGGAATTACGTAGGTAAACCTGGTGGCATGCAACAAAGGCTTTCTTTCAAAAAGACAGCATCAGGAAGTGGAGAACAGGATCCCACCTTCAGACAAAAAAAGTCCTCTTGGTCAGGGAATTAATGATGCTGTTGATAGGATGGGCCTTGATTCCTGAATTTGGCTACCAAAATGGTCCTTCTCTTTTTTGGGGACCCAGACAAGACCCTAGCCTGATACACCCTTTTCTGTTGCAGTGGAGTTTCTGACCAAGTTTGCCACCATCTCTGCCAGCAATTAACACAAGTTTTGGCCTAAAGCTTGAATACGGTTACCATAAGCAATTTACTATGGTAAATATTTCATTACTGTAACTTTGTCTTTTTTTCAGCCTAGGTCACCTGTATTTTGTTTTGCATCTTAAAATAATAATTTCATGTTGTCTATTGCAACTTTCAAGCAATGATCTCAAAGCAATTGGTAGACATCAGAAAATGCATGCAGATTCCTGCAGTCCTTTGACTGTATCCTTTTAGTGAAATCTCAGAATGAATTCTGTTGGGTTTTCCTTGAGAAAGAAATGAGTAGGAGCTGAGTCTGTCAGAGTAAGGATTGCTGCAGTCAAGAATAAAAGAAAGGGCAAGGGCTGCAAGCACAGCAGCAGGTACGAGAGAGGGAAGCAGAAGCATTATGAACATCTCTCAGGTATAGCACAACAGACAAGGGCTCAGCAAGGAGAATAAGATGCCTGTCTTAAGTGGAAGGGGACTCTGGTCTGTCCACAGATATGCCAAGTGGGATTTCATCTGGCCAAAAGTGGTCAGCAATTTGGATTGGCAGCTGCTTAGAAGTCTGTGCTCACAACGGGCTGCCATTTCCAGATCATATCATGCACAAAATGACTGTTCTTCACTTAGTACAAATGTGTTCCTATAGAATGTTAGACAGTACAAATTCTCTAAATCCTGAGTTGATAGAAACTAAGGCAATTATATGAAGCTCCATACGTTGTAAAAATAGCACTACTTAAATGCATTTAGTATTATTAGACTGGATTTCCCAGAAGAAATACTGCTCTGAATCTAAGATCACTTCATGTTTTTAGCTTCTTAAATCCATCTACTTGTTACAGATTTCCTGTGTTTTTTTTTTAACTTCTGTTTCTGCAGTGGAGCTGAACAGTGTGTTTTGCATGTTTCTGTTAACATCAGTACATATATTTCCTCGTCTAGGCAGTCAATCCCTATCCAATTGCATATTTTTAACCAGGTCACTAAAAATGGAGCTTAAAAAGGATATTTCTGTGTGTAGGGGGATGTGAATGAGAACATAGCTCTTTCCCCAAGCCCATGTAAATTACATGCAGTAACATCATAAACCTGTCTCAGTGTGGGAGGCTCCATGAACACAACATGAATCTGTCAAATTCCAGTCTCTCTGGCATACTTGGCACCAGTTCAAAATCTTCTAGAGACAGAAAAAGAAAAGAATCCTAAAACCAACATCTCCCATATATATAAATTAGACACCACAGAGTGCAGTGATAAGCATTTCATGAGGAATAGTGACAGAGATTTGTTTTCTTCTTTGGCTGTGCTTCACTTCTTACAGGTTTTCCACTGATTATAAACCTGTCTGTTCCATCTGCAATGACTCTGCATTAGTATTGTCACCTGCTGGCTGGCTACTCCTCCTAAGACTGCCTCCACTGGAAAGGAACAATAAATTGCAGTAAAACTTTTATCTATGTGCCTGGTCAAATACAATTTGCTGAAACTTTGAAAATCTACATCTGTTCTGTATATGTTGTGTATTGCCATTTGTTACACAGATGTGTAACAAGACAAATACCTGTCAAGGCTTACATGTGATTCAGAAATGTATGTGCTAATCATGCTGGTGGAAGGAGGTGAAGGAAAAGACAATAAATCAGCCTATGAATGGTTTCACTTGGAAAGGTCTAGCAGAACAGGGTTATTTTTATCCTAGGATGCTTTTAATTTGAATCAAAAATGCTTTACCACATGTTCTGCCAGCAGTTCAAAAGGATTGGTAACAAACATTTAATCTTTTTTATTCTGGGATTGGCACTAAGCCCTCATCAAAAAGCGTATGCAGTCAAACAGCTTATCTCCGCTGAGCTGTTTCCCTTAATGTGTTCCTAATTATAATCCTATATATTGCTCACTGTGGCCGATTGAACAATATGGCAGTAATTTCTTTACAGACCTTGCTGTTCTTTGAACTGTGAGTTGCAGAGGGTTAGAACAGAACCAGATCAATGGGATTTGAGTGCAGGGGAATCCAGCCAGATGCAATCTCTGGAGAATGCTTTTCCAGCTGTTCTCCAGAAAGAGACTGGAGCAGACAGCTGGTAACTGTGCAGTCCCTTCCATACAACCCCACAGATATGTGCTGCAAGGTGTAGTCCTTCTTATCTTTATTGCATTCTGTACCTCTGGGGAGAGACTCACCCAAATTCCACACAAAGTGTGTTTTTAACAGCAGGGATCAGAGTAATGGCCTGCTGACCCCATCCTCCTAAGATTTCGTTAGACTACTAAAAGGTTTCTGAAGGAATATTTGTATCAAACTTGGGCAAATGATTCCATAAGCTGAAAGCTGTAATATAAAGCTGAGAGGAAGCAGAAGTATTTGTGCTACAGTTTTAGGTATGTTGATTTGTGGAGCATTTTACAATACACGAAGTCTGAAGAGCTAAGGCTTTTTTTCTTAAAGTGTCTGTAGCCTTAGGAATTGCAACTGTCTCTGCCTCCTTTTACTTGTATGAATGCCTGGTTCGTGAAGAACACTTATAGGTGTAACATGACATATAACATGTAAAAGAAAATGCTTATTATTGAAGTTATGTTTATGCCTAAACAATTGTTTGTTTGCCAGCTTCCACTTAGCTCTGATAGGCAACAGAACAGTGATTGATAAAAGAGAAAAAAGGGAACAATTTAGGACTTCGTATTCTTGTGCTTTCAGTGAAGTTTCCCCTTGAGGGTCATATTCTTTCAATCCTGATCACTTTATTCACTTCCTTTAATGTGATGTAGTCCCATTACCCACATAACTCTCACATAAAGAGGGCCTGAGCAAAACAGAACATGAAGTTTAAACTATAAACCAAAGCAAGCCAGAGAGGCAAACTCCTCAAACTATGCCTGCATAATTTGCAAACTGGGTAGTTTGGGGCTATGGATCAGCTCTAAGGGCAAAAGGATGTACTGTACAAAGTGCTTCTTGTGACCCTCCAGCTCCTCTAGAAGGGTTTTTGGGCAGGTACTGCCTGCCATAATAGCCACAAGCCTGGAAATTGGGAAGTGGTATATTTCACAGGAGTATGTTGCTTTTGCTAGATGGATTGAAAGGCAAACAAACTAATTTTTACGCAGGCACTGGCATCAACAACCACAACGAGAAGCAGGCACTGGACAGCACTTAGGAGGCTGGAAGTGGATATGGGTCCCTGAAGAAAGTCCTTATGATCCAAATTCCACTGGAGTCACTAGAAAGACATCTCATGATCACGGTAGGCTTTGGACCTCCTCCTGCCTGTGCAACATCTTCACATCTATTGACAGAGAGAGAATTGTAAAGAGACTGTTCCGAACTTCTGACTTGAAGTTTTCATAAAACCCATTACTTTTGTACCTGGGTGTAACTGCCTTTGCCAAACAATACTGAGATCTTCATGGCGGCCCACTTGCACTGTTTTAAAGACCTGGTCTCTGTTAAGTGAAGGTGTGGAATAATAACACATGAAAACCAGCATTACTTAACGCACCATTGCACATACCAATAACCAATCAAATAATTAAACTTACTGAGGAGGCCACTGTGGCTCCCCAAGGAATAGAGACCATTGCTTTCAGAAGGTGACACTAGCTTTGTTTTTTTACTTTCATGTCTTATGCCTCTAGTCTCTCCACTTTTGTGGTCATGGCCTGTCATATACTTTAATTTTTCCCTCTTCAGACAGGTGGAAAACATGTCACTGTTCGCCTATGGTTCACATCTGTCTAGGGTGCCAACTTAAGACTAGACTACAAGGCATCTTAGTGGTCCCTAGTTCTGTTGATGTTAATCATTCCCCAAAGTCACAGCACTATTGTCACAAAGTGTGTTAAGATATCAAATCATATTTTACAAAACAAGTCTATTGCCATAATTGCCTTTTATGTACAATCAAGTCACCAGTGACTTTCTTTCAATTTTAGAGACTGCACACTTTCAAATAAAAAGATGGATAAACAGTTTCATGCTGAATGTTGATCCCATCACTATTACTGAGTCCTCTAGAAAGTGTGCCTATGACTGTCAAATTTTTCTGAAAATCAGCCATTTGTAACTGAAAGTGTATTACCTGTGAGGTCCCTATTTCTGGAGTGCTTTTTAGCCTAGAGAACAACTTTATGGGCAGTTTTAGTCACTAGTATCTTCACATAAACAAGTGCATGAAACTTTTTATACCGCTGACCAAGGTCAAAGACCTCTTTCTTTGAGCAAATAATCTAGAATCTGTGATAAATAAAACACAGGTTTCCAGTTTCAGCTGTGTTGTTATATGAACACCAAGCCAATAGCTTGCTTGCATAATCTTCTAAGAACTTAGTATTTGTTCTTCATGTCCTTATATTTCAGGCTCAGGGACTCTTTTCCCCAGTTTCCCATGTCTGTTGAACAGTTTTGCACTGTAATATTCCCAACTAGTCTGTTTAGGCTGTTAGACTAAGCATGTTTACATAAATTTCCAAGAGTTTTGTACCAGTTTCACATTTATTAGGACGTGTCTGCTATTGATGACCTCAGCTTTCAAGTGACGACCCAAACACGTCCTCACATTATTGTCTGACCTACATGTATCGTTGCCTTAACACAGAAGTTACATTTCTACTTGTGTAGATATATCCCAGCTGCTCCAACATTTTTCCAAAGCTTCTGATTATGCTGGACAACTTTTTCTTGCCATAATTAAACATCATTTTTATAGCCTTTTTCTCCTCCTTGCCAACAAAAAATGTTACCTTTTGCAGTCAGACCCTTCAGGGGCTGGGAAGAACCCAATTGGTAGTCTGCAAAAACAATATTTCTCAAAAGGACTGTTGAGTGTGAACACATATCATCTGTTTTTCTTAGGGCACCCTGTTGAAAACTATTTGGCATTATCCACATTCCCCAATAACTGTCCTCTCATAGGTAAAGAAAAATTGTCCCATTTTATATATCCAACTGTTCAGATCTAAAGATAGGAGATTTTTTTAGTCTAAAAGGCTAGCAAATGTATACACTTTAGTGGTTCTTTCTTGTTGTACGACTCCCAGAACAATAAACAGTGTAGTCTGTCTTAGGGTAAGAGGACCTTTCCTCTGCACACAAGCTGCTGAGTTTATGGTACTTTAAGCTCTATTCCCAGTTCTGTGGAACTTTTCCTGTTCCTGCTACCCTGTCTTACAGTGGTTTGAAACCTTTCACTGAAGTGTTGGACAATGTCCACGCTCAGTAAATATCATTTGCATCTTGGAGCTTTTGTCTCCTGTCAAACTCCAACTGGTTTTTTAATAATGATTTCTAGACTCTTCATATGGATTTTTCTTCCCCCTGAACTTCCTGGCCCACTCCGTGCTATTCACTAGGCTCCTGTGACCTGTTTTCTATCAGGGAGTTGCCTGTTAATATTGAAAACATTTTAGCCTCGGATCAATCACAAATTGCTATATTTTGCTAGGTTTTGCCCTCCTCTTGCATCATCTCCTAGATAAGATTAATGTTTCTGCAATCTTAGATTTCTTATTATCTTTTCAAGACTAGCCTTAGCTCACTGAAAACTATTAAAACTACTAAGTGCTTCAGAATTAGCTGTTGTAGAAATAAGCTGTTTTCTGAATTATATTGTTTTGACTGTCATTGGTGTCTCAGAGACATGATGGTCTGTTTCATCTTGATGCAGTCACATCCCAGTTTTCTAGAGAGTTACAGGTTTGACACAAATTCTGACTGCTGCACTATTCCAGCATTCGCATGACGCATTTTGTTTATTTCATATTTCTTTAATGGATGATAACCATATGATAATCAGTGACCAGATTTACAAAGGATGTAGTATTTAATTCAAGTTCCAGTCAAACATAAATATTTCCATTTGCAGTTTATGCAACTTTTAGTTTCATACTTTTAAATGTAGGTACTTAAGTCAGGTTTAGGTGCAAACCATTTTGTTACATGTTACCATTAAAAAAATGTGCAGCATGTGAGCAACAAGCAATTCAGGGCATCAGTACTTCCATCCTTAGTAGAGTGGGACAAATTTTTCCATCAAAGACTCACTGAATTTCAACAAGCATAATGACCATGGTCAGCAAAGATGAGAACTCACAACTCCCCTAAGAGATGTTCTAATCACATAACAGCATGATAACAAGATGTCTCTTTATTTTCTCTTTGACCTATAGACATTGAATTCTTACTTGAACAATGACACAGCTTCCTGATGAAGAATGTATTGTGGCCTTATGCTGGCTTATCATATCCTTTGCTGCAGTGACTAAAATCATCCCCTCAGGAAGAATTTTATTCCTGTTTTCTCATATTCCAGGTAAATGCTTTAACTGTTCGTGACTGCCTCCTTCTGCTGTTTTCATATTTGTTAAGTGGTTTAATGGCATACTTTGTCTTTCTCCTGCATTTCCTAATGATATGGCTTGAAAGCAATAAAGCCATTCATTTAGAATCACAGAATCATTGAATAGTTAGGGTTGGAAGGGACCTTAAAGATCATCTAGTTACAACCCCTCTGCCATGGGCAGGGACACCACACTAGATCAGGTTACCCAAGGCCCCATCCAACCTGGCCTTGAACACCTCCAGGGATGGGACATCCACAATTTCCCGTGGCAACCTGTTCCAGTGTCTCACCACTCCCATGGTGAAGAAATTCTTCCTAATGTGTAGTCTCATTTAGATTAGATTCAGTTCAGGATTAGGCTGGATTCATCCTACTGAACCTAAGAATTTAACTGCGGAGGCTAATTTGCCCTAAACTCCATATATATTAAGTAATTCTCCCCATAGAAAGGGAGTGGGATGGCAAGTCTCCTATTTTAGGCATGTCTCAGATAAATAGTTGAAGGCAAGTGGGTAAATCCAGGCCTGAGGGGTGTCCTCTTAGACCTTTAAGACTCTAGTTCAATACTGCACTTAAGCACTTACTTAAATACACTTCTATCTGGAAAAGCATGTAAGCGTATGCTTGCAGTTAAGCACCTACAACTTAGGCATAGAATCCTGCAATAAATCATCTTTTTCATGACTATTGACTGTGACATACTATTTAAAAGAGAAATGACTCTTGCACTTCTATTTTTCTGAAGAGATTTTAAACCTCCCTATGGTAATAAAATATTTCCTACTAAGCTAAACCTTATTAACTTTCTCAGGTTTTGATGTTGTGTTTCCATCCTGTCCTTCAGGTCTGGAAAATTCCTGAAGTTTACAATTCCATTCACTTTAGTTTGGAAATCTGACATTATATATTGTACTCAGATTACTAGTTATATTTGAAGAGATAATCTGGCTGTATTTGAAAAGATAAACTAGAGCAGAATAATTATAAGAATTGCAGGAACATGTAAAACTACTGCACTTCCTGTTTTCACAGACTGGGAAACCCAGCATATCAATAGAAACATATTCAATAGTTGATCTTGCTGATCTTTCAGTGGAACTACTAATTTACCTTATTAGTTATCACCTAGTAAAAATCACGTTCTTTAGCGAATGAAAGTCTAGTGGTCACATTTGGGATTTTCTGGAGAAAAAATAAGCATCTGATTTTTCCAAGCATAAAACATCTACAAGATACAATAACTGCAGGGATTACAGTGTGTTTATAAAATGTAATCCGAGGTAGCATCCGCCTGTTTCCTGAGTACAGGGATTGATTATCCATCAGCTAAGCTAAAAAAAAATCCACTTCAGGTATCGGAAAAGCACGTGAGATCACTGGGCTGCCTTAGCCCTCTTGACTCCAAATGGTCACAATTTCAACCTCTATCACATTAATAATGGGGAGCAAGACAAAACTGTGTACTTTATTTCTGTACATCTCTAGGCCAGAAACTTGGGGAGACTCTCCCCTCTCCAGGGCTCTAGCAGCATTGTCTTTTCCAGGTGTGTACCTTGTTTCCTAGGGTTCCTTTCACTGGCCTTCCCTGTGATAAAAATTCTTCTTGTCTCTCCTTACTCCACAGTGAGCCTCCTTTCATCCTGTACTAGCATCACCGTAATGAGCTTCTCAAACCCTCTTTCCAAGCCAGCTTAAGCATTTTTGTTTGTAAAGAGAGACCGAAGTATTTCCCTAAGGAAGGAAATATTTAAGTGAATGTCTACTTTGGCGGTATGATCGCTCTTTGGATTATGATGGACAGAAAAGTTATCTGACAGGCAATGATTGACCCTGAAATAATTTTGTATATTACTATTTTAATCTGTATTGTATCCAGAGATGGTCCACTAAAGTTGTCATGTTCATCTTGATGGAAGTGTAACTAAATAATATCAAAATGAAACAGCTGAAGCAGAGGGTTTTATAGCTGGCGCCAAAATAAATCTATGAGACCAGATTTTTCCCACCTAGATTGTTTCAATCTAAACAGGCTGAGAAGTTTTCCCCCAGGTAAGAGAGAAGCCATTAAATAAGTGACTTTAATAGCTTAGTCACCCCCAATTTATTTGGTGTCCCTTTGAGATTATCGAGTGAAACAAAAATAATACCTATAGAAAGTAATGAATACAGAACATACTTTCACACTTTCCAGACTTTCCCTCCATGCTGCTTAGCCTCATTTCCTTATTTTTAATGATAAATAAATTAACGTTAATTTTCAGTGTTCACAGCATGCCATATACATCAGCTAAAAAAGAAAAAGAAAAATGGTTAATAAATTCTTTTTAATGGAATGTAACATGTGCTGCCCCTTCTGTGAACTCACCGTTCATTCAGGAAATTGATTTGTCAAGATGTAAAGTAAAAATGCATCATTTCATCACATTTTTTAAAAATATGGGTCCAATCTTATAAGATGCAGAGAAAGCTCAGGTCCCTTAATGCTTTTCAGTGGAAGCACTTAGCACCTCATGGTAACAGGCGGATTTTACATGTCATTTTAATGATCCCTTTAATAGTTCATTCTGGAACTAGCAACACTGAGTGTTGCAGTGCCTAATGCCCTTGTTGGGCCTGGCTCTAAGCCAGCTTTATGCTTTGCAGCTTACTTCTACCACCAATCTCTCCTCAAAAAATATTTGTTTTCCCCGGGATGCAGGTGTTGATATAGCTGCATTGTAGGTAAGATTTCTGGATCAGGTTGTAAATCAGGGCATGGTGCTGACTGGGGAACAGAGTCCAGTCCTCAGGGCAGATCTGAACAGTTGCTCCCCTCCTTCGCTGCAGTGATACTGTGCAGCACAAAAGTGGTCCAAGAAAAGCAGCTTGTACAGGCACTGTAACGTCTGGAAAATCTCGCTAATATTGATTTTCATACAAGAAAGGTATATGTATCAAGCATGACTTTCAACACCTTACGCAAGTTTTATACCAGTGCAAATGGACTTCCTTGAAACTTTGCTGTCACAAAACTGATACTACACAACAGATGATGAGACTCATTGCTGCCAGTACGCTTCCTTTGCAATATGAGAAATTATTATCTTTGCCACATTTTAGAATATGATCAGTCATGACGGAATCATTCATGGACCTCTGATCCATGTGGTATTGTAACCTCCAAGGACACAAGTTGTACAGTCCTATTATTGTTCTCCAATATTAATAACCAAACATATCTGAAAAATGTATCATAGAGAGCTAATATCTTGTTATCTGATTGAATCTTTGATTTATATTTGATATTTTGCACTTTGACCTTCCTCTCTATTGATGGCTGTGCAGTGACTTTCATCAATTCCTTCTGCTAAATGTAAAGCTTTTGAATTCATAATATTCTTCTGCAGTACTAAGTCAAAACCTCTTATGTTTTTTAAATCTTCATCACCTTCATCCTCATCTGTTTGTACATATTTCTCATGTGACACCTGGACACCTGCCACGTACTGGAGTCCTACCCAATACTTCATTTATCCATTCATTCATCAGTTAATATTATTCTGGAATTAATTAAAATTAGCAGATGTCTGCAAGCCAGCAATTACACATGATATCACCTTCAGCAAAGTGTGAGAAAAGACCAAGTATATTAGACTCTTAGAATCATAGAACAGTTAGGGTTGGAAGGGACCTTAAAGACCATCTAGTTCCAACCCCCTTGCCATGGTTAGGGACATCTCACTAGGTCAGGCTGCCCAAGCCCCCAGTCCAGCTTGGTCTTGAACACCTCCAGGGATGGGGCATCCAATTGGCAATGTGTTCCAGTGTCTCACCACTCTCATGGAGAAGAAATTCTTCCTAATGTCTAGTCTAAATCTGCCCCTATATCTGTCTTAATAAGACACTGGAAGAATCCTTAGGAGTTTCAGAACAAATCCCTTCCTTATGCCTTTCTATGGTCATTATTCGAGTAGGGTGACATATCTTGGCTGGGAATGATGAAGAAAATAATCGATATTTTGGTGTGGCTACCAAATCCTCAAGTTGATAACTGGCAGCTGCTGTTGTCTCTAGCTACAGAACTTAACCAGCTGTCTGCAGACCTCTGGGATTCTGCTACACACACATCTGCCACAAGGTCAAGAAAATTCCACTTCCGGAAACCCTGAGATGCTGAACATGATAACTCAAGCTTTCTTACTGAGTGTTTTTCATCAAACCTGTATTTATCTGAAAACTGCCAACCTCTTCTAGGTATAAGCAAACAAAATACCACTTTATCTGATGGATTAGGAAACATGAACATTGTTTTATTTTGTGAAGGATGTGGTCTATTTCATCTGTGATTCAGCATAATGAAGAAATGAAAAGTAGGTGAATAATTCCGGGAAAATCCTATGATCTTCACACGGATTTAACACAGGCTCGCTAGCTCTTGTCCATTCAAGGGAAATTATCTCAGTCGGGTCTGAGTAAAACTTGAGTAAGGTCCTTAGTAACTCAGAATTTCCTTTCTATTCTTAGCCTAATGATTTCGGGAAAAGTAGGAAGTAGAGACAGGGTGTGTTCTGTGGGATAGTCATAAAATTTTGACATCAAAGACTGTTAGGAATTTTTAAAGTTGGGGTTTCAATGCCTATGTAGTGTATGTTATATTTAGAACTTTGGGGTGGTATTTTTGTAAGTTCCCAAGTTGCCATTCTCAGATGAACACGTAAAAGAAGCCAAACTGATTCTTGAAAGTATGAAATTGTCTTTTGGTCTTTATTCGTAGTCCTCTGCAACAGATAATCTGTCCAGTAAAACTATATTGAGAAGTTTAAAAGGCAAATGGGTAATGGAAATGGTCTGGCAGAGGATGCAAAAGTGGAACTACATTAATATTTCAGAGGCATCTACAAGTTGTACATACGTAACACCAACTATTAGTCTATGAGGAATGTGCAGTAACAGTCAACAGGTAATGTTTTATTTCAGAGTAGGTAGTGGTTAGTACAGGGCATTCACTACATGGGATGGTGATGGCTGTGGTGTGACTTACGCTGTTAGAACAAGGCTGTGGTGTGGCATTTTGCCAGTGGTTGAAGTGAAAACTGAAAAGTGACAACAGTATCATGCCAAAATCTGGTATTGTCCCACAGGCTTTTCATTTTATTCCAAAGGTCATAACATACCTTTTTTTTCAGCCAAATCTGTTTCAAGAAATTCCCACTTAAGGAAAAACACTTCGTGACAGAGTAAGTGCTATGCTGATCTTTTTTTAATTTTTTAAGGAATTTTCTTTGTACAGAAATAGGCTTGGAAAGTAATGTCTGTGTGCAAGAAAGTAAAATCCAGTGAAAAATGTGGCACAGTAAATGGATAAATCTTGTAGCTCAGTGGTTTGTGTCAGTGTTTTGCATGGGAGGAAATCCTATGTGACACATATCAGATAATGGAATCATTTCATATAAGGGTGCTTAGTGTATGAGGGCTTTACTGTTTGCAACACCGTACAGTGGAGTACATCAGCAGTACAGCACCAGTTTAATACTAGGCATTGAAGGCTGAGTCCTGTTTTTAGTTATTGCATCAGCAGGACTTAAAGAAGCCTTGTTCTAAAAGTAAAGGCCAGAGAGGCAGGGTTGAGAACTAGCAAATACTGAAGAGTGAGGCTTTTTGCATAAGTTGGACCAGATTCCCTTTCCATTGCTGTTTTTACGTACTGACTTGTGCTTCTTATTTAGAAAAACACACTTCACAAACCACTAGTTTTTAAAATCAGATCTATTTTTCCATCTGTCTAGCTTCTTTCACTTCATTACCTAAGTGCCTCCATCATCCTAAGTACCTAATACCTCTCATTATCTTAGTGAGTCATTTAGGGGTTGGCTATTTAATAGCATTAGTTTGTTATAAATAAATAGTAAGGCTAAAATCTACATTGGCTCTGGAAGATAGAAAGCTTTTTTAATTTCTGAGGTCTAGGTTACTTAGCAGCATATGAAACCACTCAAAAGTTTTTACAAAAAAAAACCCTGAGAGTGAAATAAATAGCAGCTTCTCAATGAGATATAATATTTGCCAATAATAAACAATAACTATAATTTATTTTTAAACTAACAGGTGCTGATGAGCAGGTAGACTAATTTAGTTCTGAGGTGGATTTCTTTCCACGTTGAACTTTTCAGCTCTGCAAGGGAAACCTTGTCCTCAAATGTGAGGAAAAATTCAGACATATTTCCTCCTAGAGAAAGAACTCATGTTGGAACAACAGGCAGGTCGAACATATCAAAGCAAGTAAAAATGTATTTCTTTTTCAACGCCCAGCCAGTTTTGTTGGCCATGCAAAATGAGGCAAAGCAATAGTCTCATTTTCCCACACTGTCATTTTGATGGTTACCACCTAATGCTATGCTATGATGAAGGAGCTGTGACCTCTGGAATTTCTGTTGTAAGATCACCAGGGTGCCTTTGGCCTTCTCCAAGGTTGGAATACCTGTGTCTACACTGCCTTGGGACTCTTCAGATATGAAGTATATTCCAATAATATTAACTTCTGCAGTTTTTATCTGTTTACAGTTCATAGAAATGCTTGCACACATTTCTGAGTGTGTCTTCTACAAGACATCCTAAATGGACACTTCTGCCTGTTCTTCTTTGGAGGACAACCTAAGCTCAAGGATGTGACTGCAGGGGGGGCATAACCACAACAAGGGGTGTACAACGAAGTCATTCATCCAGGATCTGGTGATGCTGTATGGGAATGTCAGATGGTCAGGGTCAGGTAAGCAAGCAATGCAAGTGCCTTACTAGGAGGGCTTCATGTTGAATACTACAAGGAATGATGGGAACTATAGGCAGAATAAATTTGCAAGAGCACAGCTCAGGCTTTGTGATAGACTTCTCTGAAACTCTAACTGTTCACAGATACCATGTAATCTCTTAATCTCACGTGTTTTCCAATATTAATCTCCTTTCAGTCTGAATTAGTATTGAGACCACTGAAAATGCTGCTTTAAGTTTGAGAGTTTGGGTGAGAAAAGCCCAGTTACAGTTATTTGGGAAAAAGTCTATCTTGATTGAATAGAAATTTAGAAGGTAGAGAGATCTCTGCGCCTGTGTCTTTTCTTCCTATATGTCTTACCACTTGCTTAGAGCAGGACCTAAAAGGAAAAAAAAATCTTTCCTATTGGCTATAAGAAACACTGCAGAGCTCAGACAGTGTAGTACTGTATGGGAGCACAAGGCATGCTGCATTCCAGCCTGAGCTCTCCTGGTTCCCTTCTGACTGTGTAAATACTAGTCTTTCAGGCGGGTCTGGTGCCTACCCATTTCTTCTTTTACCAAATCTGAGCTTCTCTCTTGATCAAGCAGGAGGAGAGAGTTTTGGAAAACATTTCATAAAAACTATCTACATTATGCCTCTAGCAGGCAACCATTCAGGAATGCTTCTGATCTTAACATTGCCATACCCTTCTTTCCCTTTTGCTTCTTGTTCTTTTTTTGCTATACAAAGATCATTTCTCATAACTGTGTTTCTGTAATGTTGTTTTGGTATTTTTTCCTTATTTCTACAACACTAATTCTTTTTTACCTTATTCCCTGCAAAATTCTGACCATCGATGTATCTGTCTTTGATCTACTCAGCCCCCCCCCTCACCAATACCTATTGAAATCACCGACATTTGATAAAGCATAATCTTAAAAATACAAAGTTTGCTCAAGCTTTGTAATGATCAATGGGTGATTAAAGGTCAAAGACTGCAAATGGTCTCATCTCTCTCCTCTCCTCTCCTCTCCTCTCCTCTCCTCTCCTCTCCTCTCCTCTCCTCTCCTCTCCTCTCCTCTCCTCTCCTCTCCTCTCCTCTCCTCTCCTCTCCTCTCCTCTCCTCTCCTCTCCTCTCCTCTCCTCTCCTCTCCTCTCCTCTCCTCTCCTCTCCTCTCCTCTCCTCTCCTCTCCTCTCCTCTCCTCTCCTCTCCTCTCCTCTCCTCTCCTCTCCTCTCCTCTCCTCTCCTCTCCTCTCCTCTCCTCTCCTCTCCTCTCCTCTCCTCTCCTCTCCTCTCCTCTCCTCTCCTCTCCTCTCCTCTCCTCTCCTCTCCTCTCCTCTCCTCTCCTCTCCTCTCCTCTCCTCTCCTCTCCTCTCCTCTCCTCTCCTCTCCTCTCCTCTCCTCTCCTCTCCTCTCCTCTCCTCTCCTCTCCTCTCCTCTCCTCTCCTCTCCTCTCCTCTCCTCTCCTCTCCTCTCCTCTCCTCTCCTCTCCTCTCCTCTCCTCTCCTCTCCCAGCCTCCATCCATGGAAAAGCTGTGAAGTGAACTTCATGGTATCTGCTCTGGTATGCCGGCTGACCTCTCCATATGTGCCTTTTGTCTCGCTCATTAGCACATGTAACACACAAGTCTATGGGTGTATCAGCTGGGGAAGAGGAAGGCAGAAAATGAAGAGAGATACTGGGAAATTCAGAGACCTTACAAATGGGCATGAACCTCAGGTGGGTAACAGTGGAAAAATTGCTATGGCTTGTGGGAGAAAGGCAGACACACATCCCAGCCAGTTCTGCTGCTTGAGAGACAACTAGCTTTCTGTGCTGAAAAAGCTATAGCAGGTTACTTGCCTGTTATTCAGGACTTCTTTTAGCCATTCTGTCTCTAACAGTGGCATTTCTTAGCTTTGATATCAATTTTCATCCATGTCTGTACCACAGAGGACACAAAAGTGATGACCCTTGCTTGATTTCTAGCCTTGCAATGTGGAACCACCAGAACTTATTTTACCTGTCATACTTCCTGCATTTACAGGAGAGAGAAATACTCATAGTAAAGAAAGAATTTTGATACAAGGACTGAAGAAAAACACTGTTGAATCTCCCCTCAAATTTAGTTTGAATTCATAAGCCAGTTTTCAGTTTCAAGTTTTATTAATACTATGGTTTTCAATTCTGTAATGCTACAGTTGTACAAGTCAAGAGAGTTTGGCAGTACATTTTTGGTTATTATGTATGAAATAGAGATGCCAAAAATAAGTGCAGTGAACCTCTGTGCATATTATTTAATAAAAACATTTTTTATCTCAGTGTGGGGTTTTTTTTTTCAGTATAAAGGGTAAAATTGCTGATGTATGTCTCCAGGAAAATCCACCATTTTTGTTTCTTAGCTCTTGTCCATTCAAGGGACATTATCTGAATCGGGTCCTTTTGGATTATTTCTTTAAACCATATCTATTTCTTTCATGTAGATGCAAAGATTTGAAAGGAACAACACCAAAGATGGAATCAGCATTTTGAGAATGCATGAAATAGTCCTTTTATTGTTTAATATCCCCAGAGTATTCAGATGTGGTTACTTACTCTTTTGTCAGAAATGTCTAGGGAGTTGGGAAGCTGACTCTCTTATGACTGGGAGCATGAACCAAAGTATTGCTCCCAATAAGTTACATCTGAAGCATTTACTGGAAATTAGCCTCTCTTGGATACTACAGAACGCTGCAGCCTTGCAGTGCCCATGCTATAGAAAGTAATTCATATATCAAACACTCAGTAATCCCAATGAGGATGTGATGTGTGAAAGTGGTCTGGGAAGACGGGATGTTTTTTTCTGCTCACTGTGCCTAACAATGCTGAAATGTTTTTTCCCTGTCCATTTACTTTAACAATGTGCCATTCTGTACCTCATAAGCACTTAATTTATTCCAACTCTTTGGCCTGACCTGTAATCCCCGCTCTCCTTACCCATCTGACCCATCTGTGTTTCATTTCCCACTCATCAGCATCCAAAGAGCTAGGCCCAGGCCCCGTTTGGAGCCATTAGACAGAGATTGGCACTGTTCCCTCTTCCTGCACCACATCCTCTGCTGAAAAAAAATGACCATCAGATCAGAGAACAGAGCCTGCTTTGTCCCCAGCAACCAAGATCTGGAAGCACTTTCAATCATTTGCACTCTATACCCACTCAAACGCATTAATGTGATCAACATTGGGCCTGTTGTGGGCATTTTTTTTCCAGCAAATAGCTTGCTAACATTCCAGGCATGTACTTCCCTGAAAACAAGACCGAGACAGGGCCCTGAATATTCAATTGGAAAATCACCAAGAGCAAGAGCTTAGCTTGGCACGGCTGGTGTTGATTCTTAATAAGTGACTTCCTAAAGCTGAGGCATGGGGCTTACAGCTTCAATGACTTGTTTGAAAAATATTTTGTAGGTGCCTCATACCACTTTATTTCCTGTGGTATGCGTCATATTGTGAGCTATTCTGAGCCAGGCTGTTTAAGCACACTAACATTTTTTTCCAAGATTGCGGTGTTTAACTAAAAATGGGCTTATACAAGATGAGCTCATAGCTATTAGTGCTGATGTAGTTTTAACTACTTGGATACCAATAGCCCGAGGCCTAAAACCTGCTGAACACGGGGAGGGGGGAACCCTAAGCAAAAACCATCCTTCATGGTCGTTTAAGGCTTCGCGAAGACAAGGCAACAGGGAAAATATTTCAAAAGTCAGATTTTGTTCCTGGAGGATCTTTGCTATACTATGTACCTTTTGATCTCATTACAAAGTCTTGCTATTGGAAGTTTTACAGATATGAACAGCTGAAGTGATTTCAGACAGATAAATTAATTTCTTTAATGCTTCTGTCTGTGCTGCGTGTATTGCATCCAGCAAAAGCAGCTTGCTTATACGTAGTTCTCTAGTGCAGCTGGACAGACTAGGCACATCCTAATGTTTTATTCATTTGAACGGGTCTTTCACTGACACAGCTACCATGACAAGGCAAGTTTGACTGTGCTGAAGGGGGTCAGCAAAGATTTTTGTCAAGGCGCTCCATTGTAGAGGAGGGTGTCTGGCTGTCACAGCGCTATTGTTCACTGATGCTTTCTTGTACAATTCCCCATTCTCCCAGCTGAGAGAAGATGGCAGCATTTTGCATACGACACTTGAAATGTCAAGGGGTGGGAGTTTTGGAGCATACCTTGGTGTCCAAAGAGGAATATGAACAACTCTGTGAGACACCTCATGGAAGCCTAAGTGCCTCATTTCAAGGCTCATTTTAGAGAAACTGCACTTGCTTGGATCATAACAGGTTGTGTAAGGTATAAAGGTCTGAAAAAATTTAAAATTAAAGAGTTGGATAGTTATATGAAATGTTTAATCTGTTCATTTTCAAGCCAAAAGCTGCATTCTGGACTTGTTCTTCATGTAGAAGTTTGATGTAGAAGAGATGAAATGGAAATAATCACAGGAAAGAAAATGGGAATAATTTTCAGTTTTCCAAAATACTCTATGTATGGAGTAAGAAAAACAAGAAAGGCAATGACTTGCAAATTACAGATAGCATGATCACTTCTTAAATACAAATTATTTAAGAGACAGGGATTCAGCTGTAGGATAGCTTATATAAAAGTAGATTTACACGTACACAATTTAATTTCATTCAACCTCTTTTTTCTGTATTTCAATGAAAAATAACTCAGACAGGTTTTACAGCTCAAAATGTCAACAGGACTGCTTTACTATTTGCATTAAAAGACCTATGTAAAAAATTTGTTGTTGAGATTGCTTTTGTTATGAATGGATACATGTGAGTTGAATTCAGAAACTTACCTAACAAGGAGTCTAGTAGTTTCTTCTTGGATTACCTAAAAAAAAAAACAAAACAAAAAGACTTCCATATAATTCTAGTAATTCTGCTTATCCTTTTCTGTGGATTCCATGGTAGTTTATGGCACCGGGTTAAAGTAATAGCACTTTCTGACAGTGTTCAAGTGTGCATGTTTGTGTTTGCACATCTGAGTCTTAACTATATAGAGACACAAACCTAGATTCTGTCAGAAATGTGCATAAGTCAATGATTATGCTACTCCCCCCTCTAATCTCTATAAATAACTTCTCTTTGAAGTAGGTTAAGTTCTGAGTGGAGCATTGTTTCAGCTATAGCTACCCACAAACTCCCTGCAAAGGAAATTTCAAAGCCTCAAATTCTTCTTATAATACACTATGCTTATTACAAATTGGTTTTTATTACAGAAAATAAGCTTCCCAATTTAGCAAAGTAATGGGAAGAGAATGCATGTAATAGAATGTCATAATAACAAACTGTGATCAATCACGGTATTTCATGGTAAATCTAGTAAAGCTAGTGGTGTCTGCCCAGTGGTGCTGAAGTTCTGCCCTCACGATGTTTGAGTTGATTTGAGTTTTCCCCTTATTTGGCCCCATAACAGAGCTTTAATGTTTAACATGGGCATAAATTCACTGTAGCCCTCAAGTGAAGACTATATTTGAGAACTGAATAGAATGCTTGAATTTACTCTCCAGATTTTTCTTCCATGATCAAGTAAAGTTCCATGTAACTTTCCTTCCCAGCATAGTGCACACAAAAAATCTCAGGAAACAGCAGGGCTTAATTAAGACCCTGGTTTATAGTTTCACCTGAAAAAATAAGTTTTAAAAATCATATATGTTTGGCTGTGCAGATTTTTTAGTCAATAAATTCTTGCTAATTAATCACATTAACAGCACTCCTTAAAAGTTGAAACAAAATCACAAAACAAACCAAATACCCCATAAATATCATGTATAAAGAACCATTCACCAGTGCATAAACTGTATGTCTAAAAACATTTACAGGTATTTATTCTCTATTTCTTTCTTTTTCATTATTTTCTTTTTTTCCCCTCTTTATTGTCTCTTTTTACTTTCTTCTTCTTCTTCTTTTAACTTCTTCTGCTGCTTTTCTTTTTCTTTTTCTTTTTCTTTTTCTTTTTCTTTTTCTTTTTCTTTTTCTTTTTCTTTTTCTTTTTCTTTTTCTTTTTCTTTTTCTTTTTCTTTTTCTTTTTCTTTTTCTTTTTCTTTTTCTTTTTCTTAAGCAACTGGCCTGCTACAGCCTGATGGTGCTGTTGTGGATAAATGTGGATCTGCTGCCAGTGCAGAAAGGGTAACAGCATGTGGGTGTGCAGAACTGAATGGTGTGAGCACAGCTATGGATATTTTTTGTGTGCCCTGGAAATGATGCTGAACTGAACAAAATCTGAATCATTCCTGGGCATGTGGCAGCATCTGTAAACGTAATATTTTAGATATTTTGTGATTTGTGACTTAATCACAGTTGGTCTCTAGAGATGATTGCTCAACATTTTCACGCGTACCAAAACATTCTGCTGGCTTTTTACCAAATTTTGTCTTTCATGCAGATGTTAAAAATGGGTCAGAACTCAAGATGTGAGGCAAAACTTGAGGCTGAAGTGGAACAGAGGTCTGTCTGGTCAAACACAAGATTCTACAAATGGTGAATGAGCAGACAACTGGGGAATATGGGTAATTTGTGCCAGAATGGAAGGCATTCATGTTAATGGTGGATCACCAATAAGGTCCTGTATTAATTACTTTGTGTGGGGGAGATATTAATATAATATTACAGAGGTATCTGCACAGGCTAGGTCAATGGGCTGAGATCAACGGTAAGAGGTTTAACAAGACCAAATGACGAGTCCTGCACTTGGGACACAACAGCCCCGTGAAGCACTGCAGGCTTGGAGAAGAGTGGATAGAAAGCTGCCTGGCAGAGAAGGACCTGGAGGTGTTGGTTGACAGGCAGCTGAATATGAGTCAGCACTGAGCCAAAGTAGCCAAGAAAGCCAATAGCATCTTGTTAGAACCAGTGCGGCCATCAGGACCAGGGAAGGGATTCAGCCCCTGTACTCAGCAGTGGTGAGGTCACACCCTGAATCCTGTGTTCAGTTTGGGGTTCCTCACTACAAGAAAGACAATGAGGTGCTGCAGCATGCACAGAGAAGAGCAATGAAGCTGGTGGAGGGGCTGGAGAACAAGCCTTATGAGGAGCAGATAAGGGAACTGGAGTTGTTTAGCTTAGAAAAAAGAGTCTGAGGGGAGACCTTACCACTCTCTGCAACTGCCTGAAAGGAGATTGTAGTATTGGTCTCTTCTCCCAAGACACAGGTGACAGGACGACAGGGAATGGCCTCATGTTGCACCAGGGTAGGTTTAGATTAGACATCAGCAAAAATGTCTTCACTGAAAGGCTTATCAGGCATTGGAACAAGCTGCCAAAGAGATCATTTGCATGCCACATGGCAAAACGAATGAATGGTTTTATATGAATGTATAATTTAAATTAAGTCAACGAATGGATGGATGCTACATGTCAGTGAGATATATGTAGATCTATAAACAGAAAATTGAAAGAACATGTTTTCAGCTTGAGCAGTGTAATTAGGTATGTCATGTAATTAAAAAGTGAACATTTAGTTTATTTTGACAAGACCTTTAAAAATTTCGTAACAAAGGGGGTTTTATGCAACTAGGAATTTTGAAACAAGCAAAAAAGTAGGAAAAAATAAACATCTGAAGAGAATTTTACTTCTTTATTTTGAATAGTATCTTTTTAAGATGAGTAACTAGGGAATCACTTTATTTTGAAATATGTGTAAAATCCTTAGAATGTAAGCAATATTGATTATTATTCAAGCTATTGTATTATCATTTAGATTAAAGCTGAGATCTGAACACCTGGCTGAAAGCTGGTAATTGAGACACCTGGATTCTTTCCATAATTGTGCTCCTTTCAAACTTTTAGTTAAAAAAAAATATTGACACTTATTTTTCTCCTGTTTATTTACTTATTTTTAAGATAAATCACACTATTGAGATTTTTTTTTTCAAAAACAAGGGTGAACAACGTCTGATGACTTTAATATAGATGTTTTTATCAGTTCTACAGCTGATAAAACTTGAGCAATTTAGACTTCTATAGACACTTTCACTAATTTTATTAACTTATTTCCACTTCTACTATAAATAGCAACCTTGAAGTACTCTCTTGAAAATACATATCCTATGGCAAGTTCCATAGCTGTGAGCTCATTCACTCCAGGATCTGTAATAGTTAGACTCTTCTCAAACACCCAAAGCTGCTGACCTGAACAATACTTACTGATGTAACATGGAAAGCAGACCACTTCTTCAGATAATGAGAATACATGGGGACTAAAGGCTTACAAAAGAGATATTTAAAATATAAAACAAGATGAAATAAAAAAAAAATCACACTCAAGCTATTTTAAGAAAAAAGTATGAACTTTGGAAGAAAGAAGAAAATGATTTGGGTGGTTTTAGGTTGAGACATGGCCAGATTCTGACAGGTGTAAACTGGGATAACTTTGTGGAATATTGGCTTAGAATGAGTCTCTGGCTTGGGCTATGCATAACTGAACATACAGACATAGCTTTGGTTAATGTATCTGAGCCTGCAGTATTGCTTAGGGGAACAAAATAAATGGCTTCGGATTTAATCATTAGTTTTTCGCTTTCTGGTTTCAGCATTATGTTTGAGCTTTGACCAAACTTATTTTTTTCTTTCCATGAATTGGGAGTGACATTTCACTGCAAAAAAGAGTAAAAATAAGACAGATACGTTAACATCTTGTAGTTTTTTGTTCACAAAGTTCTAGAATAGATCTAGAAAATACTCTAGTTAGGCATTGCATAGAGGGGATGTATTGACACAGTATTGTACTTACATAACTAGTACAATTTTTTTATATTACAGAGAGCAAGATCTGACTTGCATTTTTGTATCTTTGGGGAAAATATTGTGAGGACAGGAATGGGATCTACAGATACAGAAGGAAAATAAAGATATTGTCTTACATAGCAAATACTATGGCTTTTGGAGGATTCTGCTCCTTTTTATTTTGTTGATTTAAAGGAGTTATGAAGGAAAAAGATGATATGTGCCAGATTTGTTTAGCAAAACAGGTCATCAGTCTTTGATCATGCAATGGATTCTCGTGTCATATATATGTTTTATTTTTTATTAGTTAAGATTAATCTTTATTAAAATATACACAGGTTCAACATAAGAAACTCAGAGAAGTCTTTTGCAGTTTTCTGTTTTTCAGAGGGAGTGGAGAGAAAAAAGAAACATCATATTTGGAACCTATTTTATTTTTAAGATTGCCAGATAAAATGTAAGTGTATTCCTTCATGTGCTTTTGTTGGAGGTTTTTTGGCAAAAAATATCCTTTTTATAAAATATAAAAATTATATTTTATAGATTGTGAAGAATTGTCCTTGGATAGGCTTAATAGGATCAGAGTTACAAAAGAATTAAACAGAGAAGAGAAAAAATATCTTTTACCTATCATAAATGGGAGCTTTTCATTCATATCTCGCGTGAAGCAACAACTGCCATTTTTTCATTCTGAAAAAGAGAGGGATGATGGCTAAAAGTGGCTGAAATTTTATTATTTTTTTTTTACTGAGAAAAATGACCCTTAACCCAATATTTTGATGACAGCATTTGTTCCTCCTAACAAAGGGGAAATTTGTGATCACAAGCACCTTCCCCAAGGAATGATATGGAACACAGGTTGTGTTATAAATGAATGAAATAATGATAAAATTAGCACAAGTGATCAGCTATTCACACAGAAAATTAGCAATGGAAAGATGCTACCATAGAAAGTTCTTTTTATATCAGAGGTGCATCAGGCATACAGGGACACTTACCATTACCCTAAATGAAGTGTGTCTATCTACTATCTCCCTGCAATCAACATACACAGGATGTAAATCTGTTTTACTCTAAAATATTCTCTGGGTGATCTTGGGAACATTACCAAACCGGGCATAAACCAGAGCTATAGCATTTGGCAAGAAAATAACAGATTAGTTGACTTAGGGCAACTTACGGTTCTCCCTCTTCCCTTTTATATGTAATCATAAAGGAAGATAAATTACTTCCTGCCTACATTTTTTTACTGGAGTAGCTAGATGAATTTACTCTGGGAATTCAGAAAAAAATGTAAAGAATGACCAACATTTTTCCATACCTTCGCACAAAATAATACATTAAAGACAAAACACTCCATTTACTATAACAGCAGTTGGGACATTTTTGACACAGCCAGGAAACTGTGAGCTGAGTTTCTCCTGGAACATTTGCTATGACTTCTTGCAGGTAACATTATTAAAGGGCCCTTAATAAAAGTTACTTTGCACCTTAGTTGGGGTGATGCCAGTCATTCTTAAGGCTTTCATTTCTCATAGTTGGGATGATGACAGTCATTCTTAAGGCTTTCTTGTCTTATAGGAGGAACACAAATGGTAGCTAAAAAGTATGTAGATGGACCTTAAAGATATAGATAGCCTGGGACCAGGGTGTGAAGATGGCAGCAGGGAAAATGAGAAAACATCACAGAGGATAGGCATCTAAATGGAGCAGGAGAAAAAAGGGAGGAAAGGGACAATTTATTCTTTGCACATTTTGTTCCCAGCCAATTTATGCTGTGGTCTATGATGCTTTAAAGGCATTACTGTCTTCCTTGCTCTTCACCGGCACCTACCAGATCAAGGAATCCTCTAAGAAGTTACAAAGCCCTTGAAACCATCTTCCCCTTCAGTCACTGGGCACTCACTCAATCCACCTGAAGCTTCTTCCAGCCTCCTGGAGTTTCCACAATATATTACTCTCTCATGCTGATCATGCTAGTGGAAACCTGCATCTGTAGTTGATAAGCAACATCAATGGCATCGTCAAAATAGTGGATATAGTGCAAAATTGCACCTGCATGTGTACTAGCCTCTGCTCTTTCTACACATCTTCTCCTCAGACATTTAGGTCTCCCTTGAAGAGGAATCCTTCCTATTATCTTCCTATGATTAAGGTTCATCTTTCTATGGCTTATGAAGAGACAGAAGCAATTTTTTGCTGCAAAATCTTTTAAGACTGTATCCATACTTAACCAATGTAGAGTCCTTCTTGATAGGTCTGCCCTCTCTACTGCATTTAGTAGAACTTTGCAATTCTTGTTCTAAGCCCTAGACAACATGGAACTAGAATTACACCCAACTCAGGCATTGAATGCAGACTGAGGCATGGGGGGACAAATGTAGGCTAAGAAATCCAAGCATTAACTAACCTACATGACCCAATGAATACAATTGATGTAACATGCTATTCACCAACATATAGACTCAAAACAGAAACAAATACTTTGGATATTTTTCTACACTGCTAAGAAGGTAATACTGTTCAAATGGATTAGATAGAGGTATGTTTGGCTGGTTAGACTTACAAGCTGAAATTACAGCAGAAATACTTTTTAGGTAAAGTTGTTTGCAAACTATATCAGTGCACTGATATAGTGAAGGATAGGGGCAGTGAACAAAATCTTGCACTTTGAAGGCCAGGATCTGGCCTTAGTTTTCCGGTTGCATTGGCTAAATTTTGGGTAAAGAGGCTCTCTACCCTCAAGCAGATCCATACTTCCTCCCAGTTTAGTGGCATCTGCGAACTTACCAGGGGCACATTCAATCCCATCATCCAGGTCATCGTTAAAGATATTGAACATAACTGGACCCAGCACTGAGCCCTGGGGAGCACCACTTGTGACCAGCCTCAAGCTGCATTTAACTCCATTTACCACCACTCTTTGGGCCTGGCCATCCAGGCAGAGGGTATGCCTGCCGAGGTCAGTGGCAGCCGGTTTCTCAAGCAGAATGCTGTGAGAAACAATGTCAAGTCTTTACTAAAGTCCAAGTACACTCCCAGCCTTTTCCTCATCCATCAAGCACGTAACCTTGGCATAGAAGGCGATCAGGTTAGTCAGGCAGGACCTGCCTTTCATAAGCCCATGCTGACTGGGCCTGATCACCCGGTTGTCTTGTGTGTACTTTGTGATAACACTCAAAATTACCTGCTCCATGATCTTCCCCGGCACCAAGGTCAGACTGACAGCCTTGTAGGTCCCTGGATCCTCCCCGTGACATTTCTTGTAAATGGGTGTAACATTTGACAATCTCCAGTCAAGTGGAACTTCCTCGGTCAGCCTGGGGATGGTGAGATCCAGATGTGCACAAAATATTTACATGTACAAAATGCAACACATGCACAACTGCACACATATGCATGGACAGATATAGCGTATACATACTCCACATATATACCCCATCACTCTTACTTGTGTATGTGAGTTTCTGTATGGTATGTAGCCATTCTGAACCCATGTCTTCGGTGAGAGCAAAGGCACGCTCCAAGAAAGCAGAAATCAAGATAGCTGGAGGGCAAAGACCAAAAATATGCTGTGATATGTATCAAAAGAGGAAGGCTACATGTAGTGTCAAAAAATGGTCATAGAGCAATACTTGATAGCGTTTGTGAAGGACTAGATGGCAGTTCTTGCTATATGTATGGCATCAATACTCTGATGCATCCTAGCTGGTTACTGAATTATGAGTAAACCTTGAAAGATTATTTCTATCACCTAATAGACTTCATGACATGGTTCTTTGCTCAAATGCTATTCCAGATACCTAGACAGGGGATCAGAACTGACTCTCAGGGTGGGGACAGTCACCTGAGGGAAAGGGGGCTGCTGGGTGGGTTCTCTCAGTTAGGAGCCTTGAACATAATAATTCACTCCTGTACTCTTCATCTAAAGATCAGAGTAATTTCCTGCCTCTCTTTGCTCTATTGTTTCCATTGGTGGCTAGGAAAAAGAAAGCAGGTAGTGGCATTTGCCACTGATGTTGTGGTAAATAAAAAGAGTGAATCCACTCCAGTGGATCTGTCCAAACTAGACATGGATAATTCCTATTTTTCTACATTTATTCTCAGTAACAGTGAGAATTATGTTTGTTAACAGTACAGGTACTTTTTTTTTTCCCAGGAAGTTAATTTAAATTTTCATTTTCGCTTTACACTTATTTTCTGTTTAAAAAAGCCTGCCGGGTATGCCCTGATGTAATTTTATGAAAAGACCAAGCTCAGAAAATTCATGTAAGAAACTAATTTTTGTGCTCTGTATGCAGTTTAGCACTTTAAAAATGTGTTTTCAAGTCTGAAAACATACTGCACCTGACTGGCCACACCTTATTTTTTGTGCTGACAAATATGCCTGATCAATAAATTTATAAAATACCTTCACAATAATATTCCATTAAATTTTGTGTAAATTTAAATTACTGCAGTATGCAAAGCAACAAAGAATTAGGTACCTTGTCTACTGATCTGAGCATCTGATATGAGCATGTTTTGCATTAAAGACCATCATTAAAACTTTTCTTCTTCCTTTGTCATCACTTACATACCATTTTTCATCAGTAATTTTGAAATCATCCTCCTATACAACATCTCTCTTACAAAGTCTGCAAATGGAAAGGGGTAAATGACAGACAATAATCACATGTTTATAAATTTAGATTGGATATTTGTTGTACTAGCTCTGAGCACAACTGAAGGTACTAGAGTCTAATTCGCAAACATTGACAAGAATTTCAGCAGTGACTTGACTTGGAAAAAAAAATATTAGGCTTAAAAAGGAACTTTTAAAACTAGGATGAGTGGAAAAACATACAAGTTTGGAAAAGAAGATGGAAGGAAGAAGAAAAATATGTAACAGATAAGTCTGTAATTGTATGAAACAGAGACAGTATGGCATCACCTAGCTCACCCTCCTTCAGTCAAGTAAGATTTCACAAAACTTCCTGAATGACTCTAAAACTTCACAGGAAAATTTTCTTGAAGCAACATCAATATTACAGAACACATCAGGAAGTCTGTAAACTTGTTAAAATGTTAAGAAAGACATAGCTGTTAAAAGAGCAGTTCTTAAATCAGCTCCCAGGTGGAATGTGAAAAAAAACCTCCTAAAGGTTCAAAGTAACACTGTTGCATTGAAAGCTGATGTTGCTCAGTTCATTTAGAAAATACTATAAACTACTTTACTATGGGAATTTGGTAAAGAAATATTTCATTAATAGGAAAGATTGGACTGTGCACTACAAATAAAGTGATGTTTACATAATTTTGAAAGATCTTTCAAAGATTCAATATCTTTCTGCTGTGACTTAGTGTCACTGCTGTGAGCTTAGTGTCGTCCGCAAACTTGCTAAGGGTGCACTCGATGCCTTCGTCTTCATCAATGATCTGGATGAAGGCATCGAGTGCACCTGTAGCAAGTTTGCGGACGACACTAAGCTGGGTGGAAGTGTCGATCTGCTGGAGGGTAGGGAGGCTCTGCAAAGGGATCTGAACAGGCTGGACCGCTGGGCTGAGGCCAATGGCATGAGGTTTAACAAGGCCAAATGCCGGGTCCTGCACTTGGGGCACAACAACCCTATGCAGTGCTACAGACTAGGAGAAATCTGTCTAGAAAGCTGCCTGGAGGAGAGGGACCTGGGTGTGTTGGTTGACAACCGACTGAATATGAGCCAGCAGTGTGCCCAGGTGGCCAAGAAGGCCAATGGCATCTTGGCTTGGATCAGAAACGGCGTGACCAGCAGGTCCAGGGAGGTTATCCTCCCTCTGTACTCGGCACTGGTGAGACCGCTCCTTGAATCCTGTGTTCAGTTCTGGGCCCCTCACCACAAGAAGGATGTTGAGGCTCTGGAACGAGTCCAGAGAAGAGCAACGAAGCTGGTGAAGGGGCTGGAGAACAGGCCTTATGAGGAGCGGCTGAGAGAGCTGGGGTTGTTTAGCCTGGAGAAGAGGAGGCTGAGGGGAGACCTCATTGCTCTCTACAACTACCTGAAAGGAGGTTGTAGAGAGGAGGGTGCTGGCCTCTTCTTCCAAGTGACAGGGGACAGGACGAGAGGAAATGGCCTCAAGCTCCACCAGGGGAGGTTTAGGCTAGACGTTAGGAAAAAATTCTTTACAGAAAGGGTCATTGGGCACTGGAACAGGCTGCCCAGGGAGGTGGTTGAGTCACCTTCCCTGGAGGTGTTTAAGGGACGGCTGGATGAGGTGCTGAGGGATATGGTTTAGTGTTTGATGGGAACGGTTGTACTCGATGATCCGGTGGGTCTCTTCCAACCTGGTTATTCTGTGATTCTGTGATTCTGTGATTCTGTGACTTAATACATCATATTAAACGTGCCATTTTTAATAAAATGAAAATGTCATAATTAAGTAATTACATTGTTGGGAAAAATACTTACACTTTGGACAGGTACAGAATTAGCTCTTTAGTTATTCCTGAGGCTTCTTTGTTTTAAACAAAAGCTTTCGCACTAAAACGCGTTCCCCTAGGGGTGGTTGTCAGCATACATCAAATTTAGTCTAAGACCAAATTCTGTGAGGCTTATAAAAGATCAAGTTTTAGGGTAGCTAAAGAATCCATTTAATTTCAAATAAAACTGCCCATGTTCATTTATGCCTGAGTAATTTCGTATTAGGATGCAATATGAATGTTCCTTCATTTCAAAGTTCAACTGTTGTCGTGTTTATGGCTTTTAGGTGATTCAGTTTTTCTCCAGAATGTTGAAGGAAACTTTTTTTACCTTTGTAACAGCTGATACAAGAATAGCCTGAATAGGTTTCCTCATGATTTCCTCTACTTCTTGATTTGTGATCATTGTTTCCTTTGCAGAAACATTGCTAAATTAACTCCCGATGTTCTACAGCTAGGACAACAGGTGAGACATTCGGGCTTTAGCGCACACCTTGTTTTGTACTGAGCCCATAATTTCAGAGGGTTTGGCTGTCAGCTGCACCTTTCGCGTTAGTTTTGAGATTAGAATGGAACTAACTTAGACCTTCAAGCACTACACAAAAGGTGATGCAGATTTCCGATGACTCTATTGCCCCACAAGAGAGTCAGAGATCCTGAAGAACAATGAGTCTGAAGAGGACTGTAGGCTTGCTGGTGTGTTGTGGGAACCATTGCGTAGCCAACCAGCACAGTCCAACTGATGTAACTGGAAAAAGAAACAATTTGTATGTAAAAGTGTAGAACTGCAGAGAGAAGTATTTTATAACAGAATGGGTTCAAATTAAATATTTAGATTTAGATATATATGGAATATATAGAGTATGCATAAGTATTACCAGATAGATTCGGTAGTCTGGATTTTGTAAAGCTCTTTTTTGTTTTAAATACATGAAAATGAAGAGTTTGCAAGATAAAAATACATGAAATTCTGATGGAAAGGGAAATTTTTTTTCCATCTATAGTTTCTACAGTTACCTCTTGACTGGAAACAGTAAAAGGGAACTTTGGAAGTAGTAGAAAAAAAAAAAAAACTTGTTCAGGGAAAGGAGAGAGGAAAATTCAGGGAAAGAAAGATGAAGTATATATCCCTGCATGTAAATACTAATGAGACTTAAATTTAAGCTCCACTAAAGGAGATTTAAGATTCACTGTGACAATTTTTCATAGATCTTTTAAGAGAGCATTCTTTGTGCAGCATCATAGATTAGTGTAATGAATAAAAGAGTAAACAAGATACATCAGCAATTGTTTTAAGACAACATTTATGTGTAGTCATCTTTTTAGTGCCATGGTTAATTTGATCTAATATCTGTGACTTTCTCTTTGTTTAGGATAATACACAGAGTAACCTTGTTCACTTGAGTTGAGTGGGGAAAAAACCCTGCAAAATATTTTTGTAACTTGAATGAATAGACATCTAAGGTTTCTTTTGCACTGTTTAACAAAATCAAGAGAACAAAATTTGCCTTGAAATTTTGATATACACCTCACAGTACAAGAGCTGCAGCTCATAAAGAAATTGTGATTGAAAGATTTAACTTCTGGAAGAATTCCATGTTGATAAAGTGGCTAGATAAGAGGGGATGGAATAGCATACAGTAGAAATAGGTTCTTATGCTTTTTGCAAATGGCATTCTTTTGTTCATTGTGTAAAATATTCTAAGAGAAAGGTTCAGTGTACATATTAATTGATGGGATTTGGGAGCAGCAGATATGAAACCCACACACATTACCTCTGATTGGCTCAGGAATCAAGTTTAATGGAGTATAACAATATAATTATATAATGCTTTCTTTCTAGGTCATCTGAGGAACTCATGGATAGAACACAGTTTGAAATGTGTGCAGAAAAATAACAGGCTTGACTCTGTGAGATGTTGTCCCGATAGGTAACACATTGGGAAGCAGGTCTGTTGTATAAGAAAAAGAGGATTGGGTCCCATTGCTCTTTTTGTCCTTGCAGCAAAGATGTTTGTTTGCAGTATTAGTTCAAGAACAGGTTGGCTTTAAGGTGAGGAAGTCCTTTTAGCTCCATCTAGCTAAAAGTTCTGTCAAAGCGGAACAATTAATCTAATAAAAAAATACGTTTTCCTACAAATCTTGCTCAAAGTGATAAAAACATTTCTTCTGTTAAACCCTGGTGTGCTTTTCATTCAGGAAAATGCTTAGGTTTACACTGTAATCTGTCACTTTTCAGGCGAAGACCTAACATCATGACTAACTTTAAGCACATGCTTATTATATTCATTGATTTGACAAGGAGGAACACACATTTCAAATTAAGAATATGTTTAAGCACTGTCCTGCAGGGAGATACATTCCAGAAGTGGAGCAATGATAATCACTGTTAGATTAAGTTGAATATGGCTATCTACACACACACACACACACACACACACAAGTCCTTTATTACTTCATCCCTCTGAATTCCAATAGTCCTAAAAGGTATTGCTGTTTTTTATCAGTTTGACCTTATTTTACACATGTATAAAGCTTACCATGGCAGTCTTGATAATCCATTTTATGGTCCCATTTTATGGTCACAAGATTCACTTGTGAAAGCTGGAATAAACAGAAATTTGGTTAGTACGGGAGGGTTAGGAAGTGTTTACATGGTCTGCAATTGTGGTCATCTGTATGCAGCCAAAGGGGAACCTCTAATTTTCTAGTTATGTAATTGAATTTTTAACTGGTGCACACAGAAAAGCCCTTTTTTTTTTTTTTTCCCCCTGAGAGAAACTAACTCTAATTATAATGTGTGCAGGCTGCAACATTTAAATAAGCTAATAGCAGTCTATTCTTGACATTTCCTCTTCTAGGGAAAAAAAAAATACCCAAACCAAACCAAATCCCCTCTCTCCCAAACCTGTAGGAAAAACTTAATGTTTTATGAAGAAATTGCTTCCTACAATCAAAATTGCCTTGTGATTAGTCAAGGAATTTGCGTCTAGGAGGTATAGTAATGATTTTAAAAGACAACCAGATGAATGTTTCATTTAGCATTTTCTGGTTTTTTCCTCATTTCAGTAATTGTAGCATGTGTTCTTTTCATACAAATTGACAATGACTAACAAGCTTTTGAGAAACTGAAAAGCAGTAGACATTCTTGGCTTGGAATACTGCCATGGAATTGTCCCAGGTATATTACCTTCTTTTAAATTGCACTTTGCTGATGGGTCTCATCTAAAACAAAGGGGACAGAAAAACTATTTGTGGTATCATCCATAATATTATATTAAGATCTCTCTGAATACTCACAAAGAGATGAGCTGTGCTTCAAGGACTCTGTAAATTGAAGTCAATCACAAATAAAGAAAAATGCTAGAAGGATGGAACATGATCTGGGGATTAATTTTGTCTTGCTTGGCAATAAAGATTGTGAAATGTGCTAGAGCAAGCAACGTCAATAAGAAATGACATTTTGCCTCTAATGTTAAAAATGAAACAATAATTCCTAACCTTTTCCTTCTAAGGAAACGTAGCCACTGCAATATGGATTTACGGATAAGTGGTGTTTTTCCAGGCCATCTGCGTTTACATGCTGTTCTTCATTAGGAAATGATTTTACGGTACCCAGACCTATCGTCCCTTAAACCGTGTGTAGGAGGTCTCTTCACACACAGGCCCCTAAGAGCCTTCTTTATTGACCTCTCAGGCCTCTGTCTGTTTTATAGACAGCCAGACTGTTATGGGATGCTTTTTTGTTGCAGCAGTAATGCACAGAAGCAGCCTCATGGACATTAATTTAAATGTGATTTAGAGGGTGGGATGGGAAACACCATCAGCTATACTATACTTCAGATTCAGTCTAGTTTAATATGAATGTTTGTAACTGCTTCACAGGGAGAGGCATGATGAAAATGTACTTCCTTTTTCTCTGTATCTGGCCCTTCCTGGATATATCCCATTCCCAGCTTCCTCTCTGACATTAGTGGACAGGACCACTGGGTTCTTGCTTTTGGACCATGAGAGTCTGGTCATATGGGGAAATAAATAAACCTCTTCCTGTTCACAAGCTGTTGCAAATCTTCATAGAAAGGCTGGGTTCATGGAAGCCAGAAGGTTTCTTCCCAGTGTTCCACAGAATGATGCCATCAGAGGCAAATGTGTTTATGAAGTGTATAAAACCATGCCTTGGCATTGTCACAGAGAGTGTAGAGAAAAGAGGAACATGGTCAGAGTTGGCTGCCAGACAAATGATTGTTCCTATCTTACAGTAAGAAAGTCACAGTATTCAATTTCAGTACACTCAAACATAACTATATTATCTTCTTGCAAATATGGTGAATGCATTTGGATGCTTATCTCGGTATGCACCAATGTCTCCTGCAATTCACACGGGAATGAATCTAAAGTTCACTAAAATCTATGTGTTGCTTTCTTTGATCTATGAATCAGATCTCCAAAGAATACTGGTGAGGTGAACTTTTAAAGTTCTGAACTCGTCTCATTTAAAAACAAAAATATTTCTCCATTTTCATGGAAGCCTACCTTCTTGCTATTTCTAGAAATCATTCTGAGGTCCTGGAAGAAGTAGTATAGTTTGGGATTCTGTTAATTTTCATTCTGCTTGGACTGACCTGTATCAAAGATTCTGTTGACAGCCGTCTTTTTTTATAGCATTTCTGTTTACAGGTTATCAAACATGTAATTCAAATTATCCAGAGTTTATAAGCAGTATTCTCAAGTATTTGATAAACCTGACCCTGTGGGAATATCTGTAAAGTCTTTTGAATAATTTACTGGAAAAAGCAAGACCATTTGCATCCTGAGGCTAATTTGTCTACTATTACAGATAAGGTTTCTGCCATATATTGATCAGGAAACAAAGGAACTAGGGTAAGTAAGTGCATAAAAACAAGAGAATAAATAAATAAACAAATATTAATTATATATGAATGGAAAATGGTATGCTTTCATCTAGAGAACTAATGTAATTATCAAATAATCTTAAAGAGGAAATAAGATTGAAAGTAAGCAGGAAGAAACAAAAATTTTGGCTTAGGTCGTCAGACATACTTAAGCATGTTCATCAGTTGCTCTGTAGTCTTTACCTATATATTTGCCTATGCTGGTTTTGGCTGAAGTAGAGTTAATTTTCTTCAGTGTAGCTAGTGTAGTGTTATGTTTTGGATTTGTGTTGAAAACGGTGTTGTTATTACAGGGATATTTTACTTATTGCTCAGCAATGCTTCAACAGAGTCAAGGTTTTTTCTGTTTCTCACCCCACCAGTGAGTAGGCAGGGGGTGCACAAGAAGCTGGGAGGGAGCACAGCTGGGACAGCTGACCTCAGCTCACCAAAGGAATATTCCATATCATATGATGTCATACTCAGCATATAAAGCTGCTTGTGTGGTTTTTGCTTTACCTGTTAAATTTGTCTTTACCTCAACCCATGAGTTTTCTTACTTTTACTCTTCCGATTCTCTATGCCATCTTGCTTTGAAGGACTGAGCAAGTGGTTGTGGGGTGCTTAGTTGCCAGCTGGTGTTAAAACACAACATTGCCTAAGGTGTCTGTTCCTTTCCAGACATATACAGAGTAATTGACTCCCCAAAGCCCAAAACTCCACCATAAGCAAAAGTTTCACTAAATATGGAACAGCCTTCTTAAAAGGAAACTTGATTACTTGGGCTTATTGCCCAAATAAGCATGCCTCCTGAACCTTCTTCTGGTGGGATGTCCAATGAGAGCATCCTAAGCTGTGGAAGACTAGGGATCAAATCCATGCTTTGCCACAAGGCACTGATGCAACTTCCATCTCATCTCACATGGATCACTTTAGACACTGGACAGTTATCTGAGTTTAGGTTACAAACCACATATCACATATTTTTATATACTCATTGACACCTACTTCCGGTCAATTAGTTACTAAAACATCAAAACTACATCCCTTTCTTCTCCATTTCATCTCACTTAGTTGGGATTGGGGTACTTATCAGATGTCCACTTCCCCCACTACTGTTGGTGGGGATCCTGGAATTCTAATGAGGTCAAAGAACCTGGCAGCAGGACCCTTGAGATTTAGCTGTTGGAATGCTTAAATGCTTTTAAGCAGCTCGTCTGTGTGCATCTGTTCCTTGGGATAAACATTTGAAAAACCCAAGAAGATTTCTTTCTTAAAAAAGGTTTCAAGATAGGATATTATTTGACCATACAGAAGGGAAGCATTGAGTATTTACAGAGCTCATTGCTGCAGTCTCTGCTGCAGAAAGCCAAACAAATCAGGATAGTCTCTGGAAAGACTGGATAATCCACTACCTTTTCTAAGAGTATATTCATAGATATTAATATATTTAGTAGTATTCATAAATAGGAACTAAATCATGAAGGTTCTTGTTAGTTTATCACTTGGGTTAGTAGAGTAAAATCCAATGGCAAGTAATTTGGAATTTTACTTAGCAAAAGCCGAGTAAGAAATCAACAAAACCTGCAGAACAAGTTTTTACAGATATAAAAGCAGTTAAAGGACTGTAAGTTACAACTGGAAGTCACTGTGACTGAAGCCAGAAGAATTCCATTTAATACAGGAAGATCTTTTTTTGTACATCAGGTTATAAAAGAATCTGCAGCTGAATACCAGAAAGAAATTCAATCCGCTCACATACTATGCTGTCTAAACTGATAGATCTGTGGAAGCTATTGTCATTACCATCCTGCTTCATTTTAACACTGGCTACTGCCATAGGCAGGATGCTAAAGAGATTCTGGTACCCTAGACGTGGACACAGATCTAATGACTATTGGGAATAATTGCTCCCTGGAAGAGGAGAAAAGCCAGTTCAACTTAAGAAGTGCTGCTAGGTAGAAGGTGACTTTACAGGTGCCTAAAGCAGGCTTTAATTCTGTATCTTATTAGCCAAAGTGTTACGTTATTTTGCAGCACATTTCTGTGACAAATAGCTCTGATGAATGTGATAAATAGAAGAAATGGAAGAACGGAAAAAATAAGCTGATAATTCTGAAATTCAGCTTCCACTTAAAACTGCCGTCTTAGAATTCAATGCCAAAAGCCCTGGATGGCCTTAAATTGAGCAATGTAGTTGAATACCATTGAGGAACCAGCTAGCAACAGGAAAGGTTTAAGCGGTTACACTTAGAAGTATTTTTCAATTGAGTCCTTGCTTATTTTCTTGAGAAAAGAAAACTGTTTACTCAGAAAAAAAATAAAAATGCATCAGTTTTATCCATGAGGAAGGCAAAAAGAAGCTGTGTCAAATGGATAACTGTCACACTCACCTAATGCATGATCTGACTGAAAGTGAAAAGGATTGCACCAAGTATGATCCTGGTGGCTTATGGCTCTGACATATGTCTACATCTTTGAGACTGTGCTGCTTCTTCTGACAGTAATTACTGCTGAGACTCCAGAAACGCTAAATGTTATACATCAAATGAATGACTTTTTCTACCACTTTTCTGAAATTTCTCTGATTTCCGGGGTCTGTTATAAAATAAGCTGCATTCATCAGCACTGCGTATCTGTTGTTGAAATTAACATCTCGAAGAAAAAGAAGAAAAAATAAAAGAAAGAAAAAAAGCTGCTACTTTATCTTTGAAGTGGCCAGGCTACAAGAGGAAGTAGTTAATTCCCCATGGGTAGGCACAAACATTCCTTCACTTGTGACATGTGTAAAGGTTGCTGTTCAGAGCAGACTCTTTTCAGGACCCATTTCTTCTGGGCACTTACATTTCTAAACCCCTCAAGAGTGTCGTACTTGTGAAAAAGAGAGTGGAAGCTCTGGTGTTCTAGTCTAAGATTACACCAGCATTTCTGTGAACAAACTTTGGATCAACCCAGAGTTGGAAGTGAACATGAAAAGTGTCAGTAACTCTTTTATAAGTCTTTTTGTGGTGCATATGATTGACCCACATTAAGATGTACAATAGCATGAAAGAGTGTTAGTAATCAGTGCTAATGAATACATGTACCTACCTGATTCATATACTAGGCATTAACCCTCAATAATGCTTTTGTTTTGCATTCATTAAAATTCCCATCATGACACAAAATGCTGAACATTTACTATAACAAAAACAAAAGCAAACAAAAAAATGAGACACATTTATTGCAAATTTCAGTCAAAAAAGATATAAATAAGGAAATCGCATAGCACAGGCACATTGTCCCGGTCCTACTCTACTTTAGTTCATTAATTAATGATTTTAGAAAAGATATTTACAGTGAGACCTCAGGCAAATACACAGAGAGCTTGAGGCATAATCCTCCTCTGTCCTCCCTTGTTTCCCTTCCCCCACCTGCAAAGGAGACCGGTTACTCATTTCTTTTTTTTCCTTTAGAATCCAGGAAGGACTTGGATAAGTTCAGTCTTCATGGTTTAGATTTCTATAAGATATTTAATAAATCTCCTTCTCAAACAAACTTCATATAGAGCCAAAATTGACATTTGCTTGCTGAAATGTGGTAGAATTATTATTAAAGTGGTTTCAATAAATGTAAGATCCTAGCAAAAATCTGTGTGTGTAAGTATGTATCTAAGTTATGAAAAGCTGGTATTTTATTTCTTTTGCCACAATATTCATCTTGAAAAACTTCCCTGGATATAAAAAACACTAGAATATTTCATTCCATGACAACTGAATTGTCTGTCAAAGATGTTTCTAATACAAGCTATAATAACCATATTCTATAAAAGAAATGTTAATTTGAGCATTACATTGCACTCTTTTAAACAAGAAAATTTATATGTAACAGAATCCATTTCTTACTGCATGAAAAAAAAATAAGATGATGAAGCATTTACAACTGGAGCCTTTGCAGACTGCAAGAGAAGAAATACATGGAAGATTTTTAAATAAAAACCCTTTTAGTGCTGCCTCTTAATTGTAAGGGTGTGAAGATACATTATGAAAGCCTTATTCTTACTGAAGATGATTCCATGTAAATTCTTTGTAACACATCTACTGAAAAGAAAAGGCAAAAGAGGGTCCATTTTGGGAAGGCACTTGCTGTGGTATCACAAAAAAATATTGGGGAATGCAAAACAGGCTTGTTCAGTGACAAGGCAAAAAGTCTTCTCTGCACGTAAGACACTATTTGTGAGAAGTTCAGGAATGGAGGAACCCAGACTATAAAGAGAAGTAGATAGCCATCTATGCTTAAGAACATGATTATGCATCTATGAATCTTTCCCAGGCTTGGACTTCAACTACAGGTGTATCTTACCAACTAGTTATGGAGGATTCCTTATGGACGCAGGTATAGGAGTAATGCTGCTCTCGACTCTCAAGGTAGCAACTGTTGCAGGGGTGCACCAAAGCAGGTATAAATTTACTAGCAAAGACACATTTATTATAAAGAAAAAGTCTTCAGGCATGAAGGAACACACTCTTGAGCCTATGTGTCCCTTGTATGTAACATGGACATTGGTCCATGAGGTAAACGTAATTTCCCTTGTGGATTACAGATATGAACTGCAACCATTCTGCTTTGTGTATAGAAAGTTCCACGGTTTAATTAGAACCAGCACGTTATTCAACCAGGTAATACTGGAATCTCCTCAGTGACTTGCCTTTATGCGGAGAGGTGGGCTTGTGCTAACCTCATGAATTTCAACAAGGCCAAGTGCAAGGTCCTGAACCTGGGTCATGGCAATCCTGAGCACAAATCCCAGCACAGGCTGGGTAGAGTATGGATCTAGAGTAGCCCTGAAGAGAAGGGCTTGGGTGTACTGGTGGATGAGAAGCTCAGCATGAGCTGGGAATGTGTGCCTGCAGCCTAGAAAGCCAACCATATCCCAGGCTGCATCAAAAGAAGTATGACCAGCAGGTTGAGGGAGGTGATTCCGCCCCTCTACTCATCTCTCATGAGATCTCACATGGAGTACTGCGTTCAGTTCTGGAGTCCTCAGCACAGGAAGGACACAGGTCTGCAAGACTGGGTCCAGAAGATCAAAGGGCTGGAGCATCTCTTCTATGTGGACAGGCTGAAAGTGTCAGGATTGTTCAATGTGAAGAAGATAAGGCTCTGAGAAGACCTTATAGCCTCCTTCCAGTGCTTAAAGGGGGCCTGCAGGAAAGATGGGGAGAGGCTTTTTATGAATGTAATGACAGGATGAGGAATAACAGTTTTAAGCTGAAAGAGGGTGGATTTAGATTAGATATTAGGAAGAAATTGTTTTCACTATGAAAGTAGTGAGGCACTGGAACAGATTGTACAGAAACATCATGACTTTTCCTTGAAGGTGTTCAAGACCAGACTGAGTGAGGCTTTGAGCAACCTGTTCTAGTGGAAGGTGTCCCTGCCCATGGCATTAGAGCTGAAACTGAATGAAACCATGCTATAAGCCTGATTCTTACCTCCATGAGATGGAAGCTCTGTGCAAGTAACATTTTTTTCTATAAAAATTATTCCCATTCAGTCAACATTAACTACCTCTGCTCAAATCTCACTCTACAGACAGTTCATCACCATTAAAAGCAACTTCTGTTTGTTTGTTTTTAGTCTTTCTCTATAATTTATACAATCAGCCCTCTGATTCTAGCAATGTGTGCAGCTCATACAGCTAAGTAAGGCATCCTGGCTGGTACAATTCAGCTTCAGTCTTATTTGACTATGTAATGTTATTCAACACCTCAGGTACACTTTGATACTTTTATCATAGCCGTATGAATATTCGCCACTCATCATAATACTTTAGATCTCCCATTTCCTAGGTGGGGAAAGTAGAGTGCAGAAAGCTTGGTATGCCCAAGCTTACGGTAAGTTGGCAATATGAAAAAAAAGAATCCATGCATTCTGATGCTTAGCACTGTGCTCCAAGTGCTCATAAATACCCAAATGAATCAGGTTAATGCTGGAACAGTAACAATTACTATAAGAAGGGAAATGCATAGGAGGTTTTTGCCAGATTTCCTAAAACACAGTAGTAAACTTCTAGTTAGAGTAATTGCCTACTATTGAATGCAACCTAATTCCAGTTAAACACTTAGCAATGTATTTTATTATATACTTTTTCTAGAAGTACAAATACTAGATTCTGTATGTTCTGGCTGAAGTTCAGATGCAGTGCTGCTGTCAGACCAAGGCTGTCGTTCAGCCGTCATTCTGTACAACTGGTGTTTGTTTGATGCTGGGATAGAAGGAAAACAAACCCCAAACCAAGAAAACCTAAACAAACAACAACAAAAAAATGTTTCCTGAAGAAGAGCAAAAATAGACTTCAGCTGATCCCAACTAATTACTCTTATTGAAAGCTTGGCTTTTTAAAGTTACTTAAAAAAACTGGCTTTGATGAGGAGAAACTACCACATTCTGCATGATGATGGGGAAGCCCAGATTCAGGCATGCTACATTTTGGACCTCACCCAAATGAGCTGCTTCTCATCCTTATTTACTTCACTTCATTATATGACTCAAGTCATTAAATATTCCAGACTCAAATTAGGTCCAACAGAAAGTGCTTCCATCCTTCCAAGGCATCCTGAGATGGAATCTCATTATCTACCACAATCCTAAACAGGGATTTCCTCCTGCTTGATTCTGAATAATAATTCGGAAGCGAGATCTTGGTATTACCTCTGAATGACTGAGCTGAGCTTGTAGTGCCATATAAACTACTTGCACAGTAGGTACACCGAGGAGAAGACAAATTGTGCTATAATTGATTCTCATTTTGTATGTGGAGTATATATGTTCTACTCATTCCATTTGCTTCATCAGCATCAATTTAGCTTTCCAGAAAGCCACACCCTTGTCAAAAATTATTGCAGGAAGAAGAGGCTGAGTAAGCATGGCCACTCATTTCCCTCAGGGCAAATTGCCTCAAATCACCCTTCAGAGGGTGTTCTTGTAAAGAAAACTAGTGATTCTGTTGTTTTTTTATTTCTTGGTCAGAGATAGTCACTGCACTGGCTGTGTAATGGCAATCACACCAAGCTCCTGTAGATTCCAGCCTCCTCCAAGCAGTGTTTTCAGAAACCTTCCCTGGAATTCTTCCACTCGGCTTTCCTGGATTTCTTCTCCTTCCAGGTGGAAGACTAGTAGCAGTTCAGATCAATAACCTGAAAAAAACAGTAGCTCAGGAGATTCTGTTTCAAAATGAAATTGGCTAATGATACCAGCTCAGCACTATCATTATTTTTGAACACAATTTCCACTGTAGAGGCTGAACTGACTTCTTTGGAACATACCTTCGAAGGCTGTGTTACAAAGTCTCAAATTCCACCCTTTCTGCAAGGCAAAGGCCATACAGCCAGAATTTGAGCCAATAATTATACTCATAAAATTCTTTTTAAGTACTGTATCCAGTAACAAAGAATTATAAAAACATGGGATCTGGAAAGAAATCAGTCATCATAGTCAAAGACCAGGCATCTTTTTTTCCCTTATGAACAATCTGATTGTGCATATTTCACAGGTATAATAGCTTACAAAAGAAATTAATGATGGCCACTGTATTTGCAAGAGGACTCAAAGCAACAGGAATCCAGTTCATAAACAAGCAACTAGATTTTTTAAAGGTTCAAATGTCTGGAAGCTGTCATAGACAAAAGAAAAAAGAGAAACAGCTCACATTTAAATGCCCACATATGTGTTAGAGGCTGGAAACAAAAGAGAATTTGCAAATTGTGAGATTGAGCATAACTACGACTATGAGTTTCATCGACAGAAATGAAAACACTGAACTGAGAACCAAGAACCATGATCAGCAGAGAGTTAAACTCCTAGGATTGGGACCTGACTAATCGTCACTTTATATGGTGAGGTACCTTCTTCTATGAGTAGGAACTGATAAAGGGGCTTTTCTGAAACTGTAGGAGACTTTGTTTTGAGGAGTTATGGATTTCACCATGGTCAAGAAACAGTTCAGAGCATTCAAATTTGGATTTATAGGCAATACTATTGCGTTCAACATATAGGTGAAGGAGCTGAAAGCCTATCTGTTAGAGCCATGAAGTGAAGCCTAGGGGCACAGGCAATGAATCCACTAAGTGTATCTACACTGCTAAATGAAGAACGGTCAGGGAGAAGATTGATCACTAAAAGTCTGATTTCCAAATGTCTTACTATCCTCTCTCCGACTCTGTGCTAGACTTCTCCATCTAGATTTCTCCAATATCTGTTTGCCTGAAGGAGTCTAACTCTTGGCAGCGAGCCAGTAATTTGGCATTCTCTTTTATTTACCAGTAGAGCTGTGGTAATTAGTGTAAGCAGTTGTTTTAAGCAAAATAGATGACCTCTGATGGACTTATGTATATGCTCCACTGACTTTATCAGGCAACCACCTGGCTTCAAAAAAGGTTAGTTCATCTCTTCCTCATCAGAACTAGATTCCTAAAATTTAAGTAAGCTTGCATCTTACTCTGTCATGCTAAACACTGGACTTAAATACTTCTTGTTTTCTATTTCACACACTAAATAAACACATATAGTGAAAACAAAATAATAGCAGTGGGTTAAAAGTATCTGTATGCAGTGGTATAGAATCAGTAAAGGAAGAACAGGAAGAAACTAGAGAAAGGGGAAGATATCTTGGTGTTGTTCTAGGTCTACAAAGGAAAAGCTTTCCAGAAAGGTTCCTGTACCTGGAATCCAGTAAGACAGACTGGAGTCTGAGCACTGAAAGAGCAGGTCTTGACAGTCCTTCTCTGGGAGGTCCAGGAGCCAGGTTTGTTCCAACTCTGCAGAGTGACTACAAGGAAGTGTTTTCACAGCTTAGTGCTTCTCTTGCACAGATTATAATGTTACCTTTATCTGCTCTGCTTGCTTTCTTAGAACAGAATCTAATTCTTGTGAACCAAGGTGCAGAGATGAACATGATTTGGCCCAGGCCTCATGAAGAAAATTTGTTCTTAACAAAATTCTGGCAATGGAGTATTAGGTATTTCCTCATTCAGAGCCTAATTGTGCAAGGCAGGTAAGGATCATTCTTTTATCACCTGTGCCTGCCACCAAGAACAGAAAAAGTGAACATGTGCCGTGCTTTGAGGTAACACCTGACACTTCGCAAATTACATGTTGTATCCTTTTACAGAAGAATTCTCAGGGTGAATGCGATTTTAGTTATCAAAGTGTTGACACATCCATATTATGAATATGCAGTAACAGGTGTCAAGAGAGCTTCTCTGTTCTTTATGTTGAAGCTGGAGGCTGCTATACATCACCAAAATGTCAGCAAAGCTACACAGAAAACTTCACTTGACTGCAGTACGTCTAATTCATGGGAACATTTCCAGGGTAAGCAGGGAAACATTTTTCTACTTTATCTTAGTTTGCTCAAGGAACTGAAATCACCCAGGATTGAGTCACATGCCATTTGCAGAGCCCCTGACTACAGCAGAGCAAATTCTAAGAAATCCTTTATTCAGAATGTCCTCCAGTTCAGCATGGGCCCTGGAATTTGGGTGACCACAGGAAGCAGTTGAGAGGTTTTCCAGCCTGACCATATCAGTCGTCTCACCACAAGAACTTCCTATTTTGGCTGACTCCCTTCAATCAATTCGAGGCTGCTCTGTATGATCAGTAGAAGGAAGTTTAAGGACAGTTTGTTTGCCTTATGTTTGTGAAGTGGTTCTTGTTCCCTGGCTTCTCTTTCTTACAGCAGAGCTACTCCTGTTTGCTTTAAGGATTTAAATCATTGCTAGTTTTTACAAAGAGAAATGGAGAGTAGAAGGCATATAAAACTTTTTATGCTAAGTCTTTTGAAAATGTAACAGTAAAATAACCAACACAAACAGAACAGAGAAAGACATAGGATAAATGAGATGATAATTATAAGATAGAGGATGATTTTATAGGTAAACTGCATCTAAATCATAACAAATAATACGTAAAATACATACATTAAAAATATCTATAGCTTCTATTGAAATGGAAAAGTAAATGCCACTGCAAAACTTACTTACACTGTCAATATAAATACGATATAAAAATATCACAGAATCACAGAATCACTAGGTTGGAAAAGACCCACAGGATCATTGAGTCCAATCATTTCTATCAGTCACTCAGCACTTCATCCATCCATCTTTTAAACACCTCCAGGGAAGATGACTCCACCCCCTCCCTGGGCAGCCTGTTCCAGTGCCCAATGACCCTTTCTGTGAAGAATTTTTTCCTAATGTCCAGCCTAAATCTCCCCTGGCGGAGCTTGAGGCCATTCCCTCTTGTCCTGTCCCCTGTCACTTGGGAGAAGAGGCCAGCTCCCTCCTCTCCACAACATCCTTTCATGTAGTTGTAGAGAACAATAAGGTCTTCCCTTCAGCCTTCTCTTCTCTAGGCTAAACTATATGGAGAAATAAAATTAATAAACTGCAAAGTACTGTTTGCTTTCATACAGACCTTGAAAATTTCATTATCATGGGGAGAAAACAACAGGCGCAGTATAAAGCCATTAGTGTGTGATGAAAATAAGCTGGTGAAAGCTACCTCAGTAACTGAAAGAGATTTGCATTCATGATTTTCTAGAGGTGTAGGTAAATGAATGATTGCAGTTACTGGAAAATAGGATTTCCATCAGATATTTCAACATTTGGAAAGAGCAAAAGGAGTGCATCTTGTCTGTATCAGATCACTGAATCCTATCTCAAAAATAACTATGGATTTGTTGCTTTTCATTTACAGGGAAGCTCTTCTTTTTTAATTAGGAATACAGTAGAACAAATGTTTAATTGTTTTGCATAACCCATGATCTTTTAATCTCAAACTCTGCACAGACATATAACACTGCTTGGTGGAGGAAAAGAGGTATTTGTTTGATTTAAATAAAAGTTTGATCCCTAACAGGGCATGTAGAATACCCAGAATACAGTGACTATTTTGTTCAGAAGTTATGCACGTTAGTATTAGGTAATTCAGTTGATTTGTAAGATCTTTGAAGTAAGAACTTTTTATCTTAGCTGCTCTTTAGGGAATCTTGCACTAACAAGGCTTAATTATAAAACAGGTGAAAAATAGCTTTTATTTAATTTATTTTTACATTAGAGTAAGCCATTAAACCATGACAACTAATATCCTTCATCCAGCACAGAGGACCATGGAGGACCAGTGCTGGTTCAGATTTTTAATATATGTACCCACATGCACAGTATTGAAAATGAAACAATATTCCTTCCTTCCTTGCTGACTGGTTTCCGAAATATGGAATGAAGATTACAATCCACGAAAGGATATTTTCTTCAGAGGGTGATCAGCTGCGTAGTGAGTATGAACCAAATTATACTCTATGAGACTAATGTGGCCTAGAGGCAAAATCTATAGGTAATGTAATCCTAATATGCTGCTTGATGTGAAAACACAAACTTCTCAAGTCTAAGAATGATGAAATGCAGAATCAGTCCTCAAACTTAGCCTCCTAGTTTCACATTCACCAAGTCTATGGGCTTGTATGAAAAACATTCGAAATGATATCATAAAATATATTATATCAAACATCATAACAATACCCTGAAATATATGATTTCATCTTAAAAGCAACAGTAATTAACAGTGGATACTGTTTCAGTAACTGAGGTTCCAAAGTAGTTCAACCCTCTTCCACCACTATCTTCCGGGCAGGTCCTGCTTAACCAAACTGATCTCCTTCTATGACTAGGTGAGTCACCTAGTGGATGAGGGAACAGCTGTGGATGTTATCTACCTGGACTTCAGTAAAGCCTTGGACACTGTTTCCCACAGCCCTCTCCTAGAGAAGTTGGCAGCTCATGGCTTAGACAGGTGTGTTCTTTACTGGATAAAAAACTGTCTGGATGGCCAAGTCCAGAGAGTTGCAGTATGTGGAATTAAATCCTGTTGGTGGCTGATCACAAGTGTTCTCCAGGGCTCAGTACTGGGGCCAGTGTTGTTGTCTTTATCAATTACCTGGGTAAGAGGACTGTGTAATTTTGCTGGTGACACCAAGTAGTGTGGAAATGTTTATCTGCTCAAGGTTAGGAAGACTTTGCAGAGGATTCTGGACAGGCTGGATCAATAGGTCTAGGTGAATTGTATGAGGCTTAACAACACCAAGTGCTATGTCCTGAACTTTTGTCCCAATAGCCCCATGCAGCGCTACGGGCTTGGGGAAGACTGGCTTGAAATCTGCCTGGTGGAAAAGGACATGGCTGTGCTGGTTGACAGTTGAACGTGAGCCAGCAGTGCGATGACCTGGCTAAGATGGCCGATAGCATCCTGCCTTGTATAAGAAATAGTATAGCCAGCAGGACTAGGGAAGAGATTTTGCCGCTGTACTTGGAGGGGCTGAGGGCACACCTTGAATACTGTGTTCATTTTTGGGCCCCTCAGAACAAGAAGGACATTGACTTGCTGGAACGTGTCCAAAGAAGTTTAACAAAAGGTCTGGAGCACAAATCTTATGAGGAGCAGCTGAGGAAACTGGGATTATTTAGTCTGGAGAAGAGGAGGCTGAACCTTATTGCTCTCTCCAACTGCCTGAAAGGAGATTAAAGTGAGGTGAGTGCTGGTCTCTTCTCCGAAGTGATTAGTGACAGAACAAGAGGAAATGGCTTCAAGTTGTGTCAGGAGAGGTTTAGATTGGACATTAGGAAAAATTTCTTTACTGAAAGCATGGTGAAGCCTTGGAAGAGACTGCCCAGAGAACTGCTGGAGTCACCATCCCTGAGGGTGTTCAAAAAATGCATAAATGTGGCACTTCAGGACATGGCTGAATAGGCATTGTGGCACTGGGCTAATGGTTGGACTTCGTGATCTTAGAGGGCTTTCCAACCTTAATGATTGTACGATTCTATAATTCTATTCCACTATACTTTGTGCAAAGATAAATTGTGACGTTTCTAATGGACACAACTGAAACATGCAGAGGTAAAAGAGTTTGCATAAGGTGTTAAAGTGTCTAGAAAACACTTTGAATTATTTTATTTTGTTTTCTATTGTACTGTCAGTTGTGCTAATATCAGTTTTCTCAACGTTGTATAAAATAGCTTTGAAAGACATGAGTGAATAGTTCCATGAGAATACTTAAGGTGATCTTCCTTGTACAACAAAAAAAGCTACACCCAGAGGTCTTTCCTTGATCTAGTCCTATCACAAAGCTTCCAAAATTGATGGAACAAGAGCTTTGTTCTATTATTCCCACGATACACCTTGCTAGACAGCTTATTGCTCTCTCATGTGGCTCTCTCAGTCCCCTTTTGCTCCAGGACAGCCACATGGCACAGCTCTTTTTTCTCCCCTACTTTTGTCCAACAAAATTAAGCTAATATGCAGATTTCAGGCAAAACCATTTTGAAGATTTGGCAAGTGAAAAGAGAGAAAACGAAAAAAAAAACATTAATGTGAGATCACTTCAGTTTGAACCCTCATATTGACAGAAATGCTTTGCTTCATTTGCCTTAAACTGAGCAGATAATTTTTATTCTGGCATTTGATCACACCTGTGGCATTTCAGAAGGATTTGCTTAGGTTTGTTGATGTTACCACAAGTCATAATCTAGCTTATAAAAATAAAAAGGAGGAAAATTAAAACTATAGAGAGGCTATTCTGTTTCCCAAACATAACTATGGAGACAAGTTATTCTCCAAAATATAGCTTTGCTTCTGAAAGCAAAGTTTGTCATCAAGAAAATAGCAGATGTGAAATGCAGCATTACTGTCTGAGTCACTGACATTTGCCACATTTCCTCAGTGTAGTTCATTACGAAAATACTGACTTAGAGTCACAGATAGAGCTGAAAGTGGTAGAGAGAGATATACCCAAAAAATGTCTGCAGTGAGGAAAGAAGAAAGCTCTGGACACTCCGCTAGTATAATATACCTTGTTTATTTGCTAACCTTTAATACATGGAAAGATATGGAATATAGAAAACTATAACAAAGAAAGTATTAGTCTTATATTAGACTTGAAATAATCAGTTGGACTTGACATTTTAAATGATACTGACTGAAATTTATTGCACTACATCAATGGATCCTGCATCGGTGTTCTGTCCATGGTGAAGTTAGCAAATTTATTCTTCAAATATTTACATTAACTTTTTTAATTAAAGTTCACAATTGCTTTACACATCATGGCTTACTCTGATTCACTTATATAAGGTCATTATGTCTTAATGGTTTAACACATGCTCCCTCCTGCATTTTTTTTTATAACAACAAGCACTCACTATAACATTGGGAATACTTGTCTATGCAAAGCTTGCAAGAGAGTCTTGCAGCTTTGCATAGCTGCAAGGAAGCAATGCTTTCCCTACAGTTTAATTACACCTTTCTTTTCTCACTTGCACTTCAAGACTTCCACATGCTGGCAATTGCTTTTCCAGCTAAAATCAGACATGTAGAATACTCTTGTCCCCTGGACAGACCATAAACTTCGTCCAGGGTGTTTCTGGTATTATGATTGCATTCCTTTATTTTAATGTCAAGGTTAAGTGGACCACAGCCAAGAAACAAAATTATAACAAAGTCTCAGCATTGCCACCAGATCATCTAAGCCAACGAGTGAAATACAATTAAAATTAATTTTCCTTCTTTCTGTGGAACTGCAGTGGACATGGAGTGCAGCTGTTTTGATCTGGTTTATGATCTATCATTCCCACCTCACTTAACTCTTACTGGTGCATTTTCAAAGTGAAATAGTAGACGTTCTTTCCGCCTGTTTAATGGAAGTTGCATGCTCCAGATTTCACATAATAATTCTCCTCCTTTATAGAGTGTCATGATTACTAAGATTTCTTTTCAAAATACGTAAAAAGCAAGATGACTGAATTCTGCCCATCATTACAGTGGTGTAAATCTGGAATGATACCACCAATTTAAAGGGATGAGATTGGATATGAATCAGTGTAACAAAACAAAATACAGACTAAGCTCCATTCACTACTCAGTGTGTTGCTAATTCACATTTCAAAATATGATATGTATTATCAAAGATACTTTGCTGCATGGTAGGGTACCCAGATTTATCTGCTGCGAAGGTAACACTGAGCAAGACCAAAGACATGTGTCACACACACCATTACTTCCCTGGCAATGGCAAAAAAGATCCCCTTCTTGTGCTGGAGGAGTGTCAGACTTCCTGTCAGGAGGCCTGATTACACCTATACTCAACTGTGAATAAGTACTTCCTCCAGATCCTTTTACATTTTGTAAGTGTTTCTATCAGTGTTTCCATTTCTATCAGTCTTCTTATAGGAGTGCTGATATTATTTTGCCAAGATGCTGTTACAGTATGATAAATGAATCACAGAATCACAAAATCGCTAGATTGGAAAAGACCCCCAGGATCATTAAGTCCAACCATTCTTATCTGCCACTAAACCATGACCCTCAGCACCTCATGCACCCGTCTTTTAAATACCTCCAGGGATGGTGACTCCACCACCTCCCTGGGCAGCCTGCTCCAGTGCCAAATGACCCCTTCTGTGAAAATTTTTTTCCTGATATCCAGCCTGAACCTCCCCTGGCAGAGCTTGAGGCCATTCCCCTCCTGTCCTGTCCCCTGTCACTTGGGAGCTCCCTCCTCTCTACAACCTCCTTTCAGGTAGTTGTAGAGAGCAATGAGGTCTCCCTTTAGCTTTCTCTTCTCAAGGCTAAACAACCCCAGCTCCCTCAGCTGCTCCTCAGAAGACTTGTTCTCCAGCCCCCTCAGCTGATCCTTATAAGACCTGTTCTCCAGCCCCTTCACCAGCCTCATCGCTCTGCTCTGGACTCACTCCAGAGCCTCAACATCCTTCCTGTGGTGAGGGGCCCAGAACTGAACACAGGATTCGAGGAGCGGTCTCACCAGTGCCGAGTACAGAGGGAGAATAACCTCCCTGGACCTGCTGGTCATGCCGTTTCTGATACAAGACAAGATGCCATCGGTCTTCTTGGCCACCTGGGCACACTGCTGGCTCATGTTCAGTCGGCTGTCAACCAACACACCCAGGTCCTTCTTCTCTGGGCAGTTTTCTAGCCACTCTTCTCCTAGTCTGTAGCACTGCATAGGGTTGTTGTGCCCCAAGTGCAGGACCCGGCATTTGGCCTTGTTAAACCTCATGCCATTGGCCTCAGCCCAGCGGTCCAGCCTGTTCAGATCCCTTTGCAGAGCCTCCCGACCCTCTAGCAGATCAACACTTCCACCCAGCTTAGTGTCATCTGCAAACTTGCTACAGGTGCACTCAATGCCTTCATCCAGGTCATTGATAAAGACATTGAACAGGGCTGGACCCAGCACTGAGCCCTGGGGAACCCCACTTGTCACTGGCCTCCAGCTGGATTTCACACCATTTCCCACCACTCTCTGGGCCCGGCCATCCAACCAGTTTTCCACCCAGGAGAGTGTGCGCCTGTCCAGGCCAGAGGCTGACAGTTTCTCAAGCAGAATGCTGTGAGAAGCTGTGTCAAAGGCTTTACTGAAGTCCAGGAAGACCACATCCACAGTCTTTCCCTCATCCAGCAGCCGAGTCACTTTGTCATAGAAGGCGATCAGGTTAGTTTGGCAAGACCTGCCTTTCATGAACCCGTGTTGACTGGACCTGATCACCTGGTTCTCTTGCATGTGCTTTATGATAGCACTCAAGATCACCTGCTCCATGACTTTTCCTGGCACTGAGGTCAGACTGACAGGCCTGTAGTTCCCTGGGTCCTCCCTGCGACCCTTCTTGTAGGTGGGCACAACATCAGCCAGCCTCCAGTCCACTGGAACTTCCCCAGTTAGCCAGGACTGTTGGAAGATGATGGAAAGGGGTTTGGCAAGCACATCCTCCAGCTCCCTCAATACCCTTGGATGGATCCCATCTGGCCCCATAGACTTGTGAGTGCCTAGCTGGGCAAGCAAGTCTCTAACCACCTCTTCTTGGATCATGGGAGCTTTGTCTTGCTCCTCTAACTCCTGGGTGTGTACACACAGGGAACAACTTTCCTTATTATTAAAGACTGAGGCAAAGAAGGCATTAAGTACCTCAGCCTTGTCCTCATCCTTTGTCACTGTTGTTCCATTTGCATCCAACAGGGACTGAATTTTCTCCCTGGTCCTCCTTTTATTGTTAATGTATTTATGGAAAGATTTTTTTGTTATCTTTCACCGACTTGGCCAATCTGAGCTCTAGTCTCCTGATTTTTCCTCTGCACAATCTCACTTCCTCCCTGTAGTCCACCCAAGACACCTGTCCTTTCTTCCATAGTTCATAGACATTACTCCTCTTTTTGATGTCCCTCAAGCTCTCCCTGAACAACCAAGCTGGTTTTTTTCCCTCTGGCTCCTTTTCTGGAACATAGGGACAGAAAATGAGAAAAGAATATATCTTTTGGTCTTCAAATTGTGCCTGAATTATACTCCTTTTTTCCTTGAGAAGACTTAATAGAAAAATAAAACATTTCTAACCACAATTCTGCCCTCTAGTAATGATCTATGGAAAACTGGATCCAGCATTTCCTCAAGAATTGCTCTTTATGATAAACAAGATCTGAATCACCCTCAATGCTGGAGAAGGAGTCATGTAGTAAATGCAAGCTGTCAAGTAAAAAAATTATTTTTTACTTGTTTCTTACCATTTTTTTCTATTGAGGATTTCATAAGTATCCACAAAGAAACATTTCATTACATAGAATAAAAACCATCTTCTATATGATAGTGTTAAAATACAAATGGATCTAGATAACAAAATATTCAGTCACCATGCTACCTTAGAAACCAAAAATTTTATAACTATGATTAGATGATACAGTGACTGAGATATACCATCAGTTAAGCACATTATGCTGTGTTATGTAAAGGACATTTATGGGTATATTTATGCATAATGATATTTCAAGGAAAGCTTTTGATTCAGGATTTCTCTTTGTAGAAGAATATTTTATGGAGTGCAACCTAAATCATTCAGGTTTCCTAAAATATGATTATATATTGGATCCTAGGCCTCACTCATACTGTTCCACATTACTCAGGGGTTGAACTTGATGATATTTATAGGTTCTTTCTGAGTTGAGGTATTTTGTGATTCCATGATACTTGCCAGTTGTTCATTTGAGTTTTGAGGCCACTCCCAAAGTAAGGAATTATTCATCTAAGCAATGGCCCACAAAATGTGTTTTGTTATGTATTCTGTCACACACAACATTGGGTGAACAAACACAAAAAATTCACATAGATCTTCTCTATTGTACATGTACAGTTTTGTTAAATAATATCTGCAAAATGATTCAAGTGAATAAGCATAAATGGAAATTCTTGTCCCTTGTAAGCTTCTAACCTTGGGGTTTTTTGCCATTTTATTTATTCTAATTGAAAAAAAATATTACAATTATCTGTCATCAGTTCCAAACTTTGTACTTTTCTGATCTTTTGTCTGTAATTTTAGGAAAACTTTTTTATCAAAATGTATCCTGAAGGACACTCTCCTCTTTACAGAAAAATCTATCTTTGCATGTCTGTGAATACGGGTAATTCATTATGCATTTTGGAGCTGGAAGTCTCTGTTTCGTTCAGCCAGTCGGGCACCTCCGAATTCTCTCCGTTACTGTTAATGCCCCAGTTAATGTGAAAGGATCCAGGTAGTCAATTTAGACTTCTAACGTGTTTACCTTTAAAGAACACCATGAAGCTATTTCAAGTGGTAAAGGCCTAAAATTGCTACAATATCTGTAGGGCTTTGCAAGACCTTCTAGAGGAGGTTCTGTTGATTGCAAAAGGCCTTACTTCTCTCCAAACAATGTATGAGGATTGTAGCTAAATTGTTGTCCTTACTAGCGTAAACAGTACCAGGAAATCTTCACAGGCTCTGAAATTTATTTATCCTATTGAATAGTTGAAGTTTGGATTGTGCTAAGAAGAGTCTCCTAGACAATCTCTGCACATTGTCTGGGAGTTAGTACCAAGTAAAACGTCCTCCATTAAGCAGCCTACATATAACCCCTATGGTTCTGGCAGGTGGTGAATTCAGTTAGGTCCATGTGGGCTATTCTGTGCAAGCTGGACTCGCACATCAAATGTTACTGAGCAAAGGCTGAGTATCAATATTGATGGCAAATGACCTGGGAATGTTAATGGTCTAATTTTGACAACAGTCTTTTAAATGAAAATCAAAGCTGGGCTGGCTTTATTGGTGTGACATATGTATTGCAAATGTATTTAATCTAGATATCATTAATATTTTTTTATTCTGCTTCAAAATTCATCTGTATTTCACAGGGTTTTCCTCAAAAACTAGAGCTTTCATTATTTTTGCTTTCACTCCATATACCAGTTATCTCTGTTCATGGTTTGCAGCTTATGAATTGTGCTAGTTATTTAATTTTATTATTGACATGGGATAATAGGATAAATCAGGTCATAACGTATCTCAGGAGGTCTCTAGTCCAATTTCTTTGTCAAAGCAGGGACAGCTCTGAGGTCAGACCAAATTATCAGGCCATTATCCAGGTGGACCTTGAAAGATTTCAAAGATCAAGATGGCACAACCTCTCCAGACAGCCTGTTAGTACAACTCTTCTTAAATACAGTATGGTTCTACATTTAATTCAAAAACATCAACAGAATTGCAAGAATTCAGAGTATTTCTTCATTGGCTGAGAATAAAAGAAGATTGCATACAGCTTTTGTGGCTGTTCGAAAATGTATGCCTCACTTTGTTTTGTTTTGTATATAACCTTTCTCAAAACATCACACACATTTTTAAATGTACCAGAAGTCATTAATTCTGCATCCAGTTCCACAAGAAAGTAAGTTCACATTTTCTGTCCTGTTCATACTAGCAGTGAGAATATTTGCTCTTCCTTTGCAGGGTTGGAGACTTTCTTCCCAAGGTTTCTAAAGCCATGATTTTATGACAGAGAGAAGCCATATTCCAGAATCAATATACAGTTCAAGTAAGTTCTAGTAAGAGCAACAAGAGTTTTCCAACAATATCAAATGTTTACCTACTGAAAACCTATATTTTCTTTTGGTTAGAATCAAATGCCGTGAATTCCAGCAACACAGGGGTTAAACACAGTCTTTATTCAGTCTGGAGTTAAAGTATATTTGTAGTTGTCATTTCAGTGATTGGAGTGACATGCTGGCTCAACAAAGTATATGGCTTTGTTAATAGATTTGGGAGAGTACAAAAGGTTACAGTTTTTCAGGGGTAGAAGCAGAAAATAATTCAGCAAGGCAGCAAAACAGGACAGGTTAGTGAACCTATGTGGAACTATGCTATGCTTAGTGAAGATATTTTAAGTTCTGTAGGAAGTTAATCCTCCTCTAACAACTTGACTAAAGACTGTAAAATACCTTTGCCAGGAAAGGGTATCAACATTTTTAATCTACTTTGTGGTGATAAAGAAAAGGAGGGGGAGGGGTTCGTTTTCATGGAATAAGATTGGGGAGAAACAAAAAACTCCTTGTCTCAAGAAATATTGCACCTGCATTAAGTTCACTGCTGATTCCTTAGCCGAAATTTGACTTTTTCCCCCTCCTCCTTCCCCTCATTATTTTCAGCACTGAGGAATGTGAGGCATGTAAGCCATCCTTCATGTCACTGACAAAATTCTTTCTTCAACTGTGAAAAAGAATAGACCTTCCTCACCTATGTTACCAACAGCAAGTCATCTCAGCAATGCACCTGTACCATGTAACACTATATTATACTTTCCAGGGCTTCATATTTGCGTGACAGACTTGAGAGATCCATTTTCTGCTCATCTAAAACCTATGATCAGGGGTCCTATTCTGACTAGGAAGGTCTTTAAGGAATGTCTTGTGGTTTCCAAGCAATGAATCAATGGAGAAATAAATCTTTTTTATTTGATTTATAAAACTTCTATTTATGAAAGAAGGTGCAACTTCCATGCTACTTCCCTTCCCAAATGAACCTCTAGTGCCTTTAACATGTGACAGAGAAAGTAATTTTCCTTGGATCTACTTTTCTCATTGATTTTACACTTTAATTTAGAAAATTCCTGGGAAATCTATTTATACATGTACAAATAAATACAATATATAGATACCTATATAGAAATGCACATATATACACATGCACACATACAATCTTAAAATCACCAGAAGGGTGGTTTGACTTCAAAATTTTTTAAAAATCCCCTGATGGAGTTTATGTCTATGATACCACAGTATTTGGTATCATGCTGTTGTATGGAGGGGGAGACATTTTACACAGAACTGTACTGAGGACCAGATTTGGTCCCAGGATGGGGCCTTGGGTAACCTGATCTAGTGGGATGTCCCTGCCCATGGCAGGGGGGTTGGAACTAGGTGATCTTTAAGGTCCCTTCCAACCCTAACTATTCAATTATTCTATGATTCTGTGTTTCTATAGTACTTGAGATTCATAGATAGTAAGGTCCACTCTGATAGAGATCTTCATAGATATTTTGGCCTCCATGGAAGTCTGAAAATAGAAGATCAATCTAGGCTGGTCTGATGACCCTAAAAACCATTACAAATGGTGTAGGCAGGCAGGTGCATGAAGTTGAGTAAAAGGTCTTTATAAAGGCAGTGTGATTATAAGGACCCAGTAGATTAAATATCCTTGCAATATCAGGTCTTGACTGTGCAATCCCCAGACCTGGAACAGCCTGGGAAGATTTATCTTCCAGTACCACCCTCTGCTGATGTACCAACTTGATACTGAAAGAAGCCTAGCTAGTTGATTTCCAATTTGAATCTAGTTCAGTTATCATCAGTGGGAGGATAAGGATTTGTTTATCTTACTTCATGAATATTTCCTTTTGAAGCTTGCAGGGTATTTCGAATAGGACTACACAAAGTCCGTCTTGAACATGATTTTATTCATTGTCTGCAATAGCAACTTAAATTATGGAATATAGTTTGTATTGATTCCATTCACAGATGACAGCAAGGCCACAGTGCATTCAGGAGTCTAGGATTAGAATTTTAAATAAATTAGTCAAAATTGAGAAAATGTTCATATTTAATAAGATGAATTTTTGAAGACACTAGTGCCAAATGTAGAAAGCAGAAAATAAATTCTTGTTTTTGGGAAGCAAAAATCTCAAAACACTGCCCAGCAGGTTATGTCAGTTAAACAACATCCCAAAAAAGTCCTTAAGATGGAAAACAAGCAATAATGGGCCAAAAATAATTATGTATTTTGCACAAAATGCTAGAACAATAATTCCAGTTCTACTGCACCATAATGTATCACCTGGGATTCCTGCACCTTACAGTCTCTTAAAAGAAAGGTACAGCTGGTCTGAAGAAAGACCAGAAGACAACTGTCCAGAGGACAGCAACGCAAAAGATGAGCAAAATAGAGAAAAATTTACATACACTAATAATGAAAGGCCCTAGTATTCCTTAACATGAGAAAGACAAGTACAAAGAGGAACCTTTTCTCAGTATGTTATAAGGTCTTGTAAGATCAGTTTAGCAAATCTGTTGGGCTAGTGACAGGACAAAAACTATTTGACTGCTAGTGAGATTTGAGCAACATATTCAAGAACTGGCATGTGGTACTATAGAAATGGAAACATTTAGAGATTATAGTACCTCTAAAATCAAGTTGGAGAACAATCTTTTATGGATAGAGTGTTTGATCCTGCAGATCAGATGAGGTTGGTTCCATGCTTTCTCAAAATTGTTTTCTCAATTGAAATGATATTGAATAAATCTAATATTTCCTTTCCCATAAAGCTGTTACAATTACTATTACTCGTGGTAATCTCTTCTCATTTTTCTTTTGGTAAGATCCTGTATCTAGTCTCTCTCTTATATTGACCAAATAACTATCTGTACATAATATTTTCTGGTTTTTGCATGATGAAAAAACAATAGCTTTCTTCAGCCCTCTGGCACTTCCCATTTTCCAAGACTTCTTTGAAAACATCACTGGAATATTAAAGGGATCCTCTTCCAGATGTTTTAAACACCAAAGGTGTGAATTTTGTAGTCTTAACATCCTGCTGAAATGGAAAGAATTTCATAATTGTTCTTGGTGACAGAAACATATTACCTGTCTTCCTTTGAAGTCCTTAAGTCTTTTTTTTCCTCCAATTTTCATTTCTAATTCTGCCTTTTCTTTAAGTCAGAAGGAGGATATATTTAGATCAAACCAAAGACTAAATGTTTAATCAAGAAAAAAAGGAAGTGTGGTAGCATCTGATAGCTCTTCTTCTGTCTGCAGCAGATGAATTCACAGTCTTAGTTCTGTTCACACAGAAACACACAGATCTGTGTAGCCAAGAAGCACATAGGCAGAAGGACATGTCATCCATCTCATAAGAGGCTAATTCTGGATACATTTCAGTGTATGTATATTAAAAGAATTTAAATGTTACTGTGGTGAGTCACCGTGAGCCACCACTATGATTTGTGTTGCATTACTTTGCATTTAGATCAGACCATGACTATTTGCATAATCAGCTGTCATGGGTCAACTGATGGACAATAACTTCTTAAAGTGTAACTTAAACACTTAACTAATATTTCAAGCTGGATTAATAGAAGAGTTTGCAGGCACGTCTAAGGATCATTTTTAATAGAATTGACTGAAAACTTTCACCAGGTTCTGGTTTATGTAAAAGAACATAGAATGTGTTTGCATATAAATATTTCAAAATCTGTTTCAGCACAGAAATCGTCTTAGGCACCAAGAAGAAACTTGTATCACAGAGGTGCAGTCTGTGTTGGCAAATGTTTGTGGGTTTTTTCCTACTATAGTTTATATAGATTCTGAAGATGAAATTATGTACGCTGATCAACTCTCTATTTTCACAAAATAATTAAGCTTTTCAATTTGTGTTAATTACAGCCATGACTCTTTTCTTGCACTGGACTAACTTGAAAATGCCAGGAAAGTAGATCTTTCAGCGCTAAAGCTGAAAATATATGAAAGGTTATAATGCATTATAGAAATTCTGATCTTTGGTAAAACTTTTCTCTCAAACACAGAATTTAAATGATGTAATGTGAGCATGACCATTCCCAAAATACAACTGTCACATACACAAAGTTAATACATTAAGCTGTCCCTCTGACTGGAGATATAAGAATTGTTTGAAGCACCAATAGACTTCAACAATGTCTTCTTTTTGAGCAGCTATTAATGTTCAATATATGCCTTCTATCTTGATAATTTTTCTTCATGAATATTGTAACTAGAATGCTTTTCAGATCTAACAGGATCTAACTAACAGGAAAGGACAGATATATGCACATTTATTAGGTACGTACACACCTGTATAACATTTTGCAATTTTTTTTTGAGTCATTTGATACTACCAAACAGCAATCTTATCCTAGAATCCCTAGGCATTGTACATTATATGTTATTCTTCATCCCTTAATTTGATCATGTCCTATTTTGTGATTTCCGAAATCTCCCTTCCTACTGTATATAGATTTGTCATTATGTTCACATCAATGTCACTCTAATTATTTTTCTTTCTGGGTGAAGAAACTTCTAGATGAAATTTCCCAGCTGAGATTAAACCCAATCAACACTCGTTAGCAGATCCCATGTATTTAGTAAGCAGTCAATTTCAGAGTGAAAGAAAAAGACCTACTTTTTAAAACACAGCACTCAATTGTTTCCTGAAATGTAGACGAAAGAAGAATTAGTGTCCACAGTGAATAAGAATATCTTTGAAAGGCAAATATTCATCTGAAGAGCTAATAGAACCCTAAGTCTTAACCAGTGGCAAAGATGTGTGCAGCACAGAGCTCCATGTGAATTATTCTTTAATCCTAGGAAATGAATAAAGCTTGATGGATTATAAGATCCTGTCCCAACGGATGCAGACCAACAGATTACATTGTTGATGCTTTAAAGACCTCTACTAAGGGCAGGGTCACTGAACCTGCATCATTTGTTATTGCATTATGGATCCATGTACTCAGTTCCAAAGAACATAAACATGCAGCATTTTCAGTTGCAGATAATGAAGATGAAAAAGTGTTTCTCATTACTTCCCCTTCATCATGTATTCATCCCTCAGTTCTTCTCCTTCATGGAATTTGAAAGAAGTCAAGGAAATTGTGTAAATAACCTTCAGTGAAGGCACTGAACTCTTAAGAGCTGTAGAACCCAGTCTGACCTCAGAGGAGAAGGTCAGACTAGTGGAATCCTGGCATCCCTTCCCACCTGGATTTTCCTGTGATCTTGTGATTTTAAAAACTCTGTCAGCAATTAAAGACTCCAAGAATAGCTAAGGATGCTTGAAGTTTTACATTACAAAATATAAAGCATGCAGAACAGTTTTCTTGCCATATGCACCTTCTCTCTTGGAATTTCTTTAAAAATTAGTAAGAACTAGATAAAATATATATAACAAATATGCTAACAATCTCTGTGTAAATCTGAAACTGTCTGGTTAAACAGCACTGGAAACTGTTCATCCTTCAAAGAAATCACCACAATCCAGTTTCCCTTCAGCTTCAGCTATCTGGCATTTTGTCAAAAATAACAGGTTAAATGCAACACATACTAGCAATGTGGCTGACCTTAATGTAATGGTGTGAAATTGTCTAAATCTATCCCGAATTCTTTAATTTGTGCAGCAGTTATGATTTTCCTCCTTCGAGCAACTTGTGTGATTTTCCTGGATGAGAGACCTCAAACAACTAGAATAATATTATTACTTTTTCCACAATTCATTTCACCTGCAGCTACAACAAACTTTATGTAATTATGATGCACATGGAACTAACCAATTCTCCTAGAGAGGTTTAACTCAAACATAACAGACTAGACTCGAAAAGTTAATTCTCTCAGTACTGACAACTACAAATGAATAAGCAATAGAATTTGATACTAAAATTCATTAAAAACAAATGGTTCAAATACATACTTAGACCACTAACTTCTGTCCATTAGCACTGTCTAAAATCTCCACTCCACTAATTTTTGTGAATGATACTTGACACATTTCTAAATTCTCATTTATTCTTTCATTACAGAAAAATAGTAACTGTCCTGAATTTTCTACCTTGTCTTCAATCTTTTTATTTTTTTTAAAAAAATATTTATTTATTTTGAAATTTACTACTTTTGCAGCCCAAGAGGCCTTAGATGGCCAAGTGGGTCTGTCTGACTTGATAAGACAATTTCTCCATTCTTTCCCACTGCATACCAATCACTTTAACTTCTGCCCTAGTCCTTGTACAGGACAGCATCTATAGTAATAAGTTTTATCTGGAATTCTGTCTGTTCTTGTAAACTGCAGTGGTAAATGCACTTCAGGAGTCTGCTAAACCTGCGCTACTTTTTAAACCTCATTGCTGGCCTCCCCTGTTTGTGAGGGAGAATTCCCACAATACGTGATATCTTGTCACCTGACATGACTTGGTATCAAGACATGGAAGAAGAACAGAGACTGCTCAGGACCAGACCTGGAGGAAAAAACTGTCTGTCTTAAATGCAGTAACATGCACTCAGACACATTTAAGTAGACAGTGTAGGAAGTTAGAGTAAAAAAGTCTGTGATGTATAATGAAATAGAAGTAGTACAGCCTCTACATAAGGCCTCTGCCTGTTTTGAGATGTGGATATCTCAAAATCCACATGTACGGCATGCAGTTCTCCTATGCGAGTATGTGTCTTATGTTAAACCTCAACACTTTCTCTGCCTGTACTGGTTTGCATGGCAAGGTTTGGGTAGCAAGGGAGCTGCAGAGATGACTAGTGGAATCTGTAAGAAACTGGTAAGAGCTTCCCCTGTATATGACAGAGCCAAAGCCAGCCAGCTGCAAGACAGACCTGCCTCTGGCCAAGGCCAAGATAATCAGTGACAGTCATAGTGCCTCTGAGATAATATGTTTAAGAAGGGGAAAATGTTGCCATGCAGCAACAATTGCAGCTGGGTGCGAATATGTGAGAGAGACAACTCTGTAGGCACCAAGGTCAGTGAAGAAAGAGGGGAGGAGATGCTCCAGGCACCAGAGCAGAGATTCCCCTGCAGCCTGTGGTGGAGACCATGGTGAGGCAGGCTGTCCCCCTGCAGCCCGTGAAGCTCCCTGGTGGAGTAGATATCCCCCTGCAGACCATGGAGGACCCCTCACTGGAGCAGGTGGATGCCCTAAGGAGGCTGTGAACCCACAGGAAGCCTGTGCTGGAGCAGGGTCCTGGCAGAGCCCATGGACCCATGGAGAGAGGAGCCCACACTGGAGCAGGTTTTCTAGCAGGATGTGTGACCCTGTAGGGCACCCACACTGGAGCAATCTATTCCTGAAGTACTATACCCTGTGGAAAGGATCTGTTCTGGAGCAGTTCATGAAGAACTGTAGCCTGTGGGAAAGACTTATGCTGGAGAAGTTCATGGAGGACTGTCTCCCATCAGAAAGAACATACACTGCAGCAAGCAAGGAGTTTGAGGAGTCCTTCCCCTGAGGAGGATGGAACAGCAGATACAACGTGTGATAAACTGACTGCAACACCCCTTCTCCATCCCCCTGTGCAGCTCTGTGAGGATGAGGCAGAGAATTTAGGAGTAAAGTCAATCCCGGGAAGAAGGGACAGCTGGGGAAATTGTTGAAGTTTTGATTTTATTTTCTTGTTATCCTACTTTTATTTCATTGGTAAAACATTAAATTAATTTTCCCCAAGCTGCGTCTGTTTTGCCCATGATGGTAATTGCCTGGCGATTTCTCCCTGTCTTTATCTTGACCCACAAGCTTTCATTATACCTTCTCTCCCGTGTCCAGCTGAGGGAGGGGAGGCATAGAGGGACCTTGATGGGCACCTGGCATCCAGCCAGGGTCAGCCTACCACGCTCCCTAAATACACTGCATCTAGTGCTGTCCCTTCTGCCCACGTTCCTCCAGGAACCATGATTTTTGGGTGCCTGGCCATGCATTGGCATCTGTTCAAGATAAAAGGTGGACTTAATTTTCTTTAGTCTGTTCAAGAAGTAGTCTCGTATCTTTAAAGGACAGAGAGAAGTACCTCTCTAAATTGAATTAGATGGCCAGGATTAAATCACTAAATTTGACGTACAAAGAGTCAATGAGGACCATATGTGATATGAACTAGATCAACCTCTAGTGCTTAAGTGCTAATTTGCAGGTGGCCTCAAATGTACAGGGGTTTCAGAAAACAAACCTTATGTACGTTGGCTGCCCTACCTGTTGCATTGGCTTAAGTGTTTTCTAATATGCACTGTTAAGGACTGAGGATGTGGTGGGCTGAAGCATTTTGAATACAACTCAGGATGAGAACGGTAAAAATAAATAAAATTTTCTGTTCATTGAAACTGTTTGAAAAAAGAAAGAAATATCATGACTACAATGAATCATTTAATTCTAAATATGAACAGTTATTTTTATTTAAAAACAAAATTTACAAAAAACAAAAACCCAACTGAATGAATAAATGATGTTCCTAAAGATGACAACACATGTGTCTTTAACACGAGAAAGTCAGTCACACATACATACAAATAATGTATTCACAATTCATCTTCCTATTTCTAAACATATACTTTCTGCCAAAAGGATTTAGGCCAAAAGTGAATTTAGCATTATTGGATGGTTTTATTCTGTATTTTGTTCTGTATTTTTAGGTCAAAAGAACATTTTGATAAAATATGTTCCTGAAAAATCATCTTCCAAGCCATGCATTTCTGTGTATTATTTATAAATAGCTCCTTTGACATAATGAGAATGGTCCAGTAAAGCTGAGTTTACATTCTAACATGTCTTTAGAAGCCTATTTTTCAAGCATGATGAAGATATATTAAAATAATGTAAAGTCTACTGAGCATGTGCAAAAATTCACAACTTGATTCAATACATACCAGTGCCTTTTGGTCCAAATTTCAGCTTTGTGTCCTTAAGCATTTTAGTTCCAAAACATTGATGTTTTGAATATTGAGAGCCAAGATGAAACTTTTTATAATTACAGATAGCTGAGCCAGTTTTGATCAGCTTGTCTACAGTGTAGGTAGAGATTAAATTGCTTCTTAAATAGTGGAATTTTCAGTCAGATATGCCCTGCTCCATTACAGAAATAGACACTAGAAAGAAAACTGTTGCACAAACTTATCTTAGAATTCTTGACCTAAGCACTAGCATCATTTTTTGGTGGAAAAGAAAATTGAAAACCACAAAATGTAACCTTTAGATTTTGCTTTGATGCTGCTCCAGTATCATATTTTCTATACGCTTCACTAAGTTTCTTCTTTCTCTATGAGTCTCCTTTTCTGCACAGGGAGGCATAGAAGATGTTATTTAATTTCTGTGACTTACAGTAAGAAGTCAAGAATCTTCAGGAGAGTTTGCTTTTTAGAGATTGTCTCTATAGTTAGTGCTTTCACTTGCTTTTGCTGACAAATATTTCTTTGCTATCACTTGGAAATTAATTACATACAATGGCAAGTCATTGAAAAATACAAAGTAGAAGCATCTATGTTGCAGGTAAGATACAAGAGAAGTTTTCTTATGTTTATGCATTTTTTGAGGTTAACATTATTCACAGACAACTGATAGTCCTGAGAAGTTTTATGTTAATAAATTGGCACTTTCAAGCTATAGAGGGTTTCATAAATTGGTGCTAGGCTGTGCTGATCTGAAATGGCAGTGACAGAGTGCACTGAACTGTTTGGGTTGTACGGCATTTCTGCTTCATCCATCATGTTAGAAATAAAACTAAGCCTATAGACTTAGGTTATCCCATGTAGCATATTTCTCTGCTCCAAAGGCCACAGTTCAATAAGGCTGGCTGAAGTATTAGGTTTCCAACATTATCTTATTCAGAAGTTGCAATTTGAGTTGGTTCCAAACCACAAGTGAATCACAGATTTCGTCCATCTTGGAAACATCATGGTTTGTTGGCGATAATGAAAAGTATGTTAAGTACATGGACTACAGATTAAGTACATGATTACACATATAAGAATCCTAGGGTGCATCCTGTCTTCATTTGTAACATCTACAGTTTGGTTATTGCTTGTTTTCTCTTTTACTTGGACTGGTTTTATTTCTGCAACTACAATTTTACTGTTTAAAAACCTTCTGAGAAAACAATATGTAGTTTTTCCATGTGCCGCAAAGCATAAAATACTAATATCAAGTCCTTTACATCCTGAAGTGCTAACAGTGGATACTCAGAAGGTTTCTCAAATCTGCTTAAGATTAGACCTAAAAATAAATTGGAGTAAAAAGAATGTTTTTATGTACTCAGATATTAGGACCAGCTTGAGCTGCAGATCATCTTGGCAGCCATTGCAAGACCTCCCTGGTGTCTAAGGAATTGCAAACTCCTTTCCAAATCCTTTCGGAAATTGCCAGTTTGATAGAATAACATCGCAGGAAACCACTCAAATTTAGCATATTTGTTGTTTCATGTTCTGCCAAAACAATGACAGGAGACCAGATTAGGTCATGTTTTGAAAAAAGGCACAGACAATAGATTCAAATGCTGCATTTTGTAATTTAAAATATATCTTTTATTTTTGAAAATGTGGAGTGGGAAGAACATGTACGGTTCCCTATATCATCCCTTTCTGGCTAGTTTCATAAAATATAGCACGAACATTAAGTTTCAAGGAATAAATCTTACTGCTTCTCTACAGAAAAAAAAAATGTTACCATGCAGCTGGGAGGGATATTATTTATGTTTTGTATTACCGGTGCTATACAGAGAATACACTTGTGATTGTAAGAAAGGAATAGTCCTGCACCCAAAAGATTTTAAATTTCAGTAAGATACAAGGCAATATTTCTGATTTCAAAATTACTACATTTGGTTCACCAAGTAAATTACAAATTACTGTCTAATTGTGTAATTTTTATTGTAACTTTGATTAGGCTGCAAATTTAATGAATTACAAATAATTTTTATTGAAAAAATAATTATCTGAAATTGCTGCAAATAATTGCCTACTTCTCCTACTTGAAGTTGCACTGAAATATAATTAAGATGCTGAAGGACATAAACAGCAATTTCTATAGACACTAAATTCAGGTGAGCCAGAGACAGCTAGGTAAATTATATCCTTATAGATATAAAATAAATATGTTTCATATGCAAAGAAAAATGTTTCTTTTGCTCCCTGGCTTTTAGAGATTGGTTGGCAAGGTCAACTTAACTAATCACAGAACTGGGAGAGTGAGATTGTGACACACTTTGAGAGCCACTGAGTCTTGCTATAAATTCACTGAGAACATCTCTATTAAATCATAATAAAAAAGCAGTATATAGATCGTATATATTAGCTCCTGTGTAATTGTGTTGGCAAATACTGATCTCAAATCTAGCAGCTGAAAGAAGATCAGGCAATTCTTCTGCTGTTCTACGGTAGTAAAGAGACTCTGAGTTCTTCCAGCAGAAGATTGAACTTCCCTACTAATTTTCTGATCTTGTATCCTTTTAGAATTATAGAACCATAGACTAGTTTGGATTCGAAGGGACCATTTTGTTCCAAGTCCACTGCCTCAGGCAGGAATGCTTTCTACTAGAAGAGGTTGCTCAAAGCCCCATCCAACCTGGTCTTGAACACTTCCAGGGATGGGGTATTCACCACTTCTCTGGACAACTTGTTCCAGGGCCTCACCACTCTCACAGTGTAGCATTTCTTCCTACAGTGGGTACTTCTTCAATCTCCCAATCTCTGCCTTTGCATCCTACGCCTTGAGTGATGTGGCTTGAGCCTTTGCTGCTGAAGACTGAGGCAAAAATGTTGTCGACTAGCTCAGCCTTCTCCATATCCTGGGTAACCAGGCCTCCCATTTCCTTATGGAGAGGGCTCATTTTTTCCCTAGTCTTCCTTTTATCACTGACATACCTATAGAAGCTTTTCCTGTTGTCCTTGACATTTCTGGCCAGATTTAATTCTAACAGGGCTTTACCTTTCCTAACCCAATCCCTGGCTGCTTGGACGATTTCTCTGTATTCCTCCCAGGCTATTTGCCCTTGCTTCCACCTCTGTAGGCTTTGTTTCTGTGTTTGATTTGGTCCATGAGCTACTTGTTCATCCATGCAGGCCTCCTGGCATTTTTGCTTGGCTTATTCTTTGTTGCAATGCATCACTCCTCCTCACTGCCCTAAATATTTTAAACTCCACCATTTTGTGGGATACTGAGCACTGAAAGCTATGACTGATTTTGTTCCCAGCCAAGAATGCTCAACTCTGGAGTTTTAATATCTCATTGAACATCTTTCCACTAATAAATGCTGATTCAACAAATGTAAAATGTTTCCTGAAAATATATTTATATTGTCAACACTTTTCTGTGAAAATTATAAAATATGTTGCTTCAAAACCGTTGATTTTTTTTTTGCTTTGATTATGAGTCAACTGCACTTATATAGACGAGTATATATTAGAGTGCTTTGGGTTTAGACCACTTTACTCTCAATAATAATAATTTTATTAATAATAATGTTTTGAAAGAAAATTTACTTTTACAATTTTTCATTCAGTTTAACATAACAATTTTAAAAAATGTTGAACTTCACTTCTGATGGAAAAATTTAGCATCTACCAGGATTTATTAATAACGAATTTATTTTTCCTTTTTTTTGTAGGTGCTGAGCAGAAATTATATAGTTTCATGGTAGTGTTTGACTCTGGAAGCTCTCCCATTTTCTGCAGTTTTCAGTTCCTTGTAAACTTGATACATAAAAATGCTTTAACATAAGAAACTAAATTATTTTAACTTTTAGGAAGGATTTTCAATATTATGCATAGAGGACATATTTTTTAAATGTTAGCTCATCTGTGTTATTAAATGTGTTTAAGAGACTCTGAAAATGAATGGAAGGATCAGTGTATTTTTCTTCCACATCAGATAAGAGGCCCTTGTTTCCCTTTTAAAAATTGAAATTGCAGCTGTTTTGGCAGCTGCATAGCCATGTAAACAAGATACCATTTTCAAGTTTCCACATATTTATCATATTACAGGCGCTGGGAGACTGAATCAATAAAACAAAACAACTCTGAGTAGAGGCTGAGTAGGTTAGAATACCAAAAAGGAGTTGTGTTGTAAACCTAGCTCAAAAGAGTCTAGGGCAATGAGGAACTAAAGTGTTAAAATTAAAGCACAGTTTCCCTCCTAAACAGGAAATGTTTATATAGAATACAGTAAAGATACAACCATATGAATGCACAAATAGTTTAAGATAGAAATAATTAATACTTTTTAAAAATTTTTTTTCCAAAAAAGGCAGCAGTAAAATCATCTATTAAGCAAAAGGACACACATAAAATGCACTTGGTTTCAGACTACTTTTAGCAGGATTAAAATGCAAAACAGTGTAACAGCTATCTGCATTTCCTTTTGTACAAGCTGAGTCATTAGTTCCCTTTCTTCTTGTACTCATAGAAAACTGGTCTAAGGAGAGATGGAGATATTCAGCTGGAATTGTAGAGGGTAGAAAATAACCTATTTTTAGCAGAATAATCATGAAGATAAGTTTGAATTGCATTTTGGAGGATTTTTTTTCTAGCCCTATACATTTAAACATGACCATGTATGATGTAGATTTTGAATGCAAAGATATCAATAAATTCTGTTAAATATAAATTATTAATTTAAAATTGGTGAATGTAAGAACTCAATAAAGTAGTCAAGCACTTATTTTATTTTAAGCATGTGAGCAGCCTCACTAACTGTAACAGAGCTCACTTTTGTCCTGCTCTTAGTGACAATACCGAGGTACCCAGTGTTTTGCATGCTTTTGTTTGTTCTGCTGAATAGGTAACCATATGTTGTCTTTATGCCATATCAGAGAGTTTTGTGTTCTCCCTATGCTATGGGTTTTGCAGAAAAATATTTCTTAGATACTCCTCAGAGATTCCAAATTTTGCTTAATGTCTGTAGGGCAACTGAGGTTATTAAGAATCTGTCTATAGAGGACTTTCAGAAAGTGGTAAAACCTGTAAAAATGAATCACTAAGATTTTATTTTAGGGGGTAATAGTTTCAATATTTCCAGGATAAAAGTAATTGGGTAATGTTCTGACTACACGAAGACTGCCTTGTTTTGGATATAGCAGTTAAAGAGTCTTCTGTAATCCAAGAAAGTAATCAAAAAATCTTATTCCCGGTATACCTTATCTTATACCCAGTCAGTCCTGAAGATTTGGGCACTGAAGTTACCTAACTAGGTATATGTATATAGACAAAAGTGTACTTATTTAACTCATTGGTGTGCTTGGAAAATCTGGTCCTTATGTCCATTTTGAAACTGGGAATATACTCTTCCTAGCAGGAAAACATAATACTTCTCGTTCTGTAGGGCTGGAAAATAATCTCCTTTTTAAATTTTAACCAATGAAGTATAGACACATTGCTGCATACAAGACCCAGGCTTTCAGGTAGGGTTCTGTCCTTGTGGAAGAAAGATAGAAATATTTTATGGTCACATAAAAAAGATAATGTGGCAGTTGTCTGAGGTTTCTCTGTGTTTGGTTTCCAGGACTTGTCCTAAAGGATCCAGGAATATGGAGCAGAGAGTAATGTGATATGAGATGGGTGAAAGCATGTAACTCAGTTATGATGCAGCTGTCTCATGTACTTAGATATGTGGCATAATACGTGTATGTGTTTGCATGTATGTGCATAGCACTTGCAAGCAATCACATGACAATCCATGTGCACACACATATATATATGTATATATTTATGAATTTTTTAAATATTTTAGCTGGGTGTGTGGCATTTTAAAAAAAACCGACAAACCTATCTTGCCTAAAGCACTGAATTTCTAAGGCCAGGCCTGACTGGTAAAGTTAGTTAGCATCGAATGACGGTTTCTTGTGCAAGGACCGGACCACAGCATGTTTAAAGCTCATTGGCAGCTTGCCTTTCCTTAAGGCAATAATAAAATACCTACTTTAACATCCAAACAAATAAAACTAATCAAGGGATTCGTGCAAAAGGGATGTGAACCAGAAGACTGGGAGAAAGTAAAAAAAATAAATAAAAGGGCCTTTCAGTCATGCCAGAAGAAAGAAATATTGAATTATTCTTTCAAATGTAGGACATGGAAATTGAAACAGGTGTCAGAGGCAAACAAGGTCTGCCCCCCACAGGCAGTGCTGAAAGGCTGTGTGTGCCAATGCTGAGGTAAGACACTGGTGACAAGATCACCACATGGGTGGTCAGGCAGTTACCTATCAGCATAAAGCTGAAATGTAGCCAGAACATCAGTTTTGACTGCATCTAAACTGAGCTGCAGGTGTGCACCACAATGTGCCCTGAACCAGGAATGGTGGAAGCATGTGATGGCTCCCATCCAGACAGCACTCCTATAGAAAATAGATCAGAGGGAGAAAGCTTGCTCTGGTTTGGAGGCAAGGCTCTGTCCATATCCATCAGCTCTAAAACGTTCCCAATTCTCCTCCTAGTTTATATTGTATCCTGTAAGTTTTCAAGTACCCACTGTACTTCCTGTCTGTCTGCCAGTTTGTGCGGTAATAGTAACAATCATACCAATTTTCAGGGTGGAGTAATAGGTCTGTAGCTGCTAAAGCAAACAAATAAATTCTTTTGTATTTCTAGAAAAGAAGTTATGTTCTAATACAGCAAATCAGTAAACTATTTGGGCACCAAATATGGCATTTAGTACCCTAAATTTTGGGAGGAATGACATAATCCACTTTGCACTTGATACGTGCTAAGCACCTAAATGGTGAGGGAAAAGCCAGTTTATATACTCTGCTATACTCTACTATAAAGATAAAAATGCTGCCTAGGATCCAGCCTGTGTAAACTGAATGTCTGAAAACCCTAGTTTGTGGCAAATGCCATCTATTTCCCGTGCTTGGTTTACTAAACTTATATGAGAAGGGTCTCTAGACTTACCCACTGCATCTTGAAGACTGATGAGTCCTGCATTGCTTCAGTCACCAGAGTGCTGCAGTGAGACATTTAGTATCATTATCCTACCCAGTATCTGGAATAGGTCAAAATAACCACTTTGATAACAAACAATTACATGTTTTTTTTATATATTCCTGCCTGACCAAGTAAATTTTCTAATGAAACAACAATATCAAGCAATCCTGCAAAGAAAACAAAAGAATGTGGAAAAAGCTTCCAATTATTATAGCTCATTCCTGCTAAAATTAGAAATCTTTAACTTTCTCTGCTAAGACTGGTAAACTAATACTGCAAATCTACTAATCTGAACCTAGCTGAATTCTAAATGGCTTAAAATTTGGGAGAGGGATTGGTACTCGGCAGAATGTTCGGATTTGTGACTAAACAGTTGCTGCATCAGCAGCTAAAAATAAGAACCGTAATTTTCAAAGATTTAAGGCAGCTCTGATTTAAGCCTGTGACTGGTATCTGGTCTCCTCTTCCATGTGGTTATCTCTCTGTCAGTCAAGCCAGGAGTTTTCCGGGGACAGAGAGAAGCAGCTGCATATTCAATAGGAGCTCTGAGTAGCTCATCAGCACAGCTGTTCCCCTACATTTGTTTCCAAAGCAAAAAGTCTTTTGTGTTTATATTAGGTAAGGAAATGTACTATTTGTGCCTAGGAGACTTTTCATTAAAACTTCTGAAAGGCAAAGAAGGCAAAAAGTATGCTTAAGGGATGGAATTGTATAGCAGAAGAGCCCTGGATAAGGAGCTAATACATTTCAATTACATTTGCTTTAGTAACAGCTTTTGATGGGATCTTAATTTATTAGGAATAAAATGAATGTTATATTGGTGGAGACTTCAGAGTTGTCCTGCTTGTAAAGTGAGTCATGGCTTAACTGTCAGTCAAACTACCTTGTGCCTCTCCTCTCCTCTCCTCTCCTCTCCTCTCCTCTCCTCTCCTCTCCTCTCCTCTCCTCTCCTCTCCTCTCCTCTCCTCTCCTCTCCTCTCCTCTCCTCTCCTCTCCTCTCCTCTCCTCTCCTCTCCTCTCCTCTCCTCTCCTCTCCTCTCCTCTCCTCTCCTCTCCTCTCCTCTCCTCTCCTCTCCTCTCCTCTCCTCTCCTCTCCTCTCCTCTCCTCTCCTCTCCTCTCCTTCCTTCTTCATTCACTCCTTCCATCCCTCCATCTCTCCCTCATTCCTCCCCTCCTTCCTTCCCTCTTCCCTTACAACCTTCTCTTTTTCTTTCTCAAGAGGAGGAGTATAAAGTAGAAACATCTAGAGAGATTATATTCATGTTTATAAATTAATCTAGAAATGCAAGAAAGTCATGATATGACTCTCTTCAGGATTCATGAGAATAACATTTGACTTAAAAAAAAATTTTTTCTCAGACTTCTGAGGCATCCTGTGTCTGAACTGTCTCTAGTCCTTCATCCCCATGAGAAGACCCCTATTTAAAGAAGAGGAGGAGCAAACTTATTTCTGCAGTGGAAAGATTCATCTGACACTGCAAGAGAGATCATTCTCAGATTTCTAACTGTGCCAAAATGAATACAGTTTGTCTTGATTTTATACTATTTTTACTCATATGAATTCTGTGTTGCCTGTCTAGCAAGCCTGTTTGAAGTCATCTGTGATTTATGTTATTTTTAGCAAGATTTTGAAGCAGAAGGACTTGTGAACAAAAGCTGCACATCGAGGAAGACAAAGTGATTTCTTATTAAAATACATGAGAAATCACTGTTCTTATTAAAAAAAAAATACACACACAGATCAGCAGTTTTCATTTTGTCTTTGTACATTTAGATCTGGTGGTTCATAAAAAGCCTGACCTGAAACCATTGAAATCATTGAAAGTTTCTGTTGAGTTCCAAATGGTTTGGACCAAACCCAGTGTACACATTCATGGCTTCAAAGTACGAGACCCATTAAAAAAAAATGCAGTTCTTGGTGTCTAATGCTACAGCCTTTTGTGTTTTCATTGTAACAATTACAACAGAAGATCTTTGTGCCAGATGTTGGGTCACTCACGAGAAACATCTGTTATGAGCACGCGAAATCTGGCTGGGTCAGGGCCATTAGGAAAAATAAACAAAAATACGTTCTTTGTTTTCGTTACAAGAATTATTGTAATTCTCCCAAGAACATGATCTTTTCCTGCAAAAGGAAGATTTTGTGAGCCATATACACTAAAACCTAAAGACATGAAATTAGTGCCAGTGAGAGGTTTCCTGGAAACTTCTAGATTCATTTGGATCTGGCCGGAATCGATGCAGAGAACCATATTGTCTCTCCTCTGACATAATAAATTTATCTTTTCCCTGCTGTCTGAAAGTAGAAGTGGAGCACAGGATAAGGGCATGCACAATTCATTTTTCCTCCTCTAATCCCCTTTTGCATCCATTTTTCTCCTCCATGGTAAGACATTTGGACTGGATTCCATTTCAAGCTGTTTAGATTGCTGAATGTTTAGCAAGAAGTTAAGTCAGCCTTTTATGTAAAAACCATGTGTCAAGTCAATTTTCAAAGGCTAGTAGCCAAAGTTCACACAAGGTAGTCATGTACCCCAGCGGCGGATGGGAATCCGTCCCAGTGGATTTGCTCTTGGCAGAGCATGTTTGTACTGGTTTGTGCTAGTGGGAGAGATGTGGGCTGGGACAGAGATCGGAGGTCTTCTCTCTGGGAAGGGCCATGTGTTGAGCTGAAAACTTGGGGCCATGCCCAGCAATTCTTAGTAGCTGAGCTCACATCTGCAGAAGATCTCTGAAAGGAACTTCCAAAATTACCCAGACTGACCAAGGGAAAAAAGCTAGTTTCCCTGCAAAGGACACAGCTCTTGTGCCACTAAAATATCTTTAAAGTAATGAGGGAAGGTGGAAAGTTCAAAAATAATGGTGACTGCACAGAGACTGTGATTTCAGCAAGCACAGTGACTAAATAAAACACTTTGGGGTCAGGGGTGATGGTGGAACAAGGCCAAGATCTGTAGTAGGGTAAGGATTAGGTCTATTTGAGGAAGAGGACAGATGGAAAAGCCTAATTGGAAATTTTCTTATAAAATGTTAGGGAGATAGAGGATTTTAGTGAAAGTGAAAAATTCTCATAATAAATAGGGTTTTTTTGCATGAATACATTGGGTTGTTTCAGTGAAAAGTATGGATTTGCAGATCAACAGTTATCCTAAGAGCAGAAGTGAAATTTCTTATTCTACAATTAATGAAACATTAAAAACTCAACAGGATAAATAGTTCAATGACAATCTCTTAATCTCTTCCTTTTTTCTCTCTTATGACAAGCTACGATTTTTCATGACGTTTTTGTCATCTGTGACCACACCCCCTCTATGTGTTTTTAATAAAGCACGTTGGGTTTGTTCTGGCACAAAGAAAGTAAAACCAGCCTCGATATGTAGTGGTTGCCTATTACAGTCTTGGTGTTGGTCCTGTACACAGAGGAAAGAGACAGTTAGAAGTGCAATAGCTGTTGAGAATTTCAGGAGAGAGGAAGTTTAGGGCAATTCCTCTTCATACGTGCATTTGCATGTGGAGCACATACCATACCACACACTGCCCGCATGGGAGACTGTAGATTTCAGGCCAAAATTTTTTGTAACCTTTCTCAATATTATTCTCCACAAAGACTTCTAGGGTGATGCTGCGAATCCCCTTAGTGAATTTTGCTTTTGCTGGCTGACACTGGCTCAGTATAACTTTCCTGCCTGGAAGGTCCTGGTCATATAAGGAAAGGAAATGTGGACGGTCACAAACCTCATCCTCCTGGAATGAAACAAAAACACGCTTCTCTGGGAACACCTGTTACTGGTTTAAATGTCTGTTTACACTTACCCTTAAAACAAGCTGAAACTCAAAGAAGGGTGGAGCTTCGAAAGGAAAAGACAGCTGAGAAAGATCTGTCCTTCATGGAGTGAAGAGTTTTAATTTGAAGAAAAAAAAAAAGGAACTCAGACAACACTGTCTAGTGGTGTCTTGATGTGGTCATAGAATATAACTTCTGTCTAATGTCAAGCCAAATGCCCAACAGGTGTAAATTCCTATAAGTCACTGGAGCTTTTCTTCTTTATGTTGTATTGGTCTGTGTTGTGGAGCATACAGACAAGCCTCTGTTTGGGCTTTCTACAGGAGGTCAGAGAGTTTTTTCTATGACCTGCTTCCTGGTTTTGATAACTTGCCATCGCTGTTTCAGGCAAAATTGACTGGTCTGAATTGCCTTTTTTAACTTCTTTTGGTCACTCACTACTTCCTGCATGCTTACGCTCTTGCCCTCTGTTGCTCTCATTCCTTCCATTCATAATCAAGTGCATGAGATACATCTCTTAAAAGAGAAGCTAATTTTACATCAGCTGGTCAACGTGATGGCTTGACAGCTGCATGACCAAAAATGTCCCTTGCTTCCTGGTTTCACTCTGACAATTCTACATAATCTCCTTGGAAGCAGAGGCAGATGTACCGACCATAGACAGCACGTGTGCCTTGAGTGAGTAGAAGCTGTCAGGAGTTAGTAATTCTGATTTGGCAACAGAATTATTGTTTACACTTTCAAGATGGTAGTTTTACTGTTCTAATTATATGATTATATGTTTGATTATATATGTATATGACTGATGACAGAAAACTTTAGTTTCTCAATCTTTGCTTATCACTACTAAACTATATTTTTATTTTCTTCTCAACATTAGATGTTCTGCCTTGAACACATTTTAAGAATTCAGAATTGCAAAAAAAAATCTGCCGTCATTTCTCCACAATATGAAAGTTTCTTGGAATCCCTTGATGGTCTGGGTTTATCTGTTTCCAATACAGATTACCTGACTGTGTAGAAATTATCGTTTGTTTGTCTTAACCTATGGGGTGCATTTTTTTCCTTGAAACAGTCCAGAGCTGAAATAAATTGGATAGAAGATAATTAATTTAATCTGAGATTAAATAGATAGAAGTTAATTCTTACAGGACTTCAGACCCATTGTTAAAAACTACAGGAGCACAATATGTCTCCTATCCAGAATGGCTAAAGGCAATACAGATAGCAAAATGTAAAAACAGAACACTTCATTATGAGCATTTTTAGGGGGAAATGCTCTCAGGGTTTTACTTTTCCTTGCAGGTCTTGCAAAATGTCTATACAATATTGCACAATGTAAGCAATGGTTTAGAGTTTACTGATGCCCTACGTTTTAAAACTGGGGGTGGAAAGCAGAGGGGAAAAACGAGTATAATTCACACTGTTGACAGCCTAAGTCAGATTTACATTGACCTTTCCTTTGTCTTGCTGCTCTTCAGATATTAGTAATGTAAAATCATTGCTCTACCAATAAGCTCCAAGGCAATTCTTTACTCATATTGTATAACACATCATGAATGATTGTAGCTGCAGTTGACTGCAGAGAGTGCCTGGGTTTTCTACATGCGACAGCTGTGGAACAAATCCTGTACGAACCTGTAATCTACACAACACACATCCAGATGGCTAACATGATACTGTAGATTAGGTCTTAAATAGAAGGTAAAACTTTAGTTTTCTTTACCTATTAACGATACTTATCCTGGCACCGGAAAAGTTGTTTCTGTTCAGGTTTCACTTATTGCTGCGGTTTCAGCTACAGGCACATTGCTATGGCACACAGAGCACAAACTGAGAAAGAGAATAAAACTCCATAACTGAAGCTGAACATTAGGCTTGACTAGCTTCTTAAAGATGTCATGAAAATACCAGAGGAAATCTTAATGAAATTAACAGACAAGCCTACCCTGAATTTCATTTTACTCTATACAGTGATAGATGATGTCCAATATCTGTTTCCCAAGCTGTGGTCTCGGACTTTGACTAGAGGTTTGTTAACATTGGTAGAATAATGGAAATGCAGAGGGCAGAGATTTTATCAAGTCAGTCTGCAAGTGAATGAATAAGTAAGTGCCTTCCTGACAAGCAGTCAGTGTTTCGGTAATTTTGAAGACTTTTCAAACAGAGGCATTTCAAAACCAGACAAAAAAAGTTGTTAGTAATGTTGGAGATCGATTTTAGACAAAACAAAAATTTACTCAGAGCAGCAGAAGATTTTGTTTCAGCATAAGCAAGATAATATCTTTAAATAACAGCTATGCTGATCACATATTGATACAGAAAACAAGATCGTACTTGTGGAAATATGTAGGTGCAGTTTGGGAAATAGGTGCTATTCACTATATAAAGATTTTCAATAGTTATTTAAATGAAATATGAAAATTTCAAATGACAAGTCCCTCAGGTAAAAGCTTGACCCATAGAAACAGTGGTAACAAATACTGACATTATATATCTTTTCCTTTTGATATTCCTCTTTCTGGTAAAAGACCAGTGAAGCCACCACTGTAGCACTTTGACTGTTCAGTTCCAGATGCAACTTGAATGCTGAAGTTCATTACACAAGTTTTCAGACTGTGAAATCATTATTTTTTTCACCTAAGTAATTAAGGTGGACATATTGTAGAACAGAAGATTTGTGCAGTAGACCATGCCATGTCGCTACCTGAAATCTTTGTAAGTCCTCTCATGCCAGACAAATTTCTTCTGAAATCTCCAACTTCAAACCATGGATGATTTTGAGAATCTGATTAAATAGGTTGTGAAAAGTTCAGAGACACTTATATGCATAAAGGAGTTTCTCAGAAGTTTCACTACATAGGTACATTGCTATAGCACACAGTGAGTTATGTTAGGTAATTCATTATTTTTATTTCTCATATAAACTCTAGTGTATGCAGAAAAAGCATTCAGACAGTTGAAATATGGTTTATTTCATGAGGACCTCTGCTAGATAAGTCCTTGTTGTGGTCTGAGCTAAATTAGAATCAGCTTTTTGACTCACTCTGTTGCTCTAAGTAACTTCATTTTCTGTAAGCTAACTGGATGGTTTTGAGGCACTGTTCTTCTTTAAAAGTGATAACATCCAGTGAGGACCTGTCTGCCTGATTGCTCTTGATATCCAATCCAAGTGTTCCTGAATTCAGTTCCTGAGTCCAGCTGCCTCCTAGCTGTGGACCCATTCTCTTGTGCCAGCTCTACAGTATTTCTGGTAATGTATGGTCATAGAGGGGTGGGCTGGGGACGTGATCTCAAATATTTTATTACTTTCCAAATATTTTCATCATCATCATCATCACCATCACCATCATTATCATTTCATTAAAGCTGTAGTTTTAGTTTTCTTCTCATTTTCCTTTCCCCTTCTCCTGGAGAGAGGAGAAGGAGTTGAGAGTCCAACTGCACGGTTTTAGCTGCAAAAATTTAGCCAGGCAGGGGCTAAAACTGTGAAAGTCCTTAAATATAGGGCTTTTTTTGCTAACAACCAGACATGGTAAATAAATAAATGGTTCCTCAAGACTCCAGCTCAGTCAGGTTACAGAAATTAACTTTCAGACAGATGTTACAAGCAGGTGAACTACAGATCTAGTGCTGGGAAATCAACAATTTGTACATCTTTCACTGCAAGGCTGCTGTGTCATATTTTTATGATATATAACTATAGACTTAGATGTTGTCAGCATGAAGAAAATACCTCTTCCTTTTGGCTTGACATAATACTGAAGTCAGGAGAAAATCTCCCACTCGTTTCAAGTAATTATCAGTATACATAGAGCTTTTAGCATTTTGAATGGCCGCATTTAATTATCACGTATTAATTATTGCTGTTGTTGTTACCCTGTGTTAATGACAAGAAAGTGATGCATAGAACTTTTGAATGGTCAGTCATTAAATATCACAAATGTTTTCAGGGTGATTATCTAGGAAAAGCACACCCACATTGCTAAGTAGCATATTTTGGCAATGCTGGTCAGATAAATATTTTATTTAAAAGTATAACAGGTTTACTAGCAGCATAGCAGCAAAAAGGTTGAGAGAGGCTTTACATGGATTGAGGTATTAAATATTGTGGAGGTGATTACTCATTACACCCTTCCTGGCACAAAAATATGTATCAGGAAAACATACTTATGTTTTGAAAGTGTTGCAAAAACCTTGCTGGAATGTCAGATCTCTTTTGATGAGATCCTTTTCTGCATGCTAGGTACATTGAAGTACTAAGTGCAAGTGAGAAGAGCAGACACCAGTCCTGTAGAGCATTTAGCCAGGGCAAAACTATTTTTTGTAGTTTGGTTAAACTTTCTTTTTTAAACTCAAGATAAGGAGTTCAGAAGAAGCTCTATAAAAGATTATGAAAAAAAATCATATGGGGTTCTGGGCTGCTGAAAAGTGCAGATAAACCTGTTGGCCTACAAAAAGCTCATTACCCTTCAGTTCTTTATAACCATGTTGTCTTAAAATGCTGTTCAAAGTTAAGAACTACATCGGGCTTTGTAGCAGCCACGGGGATGCTTTTGGTTTAGACTATGAAAAAGGATGGATTCGCAGTCAGAAAGAGTATTATTAGTGGAGCTCTTTCTAAAAATCTGTAAAAGCATACAGAGAAAAATGTAGAGAAAAGCCAGTATCAACAGTGAAAACTGTGAGTTTTTAACTACCTGTGTTAACCTATTTGTATAAATGTTGATGAACAGATAGAGCAAAATCTCCACATACAAAAATGCTCTCTGGTCTCCCCAGATGGGGTACCCATTTACTGAAGACTCAATAAGATCTATGAGGCACACAATCTAACAACTCCTAATTGGCTTATGTAAACATAGGGGTTTATTATTTGAGTTCAGAGGCTGATTCCAGTGTACCTCATTGTCTCTAGCTTTGGTGATCTTGATCATCTGTTGCGCATTATAACAACTTGGTGTTTGAAAGAATTTTCTACCAAGCATAGCTCAAAGCATGACAGGATAAAAATAGAAAGACGTGTTTCAGATCAACACCAATGAGTAGTTCAATAAAGTATGAACAACGGACTGCTAATAAGAACACAGCCATAGTTTCCTTATGAATATGAATCAGTTAAATGAGTAACTCTTCTGTAAGTTTATACTTTACAAGGCTTGTTCATTAGTCTGCAAGCAATTTCTTTTCTGCATTCAGTGTAGAATGTCTAATGAGTTATTAATGGGGAGGGCAAGGCATAAAAATACCATAGAGCGATTCAAGTAATGCAAGATAAATTATACTCTTGTATCTTTTGAGACCAACTCTTTTACTCGGTTCCTCGCGCTCCATTCCCATTGATATCAACAGACATAGCTAAAGCATCTATTAAAGCAAAACTGAGCCCTAGAAATTTTATTATGATATACTGTATTGATGTCTCATGGCTGGTGATAAAATGCTACAGATTACATATTAAAATACTTATTTAAATTACAAGACAGGTCAGAAGCTGCAAATATGTGTTATTGTCACAGTGAAAGATTATAGCTATTGTTAGACTGTTAGCAAAATCTGCTGTAGTTCATGAAAGGAGCTTCACATCTTATGTCTTTGAGACGCTGTCATATTTCATATTTTACCAAAACCAGTGTGAAATCATAATCCTGATGAAGTCTCTAGGAGATTTTGCACTAAGTTAAGTGAAGTTGAGAATTTACTCAGGAATTACTGTACTCACAAGGGGATAATATGACATAGTTTGTTTGACTTGTCATGAAAACCTGATTCCAATTAGATTGTAGTCAGATTCTCCAAAACCCGATGGCAGAAGGGGGATGCATTTCCCAGTCATGTGGTGGTAATGAGAAACCTTTTTCACATAGTGCAGATCCTGGCCTAAATGTAAAAAGGAATTGAAGATGTATATTGGAATTGGAGTATAGATCTGTACCCTAGTATAGATATACTCTTCAGGATTAAAGAAAGCACCAAGACAAGACCATCAGTGACAGCTCTCAAACAGAAAATATTAAGGTGAATCATCTGGCTCTAAAATGATACCAGCAACAAGAGAAACCTAAGCTTCAGAAGCTCTGAAATGTAAAGTTGATCAGCAAATGAAAGCAGGTAAGTCAGTACTCTGGGCAAGAACAAAGCAAAACAAATAAAAAACTTGCAAGATATTTCTTGTGTTCTCTGTATTTCTAGATGCTTATCAAGGTCACTGCTGTTATGATGTACTGAAGATACCTTAAGTATTTAAGAACAGATGTAACAGTTTATCTTCTTTCTCACTCCATAACCAAAACAACATTAGGGATTCCCCACATTGGAACTCTTTTTCAGCTACAGCAGAAAGAAATTGTTAGATCAATATAGTAGTGCTGATCATTCTCTTCAAAGATTTTCCTTCTCTAAAAGAGGAGGATTTTTCTTTCATTACTTTAAGTCACTTTCAAAATAGCATACATTAAACTGGAAATAGATGTCCTTCATCCAGGATACAGTATTGATATTTTTGAAACAATAGCAGTTCCTATTAATAACTCACCTTTCATGATTTTACTTTAGCAGGCAGATAATTTTTACATCACTAGACCTGGGTTTTGTTTGCTTTTCTTACATGGGCATGCAGACACAAATGTGGTAGCTGAGAAGATGGGCACGAAAGACCTCATCTATATTTCTTAAAACTGAGTATTCATTCCTGTTTAAAAGATACTTCAAAATGCCCTAAGATTCACTTGCTAATGCAGAATGTCTCTGTGTGTGCTGTGAGAAAAATGAGTAGTATTTGTGCTCCAAATATGGGTCTATAAATAAGGTCCCCAATATATAGTAAAAATTATTTTAGAAAAAAGCAAAACCTCCTCAATTTATTAAATATTTCCTGTTGCGTTCTTTGTGTTCAAACTCTGTTTATCTTTTGGTGGACCTCGGTCTTTCAGTGGTGATCTCTGCTAACACATGAAGGTCATTTGTCCCTTGGAAAAAAGATATCAGAGGTGAGGCTAGAGGAAGCTGATGGCTTTCAAAACGGCTAAAAGAACAGAACAGTACCTGTGCTCTACAGTCAAAATAGATCTGCATACAAATTTTCATCTTTATGCTACAGGACATGACAGAATCACTATCCCAGACTGGTGCCTAGGTGGTACTAGCTGTTCAGATGCTGCAGCTGGCAGAGTTGTGAAAATGATTTGTTGATGTGTTTCTCTACTAGACAGGGATTGCTTACAGTAAGGAAACTTTCCTTCATAATTTTTATAACTAAATTAAAAGAGCATCTACTACTGTGAGATTGGTAATAACTGCTAATGATCTCTACAGTTTGGAGTGAATTATTATTTCCATGTGAGGGAGTTTTACACAAGAGTAAAATCATTCATTGATAATTTAGCACTGATTAATCAGTGCTAAGGGTGAATGTAACTGGGAGAAGATGTTCCTGGTTTTTTGAACAATGGATTTAGGTGCCCTTAAGACAAAAAGATTCTTGGGGCACATAGCCCCAGCATCTGGATTTACAAAATTTTAGATTTTTAAAATTTTTTCTGAGCACAAAACTAGAGAATGGAAGGGTATATGCCTTATTTACATCTTTGTTTCTTCATGGGAATTCTATTCTCCCTCACTTTAAATTACAGTAGTTGTTAAACACACACCCATAAAAAGATAAAAAAAAACCAAAACCCAAACAACCTTCTATTTTTCTATGCAGCAAGATTTCATTAGCCAAGATTCATGACCTAACTGACAAAAAATTCAAATATATTTTTTTGGAAATGAAATCCTGTCTCATTTTCCTAAACTATTCCCTGGACTCACTGACATAAGGAATGTTAGGGAATTTTTTTTTATCTCCCCATCCTTAGCCACCTAAAATTTATTTCTATTTATTTCTGACCCTCTCAGCTTTAGAAAAGCTTTGTAATCTTGTGCTGGCTGTCCCACTTCCTGGTTGTGTCATCAGTCTTTTTAACAAAATTTCTGTAGCCACTCTCTACTATGTGAGTGGTCAACGTGCTCAAACTTTCCCATGAGCTGTACTTCTTGGTCATTGCTGATCTACCAACAAAAACATCTCATCTTTTAAAAACAGCTCATAGAAGTTTATTGAGCTGTATAGTGGCAGTGGAGGACAGTGCTTTACCGTTATCCCTCATGCCACAACTTCCATCAAGCTTCAGTAAATGAATCATGGGGGTGTTCCAATAATGAATCAGAAATCATCTCACTTCTTTACACAAGTCATTGATATTTGATGTTTAACCTATGCATACCATTTTTGTAATGAAAAAAGCTTGACTAAAGAAGCAGGGAAAAAGCCCACCCTATGTCCCTTGATAGAATTCTTGCATTCCTGACTTTAAATAAGTTTTTTTCAAATTATTCTTTTTTTATAACTCCCCAAACATGACCTGTATTAGCAACATTTATACCTAGAAGTTATAAATGCAGTTTGTTGAAAAGAATGTTATAAAGAGTAAAATATATACGTGGGGTGCACTATTAACAAATAAACAAGGAGCTTTCACATGCTAAATAAAGTCTTCAGTTGCTTGTCTTGTATAAGCAGAGACAAGAAGGTGATAGTCAAAAAATCACTTTTGTAGGACAGTTAAGTGTGTACCTTGAAGTTTAAGATGTTCTTTAAATAAAATTGGTTAATCTTTCACTGTTGAAATAAAATCCCAAACCTTACTATAGTATTTACTGTTTGCTGGGAATATTGTACAACTGTGAATATAGGGCCAGATCCAGAATAGATGGTTAGGCATGTGAAGAATGGTTTAGGCAGGATCCAGGAACTTCAGTCTAGATCATAGCCTTTGCTCTTCACAGGCTGTGAAACAAGAGAGTGTTTTGCTTGATTTTAATAGGACGGCTGAAGAAAATCTGTGTATAGTTGTTCTGGGACTTTGTAAGAGTGTTCTGCATTCAAACCAAAGACAATTTCTTGATTGCTACATAGCTTATAAAAATCTTCACCTGTTCCAAACCCAGTAATGTGGAGGCATATAAATTCCTGGAAGTTATTAACCTTCTTTCCATAGAAATACAAAAAAATCCTCAGTTTCAGTGATGAGCAGAACACAAATTCCAAATGATTCTCTAACTTGCAATAAGAAAAATAAGGAGGCCAATCAGGATGCAGAATTGATAATGTTTTTCTTCTCTCTGTTCAGGTCTGGGTCTATGAGACCAGAGACTAACTGATATGGTGTCTAAATGTGAAATGTGTTTCTCTTGCTGTTATTTCTCTGGATGGAAAACGTTCATAATAAACTCATCAAAAAGCTTTGTTCACTTGCTTTTGCTCACAAAGAGAATTTCTGTAGTATTAGAATATATTTTGGAACAACAAAATTCATTAGAAGCAAAAGGATAAACAGAGTAATAGCTTTCTTTCAAACTCATAGAGGCATAAAAGCCTATATTCTCTATAAGGAAGATGATATTTCGTAGAGCTTGATTCAGGCAATAGAAAATACAATGAATACTTAGAATATATATGGAGTAATGTTCAAAATCTAGTTTAGATGGCTGTCATGGATAGTGCTACAATGATATTTGTGAAAACATCTTAATTTTTACTCAAAAATATTTGCAAAGAATTCTATAAGTGTGATCACACCTAGAGCTGTGAATGTAGGAACAACAGAAAATTAATACCTTGCATTACTTTGATAGTCAAAGCTATTCAGAGGAAATGTTCCTGGCAAATATTGCCATGGTACAGGATATGTTACTGTCACCCTACCTGAAAAATCTTAAATGATTTCTTCATCATCCATAACTAATCTAACAATTTCGTTACAATAATGGGATAACACTAAGGTCAGGCTCTCTTTATGCAATAAAAGCAAAAAGAGATTAAAAAATACCTACATTTAAACCATAACATCATGTGCTCTTATTTCACATTTGTTATTTGCAATTAATGAATATTGAGCTTCGACATTGCTTTAAGATATCAATTTTGTGTTATAACACTCAGAAGAGATCAGACTAGACCCAGGTTCCTTTTGCTTTGTCAGCACTGAAAAATTAATTTTTGGCACACTTGAGACTTCAAAGCAACTGTAATGTGGTAGAAGTCTGGATCTAAATGAAACAGATAAGTCAGAATCTGATTTATATTTTCATTGATCTCAATGGGTATTGAGCATATTCAGTGTTTCCAGAATTGATTTCTGGAAACTGTAGACACTGCCTAGCATGATAAATACCACATTTTCTATGAGGCTTTTAACTGAATTCCAATTTCTACACAAACCATAGAACTTCAGTTCCCTAAGTGCAGCCTATCCCTCATTTTGGCCCTGTGCTAGGAAAGCCATTAAACACATTTTCAGTTTAGGCTTGCAGTCAGTAAAACTGCTAATGTTTCCTCATGTGTTTAAGTGCTCGCTCTCCTAACTGAGGGTCGTGCTAAGGTTGTGTGTTTGTTTTCCAAATTGTCTTTGATGAGCACTAATCCACTGCACTGACGTTGATTTTTAACAGGTATAAAGAAATTTAGAGCAATAGATTTCCTATGAAGAAGGGGCTTCCAGATATTTTTCAGGCAGCCCTTCTTCTGCCATTTTCTCTGCCTCTATATCTTGCTTTCCACCAACCGATCCACTGCCTCTTTCTTCTGTTCTGATCCTGGCCACCAAATTCCTTGCAGCTTTCTCCTTCTGGCAGCACCAGAGAGATCTTAGGCTGTCCCCCTCCAATATGTTTAATGTTGGGATGCCTTGCTAGTGAGAAATTTGTCCTCATGGTTCAAAACTATTTCACCTCATGCTCAGAGCCTCACCAATGTGTGCTTTTTTTCTCAGTCATGTTTATTACCAGTGGACAGAACTGAGTGCGACTCATTTACTTTCTCATTCACACATATGAGACTTTCGCTGAAATACCATATTAAGCAAGTTTTCACAACAGTTTAGTCCATTATAATCCATTCATTTCAAAGGATATTAATTCAGGAGAGAAACCAGCATCTTGCTATGGAGCTGCAGGAGAAAATGGTTCCTGTTGTAGTTTCCATCACAGCAAAAAAGAGCATCTACTTTTTATATAAGACTAGATGGGACTAATTTGTTATCTGTTCGTTCCCAAACTGTTCCATTTAAATGCAGACACAAAAGTGTCTACTCCTTCCTCTTCCTGAGCAAAAGGACAGACGACTAAACTCACTTAACAACTTATTTTGTGCTGTTGAGCTGTAAATATTTTTCATTTATTTATGTTTTGGACATGAAGCCAATATCATGTTTCACAGAAAAGTCAGTAATATTTACAGAGACAGTGAATAGCTAAAGGATTATGTAATATCAAGGAAATTTCACCTTTATTAGTCAATGTATATGTAGTTGAAACAGAGTTTTATTAGTATTTATTCCTTTTTAATAACAAGTATCTCTCCCAAACACTGATTTTGTCAGGCAGAGTGATATAATCTCCCCAGAAATGAGAATCGAGAATGAGGTGAGTTGGGAGTTACTGGGAGCAGCTACTCATCTAGATTTCTCAAGGTTACTGTTTTCAGAGTTACTGATGTAAGTGTAGCATAACTCCTGCCAAGTTATCTTTTAATATTATAAAGGAAAGGGATCTGACCCTGCATATTCTGACGACATTTCATTACTCTTCAAATTACTGGTCTTTTTATACTTATGGAACTGATTTCTTATATATATTATCAATCCTGTTAAAAAAAATTAATAAATACAGTAGTGAAGCAAGCCTATTTATTTTGCAACATTTCAATTATATTTTTTTAAATAAAGTTGTATGTGGAACTTTAGATTCTTCTTGAATTAGTCGATCATTTCTCAATCCCATATCTCCAATTAACTTCACCTGAAACAGGCTAAAAACCCTCGATTGGCTCAGATCTACTTCAAATTGGGTTTAAGTATTGTTTTTTTTCCCCTGCAAATTGCAGTGAACCTTTCAATCATTGACCAAATAGTGTGCAGCAATAGAGATGAATCAGACATATGCGTGTTTCTTAAGTTTTACTGCAAATGTTTTCTACTCTCCTTGGTGGGCCAACATCATCTCGGGCTTAAATTCACCAAGGTCAGTGAAATTCTACCAAGGAATAAATTGGCTTGTTAATTTTTAACAGAGTGCTAAATGAAACTCTGATTGCATTTTGGAACTCTAGATCTTCTCTTTCAAAAAGAAAAACAAAAAAGAAATATTTATACAGAAAGAGTATTGAAGCATCACCTAGTTAGTAAACTGTGCTTGTGCACGTTTGCTAGTGTAGATTTAAAGTGCTTGGAGAATATATATGTATCACTGAAGTGGGATTTGGCACTGTCATTTGATAGCTGGGTTGCAACAAGCATTTCTTTTATTACTGACAAATAGAAAGCATGTGTTTGGCATTATTTATCATTTTCTGTGGAGCACGTGTCAAGATCTGAAAGTGTGTATTTCACTAGTCACGTACTAAGTTTAGTTGTTATAATTAAGTTGCTAATATCTGGCACAGTAACCAGTCAGTGGGATTTGATTTTACCATTTAGGAAACTGACATGACACCTCTAGAAACTGAGGGAGAGACACACAGCAGCACACTGAGATAAATACCATCAAGTTCTTAAATGATTCAGACCAAGTTTTCCAAAGTAGGCATTAGTTCTAAGTGAAAAAGCAAAAACCATCCATCAGTAACCTCACTTGTCTATAGCTGTATAAAAGTCACTTGGCTAGAGTACCAAAAATTAGTGAATGTTTTGCATAGAGTTTTGCATGTGAGTGTGTTGCTGCTACTAATGAGAGTTTTTTAAAGAATGTAATCAAGATTTCAAAACTTAACATAGTTTCCACATAAAGTGGTTATTTCAACATTTCCCCCTGTGATTCTGAAATTTCTTGAATAACTAGTCAAATCTGAGCATTGCTATTCCATGAGAAAATCTCACAATTCAGAATTACTTTAGCTTTGCATCGGAATGAAAACAAATGACTTGGCAGCTCTGAAAAAAAGTTTCCGAGTGAATTCTGGTTTGTTTAATTTTATCTTATTATTGTCACTTTTGTATTTATAGATGTGAACATGAATAAGAGAAGAAAACGGCATTTTGATATGTAAAATCAAAATTATTATTCCTTACATTCAAATAGCATCTGATATTCAATTGAAATTTCAGTCAGGTAAGTGTGCTTCTGCAAAAGGTTTTTATTTTGACAATTTTCTTCCAATGGAAATAGCATTTCACAGTAATTTAAACATCTGGCAGTATCCTATTGCAAAAATTAATATGACCTACCTACTCAATGCTAAAGTAAATAGCAGATTGTAAGTGTTATACACACAATGAAATCTGGAGTTAAATGCTACAGTTTACAAATTTTTCTATGTCTCTTTGTTTTTTCATAATGTTTTGAAGAATTCAAAGTATTCAGAATTCTTAAACATGCAAACGGAAAATTGCATTAGCCTGACAAATCAGTCATAGTGGTTGTGATGATCAGAAAGTCCCTCTTAAGCCTTTATTTTGTCCTATACAAATGATGAACATTTCATGTAAACCAAAAGACACAAACAAATTATATAATCCTAGGTTGAATCTACGCTACTAAATAAAACTGGCCAAGTAACTAGTCTCTGGCCCTGGGGCCAAGTAGGCTGTCACAACTTGCCTCTGTACAGCTGAACCACTAGTTGGCAGGAGCAAAAAATGCTTAAGGACCATTGTAAGCATCACCGACAATTGCAAACCAGTGCTTCAGTCTGTACCCCAAATCTGTTTTATTGACTAGCAGACACGTAGCCTCGATGACTCTTGAAAATTTGTTTCCACTTATGAGGATAATGCTACAGTAAGTCACACAGAGTCAAAGAGAATACTTGATAGTTCACATTAAAAACCAACAACAGCTTCAGTCTTTAAAGGGCTCGAGCCCTGTTAGTATCAAGAAACTAAAAGCAAGAGCAGTTTAATAAATAAACTAAAGCAATAATGTTTTCTTAAAGCAGGTCTTTATTTTCTTAATTTATAGTGGTAGTCATAATTTCAATGTATAAAGCAATATAGATGTGCCTATTAATTTTCAAAAAGCGTATTAGGAATATATGTCTGTAACCTACACTTTGCTAGCAAACTAGGGATACGCATAAGCTATGCTATACTCTTACGCAACGAATAAGTAACAGGTAATGTTTTCCAAAGTGGAAGTAGGGAGCTATGTACTGAAAATTACCTACCTAGGTGAAATGGGGAGCCATATGTTTTTACAGTGGCAGAACACTCTCATTCTTCCTAGAAGAGAAGTGAGTGACAGCATGACCAAGGAGATCAGCAATGTGATCAAAAAGCTCTCTTCTTACCTCCCTCTTCCAGTTATATTATGTTTTCAGGTATGAAGGAATTTCACCTGCTCATGGCAGTTTTTGCCTGTGATGGCCATAGCACAGCTCCCTGTTTTGTCTCATCTTTAATTTTTCTGGTTTTTAGTCTTTCTAAGTAAAATAATAAATTACAGTGATTATGAGAGTGAAAATTTATCTGGTTAATAATTTTCTATTAAAATCTTTCTGGTTAACTCACTTAGGCTCAAATAGAATTAATGGGTCCCAGCATCCCCTGCATGAAAAGATGGGCAATGATCCTTCCACCATGCTGTTATTCAGGAGAAACAAATTCATACACAGATCCAGGACCAAGAGAAGCTTAGATTCAACTCCAAGGCAAGCCAGGAAACCCAGCTCACATGTAACAGATGAAGTAATACCAGTGAGCATTCAGTAGAGATGATCTCAGGACATTACAAATAGACAGTGGTATAGACTCTATGGGTCAAGCTCCAGATGGAGTGCAAGATTTGGTCTCCATTTTAACAAAAGATATGTTCCCTTCATCTTAAGATGAAGTTCATTGTGCACAGCTATGTCTTCATACCCTACGTCTTGCGTATAAACCTCGTTTCCAAGTAATAATTTTATCTGTGACCATTAATGACCATTGATCTTTTAGCAAATTTTATTACAGTGAGCATCTGCCAGGGTCTGTCAAAAGGAGGCAGAAAGAGCTCAAAATACTTGAGCACTCCAAACAGGGGGCTTTTCCTTTAAATATTTGTAGTGCTATCAGTCACATTAACATTTTCCAGCCACCCTCACTCCTGGTGCCCCTGTGTTAAGGTGCTCAGTTATCTGAATTAGCAGGGCTTGCACAGGTGTGACCAAGGGCAATAATTAGCCCATTCATTCCACAGTCTGTGCTTCTTTGAGGAACCCCAGGGAACATATTACTGGCAACAGCATTTGTGGCACTTAGTAGTTTCATGCTTAAAGCTGAATACAATATCTTACTGTGTAAATCTCCCAGGATTAACACTTTGATTAAATCTGAGACTAGACATGCTTGCCCAGGAAGAATGGGGAAGAGTTTATTTTGTGCCTGCCTGCACTTTATAAGCCTAAGGGTGGCAGAGTGACTTTCCTAGGCTACTGGTTGATCTGGCAGGTACAAACTGTTAGCCCTTTTCCCAGCAACATGTGACTAGTTTAATCGCAAAGCTAAAAACTTGAAAAATGCAAACACTGCACAAAACACATTGAAATGTGGACAATTCCTTCGTATGTCATTTCTGCTGCTCCAGGTGGAGAGAGCTCTGCCTAAAGAAAGACAGTTGACTTTCATCTGCTGCACACTGCCAAACCGGAGATGTTGGCCAAAAATATTTTGGCAAGTATGTTACTTATCACAATCCAGAAAGCATTACAACATTGTGAGGTTGTGGCTGTTAAACACTGGAGTCTGCAGAGTGAAGTTGTGAGGCCACAATTCCGGTGTTTAAAAATTCCAGTCGCACATGGCTTTATCAGATGGCCTTATTTACAATCAGCTACAGGTGTCTTTACTCATACTACATGACTAAGATGGGCGGAGATACCTAAAGAAAAGAACTTTTCTTCATTCATTTCCCAGAGCCACAATATACAATTCTAGCTGTGCAAAGTAGTCTGGGCTAGGGGTTTGGAAGAATTTTGCACTGCCTACTGCAGCTGAAAGAATTTTTTAATGTTTTAAATACTTGAAAAATCCATTACATCTGACTTTTTTATACTGAGCACTTAAATCTGCTTTCTGTCTTCAGAGAAGTTCTACTTCAGCTAGCCTCCAGATAAAAGTCATAGAATCAAAAGATGGGTTGGGTTGGAACGGACCTTAAAGATCATCTAGTTCCAAACTCCCTGCCATGGGCAGAGGCAACTTCCATTAACTCAGGTTGCTCAAAGTCTCATCCAACCTGGCCTTGAACACTTTTGGGGATGGGGCATCCACAGCTTCTCTGGGCAACATCTTCCTGTGCCTCACCACCCCCACAGTAAAGATTTTTTTTCCTTATATGTAGTATAACTTCTTACAGTTAAAAGTCATTACCCCTTGTCCTGTCGCTACATACCATTGTAAGAAGACTCTCTCCAGCTTTTCTGTAGGCCCCTTTTAAGTACTGGAAGGCTACCATAAGGTCTCCCTGGAGCTTTCTCTTCTCCAGGATGAACAATGCCAACTATCGTAGCTTTTCTTCATAGAACTGCTTCAGTCCTCTGATCATCTTCATAGCCCTCCTCTGGACCCACTCCAACAGAACCATGTCTTTCCTGTGCTGAGGATTCCAGAGCTGGATGCAGTACTCCATGTGGGGGTCCCACCAGAGTGGAGTAGAGGGGGAGAATCACCTCCCTTAACCTGCAAGCCACATTTTTTTGTCATGCAGTCCAGGATACACTTGGCATTCTGGGCTGCAAGTATACATTGGCAGGTCATGTTGAGCTTATCAACCAACACATCCAAGTCCTTCTCCTCAGGACTGCTCTCAATCAATTGTATGTCTAGGTTACATTTGTGCTTGGGATTTTCCCTACCCATGTGCAGGGCCATATTCTTTCTCTTGTTGAACTTCATGAGATTCACACGCACCCACCTCTTAAGCCTGCCAAGGTCCCTCTGGATGGCATCCCTTGCCTCCAGCATCTCAACTGCACCACATAGCTTGGTGTTGTCAGAAAACTTGCTGAGGGTAAGCTCAATCCCACCGTCCATGTCTCCAACAAAGATGTTAAGCAGCACAAGTCCCATTACTGACCCCTGAGGAATGCCACTCATCACCAGTTTCTATTTGGACATCAAGCTGTTGACCATAACGCTCTGAGCAAGACCATCCATTCCTTATGCACTGAGTGGTCCATCCATCAAATCTATGTCTCTGCAATGTAGGAGTAATGATGTTGTGTGGGATAGTGTCAAATGTTTTGCACAAGTTCAAGTAGGTGATGTCAATTGCTCTTCTCTTACCCACAAATGTTACAAACCTGATATAGAAGACCACCAATTAATCAGATACAATTTGCCCTTAGTGAATCCATGTTGGCTGTCACCAGTCACCTCCTTATTTTCCATGTGCCTTAGTGTAGTTCCCAGGAGTATCTGCTCCATGATCTTGATAGGCACAGAGGTGAGACTGATGGGCCTGTTGTTTCCTGGGTCTTCCTTTTTTCCCTTCCTTTTCCCCAGGTGGCAGTTATGTTTCCCCTTTACCAGTCAGTGGGATGTTCACTAGACTGCCATGACTACTCAGATACGATGGAGAGTGTCTTAGCAGCTTCATCCACCATTCCCCAAGGACCAATGGATGAATCTTATCAGGTCTCATAGACCTGTGCACCTTCAGGTTCTTTAGTTGGTCTCGCACTGGACCTTCTCCTGCAGTGGGCAGTTCTTCATTCTCCCAGTACCTACCTTTGCCTTCTTCATGTATTTTTTGTGAGCATAAAAACTGAAGAAGCCTCCTTTCTCATGAATTTATGTCTTGTCCCTTGATTTTTCTACAGTAAGTTGCAAGTCCTCATCTAGCAATCATATAGCTTTCCCATATATGGACTGTCTTATACCTAATAAAGATTGTGCTGTTGATTTAATCTTTTCACAGAATTTAGGAGAATATCTTATCTCAGCCAATGCCTTCTAAAATGACAATCAGAAGAGACGAAAAGCATATCTATCATAGGTAGACAGGGAAGCCAACATGCTTGCAATTTCCTAGGAAGCCAAACTAAGAAACAGCATTTAGGGAAGGTGGGACGCATTTAACATGTTATATAAGACTTTTGAGCTAAAACACGGCTTTTTAATTGCGTATGAACCTAATGAATGCTTTGAGTTCTGCAGATGGCTCCTATGCAGTGTTGGACACCTGCATAGAAGAAGAGTGGGAGGAAGGTCAAAGACGTGGTGTCCAAATAAAGTGATGTCCTCTGTCCAGCCAATGAGTCATTTTCCTCCAGGCCCCACCCTGTAGGTCTCTATAGAACTCTATTGCTCACATTTTCCATAGCTGCCCCAGGCACCTGTTAAATCAGAGCGCATCCAGCAAAAACTGTCTTAAATGAAAATGACTGACTTACAGCTATTCATCAAATAATCCCAAGTGGAAGTCTGGGGGTGGGGATGAGTTTTGCAATTGCAAAAGTCTGTTTTAAAAGAGAAGTTGTAAAGAAAGGGAGCATTGGCTATGTATTTTAATTTCCAGAAATGTATTCAAAGTCCAATGGATTAATACAAATCCCAATATTGGCAGGTGATTCTTCTTGGTGAAAATGTCCACATACAGATCCTTACTATCTGCTGCATCTGTTAGTTTTCATCTTACTTTTCTGTATCTCTTGTTTCTTCAGGTGTTGCTGTGCCCCTTCCTTCTTAAAAGGGTAATCATACACATCCTTACACACCCTTATTTTCACAGCTCTAATTACAGTCTACATAATTATAGAATCCTGTTGAAAATTATTTCCCACAAATACCTCTTCTCTGTCTCCTAAAAGATCCCTAACTTTGCAAGCTGCGACGTCAGTAACAAACTCACTGTGGTCCAGTATATGCCATGTGAGACACTTACTAACATCTCCATAATCCACCCAATAAAGTCTTCCAAAACCAGAACCATAAGAATTACTGGACGTACTCATAATGTGACATATTTCCTCCATAACAATAAATGATTTCATAGAAACTATAGAGATAGAAATAACTCACTCATCACATGCCAGATTGAATTTGCTCAAACACTCAGTAAAGGACAGGGTCTCTCAGTTCCTGGGAAGAGAATGTTTCCACAAAATCCTCACCAATGTCTCAGTTCAGAACTTCAGTGGAAACCTACAGAATAGTTTTCTAAGTTCAGTCAGGACACTGCAATCATGGACTCAATGAATATATTTATTTCATTATATGTATTGATTTCTCCAACTAACCACTGCAAAGATGTTATTTCATGAGTTTAAAGCATCTTTTCTCTGCACTATGAAAACCAAGTACATTTTTTTCTCAGACAGTTGATTAAATAGAATAGTTGCATTTTTTTTTAATTTACATGTGGAGTATTCATTCTGGAACTGTATTTAGCACTGAAATTTGCTTCTTCCTCTTAGAACTGTAGGCTTGTCTGAAAGTTTATGCTTCTTTTCCAGCTCTTTCTGTTGGTTGTATGACAGGTACTACCTACCATAATATTATTTTTCCTATTCCACATCAAAAATAATTGTGACAACAAGTACAAGAATCCTACCTTATGCATTTCTTTTTCATACAGTAAAATTATTGAACAACTTAATAAAATTTCATTCAGAACTGTCCATTTCTAAATGCAGTAATTACTGAGGTTCCACATAAAAACTCTGTTTGAAAACCTGGAGTTTCTGGAGATCAGCAGTGATTTACAGATTCAGTTCAATTAGTTATGTTTATTCTATATTGTCAAACAGGGACACAGATGCATTCAATAAAATTGAAATGCCATCCTGTCTTCTGAAACCATAAAGGTTTACAAAGCTAACCTAGTTTTGCAGTGGCTGAAAAGAGCAGAGCCAGAGCTTTTACTTTCTTGATGTTGATAATGTGCTTCCTTACATATTAGCAATTTCCATAAATTGAATGGTGCCTCTCGAATTACTTCTCCTAGAGAGATTCCTTCCACATATTGAAAAGAAGTAGTATTTTCCTGTCCATGCATATTTTATCTTCCCATACAATATTTTATAGTATCAGAGGTGTGCCAGCATTTACAATGAAGGATGCAGAAACCTCTGAATGAAACCTCTGGGCTGCAAAACATCACTCTACTTGCCAGAAAAGATACATTTCTTGCTGTTGAACTATTGTTTCTAGAGCTAAGAGATGTTATGTTGTGACAACACTGAACAAACTGGGGGTCTTTCCTGCAGTTAGATGTAATTCTTTGCCAGGAGGCATGTTTGCCCTTGATATTTTTAGGTCTGTTTTGATTTTACAAGGCATTCCCCTTAGCAGGTTAGTTAATCTGTCTTACAGAAAATGGATGTGTTGCCAAGTTTCTGTTTAAACAAAGATGGAAGTGAATACGAGTTTACACTCTGAAAAGTAAATGTGGGAAACAGCCTTCCGTAAGAGGAGTGATTGTCTAAACTATTTGTGTCAAAATTCTTTCCAATGAATGAAAATTATAATCTGTCCTATAGAGGATAAATTCCTTTAAAAGATAAGATTAATGTATTAATAACCTATTTCTATTACGGCATCAATATATGGCTGCTTGTTAAAATGGTGCCTTTACTGTTCACTTATTGAACTTCAGTAAGCAGACAGGCAAATTATATAGCCCACAATAAACCAGCCTTGAAGTTGTAAAACTTTGTCCTAATGAGAAGACGGTTGCTCAGGGCAGTCTTTTACATAAGATGTTAGTAGAATAATTGTAACTGTAGCATTTGAAGAGTTAAAAATTTCCACGTTGTTTTAAAGAATCATCCCAGATTTCAAGTGTTCTTCAGTGGAAAGAAATGTAGTATTTTTATTACATTAAAAGATAGGGATTTGTCAATATTTGTATAATGGGAACAAAATAAGCTCTAGGTAATAATAAAAAAAAATACATGTTGTATATAACATTTAAGTCTCCTGTTAAAACTGAGGAGGAGAGGCTATTTGAGGGGATTTGATCCTGCTCTGTATTGTCAAAGGGTGATTTCTCATTAAATTCTAAAGACATAAAGTTTTTTTTATTTCTGTATAATGAGAGTCTCACAAACCAGGACAAAGTTTATAGCTTCCGTGGCTAAAACATGTGAGATGATGGATAAATATACACATATGTAACCAGAAGCCAAAAGCTCAGCACTATTTATCTGAGGCAAACATCACTGCTTATTATGGATTTCAGGTTGAGGAGCAAAGACAAGTCTCAGGAAGGTTGAAAATTTAGATAGACAGCTTACTCAAATTTGGGCCTATTTTAGCAGTGCAGACCAAAATAATGGTGAATGGAAAATCGCTCTCTTAGTTTTGGTTTTGCTCTTAGGTGGTTGCTCTACTGTGCAATGTATCCTCTGGTAGGAAACTACTGATGTGGGCTCTACAGATGTAGTTATGGCCCATTCTGTTCCCATGCAGAAAAAAAACCCAGTGAATTATTTCTTCCCAAGAAAAAAAACTAATTGGCAAGATAAAATTCTTTGGAGTTTGTTTTGTGATGTTTTGTATGTTGGAACTTTTAAGTTCTATAGAAATTGTCCTTAAGTTCATGCTTTGATCTACTCCAAGCTATCGGCATAGAAAAAAAAACATCATATCAGATGCTGGCTGGAATGACTACCTTTCCAGTTTCACCCATGATAATCAATGTTCCTCCTTAGAATGGAATTTCTTTTTTAAGATATAACTATCTTCATACATTTGGTTCAGTCATTTCACCTCCTTTATATTTATCCTTAGCAGAAATCTTCACTGATGCATGCAAATGTGATTTTCTTTATTTATTTTTTTGTAATAATAGACAGTGTTTATGGCAGTGGTTTATCAGACCACAGAAAAACAATACTAAATACTACCATGGGCATATTCATCTTATTTATTAACTAGCACAGAAAACAGCTGGTAGGGTACAGCTGGAGTAGTGATGAGAAAGTTTTACAAAACTATGTGCTACACTGCTCATCACACAACAGAAACCAGGCACTGCACTGCATGGATCTAACATGGGGATACAGATACCTCTCCCTTCGTCTTCCCTTCTCTATCTCTTTCCCGTTTCTCTTCCCCTGCCCTTTCTTCTTCCCCTTCCCTGTCTTCTTCCCCTTCTGTCTTTTCTACAATCAGGGTATAATGAAGAGAAAACTGTCTTATTACTCAATAAGACAGTTGTTGAGTAAAGAGAGAAAAACATGCAATAAGTTTCTGAATTGGAAAGAAAATACCTTTCAACTGAGAGAGTAATTTCTGAAAACTTCTGGGAGAATCCAGCCAGAAAATAAAGTAAACATGTAGGTTTCTAGGGAGATTTTATAGATATGTTTTTTATTCCTATGTCTTTAACTGCAATATTGTCTTTGGTAAAAGGCAAGCTATATAACGGGAAAAAAGAATCCTGCAAAATTATTGTCTTCTCATTAGTATCTTGTCTACATTCATCTAATAGATACTAAGTGAAAGACTGTGACCTTCCCTGACATAAGCATTTCAGGTGTGAAGGGCAATGTAGTGCTCAACCCCACCTGCCATCTGACTTAAACCACGCTTTCTTTCCTGTAGCCCATTTGTTGGCGGGCAGCAAATGACAGAAAAATTATCCACACTTCTACAGGACAAGGGGGAATGGCCTCAAGCTGCACCAGGGGAGGGTCAGACTGGATATCAGGAAAAAAAAATCACACAGAAAGGGTTATCAGGCACTGGAACAGGCTGCCCAGGGACATGGTGGAGTCACTATCCCTGGAGGTATTTAAAAGACGGGTAGACGAGGTGCTCAGGGACATGGTTTAGTGGCAGATAGGAATGGTTGGACTAGATGATCCAAGAGGTCTTTTCCAACCTGTTGATTCTATGATTCATCCCTCTCAAAGATCAATTATAATTCTTTCTTTCTTTCTTTCTTTCTTCCTTTCTTTCTTTCTTTCTTTCTTTCTTTCTTTCTTTCTTTCTTTCTTTCTTTCTTTCTTTCTTTCTTTCTTTCTTTCTTTCTTTCTTTCTTTCTTTCTTTCTTTCTTTCTTTCTTTCTTTCTTTCTTTCTTTCTTTCTTTCTTTCTTTCTTTCTTTCTTTCTTTCTTTCTTTCTTTCTTTCTTTCTTTCTTTCTTTCTTTTTCTCTCTTTCTCTCTCTCTCTTTCTCTCTTTCTCTCTCTCTTTTTTCTCTCTTTCTCCCTCTCTCTCTCTGTCTCTCTTCCTTTCATATATTAATTCCTCTTTATAATCAACAACAGTCTCTTGTTCAACAATGATAGTACAGGCTTTACTTCTTCTGTTCTATTATGTATGTAGAAACCACTAGGTGCCTCAATTACAAAAGTAATTTTGCCAGATGACCTCCGTAATCAATAATGAGTGGAAGAGAGAAATCTTGCTATGGGACCTGAATTATAATCTGGAGATCATAGTTTTTCTCCAGTCATTACAAATGAAGTCATGGATGACACCACAGGCACTGATAGCTGGGCTGGATCAAATGAGCTCTGGTGCCTTGGTGCTCATCAGAATCATGGCCAATGAAAGTTACATTATCTCTGCTTAGGGTTATCTTCTGCTTTGTTTACAGGTATCCTCATGCGAGGAGTAGAAACAGTCTTTCCACTTTAATAAGGGCTCAAGATCAGATAAATATGGTCAAACCATTGAATATAGTTATCAGTTGCTAGACAGGATTTTCTTCATCTAAAATGTTCCAAAAACCCAAAATTTTTGAAAGTAAATAATATACTACAGTTTTTATATTTTTTGGTAACTCATTCCCTGCTCTAGTGGAAGCTGTGCCTGCCCATGGCAGGGGAGGTGTAACTAGATGATCTTTACAGTCCCTTCTAGCCCAAACCATTCTATGATTTCTTTTCACTTTTCCTTCAGATTTTTTTTCTTTCCTACCTGTTTTAATGCAACTTCAGCAAATCCAAGTCCTTTTCTTTGAATGCAGGAAGGGAAATAAATTTACAGCAGTGGCATCAACAATCTTTTCCAAATTTAACTAGATTAAACTTTCATTCTTTCTTGCGTTTTAGCAGTATTACAGTGACAACCATAAGAGACAGGAAAGAAATTATCCTTCTAAGTTGACATTTATCATGCCATTGGTCTTCCAAAAGTATTGCATACTAAAAAGCAGAAGATCATCATCCCTTAACGTATATCATACTTCCATGCAAATCAAAATATTTTTAAAATATAGATTCAGTGACTCTAGGAAGAGAAAATAAAAACATCCCTGTCATGAAATGAGAAGAGGACAAAGGGAAATCAAGAAATTATTTGGAAAGACTGAAAGATTCTTAAGGCTGAAATAGTCCAGACAGACAGAGAGTAAATACTTCCTCTACTGTGCAATAAGTGTCTGGATACTGTGAAAGCTATCCTCATATTTTGAGAACTCTTTGTTAGTTCAGTACTTGATCTTTATTGCCTTCTGCAAGACATACTTAATAGCAGGACAAAATGTCTAAAAGATAAACAAATGGGAAGAATCTGTGAATCTAGGTAATGCTTTAAGAAAGAACAAAAGACTGACAGGTGTACATCCTTTATCAGCAAAAAATATTGAAGCTTAACAAAATATTAGGAGATGATGTTTTATCTGAGTATTCATCGCAGAAGAACTCTTTTATTTAGTCTGTTGTTTATACTGGCTGTGTGAAAGAGTCCCTTCACTACCTCTGCAGAGTGGGTTCATGCAGCATTTTTAACACCATTGCACATTCTATTTGTAAGCTAAAGTAGTCAACTGCCTAAGTGTAATGTACTTGTTTTAAAAATACACATAAATGTGTTTTAATTAGCAAAATATTAATTTATGTATTGACCATGAAGGTATTTTTCAAAATTGTTTCTTGATAAACAAAGCTCTCCCAAACTCACTCTGCAAGCTATTTGAACGGTCAAAAACACCACAGCTTCCTAAGGGTGTTTCACAAAATATGGATACCTGACTGCCACAAGAGTGCTAAGAAGAATAAAGGCAAAGATATGAATCTTTAATATTTCTTTCTAAACCTATGATTTATTTTCTTGAGTTAAATATTTCTTGTCACTAGACTGAGAAGATATGCTTCTTCACTGTTAATATGAGAAACTCTAAGCCACTCCAGAAAGATAACCAACAGTTTCACGGAAAAGATGGTTTTCTCAACATTAGTCATTTGCTAGTCCTATGCAAATGTCTTGGATCCACTTCAGTTTCTGAAATTGTGATATATAATTGAATTTAGGTAGCTGAAGCTGTTTAAGAAACCATTGCAGTCAAGAGAGTTGTAGTCCATATAGTCAGCAGATTCTGAAGACTAGTTTGGTTTTCAGTATGTTGGGGTTTTTTGGGTTTTTTTGGATCAGTATCAATTTAATGCAATTTAACAACTCTCTTTACTTTAAAAGTTGTGCTGATGTTTCTAGGCAAAGACAATAAGAAAAGGCAATCTATACAGTAGTTATCTTCTGACAGTGTTTGCATTTGCACAGCAAACCGTGCATCATCTTAATTTATTTATTTGCAAGACTACCTACATATGGATTCAATCAAAGAAAATATGTAGGTTGAAGGTTTTTTTTACTTAGGAAATTCTTTGTTCTGAGAAGTCCTTTATACATTCTGCCCATCTTTTTGATGCACTACTACATCCTTTTTGTCTTATGGAAAACAGTAAGAAAGAATAATTGTTCTGTATATCAAGGTCACTGTGAACTTAAAACATAGCATTTTGAGAAAAATGTAGAAGAAAGAGGGAAAACTATGATTTTTGAGAAGTCACAGATGATTTCAATTTATTTTTCTATAGTTTTATTCTTCTGCACTGTTTATTCTCCTTGCATTCACTGGCAAAATAAAAGTATTTTGCAGCAAAACAGATTGAACTTAGATGATACATCAGATTTTGGAGGCTTAAATGTTATGGAACTTTCTCAGATCAAACTGCATGTTAGAGAAGTTATTTGTGGTTACTTTGATAGAGACATTTACATCACATGTAAGAATATTTTTTATTCCTTGAGAGAACAGTTGTGGCATGTATTCTACAAGAATTTGTTGGTGATGCTTTATACAGTTTGATGCTGATGATTTTGGCCCTTTTTAAACTTGGACTGGAAGGATCTTGATACCAGAATGCCAACTCAAGTTTTTCAGCATGCTCAATCACACTGTTCTGTAAAAGTCATTTATAACACAGACAGACCTTCTCTGTATACGCTGGCCAATGATACATCCTGTTAGTTAAAATACTGTTTAAAAGTGTTCCTGTTAAAATGTTTCCAGGACAAGAATAGACTAAGCATTTTTCCCCATCCTACTTATTCAGATTACGTGTAGAATTATTTTATTAAGGAAGTCATCTTGTTTTCAGAGTGTTGTTCCTGCCTAGATCTGAATATACCAGAATGGGACAGTATTCTGCAGCACTGGATCACCATGCTCAGGAGGTAGAGGATAATGGATTGTACTCTGCCTCGAAGCCAATTACAAGTGTGTTGGAACATGTCCTTTGTAATGTCATTACCAATGGCATGGAGGATGTGACAGGATACACCTTCATCAAGCTTGCAGAATGCACCAAGCTGGGGAGGTCAGTCAAAATGCTGAAGGGCAGGGCTGCCTTTCAGAGGGACCTACGCATACTGGAAGTAATGGGCCAGTGGGAACCAGGCTCTTCACAGTGGTCTGTGGTGGGAGGATGAGAGGCAATGGGCACAAATGATGTAAGGAGAAACTGGATAGAAAGGCAAGAGTTGGAGGGTGGAGAAAGTTGCCAGAATTTAGGTTGCCTCTGTTCTTGGAGGTTTTTAAGACCCTACTGGGAAATGAAGTGAACTACCTGATCTCACTTCTGAGCTGATCCTGTTTTGACCTCCCGAGGTACCTTCCCACCTGAATTACCCTATGACCATGTGATTGCATCTCTTGCCTGTTCCATCTATTTCTTCATATTCTGAATTTCCATGTGGACAACACTTATGATAAAGATTCTTCTAAAGAAGTTTTATATTATTGTTCTTCTACCTCAGTGGGGAAGGGAGTAGAATAAAAAAGCAAAACAAAAAAGAGCCATACAGAAAATATTTGGTTTTAATAAATCAGATTCAGATTGAAATAACCCCTTTCATTAATAAAACAACCAAATGCTGTTTATTAGGTGTCACTGGTCACTGAATGTTCACCGTATTTTTTAAGATCTTTCACTATAGTTGAACACTTGTGTATTAGTAGATGATTTAGAGTTCTGTCTTGCGTACTAGCAGTTTCAGAGACTTGTGATTTCATTTTGGCAAACTTTATCTTTTAACATTTGGAGTAAACATCTTATCTGTTTGATCAACTATTTCTCAAAATATCCAAACCATTTAATTTCCTGATGGTTGATAAGATTGTTTTTGTTTTGGACTGGTAGACTACTCTATCAATGCATCACTATGTACAAATTCTTCTCATAATATTAATGTAGTACCAAACCAATTGGACTCATTTACTGCACCACCTCTGCTGTAGCTAAAACAGAAACGAAAGATAAAAAGAAAACAATACAGGGTAAAACATGTTTTCACTTCAAGTGAGTTTTACTCTCCCAAAAATATTTTTTCTAATGTTCTGGTTTGAGCTGAAGTAGAATAAATTTTCTAACTTCCAAGAAAAAAATCTGACTAGTATTTTGTCTAGAATTCTGTATTCTAAAAGATCATCTCTTAGCCACTGTATTGCTTATTTCAGTAGAAAAAAACCGCTTATGACTCTTGTTGCATAAGCTGCCTCAGGTGCTGTCCCTATTTTTTAATTATGCTATTGTGTCCAGGTAAAACAAACATGATGTCAGTGAAACAATACAGAACCTGTCCTATGAAGCAAAGGCCTTAGTATTCCACAGTCAGTCTGACTACATATTCTCAAATTCTGATTTTTTAACTTAGGAATTCTTAGGAAAATTAAACTCAGTAAAGATCTTGTTTCCCATATCCAAAGACTAAACAAGGCCAATGCAGTAATTTCACTGTGATAAGAAGTATTCATGTGCTGGACTTTTTAAAATCCTTGATGTTGACTGACATAGACTTGATTTTTTTATTAAAAGGATTGGCAGCATTCTGGGACCATATTTTTTTAAATTGAATTGACAATACTAATTTTAGAAAGGCTTGAGAGGAGGAGGGGGAGGTGTTATGTAGTGTGTAAAATTGTTCAATTTATGCAACAAAAAGCTTTAGCCTTGAAGATGCACCCTAAAATGTGTTTCAGAAGAGTTGAGCTCCAGGAAACAAAGTAAAATGGAGGAAAACAGAGACGGACTCTAGCTAGTCAGTAAGGGTATTAACCTAAGATGTGAAAAAGCCCCATTGCAGTTCTTGGTTTTCTGGATTTGGAGTGAACAAGATGGAAAACATTACTTTGAGTTTGCCAGAGTCTGATTGGCATTATGAAGTTCAAAAGGTTTTCTTCTTTGTGCCAAGGTGGAACAAAAACTGGATTCTGGAATCATGCAAATGACTGTGGAAGAGAACTGTCATCCCAGGTCAGCTGTCCCTGATTAGGGCTGCTTCCTGACAGCTTGTAAAGGAGGGGGTTACCCAATAGCTGGATCTTCCCCCTGGGCTGCCAAACGTTTTCTCATGGAATAGGCTTCACACTGGACTGATTTGCCCCACCACTGTCAATTAAATATCAAACACTAACTTTAGCTTGAAAAAAGTGATCCTACAACAGCAATTACACACGAAGTGCTGACATGACACTAACACTGAAATATTCTTAGAAAAAAGGGGGAAGAAACTTATTTTATCAACAAACCTTTTGGTCACTCAATGATTACAAGTTGCTCCTGCTGGAGAAAGAAGAAGGGGGAAAAAACACAGCATTTAGATCTATCAGCTATTAATGTGAAATTCTGAGGGATATAAAAAAATGGAAAGTAAATCAAAACAGGTCAAGGTAGCCAAATGACCTGTTTTCTGATGAATGTAGGCTCATGCTATTCTGCTAACTACCAGACAGTGTCTGCTGCACAGAACTCTGTATGAGTCCCAGAAAATGGCATTTTTACTGTGTGGATTTATAAATGTGAAGGTCTAGCTACTCATTTCAAAACTAGACTTCGATACATCTAAATATCAGCTACATTTTTATACAAACTCTCTGAGTAACTGTAAGATAATTAGCTATTTCACAGAAATTTCCTAGGTTGATCAATCAGACGCTAAAGTGACCACTGCTGTACCATTGCTTAATGGCATTTGCGCAGTTTATCTGAGTTACTGAAGATGGAAAGTTCTCATGGATGTGAACATCTTAGCTACATTTGTCAGTATGTGCTACATTTGCTCCATTTCCAGTGCTCAGAGACTGTGAGATCTCAACATGGTCTTTGTCCTTAGTTCTTAAAGGTACAGAGGTAGGCCATCCCCATGTGCCAAAAGATGAGCCAGTGGGGAAGAAGACTTAATATTATTAAGATATAATATTATTAATAATTATTATTATATCTTAATATATTATCGTATATCTTAATATTTTATGTATTTTTAATGTCCATCAATACCAATTTAGCTGTCAAAAAAACCCAAACTCAACATAATCCACAGAAAACAGATCTGACTGAATGTAGCTTCGAAAACACAATTTCAATCTGCATTGTCCATTACAAGCTTTAGACAATGAGCACATATTCCTAATATGCACCCATGCCATTTATGAGAATGCTTATTGCACCATATCTTTTGGCCTCGTTAATTATATATATTCAGCACCTTGTTCAAGAGAGTATTAAGAAGGGAGCATAAACAATGTACACATGCAGGTGGTACAGAATCCACTGTGTCAGCTTGCTATGCATTGCTTGGGAGTTTAGGTATTTCTGTATAGAGGACGCTACAGTCAGCGTACTGACTGTGTGTCCTTATAGAGCAGAGTAGTACAAAATACAGATCTCAGGGATACATCTTCCCTCACTCCTGACTGAATGACACCTAAGTAGCTGTACCCACTTGGGATCCTGGGTCTGGAAGCAGTTTCTGTAGGAAAATATTTCAAACTTCTTTCTATTTAGAGTCTGTACTTCTACCTATTAAATTATTCAGATCCTGTATTTTGTTGTTTAATGTCCTAATCTGATGGTACTATTTAGTTGGAGGATTGGGGAAGAAAAAGGAGACCAAAGGCTTTTCAGTCAGCATTCTAGGGTCTCAAACTGAAGCTGCATTCAAATCCCTTGGTAGACAATTATTCCAGCCTTAAACTTTGGCTTACTAATTTAATGATGTATCTCAGTCAAATAATGCTATAAACACTAAAACCCAAACTGGACTGTTGTGTCCATATTGTACAGTGCAGGTCTCTGGAGTAGTGCTAGCTTAGATCCTGAGAAGAATACAGTCCTACAGTATAGTCCTACAGTGTCCATACCAGCCTCAATGATATGTCTTGTTTCTCAACAGAGCTAATCATTACTGACTTTCTGCAAAAATGACACAGCTACTTTACTTTGTGTGCAAAGGCAGCCTGTATGATAACAACACCTGCTGTGCAGTGTAGGTATGTCCTAAAATTCTCATTGACAACATTTGCATTGAAATGCTGGCTTTCAAGAAAGGCTTCAGCAGAATATTAAAGACTACAATCTCAAGTACAGATTTCCATGCAGTGGAATCATAATAAAAAAAAATTAAAAAAACACACAAAAAAAACCCCAAAAACCCAAACCCCCCCAAAATTATGAGAGAGGAAAGAGTCATTGTTCATTTATAATAAAATTTCCTTTCAAATACAAGTGACTAGGAAATTTTGTTTCATGGTAGGTTGTGACATTCTTGCCGGCCTTATAAACTATATTTAGTCCTACTTTTTCTAACGTCTGATGAAAATCTGAATCTTCTATTGAATTCAATATTCTATGGCAAACAAAAGCTAACAGCAGGTAGATTGGGTAGATATACATCTCAAAGTCTCTGAAGTGAGTGATATTAATCTCTCCCTTACTGTCCCAGTCAGCTTTTCTCTTTCTTCCAGTTGTCCTAGCTTGCTGGAAGGAGGAAACAATGAGTACTTTGCAAGTGAAGCAAGAAGAATTACTACAGACATCTCATCTGAGCCCATTTTGCAAGTTTACCTCAACTGGAAGAAGTTGTCTCCCTGTTGGGCTATTGTCTCTCCTGGTTAACTGTTTTAGGGTTTTTTCAAACAAATAAACCAGACAGCGCCACAAAGAAAGAAATCTCAGTCACCTGAAACAAGACAGGGTCTTTCATGCATCCTCTTTTGCTTGGCAGAGGCTGTTTTAAATATTTAAGCAATTTTAAACAACCATAGACCAGCCGTAATCTCAGGTGTAGAGTATACCTTTAGAGCTACAGTCTTCTGGATCCAATTTTAGAACAAAGAAGGTTTACCTTTCTTCTATCTATATCATTATCACTGACGGTATCAGTTCTCTTCTCCTTTACAAATGTAAATCTCCAGCTTTGTTGAAATTAATGGCTCTCTCCAGCGCATTGTTAACCTGCAGGAAGAATCAGATTCTGGATATCTATAGTAATAAAACTTGCAAGGTAATGACGAGCTTAATTACCACTTCAGACTCCTTCTGCCTTCTAGAATGCAAATTGAATGATTCAGTGGCACATGGTGTACCAGGTAAGCTCGGCTGTAAATGAGTAGATAACAGCAATCCCTGGTCAGCCTGGTAACCAGCTACTTGACCATATTGTTTAAGGGAATTCAGATGTTACAGATCAGGGTTTCTTTAATTATTATTATTAAAGATATGGAGATAAATGATGGACAGTAAGAAGTGTATGTTTTCTTAATTACACTATGAATTTCCTTTCTAATGGTATCCTGCCAGTAAATGCCATACAGAGATAATGACATGTGATCCAAGACGAGGCACAGATGCACTTTTATAGAACAGTGGTACATGTGTAGCACTACATACATAGAACACATGCATTTGATTTTGTAAGGGCTGTACTGCCAGAGGCAATCATTATTCATTTTAACCTTACAGAGTCAGGGAAGTTCTATGTTGGAGGATTCTAGCATTCCTGTTCCCAGCAAAACTATAATTAACATTCTAGGTTTTACCTGCAATTTGGCAACCGCCAAATTCATACAGGCATTCGTGCTAGCACCGAGATTGCCTTTGCACTCAGCAAATCTAACCACTGCATTCTCCACCATCCATAAATCTACTTCTCTTCAGTGCAAGTCTAGACAGCAAATATAGGCATAAAACAGGATTCATTCAGTAGATCCTCCATTTTCTTTCTCAGTCGATACTCTGCTTTAAGAACATGAGTCAGTTTACTTCAAATTATTCAAAAGCTGTCCCAAAAGAAAGCAGGAATATAAACAATAACATACAAAGAAAATTCTGCTTCTTTCCATTTCACTTCTTCTCAACAAGAAACAAGTACCCCTCCTGACCAACATGAAAAGCCCAACTTTTTACTAAAGAGAACCCAAAATTAAAAGAGTTTGCATTTGTGGTCAGTAGGGAAAACTCTTTTTACAGCATTTAATAAGTTTTCTTTACTTGCTAAACAACAAACATTTGTATACTATAGCAAAGATTTTAATTCAGTGCTACAGTAACGCTTATTCATCTTAGAAAAGGAAAAATAAAATAGAGTCATAGTAACCACAGCAAAGAAAAAGAAAGAGAAAACCTTCTCAGCCCGGACGGTGAGCCCCTCTGATCTCAGTTTTTTTCTGGCTTCAGTTGCAGATAAGGCAGAGAATTCATTCTTAGTGAACGGCAATGGAGAAGAAAACATAAATAGGTATCAGGTATAGAGCAAGTTAAGAATATTATCCATGGTAATCTGCATGCCAGCAAGGACTATGTCAGTTAAAAGAAGAAAAGGAAAGGCAGGTCTTTAAAAACAAAGCACCATAGGCTTCTGAATTAGATTCCAACCATGCAGGCCTGCAGGTTTCAGTGAGTGCAGTAATTGTCCGTCTCCAGATAGTAAACCACCTTAGAAGTGTTGCTTACAGGGCTATTTTTAGCAGAAGAAAGCCTGTGATAGGAACAAAGGGGGAGCATTTTAGCACTGGAAGTTTCTTTGCTTTCCGTAATAGAGGCATTTGCTACTACATCAGAGTCAAAAGAGATGAAAAAGTGGGTAGAAAGGACTTGAGGAAGTACCCCTTATTTCCAGGTAGCTATTAGTGGGACAATGCGTTATTCATGGAACTCCTGTCCAGGTGTCTAGACTCCCTAAGGACCTGTTACCTCAGCATGTCACCACTGATCTTTCAACTGCTCCCAGGTGCTTAACACCATCCACAGGGAACAAAAGCTACCCAAGATGTAGGTGCAAGTGGGGACTTAAATCCTGCTGCAAGCACCTCCTGGAGGGATCACCTCAGCTCTCACTCTGGCCCTCAAGAGAGCTGTCCCTGAGCCCTAAAGAGGGTTAGTAATTGTTTGTCATAAACAAATAGCATGCTAGCACATTGCATTACTAAAATCCTTGAAATACAACAGGAAGCACGGGAGCTTCCTGTCAACAGCCTTGTCACTTGGGTAGGGCTAGTTATTCCTGGGGTACTGGAATGGGTCCCTCAGGCTCACGGAGTGGGGGATGGTGGCTGGAGCAAATACCTCAACCCAGCGCCAAGGACAGCAAAGTGCAAAAGGCTTTTCTCTAAAATACAGGCTCAGCCCCTTGGCAACACTCCCCAGCTTAAGCCATTGGGCCTGGTAGGGGAGGGAGATGGGTTTACAGGCAAAATAAACAAATGGGTGACACAGTTATATAACAGAAACAATAAAAGACTGAAATTATTAAATCTGAAGGTGAGACTAGGGGGAATTGGAGACTTGGTTGGGCCAGAGTGCCAGGTGTCTGGAGGGTTTCATCACAGCCTGTAAACTTGCTGATTACACAGGGCAAGCTAGCACAGAGCAAGGTAATGGGGGAAAAAATGAATCCACCTCTGCACCTTTTGTAAGACCTTGCTATGTTGCTGTGTGCAGCGGCAGTTTGGTACTGCACTCATTGGTAGTCCTTACCTGGCAAGAGCATTGCAAACAGATAGGGTTGTTGATACAAAATGTCTTCTAGAGAGCAATGATCCCAGTATTTCCCAGATAGATTCTTAGCAAGCATGTTGTGTCTTCCTGGCTTCACCAGGTTTCTGCACGTGAAAGTCAACCCATGGGGTTCTATTTTACCTCTTGAACCCTTATGCAGGTAGCAGCTGTGTGGAGAGGATGTTGCCTGTGACATAGTGGTTCTTTCACAGTCCGAGCTGCTCTTGCCAGTGTTGAAACAGAAGCTGTTCTCTGCAGATGAGCTTTGAACTCTTTGCAAATACTTCACTGAGAACTGTGTTTCCTTTCAGACCTGCAAATATGTCCACAAAATGTACCCAGCTTGAGAGGAGAGGGCAGTAGACAGTTTCTCTGTGACAGTTTCTGTATGAACTATATTCATAATGTATTGCAGCTACTGTGCCAAACTGTTGTTAAACACAGTAATGCTGCACTTGAAAACAAGGTATCTTGTAGGTATGTAGTCCTGTGTATTTGTATGCATTTGTACGTAGTTGTGCAGATAAAGCAAAAGGTTTTCTTGTTTGCTAGCAGCTATGTGCTACTACAACTGCAGCTCCTGAGCAGCAATTGCCATACTAGTATCTTCCTATGATGTTCAAATCCCAGGTTTTAAACATGAAACTTTCTAAGAGTTTTCTTTAAGTGATAGTTGCATGAGGGAAAAAAAAACCCAGAAGATAGGTAAATGGAGATAGAGAAGCACAAGTGATACATCTACAACCCATCATCAAGTACATAGCAAAACTAGAAATAGAATAAGTTTTTCTGGAGTGCCAGTGTAGCACTCTGTGGTTAGAGAAGCAACTTCCTTTGCAAGGAGGCATCTCATGGTTACTGTCCGTCTACTGCTTGGTTTTAACTCCTCCTTTGGATAGATCACAAGAAGGAGTGACTTGGGTTGTGCCAAGTCCTGAAATGGAAGACTGGTGTAAATGGCAGATAGCCAGCAGGGAAGAGACATCTGGGATAAGACAAGGCACTAAGGTGCATTGTACATAGTTATGAAACTATTCTACCTTTGTTTTCTGTGTAAAGTTATATTTTTAAGAACTGTGCCTGCCTGAGGAGACAATAGTTGTTTTGTTCTCCGAATTGCTGTAGCCTTGGGGTGTCAAAATCATTTAGTGCAGAGGGTTGAATTCCATGTTATATTATGGTTCGTGGGTCACAGTATAAATATACGAATTGCATACTTTCCAGCACAACAGTATCCCAGTGATGTCAGTGGAAGTTCACAGAAAGATTGGCATCACTCAGCTAACAATTTGCTCCCTTTTAAGATCACAGCTGTTGAGCTCCATATTTCCCTCTTTCTGCCAGCTCCTAATTCCAGTTCCTTGAGAGATGCACTTCTGTCTTTTCCTTGCTGCTTTCTGAAAGCAATCAGCAGTGATGCAGAAACGTGTTCAGGGAGATTCATGAGCCTGGGAGCGTTTCAGGCTGCCACTGGGTGGGCACAGGTATGTACCTCATACCTATGCAGAGTTGTGCTTGGAACCTTTTCTTTATAACCAGAAAGTCTGAAAAATGGAAGCAGGATTTTGTATCCTGTGTCCCTGGATATGGCCTACAGGCGCTATATTTTCAGTTCCTTAGTGCAACATGAACAGAAACAAACTGACTACTCTTAGTAACTGGATGTTTTTCTTCCTCTAGCCCTAGATCTGTTTGAACTAAGGACACATATATGAAAGGAAAACATTTCCACAAACACTAAGTCTGTTTCCTTTTAGATTTGTGCCTTGAGATGGTCTCATTTTGCTATAAGAAGGGTCAGTATTTGCCTACTCCTTTCTGACTGAAACTTTCCCAAGCCTCTCCCGTGTTGACCCTCTAGTGTCTAAGTGTGATAAGTCATTCTCAGCCTCAGCCTTTATTTCTCTGGTTGCATATTTCCATAAAAATGTAATATAATTATTTTGAGTCCTTTCCCCCACTTTGTTTGAAGTCATATAATGTGTGTAATGGAAGACAGTTAGCTAGTTTGGAAGAGAAATGGGAATGAGAGCAGGAAGGAAGGAAACAAAAAGAAGGATGCAAAGCTCTGTGACATGTCTAGTTACTGTTCATGCTGCTCTTAAGACATTTTAAATGCTAACATTAAGGTTGAGTTACTGCTCCCCATCACAGAGCATGAGTAGCCTTGCGCAGAAAAAAGAACATCTGACTTTCCATATGGGGATGTATGCTTGTATAAATCTCCAAATATTCATGTCCTTAAATCTCATCTTCAGCCCTCTTGTCTTGCCTACTCATTCCATACCCTCCTTCCTTTCCTCATGTGGGATGCAAGCGTTGGGAGAGGATGTTGAGATTGGAACATCAATTTCTCTCTTCCCCATCAGAAAGGAGCAGGAGATTGCTTTTTAAAGGTATTTAATGGACACAGGTGGGACAGTAAACTTAAGTGCCTCCACATGGAACATCTGCTGCATGTTCTCCGGTTCCTGTTATCTTTATAGCAGAACTTGATCTTTTAACCCCTTCACAACTGCCCTCCCTCCCCCTCTTCCTGGTATTTGTGTGAAGAAGATGTGCAATGGCTTTTCTTTGATGTTAGGAGAAGTCACAATAGACCTCTGTGATGTGACTGGCATTTGGTGTAGTGCTTTGAGCTGTGGTGTGCTTAGAAATTTGCACAGGTGGGTGGGGGAGGAAGCCAAGTGTTGTCCAGGTGTTTCTGGTCTTGCTATAGATAAGAGGATTCCAGATGTACTGCAATACATAGAATATCCCCATTCTCCCTCCTTCACCCCTTCCTCCTGCACTCCTCCCACCTCAGGAAATGTCTGTCTTGGGAGAACAGCATACTTGTGGAGATATTCCAAGCTAGCTAATATAATCTTAGTGACTTGAGGTTTAAAAGAAATTATGTCTAAATGTTTTATCTGGACCCAAAGCAAGTGATTTTTCCTTTTGCCTTGGAAATCCATCCCTCCTCTTCTTCCTCCTGCATTTTCCAAGCCTTCTTGCTTTCAAGTTTATGTACAAAATATAAACCTGGTCCATTCTAGTGTATGTTTAACCTCTTCACTGCTGCCTCTCACCACTCCACAGCATTTGTATATCAGAGCTGTGTGGCATTTTCCTTTGAAGTCTGAAGTCACAGTGAATCCTTGCACTGGAGCTGCAAGCTGGCTGCCAGGTGAAGCATTCGCATATCTTTTCCATATGCTCAGCCTGAAGAGAAAGGAAAAAATTGGCTGAAGACATACAAAACATGAAGTTCCAAACTGATTTTAGTGTAGAATGAGATTCAAAGCTGTAGACTCAGGATAAGGTTTAGCATGAGTTACTGAGTGTACCTAAATGCTAAAACTGTTGATGCTATGTGTATGAATCCATTCACAGCTGAAACGGTGAAGAGAGACAACATGACAGAGAGTAAGGAAGAGCTGTATTGGTGAAAAATACAGTTTCGTTTAAAGCTGGTAGTTGAACTGTGTGAAAGACACAAGACAACCTTGTGCAGACAAGATCCAGAGTTGAGCCATGGGAGCAACAATAGGCAGACCTGATTCCCAACAATATGCATGTATGCTAAGCACATGCAAGAAATTACTATCCTGATTAGCAGTCTTACATCCAGTTGTGCAGTTATTCATATAGAAGCAACTGCACAAGGAAATGAATAATCAGGACCAAACAAATATTCCCAAGCAGAACAAGAAAGATCTCAATATTCCTTGCAAACCCATGTCAGTACCCCCATTCTTCTTTTTCTTTGCCAGGAACTAGAATAACACGTTGCTCTGTTTTAGTACATCTGATATTGTGGTAAGCACCTATCTTGTTCTTGTATTTTTTAAGAATGGATTTTCTTTCTAGGATAGAGACTAGAAAAGTAATCAGTGCACGCACATCCCCAAAAATATCTCATGGACTATATGTTCCTTCTGTATGAGACTTGTATAAGATTAGGTGAAACTCTTCAATAAAGTGGTAGTATTTTTGGCATTTTAGCCATGCAAATTCTAATTGACCTGCCAGTTTCCCTCATAATCTTCTGGTGATCTTTTCTGTTGAAACCAGTAGAATGGTTTCAACAAAATCTATGGAATAAAAATCCTTATGTTTGCATATTTAAGTCATTATTTCTACTTTTATAAAAGGTGTTGGGACAGGACCAGAATTTGCTACCAAAATAGTCCACTCCATCCTGTCTTCTGATGCCTCCTGAACTGCTATTACATCTTTTTAACCATACCCTAAGCATCTTGACATATTTTGCATTGGTGCGTAGGATGTGCAGGAACCTCCTGTAGTCTTCTCCTATGTGCTGTCTTTGCTTTGGATTCATTCCACTTCTGTTCCAGGCTTCTTCCTCTTGTACCTTTTTTTCTCTGTCTTTCAGCTTAGTGAAACACCATCTAACAAAGGTCCACCGCAGCAGTTTAAGAAAACACTGCTTCCTCTTAGAGAAAAACGAACAAGCAAGCAACCAAATATCCTTAAATTGAGAAGACTTACGCAAACCATCATGCTTCTCAGTATGTATTCCATCACTTCTCTCCAGCCCATTGTCCAACTTGTTTACTTAGATCACAACTCTCGTTCAGATAATAAATCTCTTCTATGCCTGTACTTACCAGCAAGGACATGTTGTGGCACTCTTTAGCTCCCCACAATGCCCTCATTTGATGCTTCTTAGAGCAGTCTCTAGCTTCCTCCTGGAGCATTTGCCATGGGCTGAAGTCTACTGGGGAGCAAGGACACAGTCAGCTCCCACTCCTGGGATGAGGACTTGGAAGCACTCCTGGGCTCTACTGCCTAGATGCCTCCTCTGCTGCTCTCTGTGCCCAGAACAATGTCATTTTTTTTTTTTAATTGTTCTCACTTGGCCTCCTAGCAATCTTGTCACTTAAAGAAATAATTTGCTAAGAATATATGCTTGGTTATTATTCCTAGGATAAGCACTGTTCACAAACTCCTTAGATTTTTGACAGTTATGTCTGTGCTTTTGATTTGATATTAGACAAAATGATCATTACTTAAACAACAGTTATGTTTGAAAACAACTGCCATTTCTGGGGTAATAAATGTGACGTGTTTCCAGAAGTGTATTTAAAACATGAAAAAATGGCTGTGACTGTCATGAGAGAAAACATTCCCACAGGGAGTTAATTCAGCGTAATTTTGAGTGATATCTTGTAATGAAACAAGGCTTTGTGGGAAATAAAGAAGTACCACCCTTACTGTAAACCCCTGTTCTTTGTGGTAAATGCCTTAGGTCAAAAAAGGTTTAGTATGTACAGGGAGGCATACTTTCTGTTATCCTCCTGTCCTGAATCCTGGCTCTTCTAGCCATAACAAAAATTCTAAGCCAACCCATACTTTTTGGATTACTTTAAACCCCATCACAGTGCTTTTCTTAAAGGACTTTATTTTGAATAGGAATAGCTCCATGAAAGGACTCTGATATGGGCTGAAACTAAATCAGTTTCAAGGAAATGCAGCTGGAGGCATACTAATCTAAAAGCTTCCCAGGCCAAGCAGCACAGGCATCTATTCTGCGGGGTGTCTCTTCTCCTAGCTAAAGGGCACCAGGGCTTTCTGTGATCCGTTAACCCTTGCACTGCAGTAATATTCGGAGAGGGAAGGGGGCTGGAAATGGGGAGAGTGTATTCTTTCAAAACGATCTCTGTATAGCATGCCATTTTCATCTAGCCAGCTGGGTAGAGGATGGGAGGGAGGGTATTTCAGCTTTCTGAGACCTTGTACATTGAATTGCAATACTGGGATGCAGCTTAGGGCTGTTTTTGTCATGAGCCATTCCTTTGAATCCCAGTAGAGATGACACAGTTCACTTAACATTTTATAACACCTCTTATTCCCACCTGCTCTGCATGCTTCTTCATGCGAGTATGCAGCCTAAGCTTACATGTGTCAGGTCAAATTGTGACTGCATTTTAAAGTGGTATTTCAGCTGTTTACTAAAGGATTAGAAAAACTGTCACTGACACATTATAAGGTTTGATTGGGAGCAAAGCCAACTAATGATGTGATCAGGAGAGGGGGAAATGCCAGTAAGTCTATAGAGTAGTTCATCCTCCCTTTACATAGATTTTTTTTTAAAATCCTCCCATACATTTTTTTTTAAAATGAAAGATGCAAGGGAGGTGATTTGTGTAGATGAACATGGGCCTAGCCAGACTGCGGAGTGGCAGGGATTTGCTTTACTTTTCCCATGTTTTTAACACATCTGATTTGTATACTCAATTTTTTTACTCTCTCTTTTTGCTGTCTTCAAACCAGTTACAACCTACATAGATATCAAGTTTACTGCTCTCCATGGACTGTCTCAGGATCCAAGCTATTGGTATGTCTATACAGAAGGCAAATCAGAGTTTCTTTTTGGTCTCTTGAATATAAGGATTTAAGATTGGGGAAGGGTTTAGTTGCCACAGCTGAGGCACTCCCCTCATCCCACATCCATTCCAGACAGCTGAATTTTTTTGTCCCTGGAGTAATGATCACTAAATAGGACAGATAAGCCTCTGCTGCTTCGCTATGTAGCCTGGCATATTAGCATTAACTAGTTCTTCCGAAGAGTTACTGCTTCCCTCTTCAATCAGTTCCTATCAAGAGCAGCAGCCTTAGACATATGTATGGGACAAGCCGATGGAGATGCCTAGTTATTCAGCTGCCCCAGCAAAACCCACCTGAAGAAACAGCGAGCCTTCAGATACCACCATGGTCCTGGCAGCTAAGACACTGCTGACAAAGTATCTTTTAACCTCAGGCCCTTGAAAGTGTGCCCCTGGAAGTCACAGTTTACACTAATGAGCTCACTAAAGTCAGTCATTGGTAGGATTCAAAGCTATTTTAAAAGGGACTAAAATCTGTTTTGCCCTAGTGACAGCAAAAGCAGAGAGCACAATAGCTGACTGGGTGATTTCATGCTGTGTCAGGTGATTCACTTACATTTACTTCTAGAAGTGTTTGCATATTCTTTGATTTTAACTAGCAGAGATAGGCCCATGTTCACAACGGAACATCTAGGTGCTAATGGACTTTCCCACACAGTGTTATACTTAATAGCTATGCCAAAGATGACAGCAATGGGGACAAGGTTGACTTAAAAAAATACAGCAGTTACATGGTATTTTGAATCTACTTTTATACTTACATATTTTCACTTATTTGTCTACAAATATATCTGTCCACATTTATGAACATAGAAAGAGATTCATTGATATAAGAGATCTATACATGAATAACAGCATACTAAAGTCTCAAATACCAGCCTGTTTGGTTTTCTATATCATTTTCTATATTATAATGCTTTTTAAGTTTTCATTGCATTCTGAAATAAGAGTTTCAGTTCCTGTTATCTTTTTCAAATGTTTTTCACAATTTCCCATAAAAGCATATGGAGTTTTAAAAAAGAAGTATGCATAATTAGGGTATTACAAGGGATGTAGTAAATAAGAGCCATGTTAAGCTGCAAAAATGAAAAGGAAAAGTAAACTTCATTTTTGGTACCCATCAGGACCTCTTACTTTTTAGTCAGAGGTAGAAAATTACTTTATCTGATGTATGAATGGTTTTCCTGCACGCTCATGGTATGGTCATATGCTCCTATAATTGAGAAAAATGGAGTCCAGCCTAGAAATGACACTACAGATGCAATGCCATCAGAAGAATAATCCTGTCCTCCTTCCACTAATAGCCTTATGCTTCCATTGAGGGCAGCCATGAAGAAGTGAGGTCATGGCCCTTGAGAAGGAGCTGCTAGGGAGGATATGGGAGAGAGAAAAGTGGCTCAACATTGCTGGCAGCACGCCATGGTTTCATTGATGTTAGCCCTGTGGTGAAACCATACCTTATCTCCAAGACTAGTGATGGGCTCATTGCAGTTCTCTCTGTTCAGTTCCACCTCTTCTTGCTTCGAATCATAGAATCACTAGGTTGGAAAAGACCCACTGGATCATAGAGTCCAACCATTCCTATCAAATACTAAACCATGCCCCTCAGCACCTCGTCCACCCGTCCTTTAAACACCTCCAGGGAAGGTGACTCAACCTCCTCCCTGGGCAGCCTGTTCCAGTGCCCAATGACCCTTTCTGTGAAATTTTTTTTCCTAATGTCCAGCCTGAACCTCCCCTGGCGGAGCTTGAGGCCATTCCCTCTTGTCCTGTCCCCTGTCACTTGGGAGAAGAGGCCAGCACCCTCCTCTCTACAACCTCCTTTCGGGTAGTTGTAGTGAGCAGTGAGACCCCACACTAGTGGTTTTCTCCTCCTGTGTCTTATTTGTTTGCATTTTTGCATAACTTTTGGAAGGGAAGTCTGTTACTGTTTACCAGAGTTGCTGTATTTGCCCTCTGCATTGCTTGGGTGCTGCGAAAAAGAGAAGCATCTAAGTATCTCCTGCAAAGAAGCTGGCCTTTGAAATGTGTTTTGCTAACTTGCCGCAGCCTAGAAGCTCCCTCAAGAGCGAGCGCTGTGGCTTTAAGGCTATTGTCCCAAATCCACATCACACCCACATATTTGTCCTCTCTTTGCACAGCCAGTGCCAAGCGGTGACATCTACTATAGTCTCTGGGACACGCTGGTCTCTTCGGTGGAGGAAAAAGGGGGAGAGCGGGAGGGGGACTGTCAGAGGAGAGCACAAATCCCACTGTGTTCCAAGAGGATGAGTCACTTCCTCGCACCAGCTCTGCGATGCTTTATTTATTGCCGCTCGGCTGATACGAAGCCCAGCTCCCTCGTCCCTTGTCGGCGTCCCTGGGCTCGGCCTCCCTGCCAGCTGCCCCATTAATCACACAGGGACATTAGGGAGTGCACACAGAGCGGGAGTCCTGCCCGCCAGTGGCCTTTAGCTGTCTCCAGTTCAATGAAATTACCTTGCGTGAAGACTTGTTTTATGAGAGATTGGTTTATTTGTAACTAAACTACTTCCTCTGTTATTTGATAAGCTCAAATATTTGCTACCGATAGTCGGAGAGTGTCACATTTATTATCCTGTTTCAGGCATTGCTTAACTCCTTTGTATTAGACTTTTTTAACCCCTTTGTGGACTGCAGAAAAAAAAAGGCTGGAAAAGTTTTCTTAGTGCTCTTACTCGCTTTGAAAAGAATTCAGGTTTATCCTGCAAGGGATGTGGCTTGATTAAATTAAATTACTTCACAGTAATCATTTATACATTTAACCCAACATTCAGCAGGGCTGGCTCACACCATTTGTTAGAAATCCAAAGTGAAAGAAAACGTGAGTGATACACATTTCCTTCATATATGCTAAGACTTTGAGGTTTGAACGAATGATTGCATATGAATGTTAAGCAACATGGTTTCAAGGATGAGGTACATATACAATCTTTCTCATGGCTAGGTCCCGTTTGCTCTCTTGCCATTCATGGCTATGTCACCTGTGACCCATTTGTGCCTCAATTTGTCATATAAACCCTGGCTGAAACCCAAGCATGTGATATCTTTGGAAAAATAAAAATCCCTATATTTTTAAGACACAAGTAATACTTTTATAATAACCTACTTCCATACACTTCCTTCACTTTGTGGAGGTCAAGGGGTTGTTATTAACTATTTGCTTCTGAATACTGCAGAACTAGATTACAGTCCGAATACAAAAAGGTACTTGTACATGCTAGGAAGAGTAAAAGTGCCTAACTGTATCAGGGCAATCTTTAGGAACCCCATTTACCTACTCTGCTTCTACAATACTTCTTAGGAAACATTTTTGGCATTTGATGTTCCAGTAGCATACGTGCTGTAAGCAGTGCTGTCTTGCCTAACCTGAGTATTTCAGCTCCTATCTGCCAACACCACAGATTCTCATATCACCGCCCCCTAGAAGGTATGCTCAAATGAGGACCAGGCAGAGAAATAAAGAATCACTCTGTCTAACAAAGAAAACTAGGAGTTCTGGGTCTGGTGTTGTCAAATGGAGAGGGTCTCCAGTCCTGTTTGGTGCTTTCATAGAATCTTAGCTTTGAGACCTTGAGATACCTGAGGGAAAATCTATAAAAGAAAGCCTGTGTCTACTGCAGCTGGGGAGTGCAGTCATATTTCTCTGATGAAAATTACAGAATGGTCATTATTCATTATTAGAGAATGGTCGTTATTCTCTAATGGAGTTGTTCCAGGACTACTCACATGTTTTGCACAGAGAGTCTTCAAGGCATTTTGTGTTGGAACCAGCAAGCTTTGGGGAAGGGATTTGGGGCTGGAGAAGCAGCATTTTGCCCAGAGGTTGCAGTGAGTTGGAACACAGGTACAGCTTGCTGTATTCGTGCTTGTCAGTGAGCCAGTCCTGCTGTTCACAATATAGTACACTAAATCCTATATGGACTTAATGAGACTGCTCTTATTAAAAATAAAAAAATAAAATAAAAATGGGGGGGGGAAGGGCTGATCTACTGAGAGCAGGGTGAGACTGGTCAGAAACCTCCCTCATGCGAAGGAATTACAAGTTTTGTGAAATATATAGCTGAAGCACACTTGGATAAAAACAGATGTTTCCCATTACAGGTATTTATTTACCTGAATAAAACTGTCTTCTACCTGAATATCGTTTTCTGAAATCTTTCTGGAGTACAGACATGAGTGAGCTTATAAAAATATTTTAGACATGAATATTCAAGTGTAACTTTGGATCTTGCTGAAACAGTGTAATTATTCAAAGTTCTGGGAAATGAGTTTTCTTTCTCTCTGAATTAAAAGTGATTGAGGGGAAATATGTGTTCACTGTGTTAGGTAGGAAGGATGTAGTGGTTCATTCTTTCTCTGACAGGCAAACTTATATGTGCAATCACTTGTGTGCTTACAATCAGTTATGGCAAGCTCACTGCACATGGCTAGGTGTCTGATGTGAAAGGAAATATTAAAACTATCTGAAACGATAAGGATACTAAAGCTTACTTAGGACTGTGGCCTTCCAGGGCCTCCCCAGGGGAGACCAGGCCGTTTGCAGGTGGCTAAGTTGATTTCTAACCAAAAGCCTGCTGGTGAGAGTCCAAATTGTCTGTTTCAGCTGAGGTTTACCCTGGAAGACAGGGACTGAGAACTGAGCCTGGGGAGACTGAAGGTTCATTAAGTGTGTGTTTATCTTGGATTGTGACGTGAAGATGCTGCTATTCCAGATGCAGCTGAACTCTGAAGGCTGGGAACTTCCCTGGAGATATAGGAGGAGCAAAGCTTCAGCTATAATTTCTGTACAAGAGGAGCACACAAAGACAGCATTCTCCTTTGACTTATGAGTTCAAAGAAAATGCATTGTAGAATCATGATAAGTTAGATTCTTACAATAATATGTTCTTAGGCAACTGCAATTTTAAAAGCATGTGTGCTGTAGATTTTACCATGGAATCACTGGAACACAGTTAAGCCTAAGTAATGGTGAAATTCTTCATAATATAAGTTTTAAAGCACAACCATATAACATATAATATAGCGTGAAGACACTAGCATCCTATCAGCAGTTACAAACTGTGATAAACCGAGACCTCATCTGGAGTACTGTGTACAGTTCTGGAATCCTCAACATAGAAAGAATATGGAACTGTTGAAACAGGTCCAGAGGAGGGCTACAACGATGATCTGAGGGCTGGAGCACCTCCCATACGAGGACAGGCTGAGAGAGTTGGATTTGTTCAGCCTGAAGAAGAGAAGGCTTCGAGATCCTATAGCGACCTTCCAGTACCTGAAAGGAGCCTACAAGAAAGCTGGAGAGGGACTATTAATAAAGGTTTGTAGTTCTAGAATGAGGGGGAACTGTTATAAAGTGGAGAGGGGTAGATTTAGGCTCGATATAAGGAAGAATTTCTTCACTACGAGAGTGGCGAGACAGTGGAACAGGTTGCCAAGGGAAGTTGTGGATGCCCCATCCCTGGAGGTGTTCAAGGCCAGTTTGGATGGGGCCTTTGGCAGCCTGATCTAGTGGGACACATCCTTGGCAGGGGGGGTGGAACTAGATAATCTCTAAGTTCCCTTCCAACCCAAACTATTCTATGATTCTATGATCATTTCCAAAACTTCCATGCAAATTCAAATGTACACCCTTTAGTGTTTTATAGTGATCAGAGAAATATTGTTTCTCTCTTAAAACACAAAGCATTTTTAAGCATCTAGTTTCCCTGCGGATGTTTAGTTCAAGCAGAACAGAAACTTGGGAGTGAGTTTATGAACTGGATTTCTTAAAAGAATTAGATTCTTCCAAAGACATTAGTTTTTGATTGCAGCAAAAAATGCACAAAGTACCTCATTTTTTCTTAGGTGTGAACTGTATCTACTGTTGCAAAAATTAAAATAATTCTCTGCATGCTTCTTCCAGATACCTTCTATATTTGCAATTTATGGACTGGGAACAGACTTACACCTTCAAAATGTGAAAATATACTTAGATGGGATGAAAAAAATCATGTCTAGGCCTGTGTCCATATAGCTAAATCATTCTCTTCCTAATAATAGGTCAGGTAAGTCTTAGTTACCTATTGGATTTAGCTCTAAATGTGTGCTATTTGTGCTTGTCCCTGTGTCTCTGAATATTTTTTCCCTCTGATAAGTTATTCATTACCTTACTCTTCTGATAATCAGAAATCTTCTGTTTTCTCTTCTTGCCCAGAAATAGTTTATACTAAGTTTTTGCTTCTGTCATCATTATCTGTTATTTAAAAAAACCCCATATTTCCATCCATGGTGTGCATCTGCTTGCTTACTTCTAAGTAGCGGTGTTTGGATATGCACAGGCTTATCTTTTTTTTTTTGGTAATCTGAACAAAGCAAGTTCTTCTTACTGCATCTGATTCTCAGGAAGAAATATATTCAACTGACCTTATCTGTTCAGCAGACCTGCATCCTTGCGGACATAAATAGCCATTTTCACTTTTCCCTCTTTGATGACTTTCTTAGAACTGTTATTTTATAACAAAAAAATGTGAGAGGCAGTGGTGCAGAACCTTCTCTGAAAATGGTGGAGAATCACAGCCCACAGCCAAGAAGTCAAAGCATAATTTACCAGCCACTTGTGTTCAGCATCTGTGCAGAAGCAATTTTTTTTTTCCTGAAGGAGATGCTCAAATATTTTGCTACCCCAGACTCTGGTGCCTTCAGCTCCTATTGAAGCTCAACTACGGCTTTGAATTATGAATCAAATCAATATTTTATGCTGTTCTTCCTACCACTCAGGTATTTATCACAAGTTATACCTCTTCCATGGAAGACAATGTCTGACAGGACAAAGTTGTATTATTTAGAATCATAGAATCATAGAATCATAGAATCACCAGGTTGGAAAAGACCCACTGGATCATCGAGTTCAACCATTCCTATCAAATACTAAACCATGCCCCTCAACACCTTGTCCACCTGTCCCTTAAACACTTCCAGGGAAGGTGACTCAACCACCTCCCTGGGCAGCCTGTTCCAGTGCCCAATGACCCTTTCCGTGATTTTTTTTTCCTAATGTCCAGCCTAAACCTCCCCTGGTGGAGCTTGAGGCCATTTCCTCTCATCCTGTCCCCTGTCACTTGGGAGAAAAGGCCAGCTCCCTCCTCTCCACAACCTCGTTTCAGGTAGTTGTAGAGAGCAATGAGGTCTCCCCTCAGCCTCCTCTTCTCCAGGCTAAACAACCCCAGCTCTCTCAGCCGTTCCTCATAAGGCCTGTTCTCCAGCCCCTTCACCAGCTTTGTTGCTCTTCTCTGGACTCGCTCCAGAGCCTCAACATCCTTCTTGTGGTGAGGGGCCCAGAACTGAACACAGGATTCGAGGAGCGGTCTCACCTGTGGCAAGTACAGAGGGAGAATATCCTCCCTGGACCTGCTGGTCACGCCGTTTCTGATCCAAGCCAAGATGCCATTGGCCTTCTTGGCCACCTGGGCACACTGCTGGCTCATGTTCAGTCGGTTGTCAACCAACATCCCCAGGTCCCTCTCCTCCAGGCAGCTTTCTAGCCAGATTTCTCCTAGTCTGTAGCTGCACAGGGTTATTGTGCCCCAAGTGCAGGACGCGGCATTTGGCTTTGTTGAACCTCATGCCATTGGACTCAGCCCAGCGGTCCAGCCTGTTCAGATCCCTTTGCAGAGCCTCCCGACCCTCCAGCAGATCGACACTTACACCCAGCTTAGTGTCATCCGCAAACTTGCTAAGGGTGCACTCGATGCCTTCATCCAGGTCATTGATAAAGACATTGAACAGGGCTGGACCCAGCACTGAGCCCTGGGGAACCCCACTTGTCACTTGTCACCCCACATCTCCAGCTGGATTTCACACCATTTACCACCACTCTCTGGGCCCGACCATCCAACCAGTTTTCCACCCAGGAGAGTGTGCGCCTGTCCAGGCCAGAGGCTGACAGTTTCCGAAGCAGAATGCTGTGAGAAACTGTGTCAAAGGCTTTACTGAAGTCCAGGAAGACCACATCCACAGCCTTTCCCTCATCCAGCAGCCGAGTCACTTTGTCATAGAAGGCAATGAGGTTAGTTTTCCTTCTTCTCAGCCTGACAGGGCAGTGGCTGGAGGATTCTTCATTGTCACTTAGTTCTGTCTAGATCTAAAAAATCTTTCTGTTTTTAGGATGGAGAAGCATACTTGATCCTACTCACATCAACACTGCCTTTCATGTTTGCAAAATTCAGTTCTGCTATGCTTTCGTATAATGAGAAGAGCTATGTTTCTCACTAAACTACACAGGAGGTTAATATTGTTAGCAACTGTTAGTCTAGATACAATTTGAGGTTATCTTGGAAAAGAAGATAGTTCAGAGTGCACACAGTAGCCATGTGCTCTGTTGACATTTATTTCAGCTAAAAATGCCTTAGATAGTGTTGAGAGAAATTTTTGGCTACCTATATGATGTCCTGCCAAAAATAGGAGTAGCAATCTACAAGTCCTGTGTGGCACCAAGTGCACTGGCAGCCCAAGATAAATATCATAAAACAAATGGAAAGAAGAAGTATGATGAGCTCATGATCTTTGCCAGGAATCAGTGAGGAAAAGATGATAAAGAAAGCAGGGGGGAAGAAGGTGTGATTTGACTGAGAAGGTGAAAGAAGAAATATCTAAATAGATGAATTCTAAATATAGCTTCAGAAACAAAACATCTTTACAGATGATTTGGAGGTACTTGCCTAAGAGAAAGTAGTACAATTAAAGCAGTAATGAAACCAAATATTGTGCAAAGATGCAAGGGTAGTTTACTTTAAAGTCAGTAGAAATCATGTATATATTCAAGGACAATATTTTAACCATGATTCCTCCATGGTTTATTTCAATGATGGGTTGTTTTTTTTCTTTTGTATGAACTGTGGTAAAATGTGAAGAACGGAAACCCTTATATTGGGATTTATTACATAACTCACAAGATATTAGAACATGCTTTACCATTCACGTTCCACAGTGGAAATTCTTCTTGTTCATTTTAGCTCTGCCTAGGGAAGACCTATTTACCCATCTTAATGTAAGCTTTATTGCAATGAACATCTTTTCACAGTGTCAGTACAGTAATGAAATGGATTCCATCTTCATTATTTTAAAATTATGTATGGATACACAGTTTCTCAACCAACATCTTGGTGCTGCAAATTGCACATGAATTAATCTGCCAGTAATTTAAGGAAAAAAAAAATTACCAGTTCTGTTAGGGCTGGCTGCTTCTTCCATTGGAGTCAATGGGAATTTTGCCATTAACTTAAGTGGGAGTAGGATCAGGCCCTTAATGCTGTGTATTTACTTTATTTAGGCCAAAAGACACACAGACACAGAGAAGATACTGTTCAAAGGTTGCAGTTTTATTCAGTAAGCTTGCTGCTTGCTGGCAGTATGGCACCTCTAATGGAGCAAAATATTACAGCGTTAGGGATTGCTTTTGGCAGTATGCGTATTATGGCATGAGTCAAAACAGTTATGCTTATGTTTTCAAAGTTGTAATGAAATTTTAGCTGCTAAACTGAGAAGCCAGTTGGATATGTTAGCTTGAAAGCCTGCATGAGTCCTGTTTGGAAGTGGCTGATTCTTAATTTTTTTTTTTTATTTATTTATTATGAATTAAGCTTGTCTGGGTGACAGACAGGAAGGTGCACCTTAAGATCTGGATTCATTGCCAGGGCTCTGCTCTGGGCATCCTGTGTGACCTTGAGCCAATAATTTAATCTCTCTGTATTGCTGTATTCTATTTGTAAAATGTGGATTACAATTCCTTTCATCTGTCCCCAGCCCTGAACACTTAGCCTGTAAGCCCCTCTGGGAACAAATTGTCACTTAGTGTGCCCTTCCTCCCAAATCAAGACCTTGGCTTTGGCTATGACAAGAATGTTAGAAATAAAAAGTAGTACTTACAGGTCCTTTTAAGGTAATACGTCTGCAGTTTAATTTAAACTCATATTTTTTTCTTTGGATGAGTCTGTTGATGTTTGTTTGTCGACTCACCTGTCGACCATGAGAGTCTGCAGTACTACAAGACTTTGACTTGTCTTTCTTTGCTTATGCTTTCTGCTCTAGCCTCTCCTCTATCTTGATAGGGTTGCTGTCAAATTTAATTACCCTCAGGTAACAATTGCTATGCATATATAAATAAACTGCATACATGCGATAGCTTTAACATATCCAGAACATGTGAAGCCTACTGTACATGTGTGAACTGAGAGTGTTGGGAATATTGAGGTCATAGTTCAATATGCTTTGGCTCATAAAAGAATACAACAATCATTTTTATTACCCCCTCCACATCTCATGCTGTTACATCTATGGGCAGAACTGGAAGGTGCTATTGTTTATTTCCAGGTCACTCAACTCTTAAATACAGAAAATGAGAATAATTTTTTAGGAGTCTGTCTATGAACCAGGCATCACATTCCTTGGGTCAGATGCCAGGTGGGATAATGGAGAGAGCTCATACAGGCTCCAATTCAACCCAGGAGATCAGCACCAGAAAGAGAAGAAGCACAATATCCACAGGCTAGAGCACAATGATTTCATTGATATCTTTGAGCACTGTTCCTTCCATGGATTACTGACTTGATTTAGTGCAAAAGCTGATCTGCTTAATGTATTTTACAGGAAGAACTGAATCACCCTTTTTTGAGAGAGAAAATAATAATCAATTCTTTCTGTCTTTGGTGGTTTTCTTATCTCTGCACGCATGCCAAGTGGGGACAGGATGAACACCATTGACTTACATGTCACATGTAACATTAAACAGAATGGAACCTATGCTCAGAGATATTTCTACTCACTGTAAATTGTTTCAGAAGCCTGAGAATTACTTTGATAGCACAAAGACTGCTTGTGTTCTGTGGTGCTACTGTGTGTTGAGGCCATGGATACTGATACATGCAGCAGAGCTCAGTAACTTATATACCAGATGCCTTATCAACCACTTCAGTGTCCTCAGAAACGTACAAAAGGAAGAAATAAAAAAGTAATGATGATGGTATGTTTTTTGGCTAAGAAAGTAACAGTTCTTCCACCCAAAGAACATGCTCTTATATCTTCATATGCCTCTTACATCGGGGGGTCAAGCTACTGTAGAAATCCAAAGCTCATCCAAAGTGGATGTCTGGATGAGGTGGTCTTCGCTTGCATAGGTCATTGAAAGAAATTTGTTTATTCATTCATTTTGTAAATAAGGGTGTTTTATATTCTTGGTACGTGTATGAAAAAGAATTACTGAACATCATGTAGCAGAAGGCTGCTCCTTAGCACAAGACGCTTTGGTTGTTATTAGCGTGTCATGGAACACAAGCTTAGAACTTTATTCTCCTCTTTTTAGAACTACAGTTTGTATTGCTTTTTATAACAAAATAAGTTTAATGACCTTTATCTCCAGTCTTTGAGGCTGCCAGTGCTGTCAGAAAGCTAGATTTGTACTTCAAATTGTGATAAGCACTGAACTTTCATAGATTCACTTGCAAAATCTATGCCAGAAATATTCTTCTTTCTGTAAGTGTTAGAATTCAAGCTACCATGCACACTGTAAAGAGAAATTAAGTTTTCCATGCTGAGACCTGCTTTGTGACTGACTATGTGATCCTTAGTACAGAAAATTGCCAAAGTCGCCTAATATTCCATGTATTCTGTAATACATGGAATACAAGCCTTCATTTATTCTAGTCAACCTCACTAGCAGTACAGTCATTGTGCATCATCAAAATTTACAAGTAATGTAGCTGCCATTCTTTTGGTGTCTATTCTAGAGTGGAAAGCCTGTTGCTGTAATGTGCTTTACACTAAGCCTATTTTCCCTGTCCTTATTTTATTCTTCACTATTCAAAGATGTGTCTGTATTCCTAAATTCTTTTCACTCTACAGTGTTTGCACCTTTCAGACATTTGTATACTTATGTCTCCATGGTTAAGAGTCCTGGCCCTACAGGCAAGATTTTCTGGTTTTGCTACAGAAATTCAGTGAAGCAAAACCTGGCAGCTTTGCACAGATCCGTACACGTACAGTACTGTGGGTCTTCTATAGTGTAACTGTAGGCTATACTTTGTACAATATCATAGCTTTCACATTAACTTTCATTGCTTTTGGCATATTCATGTTCAATAGTCTTCACAAACTATTCTATTTATCTAATCTATCAGGGAATACTTTGTGTGACAAACTACATTTTAGATGGTATTTCTTCCTATAAAGATGTCAAATATGCTGCTTGTTTCTTTTTTAAAATACTAACCCTCTATAAAATCATGCAATAAATTATCATTATCGGTTTTCCTGGATTGTTTTTATTCTGATTAGAGATAAAACTAAGAGGGGAAGAAGAAAAAAGCCTTTTATCCCAGTAAAATATTTCCCCAAATTGCATTTAAGCACTCATTTGCAAAAACCCCTGTGCTTCTGGAAGGAAGCTCCCAGAAAATATTGGAAAGCTTTAGAGCCCTGTAGTCCACCCATCCTAGCATGCATGGATTTCAGTGCACATTTCCATTTTTCATGACACACCTGGTGTCTGCTGTATCTAGACAAGATGAAACTATTAAGTGTTCACCAGTGTCATGGTGTTAGTGTGGGCATGTTTCATCTGTGACAGGCCTATAAAAAACCTAAGGTTTTATAAAGACTGGTGGAAAAAAGGTCTAGATATAATTCTAACACTATGTGCAAGAAATGCTTTATACAGTCACCATGTGGAACTCTCTTTATTTTCTATTCAGATGAGCTTGTTCTCTATGGAAAAAAAAAACAAACCCAAACAACAACAAACTATTCACAAAGGTGTATGACATAAGACAAACCCTTCTCTGATGTCAACTATCTCTTTCCCATAGAAGCAACACCCCTTGGAGCACTTCCTGAAGTGCAGTGCACAGCTCTGAGTTGTGCAGTTTTCCAGGAATCTGAATCTCCTCCTCAGCTCTCTGAGATTGCAGTAAGATTCACAGACCAGCAGATAATTCAGCAGAAATGGCACACTGGGTCTTGCAAGCTCTTGTGTTGCACTAGATGAGTGCAAAGAGACAGATTTCACCACTATGCCGATTTGTGTACAAGTCACTGAAGATCACTGAACTGCGTCTCCACCATTTCCAAGCCTGGAATGAGCCCAAGTGAACCCAGAGCTGCACCTCTGTTATTGTTGTGGAGCCAAATCCTATGGATCATCTCCTTTGTCCTTGTCAGGAATTCCATTAGGAAGGGCAGGGAAGAAGGCTTATGGTCACATTTCATGACCTTTCAGACAGTTCTTAAAACTCCTGAGACACACAGAATTTTACAGGAGGAATAAAGAATTTGTGGTAATCATCAAAGTAAGTTCATGAAAATAAAAGCACAGAGCAGTCATCTTTCCATTCTACCAGTTCCCATTGCTCTGTGACACTTAACCCAAATTTGGTTTGGTAGAACATATGTGGAAAATTATTGTTGCTCAGTGAAGGGCTACAGTTTCCTGGACATGGAAATGAATTTGATTTTAAAATGGATATAAATGCTGAACACTGCAAGGAGTTGTGAGAGGCAGGGTTCACTGCACCTTTCAGACACCTAGTCCTGTATTCATCTCATCTATAAACACATTGGCACCAAGCATAGAAGGGCAGTTGCTTCCTCTTTAAGTAGAAATAAAGTCCTTAATACAGTGATTTAAATTTCATACTAATTGAATTACACTTGAAGAAATAATTTCTCTCTTCTAACTTTGCATGTTACCTAGGAGAAATGTGACCTTAACTTAGGCACTTGAACTATGTGGTTAAAGTTGAATAGGATGACTTTGTATCATAAGCAATAAAGATATTTCAAGTTTTTTTCAGATCAAGTCAAATATCCTACCTATGAAAATATCAGCTCATTAATGTTTTATTTAAAACAGAAATAAGCAAAAGATTATCTGTAACGTGGGGACTTTTTGATCACATTTTTTAAAGTATCCAAATATCAAGTTTGCTGTCTTTTTAAAGCACATCATCTGTAGATGTTGTAATCAATGTGTCTCATGTGATCTTGTTTTTTCAAAGTAGTTTCATCCATTTACCTTCTCTGACTATGAAAATCTTTCTTTTTTCTCAGTATAATAAAGAAGTAATTCTCCTAACATGTGACTCACCTCAGCTGTAACTCAGATGGTACATGGATTATCCTAGGTGTCTCTCTGATGTCTATAAACTTGAATATCAAATGTCTCAAAAGATAATTATCATAACATCCTTAAAAAAAATCACAGAAGGAAAATAAACTCACATGCCATGCATGCATTAGAAGAAAAGGCTATAGTTAGAAAATAAGGTTTGAAGATTCTGATCTTAAGGAAGGCTCTAAATAAAAACCTGCAGATGTAATTAGTTCAACAAATATTGAAATGTTGTCTTTTAAGTGTGTACTCCATATAGTTTTAATACTATCACTCCAGCACTAACACCTCTTGCATACTGTGCCAATTTGTACCCTTTGCAATCTAATGCTTCATCACATTTGTATTAAATGTAAGTGAGCACAGCATTTGACTCCTTAGAAATTGTCAGAATTAATTAAGGTAATCAGTCTGGTCCAGTATCCTGTCTTGAACTGCATTATTATCAGCCTCAAATGAATGTGCAAGAGACTCCATCACAGATAGTTATGGAATAACTTGCCTGTACAGACAAGATATTCTGAAGCTTCCAACATAGCAGGGATTTCTTATGCTTTTCAATAAGACAGTTTATATCCCATTTAAATTGGATAGTGTCAGATGATTTTCTGCGCAGTTCTTTTATGAGCAATACTGCTCTTGTGCTCCACAATAACCTGTGCCAATAAAGTTCACAGCCTAATTAAGCATCGTTTGAAAAGGAATTTTTTCCCTAAGTTTTGTCTGCCATTTAATGACGACTTGCCCTTGTGTTATTAAAAAGAATGAAAAGAAGTGGTTGATATAATTTCAGTCTAAAGTTCATTTGTATATCTTTATCATATCACTTACCTTCATCATATTTGCATTCCCGTTCTAACGTTCATTATTTTAGTCTCTCCATAGTCTTATTTTGCCATCTATGATCCTGATGATACATTTTGGCTTTTCTGGATTATGAAAAGTTGTCTTCATTCTAAATAATTTGGTTTCAGTCATGAATGACTGAATTAGATTATGTTATTATTTAATTTTATTTATATTTTTGCTAGCAAGGATTAAGGAACATTTTGTCTGCTACTTTGTATAACAGGGATTAGCTAGACATCTGTAAAAAATCAATAGTATTCAGGGATTATTTTTTTAACCAGTAGCATAAACTTAGTAACTGTCATGTTTACAGCATTTTTGCTTGCTGTAGACTTTTTAGGTAACCCTGTTACTATGCATGCAATGCTCACACAGCTGGAGGTAGAAAGTACTTCTGTCCTCTCTCTCCCAAAGTTCATGAGACTTTTTAGGTGTGCCAGATTAATTTTCATTGTTGAATACCTAAGAATACATAAACCAAGTTTGAAGGTAAATAAATTATTTTTATCAAGTTTATATATCAATTTTTCATTGTGATTATCATACTTAATTATTCTCTTATTATAGTCCAAGGCTCCAATAAGGAATTCCAAAGATTTGTCAGTGTGTGAAGCTGATTCCTGCTGTGAGTTGTGTGCACACACCTACATTCACATGCTCAGATGAAATTTTGAGACACAGAGTTACTGTTGCATGATGCAGAAACAATACTGCTATGAAAAGATGAAGTCCAACTACCACACACTTATTCTATATACCCACTTTGGGGGAGTTCTTTATTCTTCATGATGAATATTTACACCAACAACTCAAATATATTTTGAGCCTTGGAGAGCTGGCTGTGACTGTGGTCTGAGCCTAATTTCAACATTTTGTCTAATAGAAATTTTCCCTTTTCCACATCAGTGTTGCTCTCATGTTCAAGTTAAATCATAATTTCCTTTTTGCAGATAACAAGAAGAAAATGGTAATCAAGTGGAAAAGAGGAAAGAAGCATTGCTCATCCTTTCATTTTCCATGCTGCAGAGGCACACTTTACTTGTACTGAATAACTGTGCTTTTCGTCCTGGCTTCCATGGGTCTGCATGGTGCTGCAGCAGCTTAGTCAGAGAGATGAGGACCTCGAGGCCTCATAGCTTTACAGAAGGCATCTTCACCTAGTTGAAGCCAAGAAGCATATAAATCATGAGAGAGTGTAAGAGCAAGGAATTTTAACATAAGCCAGCAGTGTGTCCAGGTGGCCAAGAAGGCCAATGGCATCTTGGCTTGTATCAGAAATGACACGACCAGCAGGTCCCGGGAGGTTATTCTCCCTCTGTACTCGCCACAGGTGAGACCGCTCCTTGAATCCTGTGTTCAGTTCTGGGCCCCTCACCACAAGAAGGATGTTGAGGCTCTGGAGCGAGTCCAGAGAAGAGCAACAAAGCTGGTGAAGGGGCTGGAGAACAGGCCTTATGAGGAGCGGCTGAGAGAGCTGGGGTTGTTTAGCCTGGAGAAGAGGAGACTGAGGGGAGATCTCATTACTCTCTACAACTACCTGAAAGGAGGTTGTGGAGAGGAGAGAGCTGGCCTTTTCTCCCAAGTGACAGGGGACAGGATGAGAGGAAATGGCCTCAAGCTCCACCAGGGGAGGTTTAGGCTGGACATTAGGAAAAAAAAAATCACGGAAAGGGTCATTGGGCACTGGAACAGGCTGCCCAGGGAGGTGGTTGAGTCACCTTCCCTGGAAGTGTTTAAGGGACAGGTGGACAAGGTGCTGAGGGGCATGGTTTAGTATTTGATAGGAATGGTTGAACTCGATGATCCAGTGGGTCTTTTCCAACCTGGTGATTTTATGATTCTATGATTCTAAATAATACAACTTTGTCCTGTCAGACATTGTCTTCCATGGAAGAGATAAAACTTGTGATAAATACCTGAGTGGTAGGAAGAACAGCATAAAATATTGATTTGATTCATAATTCAAAGCCGTAGTTGAGCTTCAACAGGAGCTGAAGGCACCAGGGTCTGGGGTAGCAAAATATTTGAGCATCTCCTTCAGGAAAAAAAAACTTGCTTCTGCACAGATGCTGAACACAAGTGGCTGGTAAATTATGCTTTGACTTCTTGGCTGTGGGCTGTGATTCTCCACCATTTTCAGAGAAGGTTCTGCACCACTGCCTCTCACATTTTTTTGTTATAAAATAACAGTTCCAAGAAAGTCATCAAAGAGGGAAAAGTGAAAATGGTGTGATAGTCATATCATAGTTATTCTATGATTCTATGATTCTTATGAATGGTCTGACTTTCAGCACATTGGCAATAGTAAAGCCTATACTATCGCTTGGATGCGTTCAGCTACAACTTCAACCCTTAAGGTTTTGCTGGTCCTCTGGTTCATCAGCTTGACGCATGAATATGGATCTCTTTCTTCTTTGATATGGGAGTATATCAACTGTAGGTCAGTGTTTTGGCAAATACACCCTACTTATTACTTGAGATTTTTCTTAGGAAGAGATGCAGCTGGAGCATAGTTCTGCATGAAGTTACAGCACCTTCTTGCTGGAAGCTTCATGTGTGAAGCAGGGAAGTGGGGAAAGGTTTAAGAAAACTTCTATCACTACGGTATGATTGGGTTGTCTGTAAACTGCAGGGGCACAACATAATTAGAATGGAAAGAGTTTAAATTGCTTCGTCCAGATGCCCTTTTAGATCTATTTTCTTTTCCTCCACTCAACTTTTTCTGCTGTGTTTTTTTCTCATTTCTTATGGCTAGGTTTCCCACTATATTGGATTTCAGCCAAAACATGTTTTTATAGGCTGGGAAGAACTTATGCCACATACAGACTGGCATCTAGTGGGTGCATGTTAGTTGCCATCCTAGGAGCACACAGAAAGCCTGCCTAGAGAAGGGATGCTACGTTATTGGAAATTCTTTATTGCAGTCATATAGTTAATGTTCCTAAGAAGCTAATTGAGGTAGTTATAATTAATGAGGCTTCCCATCCCTCATAAATATTTTGCCTCTCTTTATGTATAATGGCTGTGTTTTTATTTTTTTCTTAAACTGCTTTCTGGCTATGAACTTTTATTTCATTTAAATATTTCAAAATTACAGCTGTCCATTTCATTCATCACCTTATGGCTTTTGTTGCTGAAGCCAGTATTATACTGTTCCAGAAACCTCCTGTTACAGTTTACATCACCTTCTATAAAGATGCCCTTAAAATCTTGGCTTTCTAATGGCCTTTTGGAAGGCCTTTCTAAAGCTTCTCTTATTTCTACCAAAACTGAGTCTGTCACCTTACCTTGTTGGGTTCCTCTTGACTTTTAATGAGCTTAAGCTTTTGTCCAGTTGCTAAAACCCCAAAGTAAAGTGCAAGTGGACTGCTTTTTATTCAGTCACCATCGATTCACCCTTCTGGTTTAATTCTACTACAAGTTAAAATTTCCCAACAGCACAGCTTCTGAAGTCATCAGTACACAAAGAACTGTCTACTGTGACAAAGTGTTCTCCTTATACAAGAATTTCAGCAAAAGCATTCTTACACTGTTCTTCCACTGTGGATGGTCACCAACTCAGGAGACATTTCAAAAAGTTTAAAAATATTTAGTCATATTTAGTTGTTTATTGATGCTTTTGTTGTTGCCTCTGGTTTTCCATCCCAGGTTAAAAGGAGACTTGAAGAAAAGCAGCGGAACAAGATGCCTGTGTTGGGCACATGAAAGCCATTGGCTGCAATTTCTTTTAACAAAGGTGATAGCACGAAAACTATTGAAACTTCCATTGTCCACACAGTTTTGGGGTTTTTATATACATTGCTGACAACTGGGATTTTTTTTTTAATGCTGCTATAAAAGATATGGATTCAGAATTGCCCTGGAAATACTGTTTTAGTGAGGAAGTATATAGTGTTAGCAATAAGCTACAATGTTTACAACTCAGATTTGCACAACATGATGTACATTTATAACTAGCAGGTTCTTTAAGAATTCTGCTCTTCCTTACCATAACCCTTAGTTTTATGCCACTAAGATCATTAACTTTATAACATGAATTCCATATGTTGAAAATGTTGGCAGAGAATACACTACCTTAAATCAAACAGGAAAAATGTGATGCAGTTAATCCTTATAATTCTTTTACTTTCATCTTCCATACAGAGGAAAAGACCAATAGCACTCAAGTGTGATTTTGCCAGACCCCATTTTTATTGCTGTTCATACTGCAGTCCCAAGAAACTAGTACATATTTCTAGGAAGTACTCATTACTATTTTCAAAGAAACATTTTTTTAAAAAAACCTCGAAGGATTTGGGTATTGATTCTATAAAGAAAAGAAAGCACCAGGATATCAGATACAATTAATGTACTGTTTCTAACAGCTGGTAATTTGTATGCTAGTGAACAGCTTTAACCCACCACAGCATCCTTCCCTGTGCAAATGACTTTATGCTCCTAAGTAGTGCTTTGCCTAAAGAATGTTTTTTTACTGTTTCCCAGGTGCACATCTTAATGATGGAAACTGTTGGTACTTGTACCCCTACAGTTTATGTGGAAGAGCTGGTAAAAATGTGGCCTTCTTTGCTTGTGACTTGGTCTGTACGTGCATCGATTCATACTCTGCTATTGTTGGTATGTCCAGGGGAAAGGGACAACACAGTCTTTCAAACATTCTCCTGCCAAAGCCAGCTTCTAGAAGGTTATACTGAGGAAAGTGTCCTCAAAGTCCAGACAATGTAGACAGATTTATTGATGAATCTGTTGCTTCCCTTTTCAAATTCTTGGTGTGGGAAGTGGAGAACAAACTTCCATAGACTTTCTGCCACAGAAGAGCCTACTGAACATTGTTCAAAGGTAACATCTGGTCTGTTCTGAGCTATGAAGATGTGCCTGCCTTCACCACGACTGCTTATCTCCTTTTCTTCTTTGCCTACATGTCAAATAAAGCTTTCCACAAAATACATGGGATAGAGCTGTACAGAAGTCTGCATACAACTTTTGTTTCTGTTTAGGGCTAAGGGGCCAGATATCTTATTTTTTTTAAAGAAAAAGCTATTTTTCTTCTGTATTTTTTTCTAGAGAGGCCAACTTTATATACCAACAGCAATTCAAACAGCCCTGGTTTTGAAAAACTGGAAAGGCTTTACATTATATTAGGTTCATCTGTAAGTGGAAAATGCTTTGGTTTGTACCTTTTCAATGAATCACTTTTCTTAAGCAAAAAAAGCAAAAAGAAATGTGTAAAGCAGAGATTTTCAGGTTTCTGAAACTCACTGTGAAAATTTTGCACAGCCCTGTGTAACAGTAACTTTAACTTGACACAGCCCAGTTGTTCTGGTTCTTTATTTCAGGCTTCTTTATTACATGCACCTGTTTCAACTAACTCGTAGCTGTTTCTGAAACTTCTGATTGGCCTGCAGCCAGGAAGCACTACATGTTCCCACAGTTAATATGATCTAAGTCTTTAGAGGGTTCATGGGGATGTGTGTAATATGAAAGTCCAGACAGATAAAAGCTTTCCTCTTACTTCTGCTCGACAATAGCTTTGCCTGTTTACTTCTTCTGGTCTCAGTACCAAAAATTTGGGAGAAGAGGTTGTTCTTTTAATGTCTCCTGCACAGGCGGCACTCCAAGTTCACAACGAGTTCAGGGGAGTTTTGCATGGTTTTGTATTTCATTACTACCAGTTCAAGCAACTCTGGACTAATCCTGTCCGTCCAGTTCCATAGTAAAAAATATGGGCATCTAATGACATCAACAAATAAAAATAACCAGCTAATTTAACAATAAGTACATTATGCAGTTAAACGTAAATGTAGAGATGCATTTTCAGTTTGTACTTTCATGTTCGTTCTGGGTAAGATTAGGTAAAGTAAAGCTCTTAGTAAGAAAATATGATATGGTCACCTTATTTCTGGAAAAATGAGGCTTTGTGTGTGAGTGTTCTGTGGCTGTAAAGCAAGGAATATGGTAACAAACTCTCTGGAGAAGAGTTTACCCATTGAGTTCCAGGGATTCATCGTCCATAATTGGTTAGTATATTTTTGTTTGCAATATCCACACAAAAAATATGCTGCTTTCTCTAGCAGTAACGCACAATTTCAGTATCTCCTCAAAATCTAAAAATGGGAAAAACCTGTGTCAAATTCATTGTTAAATTTTATCCGCGTGATTTCATTTTTAACAGAAAAATGTTAAGAGACTGTCTCACCACTTCATAATCTTTTTTTCTAGAGGTCACAAGGGACATATATTTTCATGTATCTCAGGAATATCTTACAGAAAACTCACCTCACTAGAAAGTAGCTGTGCACAATTTACATGATTCTTTTAGAGGACTTGCTCTTTGATATCTATGGATATATCAATCAAGAGGAGCAGACAGATTTTAACTACAGGCATGAAGGAAAGCACTGAACAGGGTATTTTTCCATTCTGCAGCACTGTGGTTGCATGAAAGCAAAATGTGATACTTGGTGACATCAGAAAATCAGAACCTGAATCAATAACACTGCAGTAGTTTTGGGGAGGGTCAGTTTAAAGAAACAGCAGCAAATTGTGATTTAATGGACTTACAGGAGAAACACTTAATTGTAGTTACAAAAAGAGTTTATTTTAATGTCACTAAGCATACTTTACTAATCAATTGGAAAAAAACCCCATAGATTCTATTTCAGCATAAATGTTGAAACATTTCTAAATGCTATAAAACATTTAATTGGAAAAAAATAGTTTTCCCTAAAGTATGTAAAGTAAATTTGCTTCCTGAATTCTAAAAGTAATGAAGAATGCACACAGACAAAAAAAGGAAGTCGACAGAGGAAGAGAGTAAAAATTTCTAGGAGTGGAATTCAATTTTATTTTTACATTAAAAGACATACTATGTAATTCTTTGGCTTTTTCTATGCAGAAATCAAGCTAGAGGGAGAGAAAAGAGCTATGTTTTCAACTGCACAAGAAAACAGTCTGAGATATGTCTGCTCAGACTGCTGGAAACATCTCATTCACTGGGGATACAAATGGCCTTTGACAGAAGAAGCCGGGTGCTTCCTCTGGCAGCCTGTACTGCTTCTTGCTGTAGGTTACCCTCTACTAGCCTAGGTGGTGGAACGGAGTTTGCTTTGCTTCCTGTTCTGGTCACAGTTTACAATGTTTTAACTTGGAAGGTGGGTTTTATACTAAGATGCTGAGAAGTGGAGTGACTGTGGTGTCCCATTTTTGCCAGCTCTGGCTGTAGAAGACCAATAACAAACAGTTTCATGGCAGAGCACATTTTCAGTGAGTCATTGCTGTTAGAGGATTGGTAAAACCAGCCAAACCAGCCAGAGGACTTCAGCTGGTGGTTGGTGGTTTCTGCCCAAGATATGCTGAGATTCTAGGACCTTAACTATTTCAGTCTGTGGGCAGGAATGTGTGCAGAGGACAAAATTTTCTGCCCTATCTCTCTCAGATACCTTTTCACCCAGTGACTATTTCTCTTTTCGTTGCTTTCTGCCTAATTGCTCCTCCCACAGTCCCAATATCCATTTAGTTCCAGTATTGCCCCACTAGTCCCCTCACTCATCCATTCCTTTTTCTTTCTTCTTTTTTCCCTTTCTTTGCCAAGCCATTTCCATTTTTCTCCTACTAGATCTTCTTTTGTCAACTCATCCTGATTCTCATATGCATTTGAGGATCCTGTGACACCTTTGGCTGGTATTTTTTTTCACTTTCCTTCTGGATTATCCTGTCCCCATGGACCTTTGCATGTACCTTAGTGTTGTCATCTCCCCTCTGTCACACCCTACCCACAGTCAGTCCCAGAACTTCTTAAAACCATCTCCTGCATTTAGCTCCCATTTTGCAGTCTGCCATCACTGTTTTACCTGATCACTAGCTCTGAATGACTACATTTCTTTCCCCTGTTTCCGAATCTAATCTCTACTCAACCAGTCTGTTTTCATCACCAAGGGTAATTCGCCCCATCTTTTTCTCCATCTTCTTTTGCAATATTTCCTCCCCCTGCATAATAAATCTTGTTTATTCTTCAATATTTGAGCACCAGCAAAGGAGTCTTTTTACTTTTGTCACTAATGTCCTATAAAGCCAAAAGCAGCTGTATCAGTAAATTCACACTGATCCTAGAAACCCTAAACTGAAGATGGGGTATTCTGGCAGTTGTCTTGGATCCTTCAGGAACAGAAACAGTGAGGGAATAACATTATTGCTCCAAGAGCCTGAAACATATGCAATCCATTCAATTCCAGCAGCTGTGGGAGGACCAGAAATGATTATTTTATCTGATGAATTCTGGCAGTACCTAAAAGGCAAATGTAAGCTAATTTCTTTTTTCTACCACATTTTTTTTAATTTGATCACATTTTGGATGGGTCCAGGATTTAGTGATTTGTTTCAGTCCACAACTATTTCAGATCTCCCTGAACTAAAAATAAATTTCTTTTTTTACCTTGAAAAAACATGTTTTTCTGTAGGTTTAGAAGTGAATTATATGCCAGTGTGCCTTGGCAGCCAAGATGGTAAATCACATTCTGGGGTGCATCAAACACAGTATAAACAGCCAGAAAAAAAGAGGCAATTAACCCATTGTATCCAGCACTGCTGCAGCCTCACCTTGAGTAGTATATGCAGTTCTGGGTCCCAGAACTTTAGAAGGATGTAAAGGTCCTTGAATGCATCCAGAGGAGGGCAACAAAGCTGGTGAAAGGGCTGGAAGGAGTGTACTATGAGGAGCAGCTGAGGATTTTCAGCTTGCCTAGTTTTGAGAAAAATAGGCTGAGGGTGACCTCCTTGCTCTCTACATCTTCCTGAGGAGTGGAAGTGGAGATGTAGGTGCAGATCTCTTCTCCCTCGTATCCAGTGACAGGATCATAGAATCATAGAATAGTTTGGGTTGGAAGAGACCTTAAAGATTATCTAGTTCCACACCCCCTGCCATGGGCACGGACATCCCGCTAGATCAGGCTGCCCAAGGCCCCATCCAACCTGGCCTTGAATACCTCCAAGGATGGAGCACCCACAACTGCTTGGCAACCTTTTCCAGTGTCTCACCACTCTTGTGGTGAAGAAATCCTTCCTTATATCAAGCCTAAATCTGCCCCTTTCCAGTTTATATCCATTCCCCCTCATCCTATCCATCCCCCTCATTCCCCCTCAGCCTTTCCCTCTCCAGCTTTCTTGTAGGCTCCTTTAAGGTACTGAAAGGTCACTATAAGATCTCCTCAGAGCCTTCTCTTCTCCAGGCTGAACAAGCCCAGCTCTCTCAGCCTGTCCTCTTATGGGAGGTGCTTCAGCCCTCTGATCATTTTTATAGCCCTCCTCTGGACCCGTTCTAACAGTTTCATATCCTTCCTGTGGTGAGGATTCCAGAACTGTACACCGTACTCCAGATGAGGTCTCGCAAGAGAAAAACAGAGGGGCAGAATCACCTCCCTCGACCTGCTGGCCATGCTTCTTTTGATGCAGCCCATGATTCGATACGATTGGGCTTCTGGGCTGTGAGCGCACATTGCTGGCTCGTGTTGAGCTTCTCATCGATCAGCACCCCCAAGTCCTTCTCTGTGGGGCTGCTCTCAATCACATCATCCCCCATCATGTACTGAAAATGGGGATTGCCCGAACCCAGGTGTACGACCTTGCACTTGGCCTTGTTGAGCCTCATGAGGTTCTCACAGGCCCACTTCTCCAGCCTGTCCAGGTCCCTCTGGATGACATCTCATCCTTCCGTAATAGCAACTACACCACTCAGCTTGGTGTCATCTGCAAACTTGGTGAGGGTGCACTCAATCTCTCTGTCAATATCATTGATGAAGGTATTAAACAGCACTGGTCCCAGTACAGACCCCTGAGGGAGATCACTTGTCATAGATCTCCCTCTGGACTTTAAGCCATTGACCACTACTCTTTGAATACATCCATCTAACCAGTTTCTTATCCACCATACTGTCCACCCATCAAATCCATATCTGTCCAATTTAAAGAGGAGGATGTCGGGGGGTCTGTGTCAAAGGCTTTACAAAATTCTAGATAGATCACATCCGTTGGTTTACCCGTGTCCACTGCTATGGTTGCCCCATCATAGAAAGCCACTAAATTGGTCATACAGGATTTGCCCTTGCTGAAGCTATGCTGGCTGCTATTAATCATCTCCATGTCCTCCATGTGCTTTAGCACAGCTTCTAGGAGGGTCTGTTCCATGGTCTTCCCAGTCACAGTGGTGAGGCTGACAAGCTGGTAGTTCTCAGGGTTGTCTTTTCTACCCTTTTTAAAAATGGGCACAACATTACCCTTCTTCCAGTCACCAGGGACTTCTGACTGCCCTGACTTTTCAGATATCATAGAGAGTAGCTTGGCAAAGCATATGCATATTAATAGTCCAAAGTTAGGGAAGTTCAGACTGGACATTAGGAAGCATTTCTTTACTGAGAGGGTGGTCAAACATTGGAACGGGCTTCCGTGAGAGGTGGTTGATGCCCCAAGCCTGTCAGCATTTAAGAGTCATTTGGACAATGCCCATAATAACATGGTTTAAATTTTGGTCAGGCCTGAAGTGGTCAGGCAGTTTGACTAGATAATTGTTGTAGCTCCCTTCCAACTGAAATAGTCTTTTCTATTCTATTTTCAAGGCAATGAAATCCAAACCAAACAAAATATCAAAAAATCCTTTAGAATAGGCACTTAATGTGCCTATACCCTTTGGACCTGTTTTTCCAGTAGGAAGCAAAGTAATGAAAGAGATGCATGAAGAATCTTTATTATGTGATATTAAAACCTTACTATTGGATAATTAAACTACAAGCTCTGATCCTTCCAGTTATGAAAGGTGTGTATGTTTTACTTTAATAAGTTTGAAAGATAGACTTTAATTTTCTGAAAGTCTGACTCTATTTGCTCTAAATATAATTTTCCATAAAAATATATTGGCTTTTACTATTGCTCCTCATTTCTTTTGCTGTGCTGTGTAAGACGTATTCTCAGGGTAAGTCAATCCTGTTCGGAGATGATGGAATACTAGACCCATTTCATTCCAAGTCCTGCTATGGACAGATATGAAAAGGGAAACAATATTTTAAGATTTGTGTTTGTTGTTCTTTTTTTAAAGTAAGTTAGCTAGTTTTACCAACTTTCCAAAAACTAAATGGAATTTCCTCATGTCTAATATTGTTGAAGTCAGCTTCTCACTAAGACACCAACTTTAAGTTTCAATATCTATAGGAAAAAAGGTGGAAGCTTCTGGAAAAAAATGGGCTATGCTTTGCTTTTAACCACTCTGGATAATTAAAGTTCTAGTGGTAGTAGTAACTGTTTGTGCCCTAGTTCTTTCCTAAAAGTTTTCCTAAAACTTTTTGGTTTTCTTTCTTTCCTGAAAACATCTAGATATTCAGGTCTAGTTTGTATATCAATTTCCACTTTAGAGGTTGTCTGCTATCACATTAGTGGGCAGACTGTCTTCTGGTCTTGAAACTTAGGCTTATTAGGATGAGTTAGTTTGTAAAGAACTGGTAATTTTAATTTTTTCTTATCATTGTAGGGCTTCTATTCTACCCCTATGCAAAGTGGTTTAGAAATAATGGAAGCTAAAATATTAAAAGTCTGTTTGTCACTGACAGACCTTTAAGATTCAGTGGTCCATATTTAAGCTCATCCTCAAAAATTTATTTATGCTTTTCTCTGTATTTTAGGAGCAGGCAAGAAACATTGATTTGTTTTTTTCTCCTTATCTGAGAGCCATATCTCTTTATTTGTTTGCATTCTTGCTTATTTCTCATCCTCTAATGGATTCTTTAGAAAAATAGTTTAAAGTCATTATTAGAAGGTTTCATAAGGAAGGGAAATGTGGATGTTGCTCATGCATTTAGCCAATATCTGCTGGGCCTGGTTACCTCAGTGCTTACACACAACTGAGTGTCTCCAACAAAAAATGACAGTGTTGGATCTGAAATCTAAAAAAAAAGAAATAGAAATTAAATATTTCTCCCTGTTCCCACATTAGTGATATGTCTGGACCTGTAAAAGGATTAAGAATTAAGAATCAAGAAAAAAATAAGAACTTTCCATCCATATGAAGAACTACACATTATTGTTGTTTCCTTTTCTTTCAGATGATTTTTAGACTGTGTTATCTGAGATCAAAATGTTATACACTTTCAACACCTGCAAATGTAACATGAGATAACTACATTGAAAACTGTAGAAAATAATGTTTACATTAAATGAAAAGTGTTTCCAACAATAACAGGACATCAAAACTAGAGAAATACATTTTGAATTACAGTTTCATCTTTTTGCTGGGCTTTTGGTTGATTGTTTTGTTTTAATGCCTTATGATAATGATGAAATATTATCAGGTTTTAAAAAGTGAAGATGGGTCATATGAACACAATGATCAATAATAAATTGCTAAACTGTATTCTACAGGAGATGAAATATAAAATGGTTGGTGGACTAGCATTAATAGCAATTTGTAATTAGAAATTGCTGTTTCAGAAAATCAAGTAAATGTTTCACATACCAAATCTCTAGCGATGTCTCAGAATAAGCTTTGATTCAATTAAGTGTTAGGCTTTCAGCTTTCACATATTGCCTTAACAGTCTCTAGCCTCTTCAGTTTTTAGTAGTCATTTCTCTTCCTCCCATTTCAAGTAAAGCCAGGAATGTAGTAAAATTTGCTAGCAACTCAGTGTTATTTAAGTTACCTAGAACAGGAAGATGTAGTGCAAAAATACAAAGAGCTCTAATCACTCCAGCATAAGCAAAATGGATACAAATACAGTTCAATAGTAAAAACAATTTAATAAATCCCTAAAAATTCTAATGATGCACTTTCTGAAGAAGTAAACGGTTATTAAGACCTTTAGGTTTGTATGCTTCTGGAAGAGTTGTTGATGTCCTAGTAGGTAGGATATGAGCACAGTATGCAATGTATGTTTGACTCTCTTAAACAAAAGTCGAGAAAAAAAACGGGTTGATAGGATGAAAAAATGAAATGGAAAGACCTTAAGAAATAGAACACGACATACTTCTGAACAGATCACTAGTAGACTATTGTAGACTATTTCTGTGGTTCCTGTTACTGCTTTGATATACAGTGATGAGATGGTGGTTTGGGGTAGGGTTTTTGCCTGGATTTTTTTATATATGGGTGGTGTGTTCTTTTTTTTTTATCCACTAGTATTTTAAGATAAAATAAAACATACGCATTTTTATTAAGAGGAACTAGACTACATGGGACTTCCTTTCAATTTTATTTCCCCAATAAATTGTGTTCTAGAATCAAAATGTTTCCTACCTGCTCCCTTTCTGGCCCAATGTCTTGTACATTCCTGGGAGTACAGACCAGTTTCAGGAGGAAATGATGCTCTCACATAAAATCTTGTTAGATCAGATTTTCAGGGTACCCGGGACAAAGCTCTGTTCAAACACCACTGGCTGCAGTTTTCTCCTCTTGGACAGAACCATTAGAATATTATATAGGAAGTCTGACACAAAAAGACCAAGAATAACCCTGTAACCTGGGAACCAAGAGTGGGAGTGAAGTGACAAAGAGATGGTTACGGGACATGTTCTAGCCTGTCTCGGTGAGAGAAGGCACAACTTGATCACTTCACTCAGTATGAGTGGACGTGTTTTCAAATACAGATATTTTCTTACCCTCATTTGGAGGATAAGGGACACATCAGCCCAGAATGCTTTGTCTGTGAAGCAGGTTTTAGCCAGTAACAGCACCACTGTGCTGGAGCACCCATCCTGTTTGCCAGAAGTGATTTCTGCCTTTTCCCAAAGATCAAGTCAGTGCTCAAAGGAATCTCTTTTTTGACTGTAGAAGGTGTGAAACCAAAAATGACGGAGATCTTGAACAGCCTTTCAGAAAATGATCTGCAGAATTGCTTTGAATGTTGGCAGCATCACATGCAGCTGTGAAGATGATCATAGTTGATTTTCATAATTTATTGAATAAAAACATTTACAGGCACAGTCTCAGTTTTTTTTCATACATGCACTCATTCCTTCATCTATGTTTAAGACACTTTCTCCTTCCCACCTGAAAAAAGTTTCCCAAATGAAGCCTCAGATAAACTCCTACCTTCCAGATAGGAAGAGCTTAAAACATACTTTTCAATACCTCACTCAGTCCTAGAAGTTCATGCTGGCTTTTGTGAATATCTTGTTCATCCATGATCAATAGTCTGGAAATGCTAGGCTGTCTGATTCACTGGTCTGATTTCCATTCTGGTTGCTGGGTGACTAAGTTTTGGGCTCCAAGTATTCAGGATCCCTTACTGGATCACAGCTGCACTTCCATACACAGAAAAAACATAACCCAGACAACGAAGCTTCTACAGATTTACAGATTCACAGTCTATAGATAATTAATTACACCTTTGCCTTATATTCTTCAGCTTTGCCCTGCACTGGTTACAGTTTACAAATAACATGCAATTAAGCCTTCCTCTTGCCAGCTTCTAGACAATACACTCAAATAAGTTTTTGGGGCTTTTCAACTAGAAAAATATCATGCACAAGTTTTGCTAAAAACAGCAAGGTGCACTGACCCTTCTGTTTGTGCAGACTTAGAATGTTACGTAGTAGACAAAATCAGAAACAATACAACTCCTTCTGTCTCCAGCCCTCTGACATGCTCAGAGATCTTGGTGACATGAAGTATACATAATTAATCAACAACCACTCTCTGAGTACACTATCAGCATGTTTGCCAATGGAAGTCTGCAACCTACTACTAAGCGATTTCTCATGGCAAGGTCAAGGATCAAGTAACAGGCAGCTTAAATGATCCAGCAGGCAGATTAGATAAAAACTGGGAGTCTTGCCCCAAATAGAAGTTAACTTTTCTCCCTGCATATCTAGATTTGTCAATAAAACAGCTTCTTGTTTTGTGAAGAAAAGCTAATAAAGACAGCATAATGAAAACTTTGGCAGGATAATCATCTTCAGGGTGAGGGCTCTATCTGACAAAAACATTGTATTCTATTTAAAGGCAATGTATTGGCTTTTTATATATTGCCATTTGTGTCCGATATATGTCACATAGGTGACATTTTTCTGTCCTTTTAAATGGATGTAATCTGTTTATGAAGCCTTAGAAAATGTAAGCTCTGTATCTACACAATATCCATATTAGAAAGGTTATTTATTGAGATTTAAAGTACTTTGAGTCTAACTCAATGTCTTTAACAGCAGCAACCTTCTGTATGTTTCTTCACTAGTTGACCCAGGCATGACGCCTTCTCAGCTCAAATTTGGTAGAAGGATGTGTTCTATTCACTGCAGCCTATGGAGATTATACACCAGAATAGGAGAAACAAGTGAGAAGGAAGGATCAGAAGGGAGAAACTGCTACATATTGATCATAATCACCTCCGTCCTGGGCTGTGACAATCCGAGTGTGTAAAGGAGTCTTGAGTGAAGGACTGATGCTGAATCTGGGAAAGGGGGAAAGGAGTGGTGGTGTTTCAATGTTCATCTTTGTTTAGCATTACCCAAATCCATTTTTTGTTGGACCTTGCCACCACATGTCTGAGCCTGTGGACAGCTGAGATAGCCCTCTCAGTAAAGGAAGATAAAGATGTCCCTCAGCAACCTGTGGAGCTGGTGCCCAGGGTCTGCTGGGAAGAAAAGTATTGGAAAGCTGGTCTTGCCATCATGGAGTTAGTGCTGGAGGACAGACTATGCAATCCTGAGCCAAAACTTTTGACAATTTCTGAGGTCCATATTTTCTCCACTTGGCTCACATATACAGTCAGACACTGGCCTGGAGCAATGAAACTCCTATGTACAAATGCAGCACCAGTTGGAACAGTGCCTCGTAAAGGTTGCTTAGGGGAGGACATATAAGGAAACAGGACAATATACAGTAGTAGTATTCCCTTTCTGCAGTTAAGGGTTTTCCTGAGTCAGAGGACAAGACAGCAGAGTATCTGTCCTCCACAGCTTTGTCTGGCTATTACATCCAACTGCATATTTGCTTCATTGTTGTGCCAAATAATTTCAGCAATATAATAGATTTAAAAAAAAAAAGAAAGAAAATAAAAAGAAAATCTTGCATTTATTTTAATTTTGTGGCTACTATTTTTATTGTTGTCTTAGTTCTACTACTGAAAATAAAATATAATTGATATCTGTACATCTTCTCTATAATATTTATGATTTTAGAAGCCTGTATAAGTCAACTCTGTTCTAAACTAAAGAACCTACTTAGATTAATCTCTGCTTAGACAAAGCTATTCCATAATGTTGATTATACTTGCCATTCTTTTCTGTTTTTTCTAGTTTCACAATGGCTTTTTTAAGACAAGCAACCAGAATTGGAAAAGATGTCCAGATAGGGTTATGATGTTTATTTATACCATTGCATAAGGATGCTTTTGTTTTGTTTTTTTATTATTTTCCTATGATTTCCTAACATAAAAATTGCATTTCTATAGCTTCTTAGTAATTAACGATTTTGAAAAAATTATCTGTAATTACCCCAATGTCTCTTTCTTGGGTGACAATGCACAGTTGAAAATGTATATTAATTAGGTTTATTCTTCTCCTTCTATGCTCCTTCTGCTTATTTAGATTGAATTTCACCTGCTGTTTTATTCCCTAGTCACCCTGCTACCACGTGATCCTGCTACATTTCTACTCGGTCAGCTTTGACTGTCCTCAACAGTTCTGTGTCATTGGCAGGTTCTGCCACCTGAGTATTCTCTCACTTTTTGTGTCAGTCCTGAATAAATTGAACCAAACACATCACTGCACTGTCAGCTAGCAGCCTTCCCTTGCTGTGAAAGCTGATTGTGTATTTATCCCAAGTGCTTCTAAGTTTCAGAGTGTTTAGGCATCTATCTGGTAGAGTTCTGAGACATGCAAAAGATCATTCAGCTTTCCCATCATCAGTCTCCTAAAAACTCTGGAAACTTCTCACCTTTTGTCTGGCAAAAGTAACAATTTTGGGAGCATTTTCTTTGTCCTTAATGATGTGAATATCATTTTTAAGGTAAACACTGCCTTCACCAACAACTCTCAAGCAGGAAAACCCAGAAGGTATTCTGGCAACATGAGAAGCTGTCCCTTTGAGTAGCTTGCCACAAGTCTAAAGAATACAATAAGTCTAAGAATTTTAACACATATACATGCATGTGCGTTTATTTTTAGATGTCTGAGTTTTTCTTTAAAAAAACATGTTTTATCCATTTAAGGCAATAATTCAGTTGACTGGGGTGACTGTGTCCCCACATCCCAGAAGGATACAGTCCACAGTCTTTTCTCTTTAGATATCTAAAACTAATGGAAAAGTAGTGCACCTTCAGTTCTTCACTTCTGTCATGCAGGCAGTATATTAGAAACAGGAGAAAAGAACATTTAGTTGTGGTTGGACTACATCTAAGCGAATCGTAATCACTTTTTTTCAAGATATTGAAGCTTTAGCATATTACTGAAGTCTCTAATTTGTGGAAGCTGGCATAAGGAAGAATCTATCCCTGGACTTGTGGTATTCATCCCTCACAGAACTGGTCCTATAAGTATTAGTGAAAGATTATATTTGAACTTTTAAAATTAAAGGCCTTGTATTCCCAGAAAATTATCAAAGTAGTAAACTATATTCTTCCCAGAATATACATGTTGTAGATATAGACTTTCCTGAACGGAAATTCTGCAATGATTATTACCAAAAGTATAATCCTGTGTTTTCTTGGAACACGAGAATGCTGGAAAGAAACCAAGTTATGTGTTTAGGAATTTTACATGCATAGCAAGGCTGATTTTTTTGTTTATTTTAAGTATTTGTATTTTTACTAATGCTGGGCACTAACTTGTGAGAAGGTAAGTAACTTCATTGACTTTTATATATTAATGAAATTTGGGGCTGCACAGCAATTTGCAGATTTGGATTCCAGTTATATAGGGTATTACATAGCCAGCTACTGAGCTGAAAAGGCTTGTTTAGCTGAAAGACCAAGCTGAAAGAAAAGGCTTGTTTAGAGTATGCCAAAGAGGTAAAATGAGGAGACTCTGTTGGGAAGAGAATATGGATGGGTATAATTAGATGAAATATCAGGAAAACACTTTCTAATCATGAGGATTATTAACCTACAGAGGAGTGTCTCAAGAAAACCATTTCAGAGGCAAAGGAATCTACTCCTGAAATACAAGCCATAGTCTTTGCACTCTCTATGATTCATATTCTTTATCCTTTCATGTTTTGTTTTTGCAGGAACTGTATTTTTATTTTAAATGTATATAATATAGGTATAAAATTTACATGCTAAGGAAGTCATTCTTTTTTAGCATATATTTGCAATTCAGTTAAGAGAGTTGTACTTCAAACTTCAATATTGCTAGCCATAAAACTTGGCAGCGCCAATTCAGTGTGATCGATCCCCTTACTGCTACTGATATGAACTTGTGTGTGAATTTTGAATTCAAAATCTTGCCCCTTTCTTCCTTTCTTGAATGATTTCTCTATAATCCCTTCTTCTCTAAATATGTACACACAGTATACTCTGCATACCAGGATTCGTACAATATGCATATTCCTCTTAAATAGATTTTACACTTCTGCAACCGAAGCTGGAAACAAATTTATACTTTTTTGGACTTGTGTTTGATGCCTGGTTTGATCTAGATATTTTGTATGAGCCATTCAAAAAAAATAAAAATGACCAATTTTATTGTTCATAACATAATTATCCAAGAATGTAAACAACGCAGAAAGGAGATCCCACGAACAGAACACTAAAAATTATAACCTCTTGCTGGAAGCTCAAATGAATGATTCATTTGGAACTTCCTAAGGATTTTCACTGCATAAATACCATGTGTTTAGCCTAAACTTTAAGTAAGTCAGAAATTATAGTGACACCAAACTTGAGTACAATATATCTGTTCTCCATGGAGAAATAATTGTTTGTATTTAATATCTCCTTTCTCAAAAGAGGAAGAAAATAATGAAAAAAATCCCATCAAAAAAAGCCTTTTGAGAAGTCCAAGGTAGAGTGCCAAAGACAGCATTCAAAATTAGAGTTAGTTAAAATGTGAAGTGCTAGATTTGTACACATAGAGATTTAGCAGGCTAACAGGTCACCCTACAGGAACATGTGCCACTTTTTTTCTTTTTCCCTAAATATAGAAAATAAATAAGGAGAGAAATTATGGGTTTGTGGGCTGAGTATCGACCTATGTTTAGTTCCTGTTCTGCTTCCAGTCTTACTTTAAAGAAATCACTGAGGGTCAAACCACATTTGATGTTAATGCAGCACAGTCAATAAAGTCATGCTGCCTTAATCCTTCTGAAAATCCTGTTGGTAATATTTCTGTGCTTCACTTCCTCGCTTGTGACATTATAGCCAATACTATTTTCTTTCTCCTGCCCTTTGTCAAGCTTGCCTATTTACTCAAAAAAAAGAAAAAAACCCAAAACTGTGTATACTTAATTGTCTTGATGAATGCCTGCTAACAGAGACCAAGCTCTGGGCCCTCTCTTGTCTGCACAGTAAAGTGAGGGAGTGTGTTCAACGACACAGGACAGTTTGTGCTCCAATTTCTAATGCTGCTAGAAAGCTGTTGTTTCTGTGTGTTTCCTGTTGCTGGCAGTGTTTAGGCTAGCATGTATGCAGGAATACACTACAGTTTCACTATTACATAATATTATGTAGTAGTACATACAACCTAAATCCAGACAGGCACAGAAACTTTGTGGATCTTTTCTTTCTTTCATGTACCTCATTGTCCAGGTTGGGCATCTAGCTGTTGCATTATTTGCAATTCTGAGGGTAGTTTGAGATACCTTCCTCCTCCTCGGCCACTAAAGAGCCATACTCATGTTTATAGATAAACTCTGCAGATCTGAACCTCTGTTTCTCCAGTTATATTGTGATATAGCATCCAGGGATTTTGTCATCACTTTTCTTCACTGAAGTATAGACTGGTAAAGCACAGTCTAAATGATTTAGTATGAATGACTACCCTATCTTAGTACTTCTAGTTTCTTGAATTCTGAGTTAATACACAAAGGGAACAGTCTACTCACAACTTTTTTTAATTTTTTTTCCTGTTACTGGGAAGCAGACATGCAAAAGCAATTGAAATGAGATGGAGTTTTATTCAGAGAGTTTTATAGATGTATCTCACTTCCAGGAGGACAAGTATCACTCCAGGCAGAACTGATTCTTCCTTAGCTAAAGTTCTTTGCAGCTTTTGTAAAATACAAAAGAAGAGATAGAGTGCTTTCTTCAAATCTAGTTGCATAAGGTATCAAAAGATTATCTCTTCTGAAAATTAAAGATTTCAAAGTAGCATGTCTAGTTTTTTGCCTTTGTTTGCTTGTTTGTTTTAATGCAATGAATTAGAAGGTCCTCATCTAGAGAAGGAACTGTGATACTTGAGCTTAGTCTTTGAACAAGTGACAAACATATGGAGAAAAGCAGATCTCTGTTCGTTAGAAAAACTACAGCCTGCACTACACCACAGTAGTCAGCTGTGCCAGTAATTTTGACATTCCTTTGCAAATTAGCCAGGCTTTGTGAGTACAGGTCTACTTTACTGCACAGGGGGGCTTTCAGCTCTTAGAATCTGGCAGGGGTTCAAGATCAAAGTGTTGCTTTGAACCCACTTGTTAGCCATGCAAAATAAACACAATTCACCTTGCAATAAAAAGCATCAGTGAGGGGGGGAAAAATCATAGAAAAGAACGTTTTTTAAAATGCTTCAAATGCAAATTCAGTATTTAGATTAGTGCTGTTAAATTAGACCAAGGAGAAAAAAATATGAAAATTATGTAAAATCTACCTACAAGTAAAAGTTTTCTACAAAAAGGAGAAGTGACTATTTATTTTCCTTCCATGATCACAATTGCAGACAATGCCTTAAAGCACAGAAAGCATCCTTATGTTACCATATAAAGTTCCCTGGCTAATTATTTGCCAGTACAACTGTTCACTTCCTGTGGTGGATTTATGCTAAATCCTGTTATTAGTTTTGCTCTGCAATTGCTATTGTCTGTGACTGGAAGCAAGGCTAGAAGGCTACAGTCAGTCTTTTATTACAAAACATGTGAATGGAGATTTGACCCAATGTTCAACTACTTCCCCTTTTGGTTTTATGTAAACTGCTGAGCCATTCCCTGTAAATCACTATAATGAAATGATTTTTTACTCTTTTTCTTCTCTTCTTGCAACATTGTAGAGTTTTGGGGTTGGTTGGGGATGCTTTTCTTTTTTCTTGTCTTTCCCTAATAAGGCATCTTCTTTTTTTTCTTTCTAATTCTGTTTTCCTTTTTTTAAAAAAAAAAACAAAACCAAAACCAAAACAACTAAACAACAAACTTTTCAGAACCCTTTAATTGACTTTTAATTATGAACTATTACCAAGTTCTTCTGTATGATGGGAAGCATAAAAGAAATTCTTGAAGTCTTGTGAATGGTGTAATTCTTGAGGGGTTTTTTTGAGGAAAAATACTCAAATGCCCCCTTTATAAGTATACTTTGTCTAAAGGACAATTTAAAAATAGTTTACTAACAAGCAAAACTTAAAGCTAGCTTCTGTACAAACGAAAAACTTCCTATCATATACAAACTGACTGTGTATTTCTCTGAAGTATTTTATACCTCATATGTTCAGGCAAAATTTGGCATACTTTTTTTATTGGACAGTAAAAGATTGCTAATGTAAATATATAAGGATGCAGGGATGAAAACTATCTGTAAGACTGAAATATTTGTGAGAGTTTTAGTCATTACAGATGAAGGACCTAGTCCTGCAGTCATTGGACAGGATAAAATTCTTTTTAAAGGGATGGAGCCAAACACTCAATGAGGGCAAAAGGAGAATTACTTGCATAAACATATCCAAGTTAGGTACCTGCCTGTTTTTGTTGGCCCTTGAGTCACATACCTGTTATTCTTTTTCATTTAAATTTAAATTAAATTATTTAAATTATATAAGCCCTTGGAACTAAAACTTATTATTAAAGTGTTATTTGTAATCTTTTTCCTCCTCATACCAATATAAATTGGAATACTTCAACTTAAATTGATATGGATGAAATCCCTTTTTCTCTAGTTAAATTCACTGAGATTTGGCATGGACTGCAAGGAAAAGTAAAACTGAGGTTGCAAACTAGTGAAATAGAGGTGTATGCAGGGAATTCTCAGACAAGTTCCTTTCACATTTCCAAAAGAGAGAATGTAATCTTCCAATGATAGTTAAAATACTTTTGTACTGTTCTGATAACTGGTGGCTAACAAATAATGGTGTAATTGTTTTTAAAACAAAACTAGTCATAACTGCTCAGTGGAAAACCATTAATATTCAGCAACTACATATGTCAAAAAGGAAAAAGGGGTAAGCTGCAAGAATCTTCCTCCAGCTCATTCCCCTTACCAAGTTTAGAGAGATCCATGTCTGTTATTTAGAGAAGGTAAGAATGAAGAGTAGCCAAAACAGTTTCTTTCTTTCAGGTCCAAAGTCTGAAGTGCCTTGTGGATGGTCATATTAAAAACCAACATCTTTATGAAGGCCACAGGATGGACTCATCTGTATTTGTTCACCCAGATGACCATTGCATCTGCCTCTAGACAGGCAACTAGTTCATATTCAGCCTTTAAACTCAAAACACACCAGGAACAATGAGTTCAAACCACTAAGGTAGCGTTCATGAGGAGTTTATTAATAGCTGGCTACTACTTGGATTAACAGTTAATTTGTCATGTTAATCCACTCATGCATCCTGTTGAGGCAAATCCTGTCTTCTCTGACTCAAGCCTAAACAGCAGGGTTTTGCTCAGGAGCATGCCTCAGGCAGCGGGATAGCTTCCTTTCTTTTTTTCTTTTCCCCTCCAGTGCCACAAAGTAGTGAAATTGCTGTGGCTATTGCCACCTCAAAAACATCCTCACTTGTTTTGCTTTGTTGCTGTGGGCAAAGCCTGCCTCCCAGCAGAAAGGGGGCAAGATTTTTCCCTGTGCAGTTCATGATTGTAAGCCGCTCATGTTTTAAGACTTTTATTCTTAAGAAAACCTCATTTTGACCTATTTTGACTTCTGTTTTGTTTCTAAAGCATATTTTACAGAGAGTTTTTCAGTTATTTGTTAAGAAACAATGCCTAAAATAATGAATTACGTTGTGTAAACCGCCGATCTAATTTGAGGAGAATGTATTTGAAGAGAATGTATTTAAGGAGAATGTTTTACATATGACCTTTCTGAGAAAGTCACAATTTCTCCGTGTAATCTGAAGCACCCATCATAATTTCTATAGACTTTGTTGACATCTCCTGCTGAGCATAGAGCTGATCAGCTTCTGACTTCCTGGGAAAGAGCTCAGCTAACAAGGCTGCCCCTATTCCTTCATATTAACAACTGCTTCTGCCTTCTGGGTTGAATCCTCCTCACACTGGAGACAGCGGTAATTTGCTCTGTTGCTGGCAGTGGGGTGAGGATCCACATGCCTTTGTTTGTGGGAAGCTCACAAAGAGTCTGCACCTCGTCATTCCAAAAGCAGTCTGACAATTTGGTAAATCTGATAAATTTTCTTTGCTACGTGTCCACAAAATTAAAAGGTTATTTACATAAAGTATTAATTTGCATATTTTAGGTGAAAAGGGGATGTCAGTCCTTAGTGGAAAGTGAGGTTAGTTCTTAATTAACAATATATGTCCTATAATTGTAATCAACTTATTACATGCAGAATGTGCTGAATTTTAGTGCGCACAGACAGTGAGGAAAAGAAAGCAAACATAAGCCGACTAATTCTACACAATTTATTCCTTCCTGGGATTTACAGTTTTGTTTTGCAAGTTCAATATGACTATTAACAGTGCTATTAAAACCAAAATGAGTTGTGATTTAGTATAAAATTATTCTGAAAGTTCATCATTTTTTCTCTAGTAACAAGACCACATATAATAAAACCTATTAAAAATCAACATTTGCCCATATTTACTAGACAGTAAGTGTCTCCAAATATTTTGAAAGTGGTAATGGTTGACAAATGTTAGTTTTTATAGGAAACTTGGAAGACAGAATTCACAATGAATATATAGAAAATGTATTTTTACATTAACATTGATTATTGCTTTATGAAAGGCCAAATTACATTTTTTAGATTTCTTTTTGTCTACTTATTTTTAAATTTCATTGAAGGAAATAAAAGCTACTGATTGTAGTTCATTTGGCAGGGGGCTATTTTGGAGGCATAGTAATTTTACTCTGAAGGTTGCAAAAGATGAAGAATGATATAGATTTTCCTGTTGTAACTTGTGAGAGACAAGATAAAGGAATTTGCCAACTACTACACAGAAAATGTGGCTCTTATTCAGTGAAGAGTGATGTTCAGAATAAGATTATCTCTTCTAAAGTTAAAAGTTAAAGTTCTGAAGTTAAAGATATTATTCATGTTGCTGATGGACACAGATATAAAAGAGAAAGTTAAAAATCAATGGGCTGTCCCACACTGTCCAGTTGATCTTGCATGGACTACTTATTTCTGTCAGAGGAGAAGACTATGAAGTCTAAATTATCTTACTGGAAAGGTGACCTTATTATAAAACAAAGGATCAAAAAGCCAGACTGGACATTGTTTAGATGAGATTTCATGCAATGCCATAGGGAACTACTCCTTAAAACAGATGCAGGTCCTAAATCTGTAGAGGAGAATCATCATTTCCTTTCAGAAAGACTATGTATGCCTGGTATTCTTACTAAGACAATAAAATTAGTGTGAGGAAGACAATAACGAATTTTGCATCAATATTGAAGTCAAATCAGACCCCAGCGGATAATAAACTAAATTTGAGAGTTCAAAATGGCTAAAGTGATTTCATGTACTTGATGAAATTGGTACTGTAGAAAGCTGTCACAATAGAATATTACAATAGAAAGACCAACAACTGAAAAGAAAAGCAGTTAAAGTATCTATACATTTTATTGGAACCTTGTGAAAGCAAAAGAAAATATAAATCTACAGAAATTAGTAATATTTGGAAAAAATATATTTTCTGAAAAGTTAGTTGTCTGTAAGGACACTTCCATCTATAGGACAGTCTGCAGTGTATTTTCCATATCTTTTTCTTTCCTGTATGTTTGCTAGGCTGGTCCCACCACCCTTTACAATCAAGTCCTTGGTATAGTTTCGTGTCTTCTATAATGCTGCAGGTGTAAGTAGTCAAAAGCATGCATCTCCTCATTCTTTTTTGGTTTTAAATACAATAGCTTCTATGGTTTACTGTATTCCGTTGAGAACAATGGGAAGTGTTAAAAACTTCTTTGCATCATGAGATATGTTTAGAGTGTATATTTATGAGTACACACGAGTAAGTTCTGCTTGTGTTCCAAGCTGTAAAAAGCCACCTGACAAAGGCAGCATATTGACAAAACCCAGCTAACAGACCCTAGAAAGGTTTCCTAATTTTGTTTCCTAACTATATGATTTCTGCTAAAGAAAGATTTTATGTAAATGAAAATCAGGATAGGATCTGGTAGTTTCTTCCCATTTCCATTTCGCAACAACATTCTAGTTCTTAGTAACTCAATTAGGATGCTTACATTGGTTTATAATTAATTTAATGAGGAGGATGATTTAAATGCAATATGTTGAGACAAATAATTAACTACTGTGGTTTTTTTGGAATGATGATTAATGATGCTGTCCTAGATCCAAATGCATGTTCACAATGATGCATTCATAGGGATGTGACAGGTGATAATAAATGTGTTAACATTCAACCATTGCACACTACTATGATCGAAGCAGGATTTCCTATTATTACCTAGCTTATAATCTTTACTACAAGCAGAAATAAGAAAGACTGCTCCAGTGATTTGCAGACTGCTGTAATTTTTGCTGTCTTGAAACCCATAATTTTATAAATTCCATTTTCCACCAACATGAGCTTTGAGGTAATGTACTTTCAGAGAACTAAAAGATTTGCCCTGAAGGTGTTTACCTGCAAGAATGGCACAGCATGCTTTTGTTAAGCTAACCTTAGGTGCATTTAGTGCTCCTTGTCATACAACATAGATCATTACTAATACTGTACTCAGTGGAGCCTCTTCCTGTCTGCTGCATAAAGTCAGTGTTTTCAAGCTTTGTATGGGAGAATTCGAATTACAAGGGAGTCAGCGTATTATCTTGGTCAGATCAGTGGTTCTTACTTGTCTGATCTTGAGGAAAAAGTCTTAAACTGATTTGAAAAAGACATGGTGATCTGAAACAAGTAACATCTTCCAAGAATTCATTGGGAGTGTTCTTGTTTCAGAGCTACATCAGCAGATCCAGTACAAAGTTTTTAGGCTATGGGCTGATCTGTATGGAAGGAGACATGAGATGAGGGTGGTTGCATTGGCTAGGGAGGACAGAAAGTATGGAGAATAAAATACAGATTCAGAAGCAACTATTTAATATCCATTTCCTGTAAATATGGGGATGACTCTGTTGCTTGGTAAGCAATTATGGATGAATAAAATGTGGGGTTTGTGAAGCTACAAACTGTTGATAATTTTCCTTGAAATACAAAGGAGGTCAGCCTAAAAATGTTTTGGTTAATTACTACGCGATGATTTTTCTGGCTTTGTGTAGGTTTGGTTGTCATAATAGAATTCATTTTCTCTTTCCATTTATTAATAAATCTACACATTATTTAATTGTTTATATTCACAGAAATTTTGTGCATATTTGGAGAGCAGGCTCAGCATCCAGCTTTTTAAATAATACAAAAAAAATATGACTGCAGTTTAATTGTATAATAGTGCCTATATACTTTAAAAACTTGCACCATAGCTAAAACATGTCTGTTTGCATTCCTTATTTCACTTAAGTGGCTTTTCTTATGATAAGGTTTTGTTTGTATTCCTGCAGTTGGTAAAAAGGGAGCTCCAAGGAAAAAAGAAAACAAAACTAAAATGCAGTGGAAAAGATCCTGAAAAGAGTACTGCCACCTGCTTTAGTTCAGATATTAAACTAATGTTCAAAATACTTAACAAGTCTCTACAATTTAACATCACCAGTTCACAGCTTAGGAGATTGTGATTCTGAAAGGAGAAACCTCTTTGCACAAGCAAAAGGACTCAAAAAAATCAACTGCTCATAGTAACCATCTAAAGAATAAAAATGCAGAAGTGGCATTTTATGTCTTCATTCAGGAATTCTGTAGAGTTAAGCTGAAGCAATACTGCTCACCAGAATTTATATGGTTTATTTACTTGTTACTGTAAAATTCCTGGTGCAGTTCTTGTTGGATTTCCTCAGGAATGTAGAGTTCAAATATACTAGAAAAGCCCAAATGCAGTCGTAAGTAACTTCAGTCAGTTTGCTCAGGAGCTCCTAAAGCTATTTTAGTTAGTTGATTTTTTCTATAACTCTAAAATTTGTTTATTTCAGTTTAGTTATGTTAAAGTTTCACATTCCTCCTCTGAAATCTCACATACACATCACAATCACTGTAAATGTTTTCACATTGAAATTGAAGATGTAAATGAAGCACTGCAGTTGCTGTCTGGGTTTAGTTACAATGTCTGTTTGTTGACATCTCACATGAAGGCCTGCTGTGTCTCTGGCTCTGTCTAGTTCATTTCCCCTCTAATTAGGCTTTGCCCTCAATTAAGTTAATGATGCAACTTTTCCTATAGATCATTTGCCCCTTCAATCAATTAGCAGAATATGAAGGGTGCATCCCTCTTTGGCTTTGGATTTGCTTGCCTCGGGGCAGACTGTTCAGTTCACAGAAATACTTAGGCAAAAGCAAGCTGTTAGCTCTGGGATATATAACCCGAATAAATTAGGGCTCACAGAAGAATGATCTTGATTTAAAAAAAAAAAAAAATCACAGAACTTAACACCAAAAAATCAAACAAACAAAATCCCTCCAAAAATAAAAACCTGAAAAAACTAATTATTTATATGACAGTATAGAAATTATTGCAGCAATCTGTAACACTAGAGAAAATACAGAATTGCAGCAGATATGACACAGCAAACGTTTTGTTGGGTGTATGCAATCATGGCCAAAAGCAGAGCAAGACTAAACAGTGGTTCCCCACATGCTCTTTCTTCTAGATTCCTGACTTCTTGATGTCCCAGCACAGATTCTTGTCCTTTTCTTGAGCTCTCTTTAACCTCCTCCTCAAGTGAAACCGCTCAGTGGCCCAAACTTGCCCGTGCAGAAACCAGTCCTCAATGACGTACACTACCAACAGCTGCTCTGCTGTGAGCTGAGTTTGTGATTGCTATTGGATTTCCTGAGATCCACCATCAGTCCATACCTGGTATGGTGTAATCCTGTCTTGCATTCCTAACACAGCTGTGGTCTCACTACTCGTACTTGTTCTCTCTGCTTCACCATCCAGTGCACCTTCAAATGTACCGCATGGTTTTCCCTCCAGATTCCTATTTCTCTAAATCCCACCTGAGAAATATTTGTCTCTGCTTCAGTTCTTTCCTCAGCATTACTCCAGCCTTTATTTCCTTGGGTTCCCACCTTGGTTCTCCCTTTTCTTCTCTCTGCCTTATTTCTCTAAAAAACTGCTTTGAACTAATTGTACATATTATTCAATCATTCCTGCAATTTCTACTATATCTTCGGAAACATATCTCATTTCTGATTTTTCTTTTTTCCCCCTGAAGAGGCAAAACGAGCCCTGCATCCCCTGCTTTGATGTCTATATGCCACTGAATTCTTCCTATTCCCAGTCTATTTGCTTCATAGACTTAGCTCTGGTGACGAAAGAAGGTGTGATTTTTACCTTCAGGTAACTAGCAAGCAGGAGCTGTCCTGAGGTGAAAACAAAGTAAAGATCAAAGCCTGTTAGTTTTACTACAAGGTAAACTTGCTGAGGTCAGTCCTACACCTTGGCCAGGAGCTGACCTCAGCAAGTTTACCCGGTGGTAAAATGACGGAGTTTGTTCTTCCCTGTGTTTTTATATAGGAATCTACTGTGTCTTTTAATTATTTGGAGTAACAAAATTACTTTTCAATAGGCAAGGGAAGCCCTTCTTCCCTCTTTCACTTTTTCTTGGCTATGTCTCTTAAACTGCAAATGGTAACATTCTCATTACTCATAGCAAACTCTTCTTTTTATAAACAATCTTCTATCTAAAATCAGGTAACTCCTTTTTCCTAACGAGCCTTAGTCTCTTTTCTCAGCTGCTGACCTCTGGTTTTCAGGATCTATTGTCTGATTTAGAAGACACAATCTTTGGGCGAAATGATCTGCCTAGGTCTGTGCTTGTTCACATCTATGCACACAATCCCTGATATGCACAAATGGCCCTAGGACAAAGGAGAAAAGTGGTCCTTTCTTAATAGCCTCCTCTACTTCTAGCACTAGCTAAAACCAGGATGCTAACATTGGCTAATGCCTGCTATAAAATATTTCTCTTTTAAAATAACCCAAAACTTTACAGTTACAATAGGAGCATGGTGCATGTACACTGAAGAATCTTCAAATATCAAGATCATAGGGGCCACCAAGGCAACTCTGGGAGGCAAACCTGGCAGCAGCAGGGAAGGTTCTTATCTCGGGGATGATGGAGTCCATTCCAAACAGAACCTTACAACCCTGAGAAAAATCTTCCTTCTTTTTTCACCCTTCTGCTACGTGTCAGAAATCTATATGCTAGCACTAACCCAGGCAGTGCAGCACACCAAAGCAGGAAAATTCCTGTACTTACTTAACATCCTCAGTAGGATGCTCCACCAGCTAAAAAGCATTAAGATTTCCACTGGACATGAATATTTTATACTGACAGATGACAGAGTCCTCCTTTATACTTACGGATGACAGAGCCCTCCTTTATACTTGATTGTATAGCCGTAAAATTAAGAAAGAACCTTAGACTGTATTTCAGAAAAACAAATCAAAGAAGCAGGTTTACATCCACATTATCCAGCTTCCCTCACATTTTCATACCCTCCTTGGACATACATGTGTCTGTCTTCCAAGCCTGACCATTGTATAAGTGTCTCACTTTACCAGTAACTGCTCAAATGACATTCTGACCCTGCAACACTATTTAAGTAGGTAAATATAAATTATGCACCCCTCTTTTACTAAGGGGGAGTATAAAAATAGTGCACAGAGGCAACATATCTGAGCTCACATGGCAAATTGTTGTCAGCACCAAAATGAGTTCAGAACTTCTTGTTGCACGCCTGTATCCAATCTCCCATTCAAGTCATATGTGAGTGCTTTTTCCAATACGTTAACTGTTCAGCGTTAACTGACTTCAGTTTAAAAGACATAAGACTGTTTTTTTATCTTTTTGGTTTTTTTTGGTGAAAAGTACTAGAAGCATTCTTCAAGTGAATTCTTCCCTTTTGAGTAGTTTTACATAACATGATGACTGATTTCTCTGAACTGTTTAGTTGCATTCGCTTGCTGCTTTTGCAGTATACTCCTAAATACAACGTATGTGCAAAGTTCAGTTTAATATAGCACAACATTCTGCCAGTGGTGAGAGTGTTATCACTCTGTAGGTTTAAATCTAATTTGCACGTCATGAGACAAGCAAAGGAAGACAATGTTTTACCATATTTTGAATAAGCAGAGAGCAAAAGGCTTTTTCAAGATAAATAAGAAAGAGATCATTTGTTTATTTAATATATGTAGTTAAACAAGGTCATTTTTATAAAGGAAGGGTATCTTAAAATGATACCAAACATGCAGTATTTGTTTCTCTCATAGTTCATGCTGTAGTCTTACAAAGAACGACAAGGACACTTCGTCAACACACACACACACATATATATATATATTGCTGTTTGTAAGACACAGATATCTTAAGGGAAATTGAATAAAATGCAGAACAGCATAAAACTGGATGTCTTGAACCAGACATTCAAGGGGAACTAGAGAAAAAACAAATATGAAAGTGAGATTGGTGGTATTTCGCAACATATATTTGATATATAATTTCTTAAGAAACACAGCATTTTAATGAATGCCTGTCTTAATGAGTGTGGTAAACAATAAAGGTAAGAAAATCACAGAAATCTGTAAACATCTAAAGCAATGGACTCAGAATGACAAAGGAGAGGATTCACATCAAGCAAAATAAGCTACCAAGTCTGAACTTGGTATTTTAGCCTCCCTATGTCTACAAAAGGGAGTGGTAGACATCTCCAAAGGGTAGATCATCCCCTGTAGAGACTAGTGACTAAGACTGATGGAAAGAATTGCCCACTGGTAGTAGCTTTTTTTTTCAATTTACTGTTGGGGGCACTTGAGTGGCTGGACCTATAACCTTCTTTCCACATGCCTTTCAGCAACAAAAATTCAGCTCTGATTCTGCAGACACTAAACTTGCATATAATTTTAAGCACATGGCTAGTCCTAACAATCTGGAGGATCCTCTCAGAACATTTACAGTCAAACATGCACGACTGACTGTAAATATGGAGACTAAAATATCTCTTCCCTAACATTTCCTGAATACTTGGGCTTCCATACAAGTCTAGAAACTCAAACATAGCTGGGATTTTCCAAGATTATTATGTGAAATCTATCTAAAAAGAATATGATAATCAGGTGCATTTTTTAATGTCTAGTAGCAAAGAAAAATTTGGAGTAAGTAAAAATTTGTATGAAATAATTTGACAACTGGATTTTTTATCTTATCTACTTTGGAAAAGCAGCAGCAAAGTCAAGATCACACAGGTGGGCAATTCCACCTCTTAAAGTACGTTTTGCTCATAATATGGTGCAGCTGTCTTCAGAATGTGAATATGTTAGCACAATGGGAAGGATCAACAGTAAACCTTTACATTAGTTATAATCTGTCAAAAAACAAAATGTGTCAATAATGCCACGAATGTTCGACCGGGTAGAAAACAGTCAAATAAGCTTCCCACTTACTTTCATCTGAACTCATGACCCAAGGAAATATGTGCTACTGACAGAGCATATACATTTTAATGGACGAATTTTAATTGATTATACTTGGTGACATTTCCTGTCATTGCACTGAACTGGTATTAGCTTACATTAAGAAATTGAAAATGTCTGTCATTTTACAGCTCTTAAATGTAAATAGAAAGAAGTCTTCAGTACTGAAATTGGATGAGAAGGAATGAAAGAGTCATCCTATTCCAGACAAATTCTCAAGATCTTCATCTTTTGAATTTTATCTTCCTCTCTCTAAAGGAAATAGGAAGAAGAAGGGTGAAAGAAAATTGATTTAGAGTGAGGAAGACCTCTAGCATGTGTTTATGGCTGTGTGAAAGTTTTCAAAAGCAGGAGGAAAAAATAAAGTGCATTCCTACCCTCAAAATAAAAAAAAATCTGATGTTTAAAATAAATAAATAAACAAACAAGCTTCAGGAATCAGTTTTGATCAATTGGAATTTGAAAATTTAGTGATTACAATCAATTAAATACATTTGACAGGTAAGGAATGTGATAGCTGAGCTGTTGCCCTGGGACAAAGGTCCTAAGTTTGAACCAGCTTTCTCCTCTTAAGCTTTTATCATCACTGTAATGAGTGAATTTTTTTCTAAGTCTCCTTTTTATTTCTCTGAAAAATCCTTACTTTACCTCCGTTTTTCCTTTTGCCTTCCTATCCAGAGTTCTCCACCTGCTTTTCTTCTCTCCTAACATGTCAAAAAGTACTCTTTCCTGTGGAACAGGGAGTTGGAAGAAAGAAAAGGAGAGGTTTTTGAAAACAGAGCTGTAATAAATTTTAGATGAATGTGTACAAGACATTTCTGCTTTCTTCGTCTTCTGTTTCTTTATCTGTGGAAGAGTAACCCTACACCTATTACTGAGGCAAATGCAATATCCTTGCAGCAAGATGAAGGAAAGCAAAAGTTGAGAACAACTTTGATGTTATGAAGAGGCAATGTTTGTGGCTTTTTTTTTTTTAACATTTTCCTCTTTCCACCACATCCACATATGTCTTGTCTGGATTTCGTTTCAGCCAGATGCTGTGCACCCATGTGCTCATTTTAGCAACATACCAGGGCAACCAGCTCACATTATAGACGTATTTCTTTCTGCAGCCCTGCTCTGTGGGGCTGATGTTCAAGTCTTGAAAGTCTAAGGACTCTTCTGTCAGTGATTCTGGATTGATTCTTGGGATGTAGGGGGCAGGCTACACCTTTTGTTGCCACCAAAAATTTGGAATTGCACCATTTAGTATGAAAAATAATAATGACAAACATATTCCCTAACAATTGCAAATAGATTGTAGAAAACTGTTCTCTTCCATATATGTGAACCTTAGGAAATACTGGTTGCAATGCAGTCAAAGTGAGGAAAAACTGGAGCAAGTCTTAGTGTCCAGAGTCCAGTGGGGTGCTTGTCCATAGTAGTGCTGTTTTCTAAAAAGATTCATGTTCCAACCAATGTAAACCTTAGGCACTGCTTCCCTTTTGAAAAGACTGTTTTCTGGCTGGCAAGCAAGGGCAGAATGTAATGATTCACGTGAACAGTAGTCACTGAGTTTATGAACTACCTGTGGGGAGATTGAAAGAATAATTTATAGAGCTGTCTAAGAAAGCAAAGGCTACTTATAAGGCCATATTAGTATTTATTCGCTTAGAAGTAGTCAATTGCCGACTTTATTGAATATATTTTATTTAGTATTGGCTGAGTACATTAATTCAGACATTTATATGAAGATTCTTCTCATGAACCAGAAAGACATGTTTTTTGGCTTTTCTTTACGGTTGGATTTCCATAATCCCAGTTCAGCTCAGATAATTTTTGCTGCATATTAGAAAGGCATAAAGATGCTCCAATGTAACAACAACAAAACAAGAGAAAAAATTGTAATAGTTCTGTTTCTCCTCCAGTCCTCTCTGCTCTTACAAAACTGACACCAGGAAAGATGAAACACACAGCTTCTGAGGAAACAGTGTGCAAACTTAATCAGCTACAGCCTATATGGATAACGTAATATTTGCAATATTTCAGGTAGAAATTATTTAAGCACTTGTTGAAGGAAACTATTTTATTTACAGATCTTCTAAACAGAATCCAATGTCAATACAAATATCGCCTTAAGTATTGTTCATGAACTTTCAGGACAGTTGAGGTGTCACTTTGAGGTAAAGCATGGTTTTAGTTCAGGAAGAGCTGTGATGGTAACATTTGATCTTTATTTCCTAGAGTTAATACCATAATAATTCTTTTTATCTCATCGTGTACATACACATTCCAAGACTTAAAGCCACTGGTTGTGCAAGAGTTATTTGTAGTTTAAATGGAGTACTTGGATGATAAATCAAGAGGGTTTTACAATACTGACTTGTGATAAATCATTTTTATACTATTTTGCTCTCTCTAGTACAGCATCACCTCCAGCTCATGCCAACATGTAATAGGCGATGTATGAACTTTTTAATGTCTTTTTATTTAAGTAAATTGCAACCTTCTGGGGGAAGAAGACTATTTCTTTTGCTTGTATGACACAATCTGAGTTAAGCAAATGGAAATAACCCAAAGTGAAATAAAAGAAAGACTGGTCATTCTTGTTTTTTTTTTAAAAAAAAAAAGGAATGTTCCCTAAGATAGAAAACTAGAGGTGGGATCAACCTCACCTAATTTTCATATTAATTTAAAATAACTGAATCTAAAATAGTTCAGCAGAACCACCGTCTGGAAATGTTGATTTGTTAGTAATAAAGGCAACCTAAAATGACTAAATCAGATGTAGACATTGATAGTATAAATAGAGAGAGGTTTCCTAATTTAAATTATTACCTACAGATCGCATAGTTTTTATTTCACAATGCCAAAGTTAAAATAATTTCTTCATTGCACTCGTGGCCCATCAAGCCAAATGTTCACAATTCCTGCATATTTCAAAATTTAATTGTGTAAGTCTGTGTGAATATCAGGCTACTTAGGGCCCTTTTTAAATGAGAGGTACACATGTGCTCAAGGGCAGATTGAAGCCTTCCTTATGTAAGAGTGCTAAGAATATAATCAGGAGTTACCTGGCTATATGACAGTAGCTTGTTGCAACACTGATCAGGAAGAAGGAAAGGAACATGGAAAGGGGCTGTATAGCAGTCTGGCCACCTTTCTGTCGTGAGACATGGACAAGCCTTCAACATTATAACAGCACAGAACAATTATAATGGGGTGTTTCCTCCCCTTCTATCATTCTTCTTTTTCTCCCAGCCAGTGAATTCTCCCTCTGCATAGGTCAATACCAGTCATGCTGTTAATGGCTTTAGATAATTTCCATTGTTACTCATTTAAATAGGTCCTAAACTACAGAGGAAAGTAACATTAAACGTGTAGAGATGGAGTTGTCTCTAGAAAGCATTTGCCCTTATGAAAAGCACATAGAAGCAGCCCTTAGAACATGAGAAACATATAATCACAGTTCCTGCACATAATTTATCTTCTTTGGTGCACTTTGATAACTTATTATAGTCAATAAAGCCGTTATGCCTTTCTGCGAATACAAGTCTTATTTAAAAATGTCTGATGTATTACAGCAAATTAGCCTTTCAGAATAAGAATGCAATCAAAATCAGTGTGATGCCTGATTAATACCACAGAAAGTCATGCAGCAGCCAAAATAGTCTCAATGTTTCCAAATTCTGCATAGGTATAGAAACACACATACGTATATACACGTACTAGCCTATTACTCTTATCATATTTGTTCCTGTTAAAAATTGTATGAGTCAATTCAGGAACAAATAGACAAGTGGAAGAGATAATTAAAATAAAAACTTGAAACGTCTTTTTGCACAGCTAATTATACACAGCTAGGAATTACACATATTTCTCAGAAAGGGCCATACACTACTTATGCCACAGATAGCATCGACTTCTATGCAAGTTTAGAACTAAAAGTAGGAGTAGATGACAACTAGTGTGAACCACACTAGTTCGTGGTTGTATTTGTGGTGCCAATTTTATTGAACCTTGAATATAAACTGTGTGTAAGAGAGAGTTTTAAATATAGTAACAATGGACCAAGGTTGAATCTTGCAAACTTTTGCACACTAGAACAGTACTACTGATAGGCATTTGATCCTGGTTAACTTGAAGTGCAAGAGAATCTCCACATCCACAGGAGTTTTCTTAGAACAGTAGATTTAGGCATCCTAACTTCAATCAAAAATGAACAGGTGCTTTGGAAAAATTCTTCTCTGATGTGTTTCTCTCTGATGTCAAAGTAATGTTAAATACAAGATTAATTTCTTGTGATGTTATGTTATAATATTTCCCCTGACTTATGTCCATTATTTTTTAATTATATGTCATCAAACATTTCTTTTTCAGACTAAAGCATTTGCATTCTATTTTTGTATATCTTAATGGAGACAGTGAAGGAATAAGAAGCAGAAATGCCACAAGGAGTACTTTCTTCTTAACATTTTATGACTGTGGACTGCCTGTAGATAATTTAATATGCTCATTGCCTTTCTCAGTATATTATGTACTAAAAGATCACCAAGAATAATTTAGATTCAAATGAAATATTGGATCCCAAATAATTTACATTTTTCTATTTCTATTCCTTATGTTATATTATTATCTTGCACATTACTGATTTGGATGTAAGCTGATGTATTTCAAATTAACCGAGGCACAAAGGCAGGAGGCTTTCTCTCAGCTGCACAATACGTTTTTCTTTTATCATTCATAGGAGGTATGTGATTGTAGCTAAAGCAAGACTTACAGATACACCGTATAAAGCAAAACAGCATATGCTTCCTCATATCACCCTCCTGGCGTGTTTTAACACAGGGGCTACACTCCCGGCATTGAGATTATTGTTTTAGTCCTGAGGCTGTCTACTGAGACCACCACGAAGTGTGCCAAGTAACATCCATTGTCCACCACATAGACACCTGCCCACTGAGAATCAGTGTGATGTTACCTCCTTTCACCACTTTATGAAACCAGCTAAACAGCTGTCTTACAAGATTCACATTCAGCCCAGGCTGGATTTGAACTGGTTACCTAGGACTAAAATGTTTCCTGTGTACCAGGAAATTCTGCCTTTATGAATCTAACACTGCTCATAGACCAAGTTCCCGTTGACGAGATCAGATGCCTTCAGATGATCTCTTCTTAATTGCTGTGAGTTCAGATGGGAAAAAAAAAAAACAAGGCAAAAAAAAGAAAAAAAAACAAGGCGAAAAAAAACCAAGGCAAAAAAAAAGAAAAAAAAACCCCAATGTTATTTGTATTTAAAAGACAAGCAAAGTAAGATTCCCAGGGAACAAACCTTGCCTTGACTGTTTTCAGTGTGTTCAGTTGGCTGATGATCCGCCATCCCTGCATTCCCTCTCACTGTCACCTCTCAGGCTCCATCGTCTCATTTTGAAGTTGGGTACAGGCAACTTCACTTGCTGAAGAAAACAGCAGAGTTCCCTAGCGAGAGGGAAAGAAGCAAGCTAGGTGATCAGCATTTATTGCAAGCTGAGTAAGATAAGTAAGGCGCTGCAGAGAACAGGGAAGGGGAAATAGAGTGGACAAAGAGATAGCACTGGCCACAAAGAAAACTATAAAATCAGCAAGGAAGAGTGTTGTCATGCTCTGTTTTCCATAAGGAAATGTAAAAAGCAAGATAAGTAAAAATATTTAAACTTCATCAGACAAATTAGAGGTCAGTGGAACAGGCAAACCCTGACTGTTTTGCATGTCTGCTGATGCACTTTAGCTCGTTTTTTTAAAAAAGATCTTAAAAATCACTTACACTGAGAAACAGATTCACATGAATATTGCTAAAAGCCTCAAAATTAATGAAATAAGAAAATTTATAAAGCCAGAGACTGTGCTGATTTATTTTGCATAAAATGTTGAATGTCTGTATCAATGATACAGCATAGTATATATAGTTAACACTTGATTTAATGTAAGAAATATCAAAAAAGGTCCACCTTTTAACAACAGATTGACAGGCATTAAGTTTTTTGTAAACATTAAAGGAGTCAGCCAAGCCTATATTTTTCTATAAGTCACATTATTTATGAGCACTGTCCCATAAACTATTTAGTAGAGCAAATGTACATGTGTATATGCATATAGGGAACAGAAGCCATTACCTTCTACCATCAAAGTATCCAGCAAATGGATTTTTATACTTCTGGAGAAGCTAACTCAAACACAACACCACGTATTGATGGTTTGATTCACACAGACCAGTGATTCAGAGTATCATTTATTTAGTTTCTTCTGTTAGGTATTCAGTAAATATAGCTGAGCAATTAGCAACAGTTAAATAGCTGCAACATTACCAGTACTGAATAATTTACTAATTGGCAGAACAATTCCCATCTCCTCCATTTGACCGGATATTTGTTTTATGTGTGTGCTTGATATGCAATATTTACTCCTGATAAATTGGGGGAGGCAAGTGTATTTGCTTTTGCTAAATCAGGAGTAGCAAAACTTGTGGTTGAAGCTATGATTATTATGAATATGACATTGAAAATGGGACTGAAAAACACTTTCATACTTTTTCTTCTTTTGCAGGGTAAGGCTCTTGTACTTTTTAATCATGAGTATTAGCATTTTAGTGAAAGATTAAATTTTATTGGTCTCAAAAAGTTCTTTAAAGCCTTTTTATCCACCTGTTGGCTTCTGTTGTAATTCTTCTGCTAAGCAAATTTAAAACATTTTAGGATTTTTTTTCTTCTCGCCTTTTTTCTCTTAAACAGAAATAAAAAATTACAAATTACAAAATAGGGGTGAAATAATGAGCTCTTTGTTAAAATACTGTTATAATACAACTTCCACTATTTTTATAGTATGGCAATCTACATTCTACTTGTGGTTTTCCAAAAGGAAACTTTGAGATTTTTCACTTGGTATGAAAACAGTATCAAAGTGTACATGGTTTGTACTTAATTTCTTTGCACTATCTGATCTTTGTAACTAATCTATATTGACTTAAACCATAGGACCTGCAGGACAGTCAAGTTACGGTTGTCCCAAGGTCTTGAGAGATATTGTTGATTTTGTACTTTAGACTTAGAAGGAGTTATTACCTTAAAACAGAGAGCAGGTGAAACTTAACAATTTCAGTCTCTAAATTCTGGCATTTTAAAGGTAATAGTGTCACTATGGGCAGGTCCAACATTTCACTTGCCTTCTCACCTTCAGATTTATTTGCCATCACTACCTATGTCCTCCATTTCTGATCACCTTGAGAATGCCCGAAATAGATAGAAGTCCGTGTAAATTGATGCCTGATGGAGTTCTATGCAAATAAATTTGCTCTTTTTAAACAACATTAAAATATGATACCAACAATCAGGAAAAAGTTTTGGGGTTTTTTTGAATATAAATAAAATAAAGAAATCAGCAGTTATAAAGCTGTTCAAGCAAACTTGGAAACATATTTATTTGTATCAGTGGAAGAAAATCAACTTTTTTCTCCAGTTGTAGATGCATATATTTCAGAGGCTTCAAAAAGGAAGTTGCAGAGCAGAAGCTCAGCTGATACATATCAGTGTAGTTATTGAAGTCAGTGGAACAATAGCAGGGTTTCACCTTCTCAGCATCTGGCCCTCACACAATATGAACAGTTGATGTTTCAAAGGGTAAAGTATGTGTGTACAAGCAAGAGAGACATTCTGAACCTTCCGTGTACACCTTGTTAAAAGTTTGTGGCTTTGATTAAAGTGAATTCAGTGTCTGCTTGACAGGAAAGATTGACAGAACAGGAAACCATTGTCTTCCATTAGCCCCAAAGCAGATAAAAGCAAAGGCAGGCAGACACGGCTTCCCCCACTCAGGAAGGGTTTCCTTTAGGAGGGAGCAAGCCATTAGCTTTCAAAGGCTTTCACTCCTTATGATGAGAATGCTGAGCATCAGACCAGTCCTCCTGCTGCTAAGAGATGTTCAAATAAAGAAGGAAGGAATGCATATAAAGAGAAAGCCTTCCCCTTGTGCCCTCCTGGCTTCTAGCAATCAGCACTTTACAGGTTAGTTTTGCTAGACATAACATCTACACTGCCAGTAACATATGGGACTATGCTGGTTTTGAAACACATCCATTTTGTAACCATGTGAATTTAGAATATTTCAGAGTATAAACAAACACAACTGGACCAAACACCACTTTACAGAATAAAAATGATTCAATTTTTTAGCAGGATATTATTTCCTGATCACTATTACTCAACTCTGAACTCATCAGAAAGGCCTCTTGCAAAGTCTGTTCTTGTCAGTGAGGAACTCTAGTTATCTAGGGATTTTGGAAGCATAGAAAATATAATATGTATAGGCCTCCAAATGAGGAGAGGACCTAGTTCTACCCGATTTCTTAAATCCATATTTCTACAACATGTACAAGACAGCAGATGTAAGCTAAACTGGTCTAGAAAAATTGGTGTATTCTCAAGCATAAGAAAGAGAGAATTTTCCATTTTGAAATGCTGGTTTTTATGAATAACAAGAATTCTGCAATCACTTAGGAGAAAAATGTGAAACCTTGTTAACAGCAATAAAAGTGTGATTTACTTTTTAAACATTTGGAAGAAAACAAATTAATTTTAATCAGATCTTTCCTATGCACTCCCATGGGTTAGGGTATTTTTTACATGTCTAGTGTGTTAAAGGATAGCACATGCCATTCAAAGGAAGCAGTATGAATGTGAAAGCTAATAGATTTAAAAAAGAAGTTTAACAATCATTTTAGTAACTATCTCCTTCTGAGTCCTTCAGCCAATTTCTGTGGTTTTACTACTGCTTTCATCTAGAGTGTTCTCCGTGGGTATATTTTCCCCCTGTTCCTTGCCATTGTATGCATGATTAGCACAAACAACCATGGCAAAGAAACAAGGACTTTTGCCTGCAAAATGCAGTCTAAGTTAGCCACAATATCATAAATAAATAGAACAAGACTAGTAACTGAGGAACAGGGGAAATCAATGACAGAAAAGGGAAAACAGCCCTTTTCTTCTTGCATGTACACTGTAAATATTTATTTTGGTCTTTTTTTCTGATACAGTCACAGGTGTGAGGAGAAGTGATTTGTGCCAACCTAGAGCATATTGACAGAAAGCTAGCTGCTGAAAGTCAGGGTTTAAGGAGGAATCTTAAGGAGGCAAGCCAACACCATGGGGACTGTTTACTGAGCCAGATTTGATTTGCAACATTAACCACAGGAGTTACAATAATGATGGTGTCACCGCAGTTGAAGCTGTGCTGAAGTCATTGGGCCAGGTAGTGAAGCTTTGTGCCATTAAACACTGCCACGTGCACACGGCTGCATTGGTCACTTCCCAGCATACAGCCGTGTGCACCTCAATACCATAGAGGAGGAAACCATACAAGAACGAAGAGGAAAAAGTCCCCTCTGTGGGTCTTGGTGACAATATCCAGAGGGGCAGGGGCAGAGAGAGGCTGAAGCAAAGGAGGGTATCTAATGATTCAGAGCCTGTCAAAGGTATTGCCCATGAATTTTTAGGATGTTATGTTGCTAATAATACAATATTGCCAATAATGTAATGTCGCTAACAGCATATTTTCAGTCAAAAAAAAAAACCCAAACAAACAAACAAAAAAAAACACCCAAAGGAAAAAAGTCCACAACGAAAAAAAAATAAGCCTTTAGATGGTTCATATTCTCATTGACACAGGAGGACTATAGAGGATGTAAATGTAAGATATAAGTGTCAATGTCAAAATACAAATATGGAAGACTGCAAAGTACGAATGTGGGAAGCTTTCCAAGGATTTCAGATGATGAAAAGGTAGTGGGCAGTAAGAGTAAATGAATTGTCCTTGTTAACTTTTGAAGAGCTTTATTTAAAATACACATTAAAAAATATTGCTCCTACCAAAGCATTAAATAAATAACATTTATAGTAATTTGAACTTCAAATCATGAACTTGATTATTATATGGGACATAATAATTCTTTTCTTTTACATGGGAAAATATATGTTCTTTTCATTTTCATAAATGTGCACACACACACCACCACATGCACATACTTTAAAATAGCAATCCTACTCATACAGAGTGTTTACTTGTTTCTCAGAACACAAGTTCTCAAGAAAAGGCTTGAAACTAGGACCCTTCACATCCCAGTTAATGGATTTTTCTAGCTTGTTTCATTTTTATTTTTACGTTATATAAATACTTATTATATATTTATATTTATCCTAAATATATTTGATATATATTATATATCTAAATACAGCTTCCATATCACAAAAATATAGGACTTCCTCTGCTTACCGTAATACCAGTGTAAGACACTGATTTCCTTGAAGTCATCAGATAACTTCTGTTTTGACGTTGGACTCTCAGTGAAGCTAGAAGAGCTTCATTCTCTGCATCCTCCCCTTTAAAAAAAATCCTAAATGATGTCCAATGCTACACTGTTGCCACTATAAACAATTAAATCATGCATTCACATATATTCACAGCTCTCTGTTAATGGAAAATGTTGTCTCCCTGATGGAAGATTGTGCCATCAGACTTACTTCTAGTATTTCAAGTACACCACCAATTCAGCTGGTTACCCCACATGCAAACCGTAACAGGCACCTGGTTAGACCTTAGACTCACTTATCTCCTCTGTTTCACTATGTCTTTTGCATAGGATATAAGACATTCCCCTAAACGAACCTTTTTGTTGTGCTTAATTGAAAATCATCAGAAGTTAATGTAGTTGGGATTCATTTGACCAAATATAGGCATCAGTATCTTAATCACCATAAATTAAAGTGTAGACGTAGTTAACATCTGAAGTAGTCTCTCTGAAGACTCATTTATGTGCAATGAAATGAAATAAGCACTTCTAGAGCATGATTCATCACAATGCCAGTGAGGTTACCAAATGGGTTACATCCTTTTAGCAAAGGATTAGCTCTTTTAATAATGTTCAGTGCCTGATTACATCCACCCTCCCAAGCCACACCCTTAATTATATGTAAATGTTAGAACATGAGGGTCCAATACTTACATTTCATATTGTATTTGTTTGTCTCAGCATGTCACTGCGACAAGTTTAGGGAAAAGGCCCTGTGTCTTCTGCAACAGATGAACCTGAATTCCTCTGCAAAGCTGTGAGGTTCAGCCCATCCTAGTGTTCAGAAGGCGGGCCATCTGGAAATGCTTTACAGCTTTCATTGAGAGAGTTATTGAAAACAGCAATATAAAATACAAATAACAATCAGAGAAGCATTCTCTATGTTACTAACACTGACATTAACTTCAATCAACTGTATATTTTCATACTTTGCATCTGACTTTACATACTTTTTGTAGTGACAACACATTTATCACCCTCTTTTTCTTGATACAGAGTGCCATGTAAAGGACAAGGATGAGCACTCCTTGCAGGTTGTCAAAGGAAGGGGTATCCCCATGGGTTGTGGAGGGTCAACACTATAGGAGAGGGCTGTTTGACAATGCACTCTATATGCAGTGGCTGATGCAATCCTTCTCTAGAACACTTCTCAGAGAGAAAATCAATGTGTCTCAGGAGCAAAAGAAAAATCTTGTCACCCCTAGCAAGAAGTTGCATGAGACATAGCCGTAGACCTATGTATACAAACCTGGCATTTGACAGGCCTGACAATAAATGCCTTGGAGAAGTTGTTGGGGGAAGCTGGTGGGTTTTAGGAGATAGAAAGTGGGCACTAGGAGACTTTAGCAGTTTTGAGAAGGATTTTGGTTTTCTGTAATGTATGGGAAAGACTCCAAACAACTTGAATGTCTACGTAGCTGTTAATTCTGAATCAAATCCCTTGGTTGCTTTGGACTATGGAAGACATTTCTCATTCCACTTACATATGTTATATCAACTCTTTGGTGCCCTCCTTCACCTTATTATGAATTCTTTACATTTTAAAATGTGAGGATTATGAAGGAATAAAGCTATGAAAAGGCCACAAGGATCAGGTCCAAATTGGCACTTATTTTTATTTGCATTTTCTCATTTTTTCTGGTTATTATGTCTTATAGTTAGGTTTCATGGAGTTCAGTTCTTCAGTATCAAACCACTCTGCTTTTGAGACTATATGTGGGAAACGTGAATGATTATTATTGTAACCTACCTAAATGTTACAAATGTTACAAATGTACCTGATATATGTCTGCTTTGTTCACTACAGCTACCATTGAAGGTAGGTTCAAGTCATCAGAGGGAGAGTCAGTATGTTTATTGTTCACATTTGCCCTATTTTGGATCCCATCTTTGGTGAGACATAAGCGCAACGCCTTTGCTTGGCCCATCTAGCAGGTCAACTGAATGGAACGCACCTAGGCTTGATACAAACCAGTGTGGAATAAGGCACTGCATCGTGTAAACCAGTATGCCTGTGTTCTCTGTGTAGTAAAGCAAATGCATTGGTCTGGAAGAGAAAAGTCTCACTCTGTTACAGTGAGAACTGGATTATATTCATTTCTACATTCTCACAACACGCTGTCATGCCTGAGAAAAAAATGGCAGTCCAGGTTTGTGCTAAAACAGGGAGTGCCTGTGAACTCTTAACATCAAGCCTACTTTTAACCAGCTGTCCCAGCTGCCTGAACATCCACTCCTCATGATCGCATGGCACCAAGTGCACAAACACCATTTTTCTGCAGATGTCAAAGATTTTTATGCTGCGGGCCAAAAGCAAATTAGACTGATAGCCGTGCATGACTGTCTGGCCCTGTAATGCTGGACATGATAGATGTTTTATTTACCATTGCTCTTCTGTATGGTAACATTCAGCATTTTACTTAATTCACAAGTGTAAGCTAAAGAAGTTTAGGCATGATCAATAACAGATGCTAAAGTATCTAATTACAGAAACTGACATAGTCACATTTTTAAATGCAAACACATTAGTTTATTTAGAGACACACATGAGCTTTATATTTATTAGTCTTGAATACGCATCAACATGGATTAGAAAAATAAAACAGTGTGTCCCTTGCGATCTGATTTAAGTGGTACTGTCTTAATAATGCGTTTTGGCCAGACAACTCCATGAGGAAGTTTTTTGTAGGAATACTTTGTGCATGTCCACTTGGTAAAGCTTTCTGCATTATATGTGGATTCATTTTTGTAGGGCCATAAACTGAATTTATATATAAGTCTTCTACCTGCCTTTTGCTTATCACTTAGAGGAGAGAAAGAAGAAATATGTATTCCTCACCTCATGACACATTTAGAAGGATTAAAAAACCAATCCTTATGATGTCATTTTGAAAACTTTTCTTTCGGATAGCTCAGGAAAGGCTCCAGTTCATCTGGAGTTGCAAGCAAGCAATTGATAGTCTTAGCTGTCTGCTGGAGCAGACACCACACCCCAAACAACTGGATTTTAATATATATTTCATATTACACATATGTAAAAATATAAATTTTTTTTTAATGATGCAGGCCAACATTTGCAGAGTGATTTTGGACCAGACTTTCTTTTCAATGCACAATTTTGATGCACCTTAAAGGCGCTGAACTTTCCCAGGGGCTATTTTCACTTCTCAAGCTTAACATCACAATGCTGACACTCACTGAAGGCAGAGGGTGAAATCATTGTCATCTCTTAACTGGTGTTGCTCAGTGAGTCTTGTCATATGCTTACCTTAATCAATATTAATCATATTTTATTAAACTAAAAGTTGGATTGTATTTCTATGCATATTATAAGGAATTGATGAGTTAACCATAAGCTGCTAAATGAACAGAAACAAGGGCATGTGGTGATAGGATGAAGGAGAAAGGCTTTAAATTGGAAGGAAGAAGATTTAGATTAGACTTTAGAAAGAAATTCTTCATGATGAGTGTCCTGAGACATCAGAACATGTTGCCCAGGGAAGTTCTGGACAGCCCCTCCCTGGAAGTGTTCAAGGCCAGGTTGGATAGGGCCTTGAGTAGCCTGGTCTACTGGGAGGTGCCCCTGCCTATGGCAGAGGAGGTTGGAACTGGATGGTATTTAAGGTCTCTTCCAACCCAAACAAGTGTATGATTCTGTGATTCAATGAAACAGATTTGTCCACTATGTGTGCTAAAACATACATTCTCCTCATAAAATTTCCCTTAATTCAAGTCAAAGAAGTTAATATTTTGGGGGAAGAGAGTAAACTGAGTCCTCTGCTGCTGTCAGTATAGAAGTCCTAGTGGGAACAGGAAGAATCTTATAACCACCATAAATGTTCCGCAGAGTTTACAGAAATATTCTTTACCTGATTCAAACTCAATCTTCTTGAGAACACATTTTAATACAATTTACTAGTATGACCTTTAAAATGGTGATCGTCCTCCCTCCATCCTATTCCTTTACAAAGAAAATATAATATTTTTGCCAAATCAAAGTTTCTTCTGTTTTCTCCAGTCAAGCAACAACTTTCTGTTGTTAATAATGGTTACTATTATAGGATCAAATGCTGCTACACCTATGAAATTAAAACTTCCATGTTATGAAAATCAGCAAAAAGCAAAAGTAATATATTTACTTTAACAAAAGCTGTTTCCTGAAAAGAGCTACTTTAGCAAAGGATGTCTCTTGAAAGAGACATTCTGAAAGGTTGTCTCCTGAAAGATCCCATTAGTATGGAACATTTCTGTAAAGTCTCGGTGTTTCTGTGCTGAAACATCAATATTATTGCTAACCCATTTGCTTACATTACCATTTAAAAAAAAAGGGTTGATCTCTGTTTAATTTCTCTGTTTAATTCCCCCTTGCATGAATTGTGTCAATTTTTCCCCCAGGGAATGAATGTGCAGTGTAATTATGCCAAAGTTTCATTTTGTGTTAAGAAAAAAAATGTGTTCTGCAACAGAAACAGGACATTCCAAGGTGACCTGCCCCTCAAGTGTTTTTAAAGATGCTGATTCCTAAACACAAGATGGAAGGAAGCAAAATTAGATAGCTTTGTATAGCTTTCATTTATAAGAGTTGATGGTACTTGAAATGCAGTTTTTCCTACCATCTAGATTAGACTCATCGGTAGCCAACCTAAATGTCTAATTGAAGAGTAGCTTTCTGAAGAGTCTGTAACTGTCGCTTGGCTTCATCCTTCTCTGTTTGTTCCTAAGGTTTCTTTCCTCTCTTGTTTTCCTTCTGAAACAACAATGCACTCTATTTTGGGGTTGCTAGTCATGATTCCAGGAATGGGAATCCAACTCTTGAGTACAACAGGCTTTACATAGTAACTTCTTGGCAGAAATTCAGAAATGCCTTGACCAAAGGGAAGGAAAAAAGGACCCAGAATAAGGGTAACTTGAAATGAAAGACACTCACAAAAAAAAAAAAAAGAAAGAAAGTGGAAAAAAAAAACCCATAAAAAATACCCTCAGAACATGAAAGACCGAAGAATTAAGATAAATTGTGATATTTATTTTTCATGCTTAATTGAAAGCTTTTTGCTACTCTGCCACCAAGTATCATGAATACTAAGATGCTTCCCTTCTAAATGTGTATGTGTATATGGGAACATTCTAACCCTAAGCTTGCCAAGCATCAAGTCTTTCTGTTTGCTCTCTTTTTAAAATTAACTCTTGATGGAGGAATGGTTCCATTCAGCAAGGAAAGGAGTTTAAGGTTTCCCTAAGTCTCAGGAATTAGCATAAGAATGGTCTTGGAAATTATGAACTGTCTAGAAGATTATTCTGCTCAGAAACAAACGGTCCACTGTTCAAGGGTACCTGCATGGAGCCTCCTTCTCTCTCCTTCCCCTGCCCCTGCAACACTGGAAAGATGTCTTTGGAGGCAGAGTCACAAGAGGAGATTTGGGATTTTGGCACTTGAATGTGTCTCTTTATATGTTTTCCTTCACAAATTCTCTTCCCCCTTTCTAGTTAGTTTTAACCATGATTTGCCCTACTAGTCACCTTCTCTTGAAATGACTGTCCCAGCTGGCAGGACATGGACACTTAATATGGTGCTTCTCTCACACTTCACAAGGCTTCAAGAAGTAGGTACTCCCTTCAGTCCTGTCTCATAACAGTCCTTTCTGCATTTTAAAACCTCCAGATCCCTGTGCTGTTTTGCTCTACTTTACTGCTTTCATCTTTATCTTGCCTCTCTCCATATTCAAATCAGTTGAGAGAAAGAGAAGGAATGCACAGCTAACAACATAATACAAATTTCTGAAGAAATGCCACACCCAGTTATTGCCAAGGTGAACTGCCTCTCTTCTTTCAACATTTCTTTATCTGTTGCTAAACACACCAAAGCAGCTATCATATACTAAACACAATCTTTTTCAAGCTATTTAATAAAGTATACCATGTATTTATGATTCCTTAACCAGAAAACCATACCCTAATGGATGTATTTCAAGTTCCTGAACCAAACCCCTTAATTAACTGTAAAACAAACATTCTTATTCTTCTTCAGAGACGTATTATGTTAGCAGATTTGGAAGTTACTTCTGAAGGGGACTGTTTTTATAGTACCACAGATCCTGAGGTGGGGGAAAGTAATTTTCTGTTTCAAGAAAACATCCACCACTAGCACCAGTGAGAAGCAAAGCACTGGGATTTGTTTTTTTTAAAGGTCTAATGACTAGGTTTTATTCCATAATCACAGAGCACCCTTTTCACCTGATGATTTTTGTTCAGTCTTCAGCACACTCCCTTTCCTGCTTCATCATTCATCGGTTATGAGGTCATTAATTTTAAATGGAAGACTCACAGTAACCAACAGAGAATTTCATTGTAAATCAAAGCTTCTCCAGCTGATAAGTTAATTTGTCAGTAAGGCACTTCGGCAGTCCTATTGTATTGTATGGAATTTTCCAGATGATCCTCTAGGCTGACACTACAGAAATCAGGATCACCATTTCTATGGGCCTTCAGTCTTCATGGAGGTCCTAAAAGGAAACAAAGATGACATATTGTCCCTTGCACTCCCAAGGCCTCTATACCTACAACTATCTCTGTTCTACTGTCTACTGGGATATGTTTGATCACACTGCCAATGTATGGATGCATGCCAAAATATGTGTATGGCCATTAAGGAACACTTGTTCTCTGGCTGAAAGGGCCCCTTTACACATGTCTGTCCTGAAAAAAACAACTTGCACAAAAGCTTAATCTCCAAGATATGACAGCTAACAAACTCATTACAATCCATAGGTGGCGGGAGGAATTAATGGATACAAGGAGACCAAGTAGCTTAGCTATCCATCAGAAAAAAAACTTTGAAGCCAGTAATGGAATCAGCTTTTTATCAAACTAGGCATAGACAGCTCTGCTGAGGAAACTCCACAGCACAACATGGGATCTGATGTGTGGAACTTCTATTAAAAATCATGCAGAGCTTGGTGAAGCTCAGCCAATTGAAACATGCTGAATTAGTACAAACTTCTCTCGCCAAAGAAATATTGCAGGCCAGACCATCTCTTCTGTTATGACCTGGGTTTGGCCTATGCAAATTGTAAGGTCAAGGAAAGGGAGAGGAGCAAGCACGCACTTGCTTCATCAGTGCTCTAACTGCATATAGACTATGCCAGCTAGGGCAGCTGGTCTTCAGTCTTGGTTGGCCTGTGCCTGGTCAGAGGAATCTGCTTTCTTCATTCCTCCTGTGCTACGCAAGCTTTGGTATAGAGAAGTGCTTCACCCAGTACGTGTTCTCTAGAAACCTGATTTTCTTTTAAAGTGAGGATCACCTCTCATACCAGTGTATGTGGACAAGTGAAATAACGGCAAGTGGCTTTTCTATTTCAGACAACATGCTATACCAGCTGTCCAGTGCAGCATTATCCAGTGTTGCCCTAATGGTCTTAGAACCAACTCTTGCACTAATTGAAGTTGCTTTATATGCAGAAGGGATTAGCACAAGTTGCCAGGAGGAAGAATGGAAGGAAATAGAACTTTGGAGAGTTTCTGCATGTTTGTTTTTTCACTCTGTGCTTCCAAGAAGGAAGAGCAGAGTATGCACCTGTGTATTTATTCCTGGGAGAGGCCATTGGTGATAGCAATGTGCTTGGAAGAGCAGCAGTGACTGCTCTGCAAATGTACATCTGATTCCACTACTCCTCCCTCACTATGTCTTTCTTTTCCTACTTTTGATCGCGGCAGCTCTACATCTGTGCTCTTTCTGTTTTTTCACCTTAGAAATAATTCAGTTCTCTTTTCCAGCTGATGTTGGAGGCCATCACTTTGACTCTGATGAGCTACAGAAGTGAGAGAAGCAGACCTCCATTCTGCATGCTTTGCCCCTGCTTCGCCTTGGCCTGGACCATCAGGATCACAGCTGAATCAGCCAAGGATTAATTACAGAGCTGTGTGAGAAAGAAGACCCTTGGTACTGGAATTATTGCTGGTATCACAAAATATTTTGACTGCTTTTAGCCACAGGGCCCAATCCTATCAGCAAGCCACATGTAGACCTCCCATTAGCTCTATGGGTGTTCCACAGGCAGGCAGCTGGGGACTACAAGCCCCTCTCAGAAATGTCTAACAGATCTGCATAGGACTATGAACGATGCATACCAATGTGCAATTCTCCACATGTAAAGCAAACTCAGCCTTACTGCTGAAGTGTTGCAGCAGTTGGAGGAACATGCTTCTCAGATCCTTTCCCAGACTTTTATGATTCAGGGCAGTTAACTGAAAATGCAAAAGCCAGTCAAGTCGCTGGGTGGCTGCTCATATGGAATTCTGATGCATCTGTAAAAGGGAGAGAAGTCAGCTCGTAGCATACATTCTGCTATCAAAGGCATGCTGGGCAGCAAAGCTAATTGCGTTATGCTGTGTTCAAGCAAAAATGCTTGAAAGCAGTTCTGTCTAGCTATGTGAATATGTGCACAGAGCTTGTGTATGTGACTGTTGCAGTAAAGTGAAAATGTCAACAGCAAAAAAGAAAAAAGAAAAAAAAGAAGAGAGATGTCAGTACTACCTTATGGGGAATTTTCCCTCCAGTTTCTAAGCAGTAATATTCTCCACTCATTTGCCCTTTAACACATTTTCAAATAAATGTTTTTTTGATCACAAAACAAATCACGACACAAAATAACCCTACCAGAACAAGATACTCCATTGCATATGCTGCATCTCATGGGAAAGGATGAGACAATAAACAGCACATAACAGATGTTATTCACGTTGCTTCACGCACTGTTGGAAGGCTCTCAGACAATACAGTTCTGAGCATGGTGAAAGAGCTCATAGACATAGAGTAGGGTCACTAATGATGTATCTTATTTAGGACAAGATATAAAAAAGTAACAATTATTTATAATATTCATAGACAAGGCATTAACAAAAGTAATAATCTTCAATTCTTTCCATCTCACTAGAGCCCTTATGGTAAGGTGTTAATACAGTCTTTCAATAAGCTATAAATTAGTAAAGGTTTCAGATTATTTAAAATTCCTGAAGTAAAATATACATGCAAAATAACTACCTTGGTAACAGCTTATAAGGAGTATCTGGAGCTGTGCTAGCTTTGAGTCATGGAGTTTCAAGGGAATTTTTTATTACAGTTTTGGCTCCAGTGCGCTCACACCATGTGGGTTTTTGCTTTAAGTTTTAGGTTTGAATGGACCAAGTACTTCAAAGCAAGACTCTAAATCCGGAAAATGCACTGAGTTTCATATGCTTTCCACTCAAAACCATACCTTGGCCCAGATTCCCTCACAACAGAGCCCAGCCTACTTGAAACTCAGCCCACATTTGCTGAAAGCGTTTACACATCCCATCAAAACTGGCCTGAGTTTCAAGTTTGTAATAAAATCCAAACCCAAGAGTTCTGCTTGGCTTCAAATGTCTCTCTGTTCTAGTAACGTCCACTTGTTTCTGTTAAGATGGAAAAACGTGGTATAATTCATGCTGATTTATGCCTGTTGCATTGGTAAACCAGTAATAACTCCATTAACTCATCATGGTTGTTTCGTATTCACACCAGGGTAGCTGTGAGCAGGTTGAGTAGATGTTTTATTAACATAAAGGTGGGAAGATGGGTATACTGCAAAGCCAAAATTCCAAAATGCAATGTGTGTCTTTCTGTTGAAGTTAACCAGATGCAACTGCAGCTCATAGGGTTTCTTGGGTATAAGTAAATCCTTCTGGCTTCAAACATGGCACTCAAAATGCCTCAGCATGGTGCCATGCCAAGGGTCAACATCCACCTCTCCAAGCCCAGGTCACGGCAGCTCCACCATGCTGCCTACACACCACCCTGCTCCCTCCTGCTCTTTCTGCAACACTGGTCTCTGCACAGTGACCAGGTGAGCATGCTCAGGGACTGTCCTTTGTTTCCAGCTGTGTCCAAGCTTGTGGCCAAACCGGACTTTAATAACATTGACTAAGAGGGTGGCTCAGGTACCTGCAGCTGGGGACACCAGCATGGGTGCCAGCACTGGAGCCTGGATTCAGAGTGGCTTAAATCACCACAAAACCACTGCCAATCTTGCAGAAACAGGACTGTGTGAATATTAAAGCCTCTATATTCACCAGAGTCTACTATCTCATGGTACATAGCAGATTTGCTGGTTCATAAGCTATCATGGGATATTAAGAATGACATCACTGGCACATCTATTACCTGATCTGCCACTGGATCATGTTGTCACCTGGGGACATGGCTTAGTGGAGCACTTGGCAGTGATAGGCTTACAGCTGGACTCCATGATCTTACGGATCTTTTCTAGACTAAATAATTCTGTGATTCCATCTGAGGGAAGCCTTCCATGATGAAACAACAACAACAAAAAAACCCCTGTAATTTTCACACACAGCAAATTCAGCCACCAAACTACAGCAGAGGGCTATCCCATAGACAGATCTTAGCAAGAGCAAGAGAGATGGCTCTGCAAAATTCACAGGTCAGCTTTATGGTTCCAATCTGATTTTAAACTGGAAGTGCTCAGACATTGCAGGGATGTAATATGGCAGGTAAAATGCAAAAGCAGGCAGATTTTTACTCTGGATGCTCTTAGACTGACTATCCCTTCTGCACTCTCTCCATCCTGAATCCTCAGGAGGAGAAATTGCCCTGATCCAGTGGTGTCACTACAAGCAGGGACCAGGCTTGCAGCACTCTGCCTGGTGAAACCAGTCTCATTGGCTGTTTTTCACCCTCTCCTCTGGAGAGAAAAAGTAGCAAAGTGTGCTAGTTACTGGGGGAAAAGAAATTGTGTACGTTGCGTTTGCATCCTCTTAAAATGAACCTGTTTCAAAAGACGGGTTTGCTCTCTCTATCTCAGACCTTTCTCCACCTCACCCTAAGGTGTCATTAAGGTGTCACAGCTTCGAGTAGTGCCTTCTGATCACAACCCAAGTATTTGCCAGCACTGGAAGGACTCTTCAGGGGCTCCCACGGTTTCTTTCGCACTTTCTTTTCGTCTGGGGCTGGAAAACAGCTACCTGCGCCCTGAAAAGATGCGGTTGGACTGCAGGGAAAACAAAGTAAACGCCATGAGGGGGCAATCCCCCGTCCCCCCGCCTCATGCCCACCAGAAGAGGCCGGAGTGGGAGCCGGCAGCCGAGCCACAGGGCTGTTTGATTGCCTAAGCCTGGTGGCCAGACAATAGGACCAGAAAGAATGGCTGCTTCCTTCCTTCCTGTCGAGTGTTCTGCCTGAGTGAGCAAATTCAATAGCACTTCGCTTCGCAGCAACACCAGGCTCTCTCGCACAGGCGAAAATCAACAAAGAGCTATTCTCGGGCATTTCCAACTGCACCTAAGCCAAGGCACTGAGCTGTGGAACCATCCGGCCCCGGGAGGGGGGCGGCGCAGGCGGTGCTGGAGGGTGTGCAGCCAGGCACAGTAAACATCCAGGTTATTGTTTATGGTGAACGATTGCTTATCATTTTGTTGGTTTTTTTTTAATGTCAGGCACCGGGCAGTTTGGTTCCCCATCCCACCGTTCGGTTCCCCATCCCACCTTTGACCCTGCCACTTATTTTTTTTTATTTTCCTTTTTTTTTAAGTGCTTCTGCTGAATCTAAGGTTTTAAACCCCTCCATACAGGCTGGTTGAAGGGTGCTCTGAGGAATTCAAGCGTAACTAAACTGGGAGAAGTTGACACAAGAGTCGCTGTGTGTAGAACATAAGCCTGCTGCTTTCTTCAGATTCAAGTGGTCACACGTTTAAATCACAGGCCAACAGTGTAAATACAATAGGTGCCAATCAAGGGAAACACCTGAGAAAAGCAGGTAAACAGATGACCAAGACAGGTGGGTATGAATTGAAAAATCATTCTCTATAACTTCCATAAACAGGAAAGTAAGAAATTAATTATGGATTGCAATTTTTGTTGGTATCAGGCTCTTTACTATCTTCCAGATCCTGCTCTTAAGTTCAGGACTGTGCCAGACGAAGAAGGAACATAGTGTCGCTAAAAAGACAAGGACCCAGGAATGCACATGCCCAGAGCTGCCAGTCAGAAGTCACGTTTTTCATAAGCACTGAGTTTCTAGATATTTAGGGCCCCTGAAAAGGGTTCAGTCCATGTAGCTTTCCCATGCAGAAATAAAGAAAGCACTCAGTTTCCCTGCCGTCTTTGCAGTGCAGTTTGTACACCGCTTTGCAGCATAACAATTGGTCCCATGGGATTCCCGTGTATATGCAGTGAGGCCATCTCCCCTTGTTGTACAAGCATGGCATAGGACGTGGCTGTACTGAGGGATGTATTCTTGTGAACATCTGGGTTTGTTGATTCAGTGTGTGTGGGAAGAGGAAGGGGAAAGCACAGAAAGTGTCACAAAAAAAGAAAAGCTTGCATGGGATCTTAGGAGTGATCTCTCTTTCTCTTTCTGTCTCCCAAAAGTTAGATTTTTGCTTTTTGTCTTTGAAATGGGCAAAGTAAGATTTTGCACTTGCCCGATGCATCTGTTTTCTCAAGCAAAGACCTGTTTGTTTTTCCCATTGTGTCTGAACCGTATTTGAAACAGGCCAGTGAGCCAAGTTACATCAAGCCTGTTTCTTTTCTTTTCTACTTCTGAACTATGACAGATTATCTTAACCCATCTGCAGGCATGATTAAAAATATGAAAATAATTTTTACTTTACTTTTGAACTGCCTTTGATATAGTATTTGCTGTCAGATAATCTATACAGTTTTAACATCTGGTAGTGTAAAATGGTATGTTATTGCAGCTGAAGAAAGAACCATTTAGATATTTTTATAGAGAGTTTTTTTGTGGCATCCAAGATTGCAATTGTGGCTTCAGTTTACAATAAACTTGTGGTGGTACAGTTATAACTAAATTATTCGTTTTTATGCATCAGAACATAGTTTATAACCCAGAGGAAAAGAATATCCCAGCACAGAGTATCTTTATCAAGACACACATACTGCTTACAAGATTATGATAAGTGACATTCAAATATGTCATCACCTAATCTTAGGAAACCAGCTTGGACAACTTTCTATTAAGCAATAACCCGTAAATGACAAAACAATATCTATTTCAGTCATTGCACAGTGAAAGCTAGATTGCTGTAGTTGAAAGATTTTTCTCTTTCTCCAAGACCATTCAGAAGCAATGTGTAGAGAAAAATTAACAATCAGAGTAGGACGGCTGTAAAAACTTTCATCTTTTAGAATCTGGCATCAATGAAAATTCATAGAATTTATAGATGCAGCTGATTTAATTGTACCCATTAATGTTTATGGTCTCCTTCGCTATAGAAAGATAGTAACTGCTAACTCCTGGGTTCAGTTTGCTTTGGTTTACTCTAGTTGTTTTAAAAATTCTGCCACTGGTTTACTGCTAGCAAAAGTAGTAACCTAAGAGGATGGGGTATGCATCACAATTATTTTTTATCTAAAGTCAGGGTGTTTCCCTAAGGAAGCATTACATTTTTGTTTGTCCCATGGAAAAGGATTTGCAAATGAGGGTGAAGAAACCGATCAAAGAACACCAACAATCTGATTGCCCCATATCTGGAATATGTAAAAATTTCATTTGTGCTGTTTCTTACTTGATATCCTCTGGAAGTGACATGCAGGTACTCTCCCTGCTTGCTTCAGCCAGAAGCGTGCATCACCAGAAGGAGATTTCAGCCTCGACTTTGAAGGTTCCACACGTTCAGGTATGTGACACTAACTCTGAGGTCAAAACCAAGCAATCAGATTCTGGCATCTGGGAAGGTGATTGTTGGACTTCAGCTGCTCATTATAACTCAACTCCCTTCCTTTTAGCACCTTCTGTTCTTTTAAAACGGTCTGGTGCCTTTTTTTTTTTTCTTTTCTAATCTCCACTGCAGTCAGGCTAGAGAGAGGTCATATGAGTCAGACATTGGTTAAACCAACAGAATTGAGATAAATTTTGACAGTTATATAACCTCCCACCTTCATTTTAGCAGCCTGCCCATTCCTCTAGGCATACCCTCTAGGACTTCCCATGAGGTCCTAGGGAAAGTTGAGGAGATAACTATTCAGTGTATTTTAGACTACACATAAAATACTGTCATTATCCCTATGACATCTGCATTCCTCTCAGTTTTTTTGCTATGTTTCTGTTCAGATTGCACCTGTGAGGCAGACAAATACTTTTACAGGTGAGGAGCTGAGGCAGCATCTACACTGCAGTTGGGAAGTATGACAGGAGTGAGGGCGGGCATGGGAGAGCTAGTGGTAGCTGCCAGAGTAGCTCAGGCACTCACAGAAGTGTAGACAAAGCAACACAGGATGCAGAAATCTGCCTGGGACCCTCGGCATTTAACCTACATTGAAGTCATGCCATTGGAGTGATTCCCATCTGCAGTCCCCAATTTATACTAAGTGGTTTGCTGAACCATATAAAACAAAGTTGTCACAATGGTGCTTTTGATTAAAATTTTTATAGGGGGGCACAGTGGCCTTTGAAAACAGTGGGGGTTGACAGTGGTCTGCTGGTGCTGCTAAAAAGTTCAGGAATGCTGAACTTTAAGGTTAGGTTGTCTGATTGCAGTGCAAATATATGCTAAGCGACTTGCCCAAGGTCATTTGTATTATGATATCTATAGTAGTGCAGGCACTGAACACTGATTTTCCATAGCTGTGGTTAGTGCTCTAATCTCTGCTATGAAAAGAAAAAATATTTTCTAATCTGACTAAGTATGTTGAATTGTATCTTAGGCAAAGTTTAACTGGCAATACAATATACATAAGTGGGCTAATAAACATATCAGGAATCTCCATCTTTACTTCTTCCCTATGTGAACACTTGAATTCAAATAGCCGTTCATTTTAATTTACACCTTGTGATATTTTTGGTGCAGACTCTAATCCAGGAACTAAAATGGGACACACTTGTTCTCAAGTGAAAGGAATTGCAAACAGGTTTGCGTGGTGACAATGGATGATGTGACTCAAAACCACTTTTGTTTCTCGCTACAGGAGGAAGTTGCATTGGTTAACTAAAGATTTAAACTAATCTAGTTAAACGGTATTAAATGGCAGGTGGGGATCTATTATTCAGACTAAACAGAGATCACAACAGTTTACCTGGATCACTCTTGAAAAAAATGTGTGTGACTTTTGTTCTACAGATTAAGGCTGCCATTATTAGAGTGCACTTTTCTGTGTAACTTCAATGTCAGACCTGGGAGGAAGCTCTTCTCCTTCAGGTTTATGTGCTGCTGTACCTCATGAGATTGTGGCTTTCTTGCTTTCCATAGAATAATAAATCATGGAGCAGACTGTCTTTGTTAGAGAGCTTAATGGCCTATCCATATTGTTAATATGCTAATATTGCAAACTTACTTATGATTACTGTAATCAATATTCAGTCCATTTTTCAAAACAAGTTGTTGTTACTGATTCCAAAGGATTTCTAGTATCTGAGGAACAATTGTGTGCAATTTTTAACAGAAGGGAAGAAAGTCTGGCTTTATATGGTTTCATTTTTATTGGGTCTGGTTGAAACAATTTGAACATTTAGAATAAATAATATTTTTTTGGAACTTGTAGCAAAAGAAAGCAAAAGAAAATATGAGCAAAACCAGCAGTGGTGTGTGGAATTTCACTCAGGGGATGCAAGAGTCTGAAGCAACAGGCTTTTTTATACCCAGGAAACTGCTGTGCAGTCACAAGTGGAAGCCTACAGAGTGAATGGATGACATAAAGACTGCAGCACCATTCTGTAAAGTATGTCATAAACGCAGCAAGCAGGGAGGCATGAATGGGTAGGCTCCCTTTCATTTTTGGTCACAAAATGATTCATGAGCACAGATTTCAAGATCTAATATTTATGTGCTTAATTGTATTACAGGCAACTTACACCTGCAAATGAAAAATGCCCCTTTTGCAAATTCACTTCTTGGGTGTGGAGTTGTGGTGAGAACTACAGTCATGCAATAGTTCACAAAATGGAAAATGACTGCTTACGTGCTTTGTTGCATCAAGTGCTCTGCGCAGTTGTCTGGTTTACCACACGACAAAGTACAAGATGGTATATACCCAGCAGAAAGAAACGAAAGTGCTCCGTATTAGAAAGTGCAAACAACCAAAGCATTTTAAAATATAGGCAGAATCTATAATAAGCAGTAAAATACCCATGCCTCACATGGCTAATGAGTATTCCCATCCGTAATGGTCTGCCACATCCCTAGTTAATTAGAAACTAAATTACTAACATCTCTAATTATTCATAATGACATTCTTTTACGTCTGTTAAATTAGTTATAAAAATGATTAGCATAAGAAATGCTCAGCTTTGAAATACTAGTCAATAAGTCAAAAAGCCTCTGTTTGTCTATTTAATCTAATGAAAGGTATTTTATCTCACATGGCATCTAAGCACACAGGCAAAATTAACCCTGTGAAAGTAAATGGTTTTATCAAACAAAGCAGAGCTGTGTTGCCCTGCTATTATTTACATATACAGATTGTTTTCCTTAATAAATACATTTCAGAACAGTATGCATACTTTAAATAAGTTACATAAATTTCAGAGCAATATAAAAAAAAAAGTTTTGCAAAAAAAGGGTCGTATTTTAATGTATTAAGAAAATGATGACCCAACTGTCTCTCAGGCTTTACAGGCACTTGACTAACCTATTTGCCTAAAAGGTGTATATGAACAAGCAAGTTTTCACAGGGTGTCATTTTCCATATAATCAGGAGGGCTTTGTGCTAAATTGTATAAGAAAGCATTCAGGGTTAAAATTCAGCATGACTCTCCCCTAAACAACCCTTCCTGCACCTTCACCCCCACTCCCACTTAAACCCTTTTGGAGGTTCCTGCCCTCCCCTCCCTGTTCTCCTCTTAGAAGCAAACTCATCACCATTAGCACACAAATGCAAAATAACCAGCCTAGGCCTCTTCCCAGGAATACAAATTAGGGGCAGGTAGTTGAAGAGCTTAGAAAGCTGAAATAGCGAAGTTCACAATGAAAAGGATGAATAGATGAGAGACTGAAAGTGGGGTAAAGTGTTCAGCTTTTGTCATTTAAAGTGACGTCTTTAACTCTTTGCCTTCGTGAGGCTGCTCTTCACAAAAATAATAATGAATTGCAATTAAGACCTGAAGGACAAAAGGGAATTATGTGGGAGGAAAAAAAAGAAAAGGAAAAGAAAAAGAGAAAAATTATGATGACAAGAAGTTTTTTCCTTCTACAGCATACGAATATCTGTCAGGAAAGCAGGGAGGATAGTTTTAGAACTGTCATTGTTTAATGTGACAATGGTGCCACTGCAGATAGCGAAACCAATGATGTCATCAAAGCAGCTGGAGAAAAGTCTGAGATGGCTCATAAGATTTTCTAAATTTATATCATGAAGCCCCATAGCTACTTCTTGTTCTGTTCTATTTTTGGGGACATATTACTGTTTCTTATTGAAGCAGCGGATATTTTAGGTGTAAAGTGGCACTATGTTTAAAGTTATTTGCCCTTCATTTATGCAAAGCCTTTGGGAATTAAGTCTCATCTTCTCTGATTCAGCTCCACCTCTGAACTTGGCTGCCACCTGTTTGTCCCCTGCTAGAAGAAAGTTCTTTCATTTTATAGAATAGACTTATCCTCATGGTGAGAGTTAAGGCTTTAAATTACTTCTTCAAACTAATTGTTTGTGGGTATGTGATTGTGAGTCCTCCATGCTCACCCACATAAAGCACAAACCCAAAGGTGTAAGCCAGCATTATGACAGCTTGTCAGACCTTGACAGACCTTGTAGGATAGATCCACAGACTAAGGACCACAATATTTGTCATAGGACTGCATCAGTACTTAAACAACAGTGTTACCAGTAGAATCTGGAAAGAACAGCCTTTAAACATGGAAAAGGAAGAAGTAAACTGCAAAAAATAAAAGTAAATAATAGACCCTCAAATATTTATGATAAAAATATAAGTGAATAATGTTAGAGAGCACTGCTCTAAATGCCAGTGAGGATTATGTATCTACCTTCTGGTTCTACCTAGGGTGTTCTTTTATATTACTGAAGACACTATATACACTATTATTATACACTATAATGCCATTTTTAGTTTGCTATATTACTGAATTTATTAACAAATACACATTGGGAAAATTTTGCCAACAGATGCATTCATGCAACACTTATGACTTCAAAGTATGGAATCTCATCCAAAATTTACCAAGACTTTTAATTTCATGAAAGAAAACTGAAGTTTTCACAGGCTGTTTGTAGTTCCTGTACAAATAGCCATTATTTCTTGCTTACATTTTGGAAATGTAAAAAATTCAAGTTCTTCTTAAAATAAGAAGAAAAATATTAAAATAGAGAATAATGAAAAAAAATACCAGGTGACTGCACACTACTAAATTAGCTTTTCAAAAAAAGTTTGTGTCAATTCCAGCTATTGCACTTGCATGACAGTTTATGGGTGTGGGAGGGGAAAAAAAACTCATTTTATTTGCATTGTTTTACCTGTTCTCTTTGTTGAGGATTTTTCTAGTTCCATAATGATTGCTTGACATTCCATATTCATTGTTTACTGCGACATGAAAAAAAACAAATCAGCTATTTAGCAGCTTTAGGGTATGTCTACGGGGACAGGTACAGACAGATGCAAACTTGTCTGTCTGTTCTTCAAAATGGTCAGATATGAGCCAGCTCTGATCCAAAGTCATATATATAGACACATTCACATGGTGCTTGCGTTTTAAGGTAACAAGCAAGGTTGAGCAACCTGAGTACAATTACTTGACTTTGGACAGGACCTGTCTCTGTCTGACCAGGTCAGGGCATAGCCAAAGGATCTAGAATCTTCTTGTGCTTGTCCAAGTAGTCCAGCTACAAAAATCTTCCAGAATAAACAGAGGCACAACAGTGACAGCCAAAAACAGCCCTTCAATGTCTTTAAAAAATAAAGGATAAAATCTTAAGATCTATTTTCTTTATGGTAGTAACCCGGATGCTTTTCAACAACCTCATTGCAGTATAAAAAAACGAGTTAAAGCTTTATCCTTTATTTACATCTTAGAAATCATACATCTATTGCAAGATGTTGTGATTAATCAGTCCTTAAAAAAAAACTCCTGACAAGAAGTTTTTGTGACTTTGTTCATTTCACCATTCCTTTGATTTATTAAACGTATTTTAGTGATTTGTCTTCCTTGTATTAAAAAAAAAAAAAGGAGTCAAACTAAGGTGCTTAATATTTTTGTTGTAGTTGATGGAAAATGTTAACATTCATTCAAAACTACTAATTTTCCTTAGTATGCCTAAATAGATGTTTCCAACACTGTGATCTATTCCAGCTTGAAATTCCCCACCAAAGTCAATCAGAACTGAACCCATGTATCAAAACTTTGCCTCTTTATAATTTCTAGAGCATTTTTAAAGTCTCTGAAAGAAGGAACACACATATAAAATACATTCTGAGGTAAGTCCCGTAAGAGAACAAAAGTGGTAATTATTTAACAGCCTCACCAAAAGGCAGTAGATCTGGAATAAATCAGGAAGAGTTTGGAATGGATTTATTGGAAGGGTGATGCTTCTGTTTAGCTTTCCATTTTTTACGGGAAGAATTAGAAATGTCATTTGGCAGATGTCTATAATGTTTTTGGAACTGGAAGGAAATTTGGCTTTTCCATTTGGTGTGGGTGGATGTTCCTTTAGGCCACATTTAACATGTAAAATGAGAGAGTTTGAATCCCTTCGTAAAGAGAGACCTGTAGCTGCATGTTTTGCAGACTTACCTTAGAAAATCCTCTGCCAGCAACCTGCATGCCTGATCCATATATTACCCCTAGGGAAATGGCCCTAAGCATCAGTTTCACCCTTTTTGCAGCATAAAGAATCAAGCCAAAAAAAAATCAAAGTATCAGTATTCAGAGCAACAAGAAATCAATAGACCAGATAAACTGGTTTATCCTCCTTGCTTTTTGCTGCTGTGCAAAGGAGTTATAAACATGGTCTAACCAGACGTATTCCACCAGTGCATCTAACCTTGTCAGCATTTTGTCCCACTAAGTACATCTTGGGTTTATGCTTGGCATCATATTTAATGCCTGTCCCATCTGTCCCACCGTGAGCAGGATGCAATTCTAACTTTTCTGGATTTGGGCAGAGTGCTGCTGGTATAGTGATAACCATAACCAACAAAGAAAAAGGGAAAATTCATACATTGCAAGAGATCACAGGGAACTTCAAATAGTACCACGCAGTGCTAGATGCAAAATGAAACTGCAAAGATGCAAAACTCAATAAGATACAGAAGGACTTGACCACACATGCATGAACACTGATGAAAAATTAATTTTATTATGCTCCAATATTGAGGTAGGTCTCCCTACCCATGAGAAGAAACTCTAAAGGCATAACTCTGCTGCTACTCATGCATTTGCCTTACAACACAAAGAAGACACTGCCATGATTCTTCTATTCTGCATAATTCTTGAAAATTCTTGCAGGTATTTGAACTGCAAAGACAAGTGAAAAAATCTGATAATATTTCTTTTCCACAACTTGACAAAAGCATTAGCAGCAACTGCAGCATAATAAATGTCTACAGAAAACAGAGAAGCTTGGTGCAGAGACCCTAGAAACATGTGTACCCAGTTAGATTAATTCGCTTTGTGCTGCACCTGAGCTAATAACCCCTGCTGAGAGGTTCATAGTACAGGTTAAGTGCTGCAACACAATCAAGGAATTATAGATCAAAGTATAGATCAGTCAATGTACCTTAAATCCTCATAAAGATACTGAAATACATCTATAACAATCAGTCTGCAAGTGTTTAGAGTGAAATTAATCTTACCTTCTTTGGCCAGCTGAAAGCTAGATTTATAGTCTAATGGTGGAACTCCTTGCTGAAGGATATTGTAGACAATAACTTTAGAATGGCTTAATAGAGCAGACTTCAGGATTTATCAGAAAGATCATTAAAAGCCATTAAAACACTAGATTGGATCCAGGAAGTTTCTGGATTTAAAATTGCTCAGTTGTGGGAGAATGCTTCCAGGACAGTATCTGCACCAGCTAGCATGTTTTTATGTATCTCCTACTTCTCTAAGAAGCAGCATAAAGGACAATATGGATCTTTTGTCTGACTAAAGGTGGCTGGTTTCACATTTTTGTGGTAAGACAAGGTCATGGTGTACCACTACACTCAATGCAGACATAAGCACTTTCACGGGATGTGCTAGATGTAATCACCATGAAATGCATGTGCAGCTAATTGGAAGATTTTTTTTTTTTTTAATAATCAGAAGCCTGTAGAGAGGCAGTAACAATCTTTCTGTACATAGTAGGTAAAATATTATATCAGGGACTCAGCAGGAAAACCTTCCTTAGGATTGTTTAGGAACAGATTAGGGAAATACCTGTAAGGAATTGCAACAGTACATTCAGTCCTTCTTATTGTAGATGACTACACTGGATGATGTTAAGTAATTCTGTATGGTTCTGCATTTTTCTACATGCCTGGAAAACTTTCCCCAACACTGTTACTGGACATCATTTTTATAAGCCATGAAACGCCTTTCTACCAAAGCTCCGTGTTATGCTCTATGAAAGCTGTGCTCGGGGAATTATTTTTGGCAATAACAGTTCTGTTCAGCCCCAGAGATACAACTGTGATGAGAAGTGGGATGTGCAGTTTTCATGTATATTTCATATATTATACTAAATATAATGAATGAAAGACCATGGAAAAATGTTTCAATCGTCAGAACTATAAGCTGATTACACTTGTAACAGTTTAAAAAATGGCAATGGCATTAAAATGGATAAAATAAGGAATTCACATTCTATTTCTGAATTAGTATGCTGTGTAGTCACTTGAATGATTACGTAGTGGTTAACCAAGTAAGAACAGGATACAGTGATTCATTAATGAGTGGTAGAATTCTGTTCAAGATTCAGACATCTGAATGTAGGAAGCAATAGATAATCTAAGGTAAGTCCACAAAGACCTAGTCAATCCAGTCAAAGGAGTCTAAAGTGCTAGCCATCTAGTCAAACTTAAGAGATTTGCTTTAGGATAATATAAAATATATACTGAACCTCCTGACTCTGTTGATCCTCTGATTACTCAGTTGTCTGTATACAGATACCAGTGCAATACCTGGACTCCACCTGCCACTCTGATGCAAATATCAGATACACTTGGACAACTCCAGTGGCACAAAGCATTCAAGTGTGAACAACTGAGTAGAACTCCCATTGACTGTAAATGAAACTTAGACAACTCTTTCATGTACAGGTATATGCATTTAATATAGAAGCTTGCACTGAATTAATCATTTCTAAATTAGTACAGAATTTAGAAAGAGTCACATTTTCATTTTTGTTTTAAAAAAACCAGAATTTAAAAATGTTGTTTAGATTTGATTACAGAATTATATGACATATCAAATAGATAAGAGCTAAAAAAGACAGGGCTTATATATCCAAATAATGTGCAGATTAAGATTTAGTAACATAGTTTGAATACATCATCTTTTATATCTGAATGTGGAGAAAAATCCTTATCGTAAAAAGAAGTACAGAATCAGATTCATGTCAGCCAGCTGTAAAATTAAAAATATAGATGCCTTCATCTAAGCTAGTTACATATACTCCCTTCTTAATTCAGTTCATCCTAATGTAGATAAATAAAAGTTAGATTAAACAGGGCATACAGCATGTATCCTACAGGTGCATCCACACTAGTTATTCAGAGCATCAAAGGGGTGGTTTTACACAAGGTGTCTGTCTCACCTTTTAATAGCAAATTTATGATACCAAAGGAGGTTAAGCCTGTCCAGAAGCAGGTTGCAGTTGGCAAGTTGAAGCTGGTTATCATTATGAGTGTTGATGGGACTGTGTCTAGTTGTGAAGGCTATTTGTCCCTGGAGAATGCCTTACATATCCTCTCAACTGACTCCTGGTCATAGGTGCTTCTCAGTTTGGCTGCCATCTCAAAAGTCTCCTAAGTAGTTCCTGAATAAACCTATCAACTGTCTTTTCCCTTACTGAGTATCCTCCCCTTTCTAGTCTTTAGGTAGCACAGAAATACAGACTATTAATCTATTATAGACCTTACAGATGTATAATCCCTAAAAGCTTTGTTGTTATAGACCCTATAAATTGGGAAAAGTTGAATCCAGGGTTTAACCACAGTTAAGATTCCCTTCTGTAGGGCAACGAGGTTCTGGAAGAAGAGATGACTCTTTCACAATCACAGTAAAAAGTAAGAATCAAAAAAAATGTATTACCAAAAATATTTACAGTCCTGTAGTAAGGTTATATCGCTTACCAAAAGGCTGCTTACACATTACATCCTCTAGGATGTGCAATGAGGTGTGCTTCTGATACATCTTCCTCCCTGCAGCAAGCAGGGAGATTCTTCTGAAATGGTTTCCCTGTCCCTTCCTGCTTCTAGGCCAAAAATTAAGTGGATCTGGCTTGGGCAATGAAATGGGGAGTAGCTGGTAAAACTCCTTGGAGTAGCTGGTCAGGAGCAGAAGAAATGTTTGGATTTATAAAAGCAAATTTTTTTGCTTTTTAAGGCACAGATGTTAAATGCAAGATGGTTAGTGACATCTTCGAAGGTGTTAATCAGAAGTTCAGGTCTTACCTTCTCTAAGAAAATTGTTCGGGGAATGTTACTTACTTGCTTGTGTTTTTTAAACAAACCTTTTCTGCTTATCAGATGGCAAAATCACAGTGCTAAGAGCCTGACTGTGGCTTTTAACATGTATTGGTAGAGATGATAAACCTTTTCTTGTTAGCACGAATAACCAAACCACATGTGCTGAAATTCCGGCAGATGTGACCACATTAACATTTTACCTTATACTAATGATCACGAGTGACCAAGCAATTGGTAAAATTGATTTTTTCCTTACTAGTGTGGACACAAAGACAGCAGCCTTCTTCATCTAAGATAAATTAATTGAGCTAACAGAACTAAGCCATCTACTACTTCTTTCTTTTGGCCTGTTAAGAAAAGGGACAAAATGTGATCTCCTGAGGCATGACAAAAATGAAGAAGGAACTCAAAGAAATTCACAAATTATTTTAAAATCTTTTTAAAGCTATGGAAATGTGGTGACAACCTAAAGCAGAAAAGGTCAGTAGCCTCTCCGACTGGAACAGTATAAGCTTAGTGGTGAACAGTGACCAAAGCCCGTCAGTCATCTGAAAGCCCTAATATTCTCTGGAAACCAGGCTTTCAGTTAAGGCCTAGGAGTCAGTCTTTGTCCTTAAAATGAACTGAGTATGGGTATGAGCTAGAAGCTTTCCTGGTTTTTGAACTGCATTACATTCTTGTGTTCCATTTTGTCTACTTGCTTTTAACTGTGTTATAGATTAGGCTTGGTTACAAAATTATAAAACAAATATAAATATAAAGGCATGTGGATATTGAGCATTGTTACTTCATCTCACCTCTACTGCAATTCAAATGTTTTATGGAGAAAAATGAAAAGATTTTGTATAGGCCAATGGCATTATACAGGCCTCAGATTCTTACTCTTTTGCAATATAGTCTGTGCTGGGTAAATTAGTCTGCCCACCATAACAGCCCTCATAACTCCAGATGTAATAATTCATGTCACCTTCCTCAACTGAGAAGACTAGTCAAGAGGTTCTGTAACACATGAGACTCAGTGATTAACTGCGGGATTTACATGCTCAATGCCCATAGATGGCTTTCTAGCATGATTAATCCATTGACTCTTACTAGCCAGAGATGATGCTTCTGTAAATTACAGACCCTGTCCACCTCTGAATTGTGCAAAAATGTCAGAATTATGCCCAAATAGCCCAGACCAATAGACTAACAAAATTCACATCGTATCAAAAAGCAGACTACTGTATCAGCAGGGCAGTTGTAGTGAGTGTGCAGTCATAAAGTCACAGCTCTCCAGAGATGCTGGCTCTCTCACGTATCACAGCTATGTGAGCCTGCCCACAAACCTCCTTCCTGACCGTCCAAGGGCCCAGGTTTTTCCGACATATTTTTCATTTTGGATTTGTCAACATCCCACCATCCCAGTCTAGGAGGTATAGGAGCTCCCTTTTGTTAGATGTGAGCCGAACCCCCAGGGGCACTGAAGGGGTTAAGCGGAGGAAATTCTTGTCAACTTCAATAGAGAATCAGGCATTTCTGTTAGAAGAACCCAGTATGTCTGACATCAGAGCCACAGTACATCACAGTGAAAGAGTAAAACTTTTACTTAAAGGGTTTTTTATACTTTTGGAGTGGAAAATATTCATATTGTGGTTTCACACTAAAAATAAATTCTTCCATTCACAGCCAGCAACAGGTAGCTGAGGTTAGATCAAACCAATAGCTTACTAATGACTATGAATTGCAGTATCTATAGAAATGACCAGAATTCAAGGCAGCCTCTAAAATAAGCCAGATGAATCATTCTTGAAAAATATTATTCACTCCGTAATAAATAGGCTCAGCATAAATGTCTTTCACACAAAGCATGTTTTAAAGATTTTCTTTAAATGTAAAACACTGTTGCATGCAAATGGAAATGATCAGTTTTCTTCCTTTCGCAGGAGTTCTGCTTTTTTGTAACAAATCTGGGAACACTCAAGTGATCCCAGTATCCTGAACTTAAGTGACTGAATTGAAAGTACAGTTGAAAGTGCTTTTGCGCAAGCATTTTGAATGTGAAAAATAATAGCTCTTAAAGCGTTATAAATACGGAATCCAAACTGTCTTGAGTTATAGTGAAAGCTGTTGTTCAACAAAGATGCAGTAAGAAACAAAAGTTAATAAATCTTTAGATTCTTATTCTACTGCGTAGTACATTTTTTCGGTAGCAAGTTACTAGGTCAGATGCTCTGCTAGTGCCAATCACCAGAACATCACTACCATTAGTGGACGCAAGATGATTTATTTAAATTAAGAATCTGGGCCCCAGTTAAATTATTACAAAACAAAACTCCAAAATCACAAAAAATAGCCATAGTGACAGCAACCACTGTCATGCAGTACTATTACATAAGTCTTCTACAAGGCTATGTTTTCATATTTCATATTCCACATTATCTCATTAAGGCAAGGTGGTGATCTATGCCCACAGGACTGGCAGACCCTAAGAGACCTGAAGGAGACTAGGACTTTAGGAAAGAAAGACCAAGACAAACAAACAATGAAAACCCCTCAACAACAACGATTACTCACCCCACCAAGGAAGCAAACACCAGAAGAGCAAAAACCTTTTGCTTCGACATTTTCTTTTGTCTTTGCTGTTTCCTTGTCCCAGTAAGCCTTACTACATGTCTCTGAAATGGATACCAAGGATGGGAGGTTTTTTCATTGCCATGTATGCCTTAGCCTGCCGTCACTAGAAAAAAAACCCCAACGAACCCAACAAAACACACCAATACCTTTCTTGCCGTCAATGTGAGATGTCTAAATCACACGTGGACAAGTCAGGTTTAAGTCACTAAATTTAGAAATGAACACTTTCTATGTTTACTTAGTATCTTTACTACTGTGGGACTGAATCTCTCAGTAAAGGCAAACCAACGGTAAACACAACAGTCATTATTTCATGGCCATTGCTGCTCATTGGCCATTGTTATGCAGCCCTCATGTATCCAGACAGGACAGTTTCCCCACACACACACAACACACACACCCCGGCCCCAAAACCGGGACATAACTTCTTCATAACCCAACCATTTTATCTGTGGCACAGTTGCAGCCATAGAGGGAAACTGGTAAACCAATTGCACTTATCCAAAAACATTCATGTACTGGGTTGTTCCACTTCTCTGCGTATGTTGAAAAAAAAATCAACATTTAAAAAGCTCCTATACTTTTAAAGAATAGCTAAAAGATTTGGCATCATCCATATATGCACATACTTGGTTTATACAATCACATCATATCTCTGCGCTCATCGTTCCTTTACTACACACCCTCTGATGATGTCTTCTCCTAAAGTAGTTTGTAGGGCTAGTTTATATAGTAGTAAGGGGTTGGGAATCTGCCTTTTGAAAATTGCCATATTATATAAGACTAGCAATAAGAAATCTAGCATCTCCATCACTCTTTTCTCACTGAAAGTACAGAGTGGAAAATGCTGTTCTGTTTACTGGACCATCATACCAAGCCTGGGAGAATTCAGCATACAAAGTACAGGGCAGACTCACTCCTCTCTGCAGATGTACTTGCTCAGAGAGGAGTGCCTTTCATGGTCTTATTTGGAAACTAGGGCAGAATGTTACAGCCAAAGCTGATATGCTGAAAGAAGAATATTAGTAACAGAGAAACATGGTAACAGGAAGTAGTTTCTTTCCTTCCATTCCTCATTTCCTCTAAAGAAGATGAATATGCAGTGTGCATATATATTATATACACACACACACATATATACATATATGGGAGATACAACACGCACCACAGAAATGTAACTGTAAAAACATTTTGCCCATCTTAAAGGGCATCTTAGATCAAAGCAACGCTAGTGCACATAGACATTTCTGTCTGCAAGTAGCCCAGTGTAGTTTACTTGAAGCATGATTTCATTCATTTAACTTCAGGTAGTGCTTATCGCTTATTTAGTAATACAGTCAGAAAACACTGTGCAGACACTCTTAGTGTGAATGAGCCTATGCCAATTAACCAGACTGCCAGCTAAACCAATTTAATACTCTTCCTAGACAATTTTTTTCTTTTTGCCACAGCTGTGCTAAACTGAATTCAGTCAAAATGTTGCATCTTCAGTATACAAGAAAGGTTTGATAACAGTGGGATAAAATAAAGGGAGAAGAATCTACACACAGCTTGTATCAGCACAAATCTGTTAGGGAAAAGCCTAACAGGAATCTGCAGCATCATTAATGGAATTAAGCCACTAAACAGAATCTCTCAGCAAAACCTTAAATATTGGCACCTAAAGGAAGCAACTGCATATGTACTATAGCAATAGCATGAATAAATAGTCTTGGTCATAGAGTAACTTAAATAGGACTAGAATGAAGGTTAAAAATACTAAAGTAGATGGCTATTGCTTGATTCAAAAGTGTGTCTCATGCAATTATAAACTTTTTTTATTCCCCTAGGCAGCTGGGATTTTCCCAGGATACCCATTCAAGTGTATGTTCAATCAGTACATATTCAGGAATTCACCTCTTGTCTATACAAAGTTTCAAGGAGGTCAAGGAGAATTTTGTCATTGCCTCCAGTGAGGCCAGGCATTTCACCCACCAATCTTGCAGCTGAAGTGAGGTCTTTGGACAAAAACTATGTGAAATGTAAACAGCACAAATCCTGGCCACATTTAATAAACTGAACAGGATGTCTCTCCATCTAATATTTTGCTTAGCTTAATTTATCAACTTCTAAAGAAAAAACCCTGCAAAATATTAGTTGACATTGTTCCATTGTTTTAAAACAGAGATTTTAAAGGGTGAATTGTAACAGTCTTTTTCTCTCCAGCCACATCCCTCAGACTATATGAATTTAGAAAGATATTTTGCATACACTATAAATACTTCAGTGAGATCTGTTCTCTCAGATGCCAAGCTCAAGTGCGATACTTTACATGCCAGTTTTTCTCTATGAACACCTGCAAAATCATTCAGCAATTGCAAGGTTCTGTAAGCCATCCACTCTATAACCTGGGGGCTATAGGAGCATGGGGCTGAAAGGAAAAAAATGGAACACTTTTCATATCTTGTGGAAAGATTAAGTCATAGTTATTATCATAAGAGGAAACAAACTTTTTGATTGTTTTCTTCAAAATGCATGTAGCTTTCAAAAGTAAGATATAACTTAATTCATTCTTCAAAATTAGGTAAGTGCTGTGACATAGCAAAGCTTCCTTGCTAATGAAAGATAAATACAGGCAAAGGTGCGTTTTTATGACTTGTCGGTAGATACTTAAAGGCATAATGTTGTGAAAAGAAAAAATGCCATTTCCAAATCAAACAAAAAAATGACAGGTTCAGGTTTGAGACAAAATATCAATATATAGCTCTAAGTAGCTACTCCACATTGGAGCAAGAGTGCCTGTCACCTAAGTTTTGCAAAATTCTAACAAGTTACATTGCTAACTGCCTTTCTCCTTTGGCAAAAGCTGAAACATGTTGCATCTGTGCAATTAAGTTACTGCTCTGGGATTAGATTGTGTCGTACTAACTCAAGAGGATGACTACCTTTGTGAGTGATTTTCCCTTGAGATGAGATTTGTGAGATGGGTATCCTTCCTCCTGGACTGCCAATAAACGTGCCCATGAGCGTTCCTGGGCACCACGTTCCAGTTGGCCCTGAAAGGACAGTGTTTGTGCTGGAAAACCCCTTTAGCCTCTAAAAAAGGGGGAGCTGCTGCCAAGCTGACTTTTGGGAAAGGCCCTTGAACGTTTTAGCTCCTGAAATGTTTCAGGGAATAGTTTAGGAGAGTACTTTTTGGCACACGCTTAACTCATACCAGGGAAAGTCTTAACACTTCATGTGTGTGGGCAATTGCAATCCAGGAACGTTTCCACCTACTGTCTAATTTACTAGTACAGAGGTGGCCAGGGACAGTGTCGTGCACTTTTAGTCTTTGTACTGTGATTGTATGTATGCAGGAGAGAACAGTTCAGGCAGAGCCCTGATGTAAAGTTCACTTTTTATACCATTACCCTCTTACACCCACACGTATTTCAGAATAACTTACACAGTCTTTTTCTCCCGCTTGAGACAAAGGGGCCTGAGGAATGCCTTCCTCCCCAAGAACAGGACCGACAGCGGTAGGCAGTGTGCAGTTAAGACAGCTTCATGCATAGCTGCAATATTATGCAATTCTTGTGCACTGATTTTAAAATATGAACAGTGTTTCTGTAACAAAACAGTCACTGAAGGATAAAAACACATGCACAATAAACAACTGCATAATATCCAGCTGCAGAGCAGCAGAGGTAGAAGACAGTAAACCTACTGCTAAAAGGTACATTGCAGTCAATGAGTCCTGCAAGAAGGGCATTGACATTCCTGCTTTTCATTTTTCTACTCAATGCACCTGCAGTTAGGTAGGTTCCTGAAGTGCGTTCTTGGTCACTTAACTGCTCTACTTACATACTTCATAGTGCCAAACACATCAGAAAAAAAATAAATCATAAAACTAACACTCCATTAAATTATCACTCTGTCTACAATAATTAAACAAAATGCACAAACAAAACAACCCAAAACAAACAAAACAATTCAGAAATTTTCTCCTCTTTGCAACAGCTTATGCAAGAGAGATGAGAGGGAATAATTTTGTTCACTTTGTGCACTTGACAGCATTTCCTCAGCATCAACTTTTATATGTATTTTATATGTTATCTTATATGATAACAAGAAATAATTGATGCTTTATGAAAATCAGTAACTGATAAAAACTGCACTACAGTGGAAGCTGACAAAGGTCTGAATTGATTTTTAGACCTGGAGTGGAACTCTTTGTCTCTAATTAAAGTAACAGTTTTAAGTATAACCAATTAGTGTGTTTTACTTACCGTGTAACCAATTTTGAAACATAGAATGCTATGGTCCTGATATTTGCCTTAATTTTTGAAGATGACAGTGTTAAGTTTCAATTGTCATTTAGAGATTTTCCATTTCACCGTGGTTTTTTGAGACACTGAAAGAAGATTAGATATTTTTTTTTATCAGTAACCATATTGAAAATGACATGATTTCTGATCAATTAATATACATTGCTTCCTGATTAAAAATAAACTAGGGTGAAAAAAAATTAAAACCCCACTTTGTTTGAGGTGCACAAGGTATTCAAGGTTATGAAAGCAAAGCTACTCTGATTATATAGTTTCTTGTATTTTTAAAACAGATTATCTCCCTTGGTAAGATGGTTTTAAAATGTAACTTGAACTCCTAAGTATTTAAATATCCATAAATAATCCTATGTAATAGTAGGATACTTCGTCAAAGCTTCTGATTCTTGATAACTTCTACTGAAATGGGAACCAAAATATTTTAGTCTAGCAGTTTGAATATTTAGTCATAACCTTCCCTAATCAGAATGCAAGATTTGAGTCAGAAAAAAAGTTTCCTACAGCACAAGCAAAGAGAAATTTTCTATGTATAGTTCTATGTCTGAACACTCATCTTGTTTCAAGCAAAATTATTGCTCCTCATGCCCAAAGATAACTGCATCAGCTCTCTTCTGAACAATCCCAGTGACAGAGAAACAGCAGTTCATGTGTTTATAGTAATGAGACCTCTATCCCTGTCGTTTGAGAAACAGCACCAATAGGTTAAAATAAAGGGGGACTCTTTAAAGACACATAAAGCCTTATTGAGTAATAAAAATCATGCTAAAGAAATAAAATGTTTTCTGGAACTGTCACATGAATGGAAAAACACTTTGTCTCTCTAAAATGCAGGGTAAGTATGGCAAAGTAATAATTTTTTTCCACCTTTTCTTAAACTTTCAGAGACAGAGAAAGCTAATGAGAAGCACGTTTCCTCTTTCACCTTTGTCCTAGTAAGTGGCAGTAAACCTTTATATATTATGGCTAGGACAGGTCAAGGGGAGTGACAGGGACTAGAAAGAACTATGAAGAGGAATAAATAAGATTACCACATAGGGGGTGTCTTCAGATTGAAACAGAAAGTATTTTTGAAAGAAAAAGTACTATACGTGCATATTGTTTGTGTGTCAAACTGCCCTGATTTCAATGAGACATAATTTTTTATTTCTAGATTTCCACTTTAAAAATCAGATTGTGTAAGCAGGAATAAAACTGAATATTTTCATTGCTAAGGATTTGGTGTGCTTTGTCACAATGTAATCTACCTGCAACCCTAACCTGGAACTGATTTAGTTAAGATAAGCCAATACACTGCTGACATTTTTAGCACAAAATCTACCCAATACTATCAGTACAGACATTACTCAATTAAATATGTTCTTATGTGCAGCCAATTTCTTTCCGGGTCTCTGCTCCAGCGACTGATTGAGAAATTAGTCTCAGCAAATGAAATCATTATTACTCACTGTACCTGTACCCATCTAGGAACATCTGAGATGAGACAGACTGTTCAAATCCGTCTTCCCCAACAGTTAATTCCTAAAAGTAATTGAATGTTCTACTGCACTACAGAAATACATTCTATTCTCTCTCTGCAATTTAAGAATAAGCCTTAAGATCTCACTCATCGCAAAAATGATTTACTTTCTGTTTTGCTGAAAGTAAAGAAGCTAATGCAGGTAATACTGTATAATTTTTATTTTTTAAAAAAGGCAAGTTATGCATGGTGCATAAATGATCAGTAATTTGCTACTGTCAAGTCACTTCCACCTCACACATGCTGAGACTTTTATAAGAAAGTGTAAAAAAGCTATTGTGTTAATCATCACGACCACTTAATTACTGCACTTCCTCATTTGGAGATTTTTTACTTTTTAAGACTAATTCGTTAACTCATTTGAATATGTAAATACTCACCTGAATATGTTCTCAATCCCTTTAAGAAAACTTTTTTTCTCCATCTAAAGTACTACACCTTTTTATTCTCCACTAGAATCCAAGTTTCTTTTTTTTTTTTTTACTACTATGATCACTATCCCAAAAAAGAAATTATAATCAAGCCTCAAACCATTAAAGAGCAAAATAAAAAACATTGCTTGAGGATATTAATAGAGAAATTTCTAAGTTACTGTACAAGCAAATTTGATATATTTGTTTGTAGCTCCTATCATATAGAAAATAATTTGAAAAAAATTGTTTGCTTCCATTGTCACTGTAGTCAATTGTCAGCTCAATCCTGCAGGCCTCTAACTTTAAGCAAACCTTACAGTGACATCAGAATTTATAGGAGGTTAACAGATCAAAACACTAAAGCAAGAACACAACAAATGGAGCAATAATAAGGGTTTTATCCTCTCTCATGGCTTAATAACTGTCTAAAATCAAAGTCCTATATGGTATGTATCTGGCATGACTTTCACGGTTATTCTCAAAACCTGTGTATGGCAAATTTTCCTTTCTTGGACCTCCACTTTCCTATCTCAAAGGACAAAGTAGGCATGCTTTAATAACATTATCTCAATCCACTTGGAAAGCCTTCTTAATTCTTACTGAAACAATCTAATCTGTTTGAGGCAAGATTTTGGCGTTATTTAGAATAGTAAACCTTAGTTAATTAAGTGTAATATTATGATGTTAACTAACATACAGAAGCCAATTTTTAAGAGTCCACTGCACACACAAGCTAATTGATGCTAACTGAAACCTGGACCCAAGCACCAGAGCTAGCCCAACAGACAGTGCCTAATGCCATCCTCCTGTGTGTCCTCATTCCCAAGCATCACATGCAACACAATTCACTGGTAGTGGGCTTACCTGAGGAGTGGGTGTCCACTATTTATCCTCATTAAGAACCAAGTGGAAGGTGACAACTGGTGTTTAATGTTGATATCAGCTTCAACTTTCACTATAAACAAGATGGTTTTCCTTTTCCCTTAGAAGTAGTTAAAGTATTTGCTATACTGCAGAACAAAATAGACAGTTTCAGCACTGGACTTCATCTAGCTAGTAGGACCCTCCTTGACTGCTACACTGCTCAGCCATACTGCAATTTTCCAGTTTCACCTTCAGCTTTCCTTAAAGATTTTGTTTCCTTGACTGAAACATAAAACATTGAAAAGTCAGGGCTCACTTTCAGCATGGTCAAGTTCATCAATACAGTGAAAAGACTGGATTTACTGAAATCAGCGGGGTTTGGGGTTTCCAAAATATAGCCTAAAGGTCAAAGATTCCACCAATAAATGGACTATTTGATCATTCCCAGGTTTGTTTTCAATCAGCAAGACTAACCCAGGACAGTTCTGGCATAAGCACCTAATCTAATTCAAGAATATTCAGTGAATGGAAACACATGATGGTTACCAACCCCTTCAAGAACAAAATTTCTAAAAAAAAAACCCAAACAGTAAAAATCTGTTTATCAACAGCCAAGTATAATCTCATATATGTGTCACAACATAGTGATGTGTTTTCAATATGGACAAATTACTCACGTAACATAAACCACCCTCTTCCCAGCAAATTCCACTAGGAAGGCTAAATATATACTAGTTGCCTATGTATACCAAAGTATCCAGCAGGCTCGTGCAGAGAGAAAGCAAATAAACAAACAAACATTTTTCACCAGAGAGGTAAGGACAAAGAAAAAGAGAGCAAAGCCTATGTATCAGCTATTTTTGTTTTGCAAACTAGTCAGGACTTGCACTTTTTAATTTCACTTGATGATTGATAACCAATACACAAAACCACACACTGTAAGATTTTTGAGTGCTACAGACCTATGTAAAATAGCCAAAACACTAGATCACTGATGAAAACTTAGGGGCAAGAAGATGTAACATTTACTCAGTGCTCTAGTTTTCAACTTTTAGTGAGTTCTTAATTTATTAGTTATAACTTGTTTTTGTTGGAGAGGATTCAGAAAAGGCTGTGAAATTTTTCTAAGAGTCAGCTTAAAAATACTTAAAACTATTTATTAAATACCAGCTTAAGAAAGGTATAAATAAAACTTAATAGTAAGACCTCTAAACTTGGAGAGATGTTCAGAACAGGAAATGATAATTTGTTAATAAAGAAAGGTAAATCATTCTCTAGGCTTCCGGCGGGAAACTTGGCAGTGAAAGGATTTTGACCTCAGTGGAAGGTAACGGCCACAAATGACAAATGAAGCAACTTTCTTCTAACAAGTGAAGCAAATGTTTGACATAAGGCTGGACTCCATTCAGATCTATCATTCCCTGTGGCATATTCCTCCACTTTTAACAAATAATCCTGCAAGCTTTTTGCACTTAACCATATTAATTTTCTTTCTTCTTTGCTCTCTCTCTCTCTCTCTCCCTCTCTCAGTAAGGCCGTGCAAGCCTAACATTTTGTTGTGAATGATTACTTATTTCCTATTTGAAGCACAAAACCTCATCACTTCTAGAATAGGTCAAGCTTTTAGTGCCTATTAGTCCTAGTCTGGAATGAATTAATGCATTTTCCTATGTTCCTTTTCCTTTTCTGTTGTAGGAACAGGGTATAGGACATTTGTGCAAAGGAAGGAAGCAAAAATCCTGCATTATTTTGAGATGAAGCAGTAAACAACAGCAAAAACATACACTTGAAAATTCTATTTTCATTTTCGTTATTAGACTCACTGTGACTACATCACTGTAAGATTTGCAATTAGAAGTACCAGTTTTCCAACTCAGAACACTAAATGGGGGGAAAAAATGACAAGTAGCCCAGTTTAATTTCAAACGTTAATATATTTTCTATTTTATAGTGAACATATGCATCGTTCACCCCTTATTTGCAGCAACTATGACGTCCTCATAAAAAGGGGTGACATTTGTAAGATGCCTCTTAAAATAAATATTTCTTTTTATAAAATAATAAAACTTCAAATAAATATTCTTTACACTAAACAATATGTTGAAAAAATTAGAAAATAAAGGCTGAATTTTACTGTAACTGTACAATATACATGAAGTCCAAAGGGAAATCAGAGTCTTGTAATAGTTTTCCATAAGACAAAATACAATCTAAAACCATATTGATTGATTCACATTCTTCCGAATGTACAACATATTAGTATAATATTTTGTGACTGTGCCATGTCTTATGACACCACTTATTTTTCACAGTTGAAAATATTATTGTATATACAAAAATATAGCACATTATCTCTGGCAGAAAACAATGAAAAAAAAAGGAGTAATTTGCTAATTTACAAATTTCGCGAGTACTATTCACAAACAATAGAGTTGCCTAGGAGTGTCTGTGTTGCTTTAGCTTATGCAATATGTGGGTCACAATGTACTGCATCCCATTTTTCTTTCTGTATCCCACTAGTTGGAGTCTAACAAGCGTATCAGTTAAGATGGCACACACAAAGCATTTCACTGCAAACGGCAAAGTGTATCCCCAACCCTTCTACTACAGTGCCAAGACCATAGCTGCTAAGTTGGTTGCATATGAATGTTAATATAATCCTCGTTACTTCAGTAATTCTGACTAGTGATGCTATGTTGGCTTTTCAAAGTTCCTGGGGGGGACACTGGGAACTTTGCAACAAACAGTGTTGGAGTGTTTACAGCGGCACCCAGGCCGATTTACCCGGTCGTAACAGCCCTGGCACAACTTAAGGCAACCCTTGGCTGGTAAGTAACACCACAAGCAAGGCAGAAAGAGGGACACCACACCCATGGCGGACCATCTAGTGCAGCAATGGGACTGACTGCAGGAGCAGGGGTTGTCAGCACAGTTGTCCTCATCATCATTAGAGCAGTGATAGAAGAGGCCCTTCACGCAGCAAACACAAGTCCCATAATCGACCACGTTCTGGGCTGAGCAAAGACACTGCTTGTCACAGATCCAACACGATGGAAGGGTCCTCGGATAAGTGCACTCCTTACACTTACACTTTCCACAGTCCTCACACCTGTAGCTATGCGCTCCCAAGTCTTCTTTGCTCAGTGGCTTCAGCTCGCTTGACTTGAGCTCAGACTTGGGCTGCATTCGGACTATCCCATCAGCAACTGGCCCCGAAGATGATCCCAGAAGTCTTTGTTCAGATGAATTACTGCTCGTACTTGTCCTTGTACTGCTCCGTGAACCTGTGCTGACTGTGCTGATGGATCGGGACAGAGGCACCCGAGGAGAGGTGTGCGTTTGTGTGTGCTGAATCCGGCTAAAATGACGATGGTCGGGCAAGCCATGGGGCCTTTCAGTTTTGGGTTGGGTTGCCAGCCGAGGAGCAGACTTGACCCCTGGCCGTGGAGCCACTGTAGGTCCCTCAGTGTACTCATTCGTGTTTCGTATGGCTCTGATCTGGTCCAACGACAAGACGTGAACCTGCTGCATCAGGACATCCCGTAGGTCGGGCTCCCCGTGAGGTCTCCCACTGTCACGCCGAGCCTGTAGCAAGGCCTGCGACCCGCTGCTGTGCTGAGTTCTCGTCTCCATCAGTGCCCGGAAGCGTGCTCACCCCAGCAGGCTTAGAACACATCTGAAATCCTGGAGCAACAAAGAGAGGATTCACTATTGCAACACATCTCATGCTCTCTCCAACAGACTTTCAAGCCTGCAAGATCCCACAGCACCGCACACAATCAAGTAATGTATCAGCTATTAAAAAAAGGGAGTTGCATCTGGGGTGGAGTGCAGGCACCGGTCAGCTCTCAACACACTTCCCTTGGCCTGTCCTGCCTAGTCTGTGGAGAGCTTAAAGGAATTCTGTTCTAGGTCCACACATCTTTAACTTGTGGCTCTAAAAAGTCTAGGTATTGCGCCTATTAACTATGGCTTCTCAGACTGTCTTCTGCTTAGAACATGGCATTTAAAGTGATCACATTTCAGCCACTTGAAATTACTCTTCTTTTGACATCAGGCTACTGAAAAACTTCTATTAAAAAAAAAAGCCTGCACACAAGTATTTAGCAAGTGTAATGTAACCTGCTGATGACAGACATATAATTCTCCAGTTTTGTTTAAAACTGGATAATATTTTGGTAGGCTAGTCTCTTTACACATTAAACTTTACATGATGTAAATAGGAAATTTTAGTTTAATACCAATGGTCCCAAGAAAAACACTAAATAGCAATAAAATGTTTGAGGTTAGACATTAAATGAGCTAGTGCTACCAAAAACTTCAACAGCGCGAGTAAAAATATCTCTCTCCAGTATTTTAGTGTGTGTCATACTTGTGTACGCCACTGCAATTATTATTTTAAGGCTCAATACTACAAAAGCAATGCTAGCACAGTTTTATTTCTCTAAAATGTGTAAAAAAATCCATAGACTACATTTCAAATAGTAAATATTACCAAGAGTGGCTTGTGGAACAGAGGCATGCATAATATGATCAAACAATGCCAGCATCCAAGAAGTCTACTTGATCGTGAATATTATTTTAAAGGATCATTAACTATGAAGTAGAAAGGCATACATAAAAATTTAAATGGAAACCCAGTAAAAGACCAAGCAGATGAGAACTTGTAAATAACTAACTGCCACATTGAAACATGTAAAAGTTTTAAGTACTGCCCCCTAAATTAGTTAATATTTGTTTTGCCTTTATCATATCTTAAAGTGGTTCCAAAATCCAATTACCTATACAAAAATCCTGAACAATATTTTACAATTAAAACCCAAGCAGGAACCAAGCTTCTTACAAGGACCACACAATGTCTTCAATTATACCTAGAAAGAGCACCACAGTGTTACTCTGTACACATCAGTTAACAACAATACTACTATACTGCAGTATAACAAAGTATTGCCGAACAGTTTAACAATGAATATCTCAAGACACTGCCTTTATTCGAACAGCAGTGGAAAACATTTAACCTTTTACCTCCTGGCTCCCTCCTCTCAAGTGCTTTTTTTTAAAAAAAAAAAACCAAACCAACTCAAAGCCTAGCTTTTAAGAGTAACCACCAATTTTAAATTTTGCTAAATTCTGCTTTTGGACACACAGTGTCCCCCCCCGCCTCCCCCTCCAAAAAAAGCGGTCTTGCAAGCTTATATTGAAGCATTGCTTATGTTTTCTTCGAATTAAAACCTTTGCCATGTAAAAGTCATCTCAAACTACCTGAGGATTAAAAAAAAAAAAAAAAAAAAAACAACCAGAAAATAACATACTTTCCCCATCCTCGAGAGGGACTAGCAGCCCTATCTGCCGTCCACCTCCAGATTTTAGCCAGACCCAGCCAGCCGCGAAGATCAGCCGAACCAAGCCCTGCCTCTCCAGTGCAAAAGCAAAGCTGACCCTGACCTGCAGGCGCTTAAGACGACACCGGTCCCAGCGTGGGAGCCTCCCTCAGACGCCAAGGTGGGAGCTGGGGAAGCAGCCTCCTCGCCTCGCCCCCCTCCCCTCCGCAGGCTCCGTCGGGGCGCGCAGCAGGTGGGAGGCAGCAGCCCCCCGAGTGCAGACAACCTGGAGATAACCGCGAGACATCCCGCGGGCCGGGAGGTGGGAGGGGGCTGCCGCAGCCGCCTTATCGGGAAAGTCAAACCCATGTTTCCTTTTAACTCTTCCCCCCCGCCCTCCCCCGGGAGATGCTAAAGAAGCCTTCCCCTCCCGGGTAACGCCAGGCGCCCCGCAGACGGTTGGAGACGACACCTCCGGGACAGCCGGGCAGGAGGCAGATTACCCCCCTTCGCCTTGCCCTAAGCACCCATTCAGCTTCACACAGCGAGCCGCCGGAAAAGCTCCTCTTATTTTAAGCGCATTCTGCAATCTTCAGTCCGCCCCGCTCCGCCCCATCCCGAAGGGACCCCAGAAGGCATTTTTTTCAGCGGGACGCCAGTCTGAGCCGGGAGATCCTCCTTTTCCTCCCCTCGATAGAGCCGCTAACAGGACAAGATGCAAACCTCCGGCACGTTTATTTGCAAACACGCGTTTTCCTGAAATTTCTTACGGGAAAGCACATCTCTCCCTCCCCTGATCTAGCAATTCTCCCCATTCCATTCACCAAGAGCAAAGAAACAGCATTCATAGAATCATAGATTCTTTTTTTGTGTGTGTGTGCATGTGTGTGATAACACGACTCCCCACTTCTCAAAGCCAAAGTCCACTCCCGCAGAGCTCAAGTGCCATGATTGCTAACTTTTCCTAGCTGGGATTGGCAAAAAGGCGAACAAGGGGGCCGGGTTTCGTGTTCGGCACATTTGGGGAAGTTTAAAACGAAAGGGGCTTCTTGCGTGCTGTGGAAAAAACCGTGTCTCGCTGGCTGGGAGAAGGCGAGCCCAAGGGGTAGAAGTCCTCTGCCCGTGAATTTGTTTTATGTCCGGAGCCCGGGCAAGGTACCCCCACCCCCATCCCCACCGCACACACACCAACCACCTCCTCTTCTTTCAAAGTGCTTTGAAACCCCCATTAAGGGCCGAGTGTGTGATCAGACTATGGATTAGGGCAAAAGGGACTTGACTATCGGGGTGGGGCAAACTGACAGACAAATAGCTTGCTGAAAACACAAGCAGCTTTTTTTTTTTTTTTTTTTGGGGGGGGGGAAGTGGCTGTTGGGAAGTAACGCACTGAAGAAAAAAAAAAAAAAAGAGTAGGAGCAAAAATTAAGGCTTTCCTTCCCCTCCAAACATGCCCTCTGCGCACGAGAACCTGGGGAAGAACTTTCCTCGTCTTATGGATGGAATGAATCTAATCACATGAGAAATATACGCGCGATCCCAGACACACACATATATTTATACCAAACGCGCACTCACTTCCGAATTGCACGGATCTCCCGACGCCACTTCAGACGGGCGTAAATCACGCACTGAAAGGCGGGTTGTTCGCTCTCCCCCGACACGGAGGTGGGGGGGACACACACAAACAACCCCGCAGCGCCCTCCTTTCACCTCCCCCCGGGGCTCGTCGCAAACCCACGCGTGCCCGGCGGGGCAGGAGCGCGCAGGAGCCGCCCGGCTCCCCGCGGCAAGGAGAACACGCCGAGTCCCGCGTGTCGCGTTCCTCCCCCCACCATCTCCGCATGCCTCCCCGCAACCCTCCGCCTAAATCCCCCTCCTCCCCGCGCCCCCCGGGCACCCCGGCGGGGCGCAGCCCGCAAACCCCAGCGGAGCTTCCTCCGCCCCCCTCCCTGCAGAGAAACCGCTCCGAAATCCCACCTCCGGCTCCTCTCTGGGAAAGGAAGGAGAGGGGAAAGAGGGGGAAAAGGGAGAACCTGTACGAATGGAAAAGAGATCGGCCTCAAACATTTCCATGAGTTTTCTTGGAGCAACCAAGGAGGGGGTGGGGGGGAGGAAGAGTTACTGAAAAGCTTGTTTTGCAAAGAAGGAAAAGGCTCTCACCGTGATCGCGGCGCTGCACCAAATCCCTCTCTCTCTTGTATTTTCTTCTTCCTGCGGTTTGCAAATAAATCCAGCCCTAAAGCAAGAAAAAAATCTTTTCCAAAATCTGCTTTAGTCCAGCTTGCAAGTTAGAGTAAGAGCGATCACCATGTAAAAAAGTCCAGAACAAAGTTGGGTCCCTTTCCCCAGATCGATTTTAAAGACGTGTGTGCGCGTATATACTATAATAATAACAAAAACACCTCTCCGGATCGGGATGGGTTTTCTCTGCTCCTAAAAAGAAATCAAGTCTCTCACACGCGCACTTTGCTTTTTTTTTCGTCAATGAACAGGAGGCCGGATCGCCAATACCAAGTCACTTTTTTGTTGTTGTTGCAAATGATCGAGAGGAAGGGGAAAGCCAAAGAAAACAAAATAAAGTGGATCTAAAATAAAATCCCAAAGTTTTCTTCTACTGAGCTCCTCCAAAAAAGCAGCTTGTGCAATGTAGCCGTTCTGCTGGGAGGCTGCAAGCTCCTCTCCCCTCTCTCCCTCCAGCTTTCTCGCTCCCTCTGCGAGCGTGTGTGTTGCAGGCAGCTCTGTGGTTTGCGATCGGGGAGGGGGGGGGAGTGTTTTGGGAGCGCAGCGGATTTGTGGTGGTGGTTGTTGTGTGTTTGGAGGAGATGGAGGAGGAAGATTTGAGATCTGAGCTGTAGGGGCTCCGCGTTTTTCTGCTTGCTCGCTCGCTCCCTCTCTCTCTCTCTCTCTTTTTCTTTCCGGAGGAGGTAGGGTGATCTCTCTGCAAAAGCAGCAGTAAATGGCGTCATGTGGATCTGAGGAGGAACAGAGCAGTTGTTGTCCCAGAGGATATATCGCATCCGGTCCCAGCTCATTGGCTCCGCGGGGCCACATTCACTGGCGCTCCCAGCGCGCTGCCAGCACTCGGGGCTGCGGGCGGCGTTCGGGAGGGCAGCGCCGCCCCGGCCGGCGCGGAGCGGGGGCGGCGGGCAGCCCGGGGCCTCGGGCAGCCTGTGCTCACGGGAGCCTCCTCCGTGCGCGCTCACACGGCGCTCGGCGCTGCTTTTGTGCTCGCGTATTTATCCAGAGGCGGGCGGGGATAGGTTTGCAGGGGAAGCCGAAGGGATCTCGCTTCCCCCTCGGGAGGAGGGGGCAGGCTCTCCCGGGCGCTGCAGGCTTTCGGGAGACCCCTTCCCAGGTGTTTCCCCCTCCGTGGTTTTTTTTTTTTTTTTAGCAGAGTGGGGAATAAAAGTTTACACTCCCCCCTATCCCCAGCCCCAGGAGAAGGGAAGGAAGGGCGATCGCTTGGGGCATTGTCCGGTGGATTAACGCGATTAGGCGGCGCGGGGGGGGGGTGTCCCCCGTGGCCGGGCTGCTCGCAGCGCTCCGCGGGGCTTTCCGCGCCTCGGGGCGGCCGAGGGCTCTGCGGTGTCCCGGGGTGTCCCCCCCAACCCCGGGGAAACCGTAGGTTTTGTTTAGGGAAAAATAAATGAGAAAAAAAAAAAAACCAAAAACCAAACCAAACAACTTTGTTTTAATTAATTCCCACTCGCGTGGGGGACGCAGCGTGCGAGCAGCTGCCGAACGCGACTACTGTTTGTCTTCTGGGCATTTCGTGACGCGGCCACAGCTCGGTCCCTTTTGTACGAGCTGAAATCACCGACGGGGCCACCGTGGCGGGGCCCGGGCATCTTGCGCCTCTCAGGCATCTTCCAGCGCGCAGAGCAGCGCCTCCACGTAGGCAAGCACCGAGCACGAATGTACCCGCATCACGTGTGCCGCTGCTTAAAATACACACGAGGTGTAAGGCGGTAAATGCATCGCTCTGTTTACACGAACCAGCGCAGAAACCCCACCAGCCCTTCCTACTGCTTGAGGCAGCGCTGCGGGCGCTTCCTCTCCTACACCTGCTCCCCGCCGCTTTTGGAAGGGGGTGGAGGGGCTTATCCTCGCTAAAAATGTGGAAATGTAAAGGTCAGTGCCTTACACGGACGGCCTTCAGATTTTCGTGTCTTTATACACGAATACCCATCCGCCTGCAATAATATTCTGAACCTGCAAATAGCTGATTAACAAGATTAACCTGAGTTATAGTCAAGTCTGACTTCTTCCCTGCTGCACCAGCCCCTTCCCCGGGCACAATCGCTGCCAGCTCGGAGGGGTCGGAGCTCCGTCCGCTGCCACCCCCAGAGGGCAAGGGAGAAGGGCTGGAAAAGACCCACGGGCTTTCCACCTGGGCTTTACCCCACGGGAGGGGGCGCCCGTGGATGCGCTGGGGCATCCCCAGAGGTGTGCGCCTTGCGTGCAGCCTGCGGGCTCCCTGTGTCAGCATGGAAATCACTGGGATTCAGCTGCAAACATAAGTTAAAATAAAATACCCGGGAAAGGTAAAACACGATCTTAATTTCACTTCACTGCGGAAAACAAAAAATCACTTCCTCCCACACAGCAAAGTCAAAAATTGTTGGGCAAGCCAATACACATGGGAAAGATCTGAGTACATAAGTAATGTTTAAACTGGAAACTTAATTTCTGAATCTCTTGGTTAGCAGTGCAATCAGCAATCTATACGCCAGTTCTCAGGTACAGGTGTATACACTTAATATAGTAAGCCATCTCAAAAGACAAATATGAAAACTGTGAAACTATTTTTATTCACAGAGCCAGTCATGCGTGCAAAATGCTGAAGCGTCGATGTCTTGCAGAAAAAAACCCAAACCCAACCGCTCAACAAAACAACCCCAAGCATACAGCATCCTAGTACTGCTAAATTTGAAAGAGAAGCACTAAACTTGCAAAGATTTGTGCACTAACTTCACTTGCACACAGTTCATCAATAACTAATGTACGAATATACTAAATTAAGTGCTATATTTTTGTTTTGGTTTTATGTTTGAACCTTAAAGCTGAATTCTTAGGCCTTTAATTTGATGATACCTTGGAAAAAGCTTTCTCGGTATTATGTGTATCACTCACATTTCACATTTCGAGTGGAGGGTAGTGGCTTTATGCATGTGACTATGTTTCCCCTAGTGGTTTGGTTTAACCACTGCAAGATTTTTTTGCTCTTAACCCAAGCAAACCATTCTCAGCAGGGGAATGTAGCTGTTTTATATACCTACGTGTACACTCATACGCATATGCATATATATATTTATATACATATAATACATGTGTTCATGATATATTAGAATAGTAGCAATTCCAGTAACTTCAGGCAAAATGCTGGGCAGAGTGAAGTCTACGACGTGACCGACACTTGTCTGAAATAGTTGAAACTTTTCTACATCATCCTGAAATTTCCCACTGAGGTTTTACTTGATCTGATATTTAGACCCAGGACCTGAATACAAGTAGCATTTTCTCCTTTTTTGCAAAAGAGAAGGAAGTTCATTCATAAGGAATTGCTTCTTGCAAGGGAATGAAAGTGCAGTAAACTTCCTGATTTTCAGAATATTTTGTACATTATCTCATGAGTTAATGCAATGGTACGAGGCTATTGATTTTGCACATCCTGAAAGGACTAAATTTGGCTGCAGACTGCTTCTAATGCTCAGCATTTCCTTGTGAATGTAAACTGTTAATTGATTGTCTTTCATGCTTGTAACTCTGAAAAAGCTAATGTAGATATAAGAGTTATAGGATTTTTTTCTTTTAAGTGATTAGCTGTAAAGCTTTTTGCTTAATGATATTTCATTGAGATTTGCAGGGCAGACAAGGACCCTGGGTTATATCATAGAGAGAAACAGAGAAGTCAAATTCACTGTACAATTAATAGCTGGACATTTTTTATGAAGAAAAGTGGATCCCTGACTCAGTATCTTTAGTTTTGCTTTTGTAATTATCATTTCTTAATGGAAATCCCGTAATTCCTTAAGATGGGAAAATGAGCAAAGGCTACTGGGAACCTGCTCCAGTGGTACAAGGGGCAGCACTGTTAAATGTGCCAAATAGAATAAATACTTGGTGCTCTGGTTGGGAATATGTGTGCTCTGAACTGCTGGCATTTAGGTCCCTGCATTCAGTGCTGCCCAGATCTTCTCAGATTAAACTACTGTTTATCACCTTTAAAGGTGATTTGGGCCAGATCCTGTGTAACTGTAGCCCATCTGATTGTTGCCCCACTATATGGAGGGACAGTTGCCAGGAGAATATTTTCTAGTTGAATACTAAATATGCTTATGTAAACTTAAAAAATAAACAAATATCTTTCCTGATCCTTCTGAAATTATACTGAAGAATACATACATTTGGTACGTATAATATAACGTGAAACTTTTGCATATAAACTGTTCTCATAAAACTAGTATGCTCTTTGATGTGCTGTTCAGTGTGATTTGGTTATATTTGTGCCTTTGATAAAATCAGCATTGTTTTTTTGGAATTCATCTTTATAAACCTTTCCATCTTATACAATGCTTTTCATAATTAGTTCTCTCTTCTCAAATACCTTGAGACCAAATGTTCAAAAGTGTGACAGTTTGGCCTGGACAGGACTAAGCACAGTTTGTTTGCTAAACTGGTATTATAGCAGGTTTTTTTTGCGGTGTATTTGTTTGTCCTAGGATTTTCCTCCTAACATTTTTTACTAATTTGATAGAAGTAGTCATTGGAATGACTGCACAGACAAGCCACTTCTGTCAGCATTTGAAACACTGCACTTTCTAGCTTCGTTTAGTTAAAGGATAGATAACAAGGGGCTTGACTATACTAGAATTTTATGCAAAATTAACCAATTGCCTATTAAAATGTTAATAACTGCTAATTCCCATATTATTTTTCAGCAGGATGCAGATATTTTTGTGTTGACCTGGGATTAAAGTGACTCAGAAGAAATGGAAGAGGTCAGTGTTAGCGGTTACAGGAAATTTGGGAACAAGAAGGTTTTATGAAGAGACTTATCGCATCTCTTCTGTGGTCTGCAGCAGTAGTTTTCAAGCTTCTTTAGTCTGTAGGCTTTTTCAATGCTTTAGAAGAGAAAAAAAAAACATAGGGGAAATGTAGATTATTTTAGAAATTTATAAACTATAAGAATCCGCAGCCCAGAATTAGAAAAATACTGGTGTAGAGATACCCAAACTAGGTCTAAAATGCAATGTAGGGAGAAGTTAAATGAATATCTTGGGTACTGTAAGCAATCTAGCTGGAAGAGTGTGGATGCCTGCTCTTGTCGGATGTGTACAGTAGCTTGCATGGACTTCCATGGTGTGACAGCTGATGGCTGCTCTGCTCACAAAACATAAAGTACCTTTTTTCACTGGAGGCTGGAGTTCAAACTAATACCTCTGAGAAATCAGCAGTTGGTAGGATATCACTTGTAAGCCAGACAAGGGATAAGTACAAGTAAGATTTACAGATTTTGCTGCAAACCAAAGCAAGCAGATTGAGAAATTGTTAGAAGTTGTATCAGCTTTCTCCCATGTGCTGAGATTATTTTTATTTTCCTTGGTTGTGAAAGGCTTGTTTTCATCTGAGTGGCAGACAAGCACATCCTGAAGGCAGAGATGATGTGTGCAGAAAGGAATAATTTCTTAGAGAAGAATTAATTCTGCAAGCAAAGGAAAATGAAAGCTGTTCTTTCCCCATCATTAGTCTGAAAAGCAGAACACACACACAAAAAAACCCAAAACCAAACCCAGAAACTGTTTATATGGTTGAATCAATCAAAAAAACCCCATGAAAAACCCTGATCCTCCTGTCAGATCTGCATAGGATTGTCTTCATTCTTCTGATTGTAATGGGAGTATCAATGACAATGATTAAGATGCTGGATATTCTGTTGCAGTTTTCCCCAGAGATCTCTAAATAGTTGTCAAGAGATGTTGCTATGTGTGCTTTATAGGGAAGAAAACACAGAAGTGACAGAAGTGAAGAAAGAAGTAACTTATCTGAAAAGCAAGAACTCAGAATCTCATGTCCCAGTTCAGTCTCTCTGCTGTGTGCCCACTATTTCCCACAGTAGACCCCTGGCACTGTATTTCCTGTGGGCTCCAGGGTCTTTCCATACAACTAAAATTTCAGGATCTGTATCTAATAGAATTGGAACACCTTAAAAGAGAGTAGAAGCTGTTAGATAATTCTACTTATCTTACTTAGAGAGGGAAGAGGACAAAATGTTTGGCTATTTAAACAAGGTTATCTCAGTAGGAGCATCCACTCCCACCACTTGATTAAAGAGTTCCTCTAAACTTCCGTCTCTGCATCTGGTGTAGTTACTTCTATCTTATTTGTGGTTTTATAATCATCTTTTCCTGTATTTTAAGAAGGCCTATTCATTTCAAAAGCAGAGACAAAGGCTGAAATTAACTGAGAAGCCGAATCTCTGAGCTGTTCCTCCTAAGCAGGCCCCTGATGCCTTCTGGAGCCCAAGTGAAAGTCTGCGGTGTTCCAGGTCACAGAAGGAATCCAGCTACCCAGAGAGGCTCCCAGGATGGTGTCCCAGTTAACGAAAGCTAAAGGAAAAGCCGGAGACAATATTATAAACATAAGCAATAAATCCACTGCATCTGACAGAACGAGCTTGCAAAATAAGCCCATTGAAAAACTTCCTTCATTCTTGAGGTTGAATGTTTAAGCCATTTAACATATTTTAAGTTTTCTTACTGTTGCTTTCTTGCAACACAATTCAAATTGACTTGCTGTGTCAGAGCAATCATGTTTTCCAAACTATGTGCTGCTCAATTTTTATTTTCTTTCTTAGCTGTTTGTTTGTTTTCTCCACAGGGACACAAATTACGGTTCTATAAAATCTGTCATAGGTAAGGAAATTTCTGTTAATGCCTTATTCAAAATCGCATTGCAGACAATAGAAATAAAGGTAACAACCTTTATTTAGTTGAACGGATTCTACATCAGGTAAAGTTTGAGAAGACACGGTGCTTGCAGAGTTAGAGAACATGTGTATTTAGACAGTCAGTGTGTAAAATTACATGTAACAATAGTATGTGCTGGGCCACAGCCCGGGCTAGCTTTAGTGCTTTCATGTTTTGTCTAAGCTACAGCTTAAGTTTAAGCAGCAAAGGCAAAGTCTTCCTTAAGCCCAACTTCAAACCCAAGTTTCTTTCTGTAGTAAAAAGGAATAAGAGAATTAAATATTTTTCTTTTTTTTTTATTTTTTTTTCTGTGGTGAGGGGGCGGCAGGAGGGCAGAAAGCTTCCTTTCGCAGAGACCTCCTCATTTTTAGCATTGCAGAAGCCGTTTCTGAAGGCAAGTTAATGAAGTACAAACGGGAATTTCCTCGGCTCTCCTTCTTGCTTCTATCTGCCTCGTCTCACCTTTTGAGAACCTGATTTGTATTTGTATACATGTGTGTGATCCCGATTTCATTGTTTGCCTTTTCACACAGGCACTTTCACCTACATCACCCCCCCCCCCTCTTCCCTCCCTTCCTCTCATTTGGCAGCCAGTTGGGCTTCTTCCTGCCTTGAATACCACATTCCCTGGTTATTCAAGCTCAGTCATTAGCACCCTGTCCCCCTACTGAAATTATGAATGAAAAGCCTTGTTGTTCTTTACAAATAACTCGGGCTTCCTCAGTCACTCAAATTCAAATGGAAGTGACTGCCAGACAAAGCGCCTGTATGATGGACAGTCCTCTCAGCAAGTGATCAAGGCACACAGGAAGTTTTTAAAGGCACAATTTAGGTGGAGCAGCCTGGGCGTTCCCCATTCCCCCCCCCCAATCCCATCCCCGGGCTGGTGATCGGGGATGGAGCGCGGGGAGGGAGTGGGGGGATGAAGGTGGGGGGGGGGGGGCGGCGATGATTTCCACCCCCTCGGAGCTCGCCGTGGGGACACCTCCACCCTCTCCCGGGCGGAGACGGGCCCGGGGGCGGCACCGCCGCTCCCCGGTGCTGAATGCGGCGGGGGTCGCTGGCCCCGAGCGCCGCGCACCGACCCCCCCCCCCCCCACCGCCGCCGGGGCGCATTGTCCCCGGCCCCCTTTTCACCACGGGGGAAAAGGTAATTGACAGCCCCATTGTCCGCCCCGGCCCCCCGCGGCTTTAAAACACTCCGGGGCCCCAGTCACACGTTGTCAATAAGAGCTGTCGGAGGTGACGAGTGAAGAAGGGCTGTTCAGGAAACAGTTTGAGCCCTTCAAGTGGACAGGGCTCAGTGACTTCTCCGGCACTCTGGCTGCCACAAGCAGCCCCTTCAAAAATAACCTTAAAGCAATAAATCAAACATGTTTCCTGGACTATACAAGGAACAGCTGGTTATTTTTCCTCACCCCAGCCCCCCCCTCCTTTTTTTTCTTTTTTCTTTTCCTTTCTGTTTTGTTTTTTTTTTATTATTATTTTTAAGCCGAAAAATTATTTAAGCACAGGAAATCAAGCATGTCAAAGTTTGGCAAAGCAGTCCGAGTGATTCAGCAGATACAACACTTCTTTCTGTTATAGCTGATCTGTGGGCTCTGACTTTTTATCTCCTCGTTTCCACTGGTTTCTGCATCTGCTCTGATGGCCAGAATAACTTGACTCTTGTCTTCCACTGAGCGAGGAAAGCAATCTGAGTAGTTTGTGAGGAGAAGCTGTTTGCTCTGATTCTCCTCTCTCACAGGAACACTGTATCCTGGAGTTCAAAAAGTTGTCTTGGGCTTATTCGATCTATTTATTTAGGAATAAAAGACCCACACATGAAAACTGCTGAAATGTCTTGCCATAGGCAAGTCTGGACATCTATGCCATACTTGGTGTTTTATATACGCAGCACTTATTGTCCTTATCTATCTGATGCAGGCAGTGTTGATGTAGCATCACACTCAACACATCGTGTGTGATATTTATGCATAATGATATGTAGGATGCATTGCATTTTAAATACCGTGACAGGTTTTTCTCCAGAGGCCCCTGCTCTGCATCTTTAGGCTCTGTTGCTGCAGCTGGATCCACAGCGTCCAACATTTGTGTTTGCACGGAGCCCCTTTAGGAGCTCACCTGCCTGGATCTGATTTCAGCCTTGAAGCTCTCGCTTCCTGCCATCATATAAGGTAGTTAGTGTTAGACTTAATGTTGTCATTTAGTAATGCCCAATTCTGCTCATGCATTCGGTGCATGGTACTCTTATGAAATAAAAGGCAAGAGTCAAATGTTCTTTGCAATATTCTGCAATGTCCATGGGCTGTGATTGAAACATTCTTTTCCAACCAGAAATGTAACCCTTCAAAAAAAATGACAGTAAAATCAGACTGAATAAGAGAAAAACTAACTTATCTGGAAGTTTGAGCTGTGTGAGTATTGAATTAAAAAATAAAGAGCTAGCTAATCTGCAGCAGCATTCAATTCTCCTTACCTAATATAGAGTACGTATTTTTATTTCTCTATCATGCCACCTATTAACAAGATATAGAGATCATCACTGTTCACTTAAGGATGTACAGAGAGTGTTTAAGCGAAATAAAATGTAATGAGAGACAAGGTGTTCGGCAGCAGGTTTAAGTCTGTGATTTATAGAAACAGCACAGTTAACTCTGTTGCACTAATCCATGAATTCTGTCAGGCCAGGGGGAGGAATATGTACATTTTCTTTTTTTATTTTTGGAACGTTGCTACTGTCTGTCTTTCATTTGCAACATGATACGTTTACACCTGTTAATAAATTTTTGTCTCCTTGTGCACATAGTTCCATTTCACCTGTCCACAGCACATTTCTGCCACATTTTAAAGACTAGGGTAGCACAGACTTTGTAAGTGCCTGGGATTAGTTTACAGGCAGTTTCAGCCAAACCTTACAGCATGGTTTAAGACATGGCCTTCCTGAATACCTTTTGAAATCTTATGGGAGTAAAAGCTGTTCAAAACCTCAGACCAGATGCTTTGGTAGGATCCAGTCTTTAAACTGCAAATTACTTCAGGCAAGGATCTCCTTCCTGTTTGGCAACTTCCTAGAACTCTATTGCAGCAGGATAAATAAACAACTTATTATACTGAGGAGAAGATACTCAGCTGGGATGATTGCTAACTTCCATCCTCTGAGAATCAGCTCCACATGGAAGCCAAGGGTCATCCACATAATGCAAAGTTTTCACTCATTGGGAATCCATAGTGGGAAAGGTTCCCTGTATGGACTCATACTCTTCTTTGCTGTGATTAAGAATTATGTTATACCAACTCATGCTATTCGAAAGTCTGCTCACAGAGTGTGTATGGCAATATTTTGCTGCTAAATTGAGTGCTAAATTTGTGCTGGGAAATGGTATAAAAATACGTGGTTAGCAAGTCTGCTATTGCCTTTGCCCAGTGGTGCAAAATGTCTGCTTTGACACTAATAAATCAATGCGAAAAAATTTCTAAACCCCACAACAAAACAATAATAAGGACAAAACCCTCTGCTCTTCACTGATTTACATGTTGAAAAGCACTCAAAAAGCCATTATAGAACATGTATGCTTATTTCCCATTCTCAATTCTTCTCAGCTTTTTGGAGAAGCAAAAGAAAAAAATGATATTTTGGAATACCATTGGCAGAGAAATCCAATGCAAGTAGTTTCCTGACAGGCTTTGTCTTCTTAGCTAAGCTAATTTTTAATGGGGAACAAGAAACAAGTATGACAAATATTTGTCTTCTGATATACAAACAAGTCTGTGAGCTAAGACTATGAATCCTGCCATGTGAAAAGAGCAACAGCAAGATGGCAGGAAGGTTGACATCGTGTGCTGAAAGAGGAGTGGCAGCAGGGCCAACAGAGAAGCTTAACTGGGCAAGAAGGTGTGAGGAAAAGGCAGCTAGATGGGTGTCTTCAGATAAGATGGGAGAAAAAAGGGGCAAGAACTAGTAATAATCTGAAGAGGAGGACGCTTTTTTGTTTATTTATTACTACTTTTATTTCTTGCCTTAAAGCCCGGGAGAGCCATGCCCTGCCCCTGGACTGCAGTGAGGAAAGCATTCTTGCTTTTGCTTTGCCTTTGCCTCATTTTGCAGTCACACTCTCTTAGCATTTGTTGTGAAATCTAGACTCTATTGAAGTCAATGGGAATTTTGCCATCAAGCTTAGTGTGGCCAGGATTTTACTCAATACATAACTCCAGCAGTGTCAGCAACGTTGTACGTGCATAGACCAAGGCTAAATTTGGCCACAGGAAAGAAACATTTCCCATATTTTCCTTCACCCACCTTCCCAAAAGAAAGATTTAAGAGGCTGCTGAAGGACAGTTATGGCCGTTTGTTAGATCTGCGTGAGCGGTTAGAACTTGGAGGAAAAAAACATTCTGCAAGATATAGAGCAGTGAGAACTTGGAGGAATAACACATTCTGCAAGATATAGGCCAAACACAGTCTGTAAGCTCAATTCATCCAGCCTGAGGCCTGCTCTCAGGAGTCCTCTTCTGCAGGGCAGCTTGGGAATGAACTACATGGCATATTCATGTTTTTTTGGAAAACATTGCGTTACTTTGCCTGCCAGCCCTATGGACTTCCATGTACCCTCTACCTCGGGCTAAACAAGTCATAAGGGCTAGGGTATAAAGCTCTTGCTGCCTATTAGAAGGACCTAAATTGCCCAGAGAGCTAGAAAAAAATGGGGACTACTGATTTAGATCATGGCAGAATTTTCTTTAGAGATTCTTGTCAGTGCTTCCACCATCCAACCAGGAAGAAGTTGAGTTGCCAAATGAATTGAGGGTGAAACCTGTTTTTGAACACATCTCAGGGTTCAGTAGCACATAAATGTAACAGATGAAGTTCTGAATCTTTTGAAGTCTGTAGGAAAACTACCCTTGACTTTGATGAGGTTTGAATTTCATGTTTTTTGCAGTCATCTCCTCCTTCACTTTATTCGTACCATAAAATCAAAACTGAGGCCCATGTATTTTTGTATAGCTGTTTAGATTCCTTTGAGCCGAGCACTAATGTACAGGCCCCATTTGTATGTACAAAAGCTATACATATGCAATTGCTGTAACCATGTGTGAGAAGATCCTCTACAACCTAAGGCCTCAGTTTATGAAAATCTGATCCTGGAAGCTTTATGGTTTCAGACTTTTTAGAGAGAGTCAGGGAGATGAGGGATGTGTTTTTTACTTGGGAATAAAACTTGTATGATGCTGAGTGCTGCTGTTTCCTTTAACAAGAGTCCCTTTGAAGGCATGGCAAAGTGGGATCCAATTCTGTGAGAACCTGATAATGAGAATCATGAGGAAAAGAAAAGGCCTTAATTGACTCTGTCTTTACGATTTTTTGAGGCCTTTGTATGGATTTTCTAGTGCACTGAAGAGCTTAACACACTTTTTTTCCTGTGGCTGGTGTTTTGGAGCAAACACTCCATGCTCCTGTCAGCTGTGCTAGTAGCACAAATACACATCTCATCCTCAAAAGTTTTGCAGTTATTTGGCTTCAGACACATGGAAGTTTTATCTGAATAATGACAGGAAGATAAGGCTCATTAGCTAATTAATTTCCACAACACCCAGGTCACACCCCTTTCTTAGTCAGTTGGGCACAGGTGTGTTGGATACATCTATGTGTACAAACATGCCCTTTGGAAAACGGCATCTCCTTTTTGTGCGGTGGCTGTTGTGCATAAGCAAGTTTTGTGCCACATCTTTTGGGATGCAATCTAGCCACCAAGCCCTGGGTTATCTTGCGCCTCATCTTGGTCAAATTCCCTACCTGTGTCTGCCTTTGTGTTCCAGACGCTAGGAGTTATTTACAGTACAGCAATTTGACACCTATATTGTCTTATGGCCGTATCCATGACACATAAAAAGGTTCTTTTTGCAATAGTGGTGCGATCACAAAGTTCTGAAAACCTTTTAATGGGAGATAAATTGGAACAGAAAAGGATGCACTTCCACTTTCAGGTTTGAAGCCCAGAAAAAACAATGCTCTATGCTCCCTCTGCTGGCTCCAAGGCAGCAGCGAACTGCCAGGACTTCCTCTCAGAGCTGGACTAACACACCAAGACACTTAGACTATTTCAGCACTAACTTATACGTTTAATGCCACTGCCTTTTTTTAATTATTATTTTTATTTTTTTTTATTTTAGCAGCTGTAGTAGCTAAATAATAAGGATATTAAGATTTTTATTTTTTTAATTTTTTTTTTTTGCCTCATTCTATTTTCCAGAAGCAAGGGGTTGAGAGAGAAGCAGAAAGTGTAGCTAGGCTGCGTGACTCTGCATTTATCTTTATGCCTATCTTGTATGTACTGCCTCTTATAACATAATCAATGGCCAAAAGGAGAAAAGACATATATTGGATGTCCTTCATAGTGAACAGAACAGCAGCATATTATTATTTCCTGGGGGTTTTTTTGTGTTTTTTTGTTTTGTTTTTGTTTTTGTTTTTTTTAGAACCACATCTAGGTTGAGTGTTCCTGTTCTCTGACTTTAGCTGTTCATTCCAGGTGGTTTAGAGGCTTTTAGGTTATTAATATAACTAACCTATTTATTTCTATGATTTAATGAACATTAAGTAGAGTTGTTTTGTTTGCTTCTCCTTCAACAAATGGTATTAAATAGTAATACTACCCTTTAGTAAATGGCCATTTGTACTGGTTTAATGAGCTGCAATTTATCCTGCCTAGTTTATTTCTTTTAACTATCCTGACCTTTAGTATCTCTCATTACTGAAAATGTATGCATCCACTTTTAGCTGTCAAACTGAAGAGAGGAATTATTTTTCAATTAATTTTGTTATGGAATACTTTTTGATCATGCTGAAGAAAAAATAATGGCAACATGTTTTTATTTTGTTTAATGCTTCTCTTATCTGGATGCACTTTTTTACAGTGGTGGAGGTGGTGAAAGTGAACAAGAAAGTCGTGTAGAGTGAAGTTTTTTCTTCCTTCTACTATGTTTTTTTCTAGGTTTAGCTAAGAAACAGTGCAAAAGCTTTGGTTGAATGACTAAATTGTCACCATCAGGAAGAAGTACAAAGCTCTCTCAGAGGAGTGGAGAGGGTAGATAGCCATTGCCATGTGGTACCCCTTATGCTTGCTACCCATCAACTGTGGTTCATTGGTCTTATCTTCTGCCCTTTCTTTATCCACTTCCTCTCTTTGCTTCCTGCAAAGAAGGACATACCTGGAAGTAAAGCCAGATTGTCAGAGGTCAGATCTCTAACACTGTTGCTTCAGGTAGTAAAATTGTAGTAGGGGCTACTTCAGTATAATACAGAAGCTTCAGTGTAGAGCAGATGGGAAAAGTTCATCTTATGCAGACAGGGCTAGCTGAAGCCAACTTCAAGGTTGCCCAAGGTTGAAATATCAACATACATACAGAATACAGATCATATAACTCTTGAACAAATCAGATAACCTGCCCACCTTCAGATAATATCCCAGAATACTATGATGAATTTTGAAGTTTTGGCTTCTTTTTAGGCCACGCATTCTCTTCTTTCCAAAATCAATGACAGTGGTTGATGCTGTGACCAAACAAACTTCTTAAAACGGATTCTTTATTTAGTACAGAGATACTTCAAAGAAAACAGATTTGAAACCAATTAAAGAAATGTATGCATATCTAACTTTTCCCTGAGGCTTATCTCTCCTTAGATCTGGGAGGGCCTAACAAACTTCAGCATTCTCCATGTACTTTTCTCTCTTTCTCTTTTTCTTCATGTGTTTCCTTAGACAGCTTCTGACAAGTAACTACAGCAGGATGGGAAATGTTTTTCCCATAGAAGGACAAGACTTTTAAACTTGTGCACAAAATGTATGCAAAAATAAATGCAAAAATACACCCTTCCCCCAAACTTTATTGCTGAGTAAATAAAACCAAATGATTAGGTATCTAATAGAAGTGTGATTTCACAATAAAAAGAACATGTAGTCATTTATATCAAATAAAATATTTTCAGTACGTACATCTATACTACTGGGATTCTTTAAAATGCTGCTTCAGTAGCTCGTGTTGAATCAGGCCTAGCATTGCCCTGACAGCTTCCACATTGTCATCTGCTCAAGGAAAGAAGACTAGGAAGACTGAAGGGAAGAGGTGCATGTCAGTTAAGAAGAGGAAGCTGAGGGAAGAGTACGTGGGTGGAAAGTATGTTTTGAAGTTAAGCAGTTAGACAAAGAATAGTAAAATGAAGAATGGTTCAGTCTCAACTTGGCTTGGAGCTAGTAGATTGTATAAGCTGAAGCAAAACCTCATAGCTTCTGTTTAATTTGGAGGAGGCAGGCTGATGGGATGGAATAAAAATTCTCTGAATTTAACCCAGATAAAGGACTAAAATGCAGAATTTCCTTTAATAAACACAGTTTTAAAGGATTAGAGGGCCATACTCCAAATGCAAAAAGCAAAAGGAACACTATATGAGAGCGCTCTGTTGATAAACTCTGTTATACATTCTCAGCAGATGGTACTTCAGCTTCTAGTATAATGAGTTAAGATGCGATAGATAACTGTTCACGATAATGGTTTGAGTTAAGTGAGGTGAGCGGATATTTGTACTTAACTTTCTCATGTAGTGTTCGAACTGGGAGGCTGTTGGCCTCTCTGGGGATGATACAGATGATGTTTATTTATCTTATTTAAATGGAAGTAGTTTTTGTTTAGACTTGAGAGAGTTCCTTAACAATAATTTGATCAGAAATTTTACAATCCCACAAAAGATCTTCTGATAGGAAACAGCTCCCCTCCCCATTCCTGTCTAGGTTTAACAATATGACTTGCATTATCAACCAACAAGCGCTTTCCAATTAATTTTCTTTTTTTCCCCTAGGCTCCTTGGTTTTAAATAAACCTTACAGCAACTCATTAGAGACAGAATGATTAAACCACATGATGATTTCTCCCTGGTTTTCCAGTGTGCACAGAGGTGCTTTCTCTGGTATGTTTTTTTTAATTGATCTTATTACAACCTTTTCTAAAGCCACACAGAAAATTCTCATAATCAGTGATGGTGGTACGGTAACTTCATTTCATTGACTAAGTCGCATACATAATTCCCAAACGTTTTGGTCTTCATATTTTTATTTAGCAGCCTGAGCACCTGCATGATCGCCACGGTTGTGGCATCACTGTGTTAAATCAAATGTTAGTCTGGCTCAAGTGTTTGTGCCAGTTTTTGGAAGGAAACATGACCATGCACAGGTTGCAAAGTCAGATAGTATTATATCTCACAAAAGTAAACAAAAAAAAATAGTCATTCTTTTTACTTATATGCACACTCAGAGAGCAGATCTTACTCTTCTGCTAGCTTAATTTTGGAATTATGCTAGAGTTTGCAGTAGCTGCTCAAGCATAACCTCAAATAAAATACTTTGCATTCATCTAGCCTGGAGGGTCATGGAAAATGGATTTTATGGACAATACATTTTTTTTTTTATGATACTTAATTTACCATTATTCTTGTATGCTCATTAGTACCACCCAGTCTGTGGTTAATTTAGAACAAAGCTATCCACTGCCAGCCTATGGGATATTGGGGCCTATAGGACTGTTCTAGTCCTCAGGAGAGCTACAACATCAGATAAGAATTATTTGTTCTGAGAAAACATCTGTAATAAAACCCGGCCCACAGTAGTCAAGAAGTTGTGCAGCCCTAAGTTAGATCAGCATTGGGAGTCTGAGCAGCTCACATAATATGCGTTGCATATGCACAGTGGGCAAATTAACTGGGTTATCATGGGGACAATGGATGAAAGATGATCAAATCCTACTGAAAATTCCCCCATACCTTCAGATGTGAGGCATCTTATACAAACATTTACCCAAGTGCTGAATTCATACAGTGTTATGCCCCCCAAAACACTTAGCTGTAGTTAAAGGAAGGACTGTAGTAAGGGAGATGGACTGTGACAGCTGACTAAGTCCATTCTCATTTTCAAGAACAAGGAGCTAACACTATTTTAAGTGATGATGAAGGAATCAGAGCAAGGCTGAAGGGTTAAATTAACATTTCAAATTCTGCATACAGCAAAGAATTTGTCTGTTATCTTTTTTTTTTTTTCTCTTTTTCTCTGCTTTCAATAGGATAAATCATCTCCTTATCTGAAGCTACATAGGAAACATGGAATTTATCTTCAGAAACTTATGGTTACAGTTAATGGAGAGAAGCAGGCACTTTTAGAGCACAATTCACCAACCCTATTTCAGATGTCTGCCACAGGTTAAGATGGGAGATACCATGCAAGTGCCTGTTGCTCTCCAATAGCTATAAAGGAAACCAGGATGACTAATTCAGAACTTGATGTCATTAAATACAAAGTTAATTTCACCATGGGTGAAATATTAGGCCAAGTGAAAACCATTGTAATTCAGCTCCTATCTCTAGCTTCCCTCATCATCTTGGATTGGGATAGGACTGGTGATAAACTAGACTTTCATATAAATACATTGGACTGCTGTGAAAGCCATATCCTGTATGCATAAGACAGAAAAAACCCAGAGGCATTTGTCCAAGTTAGTTCTATACCCGAGATACATACTGGAGCAATTAATATAATCTAGGCTAATATTACAGAGAATAATAATACAACTGTGGTCATAAACCTTTTCTTTACACCTGTAAATAGAGGAACTGATTAGTCCCTTGGATGCTTTTCCTAGATTTAACCTCTGTTCTGTGGAGAGCTTTATCCTCCGTGTATGAGAAACTTGTGTTGTGACTTGTGTTGCAGCATACTGCCTGCTGGATCAGTTATCCCTTGTTTCCAAACAATTCAGTGATATCAGTTTTCCTGTCAGATCTGCTGACAGGTGAATTATGCTGTCCTTTTTATCATAAAAGGACAATTATCAGTAAGGTAAAGCAATTTTGTTTAGCATCAGGGAAGAAAGAGTATGACATACACATACAACACAGTCTTAGCTGACCCAAGACACAGGTCTACTGCACATTTCTGCACGTGGGTCCTGGACAACAGGCATTAATTGTACTCCATTTTAGAGATGGTGGGACCCACCAGGGTATGTCAGTAGTGGTTATGTCTTCCAACAAATATGTACTGAGTTTTCATTCATGTTGATGGCTTCCTCGTGTTCCCAGCATGGTGCTATTAAAGGTGTTAAAGCTCTCTAAATCATTTCCTTTCTTCCTACTATAAAATACTTCTCCAAATGCATTCTTTCCATAGCTCATATCTCCGTAACATATACAATCTAAAACTTGTGAAAACGATTAACGTTACATTTTTCCATTTCATCCCCTTCGATTGAAGAGATTAGGCATTGACAATGCCTCCTAGGTCTTTTATTCCCTTTCCTTGCCAATGTCAGCTTTTTCTACTCATGTTTTTATTTTTCCTGTTGGCTTAACCAGTCAACATTAGGCATTTCTAGTAACACATTTCAGAGGTTATTAAAACTCACTACTGAATATTTTCCTAACAGTGAACCTAACATTCATCTTTGTTAACATTGACCCCTTTCTTTAGTTTACTCTCTTAAACAGCCCTACAGAATTCTGTGCAGTTTTCTGGTGAAATCTTAGTCACACTGAAGTTCATGGGAATTCTGGCATCAACTTCAAAGAGGGTAGGTTTTCACACTTGTATTTATCAAGGTGTAGTTGTATTTTCTGGGTGACAAAGTCTTATATTCAAAGGTTACCATGGAGTTTTGGGAGAGTAGAATTAGAATGGAACTTAGCACATATTAGAAAAACAAATGACAAAGGTATACTGTCCAGAAGTAATATAAATATTCTTGTTATAAAGATGATATGCTATTTCTATCATTCACAAAAAGTTGAAATAAAAAATGATCATCTGAACTTCTGAATTTTCTTTCATTTTGGAAACAAATTTGTAAATCATCTGCACACATTAATTTAGCCTCCTGTTTTTCTTAATGTCAGGAAAGCAAGGATGGTACTTGTCTCATCTGACTTAAAGGGTATATCAGTTAGATATCTAAATCCAAATTAGGCTGCTTTTTATAATTCCATGTATCTCTAGAGATGTTGTGTCTGACTTTATTCCAGAAGCCAACATTTTTATGCAGAAGTTAATTTTTTTTGTTGTTGATCATGAAAATCTGGAGGGACTCACTCAAAGATATTGGAGCCTTCATTGGCTAAGACAGATCACATAAACTACACCAATAATTTCCTACATCCTATGCCAATGATAGGTCTGTTGATTTCTCTTGATTCCTGAGTGCCTCCAAAGTATGTTATGTGTCTCAAAGCAGTCTTTTTCTGAATCTATTCCCGGAAGTTGAGGACAATTTTAGAGGCACTGCCTCTGTTTGTAATTCCTCCTTTGGAAAAAAATATTAAATGAGATACACAGTTCAGGTTGGTATATTGTTTTATTGTTCCACCTTATATTTCTACTTTTTCCTTTTTCTTTCATTGGTATAGTCTCTTTTTATCTCTTTACTTCTTTTCCCCCCTTCCATAGCTATAAAAGTCTTGTTATTTTTCTTTTCCCTTTTTGGCCCATTCAGACTCCTTCGACTCTTTTCCTGCCACTCCTTCCTGTATATGTGCTTTGAACTCTGAACAGCCCTTGTGAGGATGCTCTGACCATTGCTTTGCATTTTTATCTCCTGTTGCTGTTTTGTTTCTTTTTCCACAGATGAGTTTTAGTCCTGTTGCATTTTCCCAAAAAGTCTCCAATATTCTTTCATAAAGGTAAACTTTAAACATTTCTTTTCATCCCATATTCAGTTGTTTGTTCTCTAAAATCTTTCTGACAATGGAATTGATCCCTTTGCACCATTTTGCTCTGTGAATTATTATCTTTCAATAGTGGATTCAAGAGGTCTACTTCCATATTTTCAGTGCCCTTTTCCCAATAGGTGAACCTTTGACCCAACTCATTGTCTTTATTTTTTTACAATTAATTGTATGAGATTTATATCTTTGCATCTGTGTGCATTATCCAGAGACTCGATCAACTACAATAAAATACACTCAGAAGTTTGTGCCTTTCCTGGCTCTGTTGCACAATGATGGCCTAAAGGAAATGCATGCTATTATTACTGTATTTTTGCTTTATGTTTCTTTCTTTTTTTTTTTCTTTTTAAAACATTTCTTGTATGCTTACCTGGGATTTTTACCATTTTACTATTGTCATTAGCAAAATTATAGTATATTTGCTTTGAAAGCATTATATAACACTTTTTACACCTATTGATTTTCTCCACTCTGCCTTTCCCATGCATACTGCATCCTGTCTTTTCAACACACAGGAATTATCCCACTAAGTTTCAGTTAGTCTTTCCAGATCATAATCTCCTTTATTTAGTACAGCACCTTCCAGTTGTTGCTTGTTTCCCCACACATTTGCGTCAGGCATTATACTCTTGTTATCCTTCATCTTTTGCTTCAGAACAATTTTAGTTTCTCACTTAATTTGTATGTTGGAAGTACAAGCCGGATTATTCAAATTAAGTGAAAGCTTTCCTTTTCCCTCCTTCTCCTGAAGGTTTACAGCCTGCCTAACAGGCCCTGCCAGTTCTGAGACCAGGAGGCTGGCAACCTGTCTGCATAAGTGGAGACTGGTGTAATCCAAACAGTTGGCTCTGACTACAGGAGGCATTCCAGAGATCTGTGCATTCAAAACCCTCCAACCTACCCTATCAGATCTTCCCTTGGTTGGCTTCCAGTATCAGCATTTCACTTTCTTCACCCTTGCTTGGCATGGGGAAAAGTTCTGCAAGTGACTTATCTGTGCAGGTCCAATTACCCCTTTTTCTTTTTCTTCCTACTGTCTGAAGAAGAAGTTGCTTATGCATTATATATATATATATATGTACTTTGTTGGTGTTATTTATTCCTATAGGGATTATGATTTTTAGATATTCAGGAGTATTACTCAATAAATCTAGCAACACCTTTGTTATGACAGTCCTTTTTGTCCTGGCTTTGTATCATGTTTTCCTTTTGTAATATTTTGAACTACTTTCTTTATAAGTAAAGTAATTGGCTGGGACTGCTTATCCTTTCTGTCTTTCTGACAAATATCTTTCAGTGCTTGTGCTGTTGTCATAGGTGGTTGGAATTGTTTTCTTCATATCGAAAGAATAACACACCTGCTGCAGGTGTTACCACTGTTTCCATACATATTTCCCATTTTCTTTTCCTGTGGGTTTTCTTAGAATTCTGCCTCGGCACAAAGCTTTACTTTTCTTCTCTCTGTATGTGGGGTCTCAGTTGCCTAATCCTTTTTTGGTAATTTCTCCTATTGGTCTTTGGCCAGTCCCTGTTTCAGCCTGCCTCTTGCACTTCATTTGGCTGTTCCCTTATCATTTGTAGAATACATCTAATCCCCACTGCATTTGTCATGGAAAGGTCATGGACGTGTTTTTGAGCAGCTGCTTCTTCCTGTTCTTCAGTCTGTTCTGTAATGCCGTAGTTTTTTGCATCCCCTTTTAAGAGCTGTTGCATTGTTTACGTCTGTCCCATAGCTAGTGATTCCTCTAACTGCCAATTTTTTTTTGCCCTGGTTTGCCATGTGCTACCACATGCCTAAGGTGATTCTAGGTAGCACACATGAGCAAAAATATAAGAGTGGGAAAGCTGCGGGAAAAGTAAGCCTGTATTTTGCTGAGGAAGCAGCGTACTGTGGGACCCATCTTCCTGCTTCAGCTTGCAGAAAGGTTGTTCACAGCTTCCCCTTAGCTTGGGTATATTTTGCTGCCAAATGCTGGGAGACTCATTATAGCCATGGGTAATCAAAATAAAGGAAAAGAGAAACATGCTTAGCTAAGTGTGTTTAATCCACATAACAGCCATTGTAATACTTTGCTTTCAAATAATCTTACTGAACAGGGTATGCAGTCTTGTGGAAGAGGTACAGCCATCCAGTTTGAGGACAGATCACCTGGTGCAATGCTATAGAGTCACAGAATCATAGAACAGAATTGGAAAGGACCCTTAATGGTCAACAAACATTGCCCACCCTTGCACCTCTGAGGTGCCAACAGTTTTCTAGGGTCAGTAAAAGGAAAAGTAAGATCCTTAAGCATGAAAAAAACCAGCTGTTATTGTTCCAGAGTAAGCAGGTGCCTTCTCACCAGTACCCTGCTTTGTTGCCCTGGAGGTGGGCAAATGAGGGGGGCAAGCTGTTGCCTGCCTCCCTCTGGAAAGGTCCAGCCCCCTTTGCATTGACTTTCTTCCTTCTTATATCCATGTGTAAATTACCCAGCTTTTATTTTCCATATGGCCAAGCTACAGTCAGATATAACAGGATGGTGGAAACAAGGAACTTCTTTCTAGGCAAGGCTAATTAGCCTCAGCGCAAGTATTATAAGAAGCAGCTTTTGGTTCCCTGACATAGCTCTTTACATAGGTGTTATATAGGTCCATCCATAGAAAGTGCATGTAGGTCACAGGGGCTCTGAAAGGTGCTTTTTAAACTCCAGCTTGTTTGATGTGAATTTGCCAGTGGCGATTCCCTTTAAACAGGAATTCTTCACCAGAAGATGTGATTTGGATTAAAAGCTCTTTGTTCAGGGGAGATCTGAGACCACTTTCTTGCAGAGCAGGTTCCCTATAGGATGAAAGTGTTTGTCCTGGCTCTCTGTATAAGGTGTTAATCAGAATATAATTTGCTAAAAGCACTATTTAGTTTTGTTATCCTTGGATGGTTGACTTCTGCTGATACTCTGCTCTATGGAGTACATGCATTTTTATTCCCTCATATTTTCGCTCTTAATAAAAGGCCATGTAAATTTCACAGGCCACTAAGATGAGGTGATTGACTAACAGTTACAAAAAAAAAAAACAGTTGCAAACATTTTAGAAGAGAATTTTGTCATTTTGTCAAAATGAGTTGCAATCAAACATATCAATGCTAGGTGAAAAAAATATTAAAAATAAGAGGCAAATTTACAGTCTGTTGGTAATTTTCCATTCTCCAAAAGAAAGCTCAGTTTTGTCCAAAACAACTCAATCCCCACTCTTATTACTGATGTACATAGAATGATCAATATTACATTTCATTATGTAAACATTGCTTTAATGCTGCCCATTACTTCTGCTGAAGTAACCCTGAATAAATGTAGCATCTGGCACAAGATGCTCTTCCTATTGCATTATCTCGAAAGTAGTGGCTTTATGTTGCACAAGATGGAGCTCTCAGCAACATGGTAAAACCTCCGCTTTAAATCTTCACTTTTGGAAAGCTGTTCCATCTAACAAAAGCTCTACTTCCTACACAGGGTTCTGGATCCATATCCCAGGGCATCATGCCAGTGATGTAAGATTAAGACCTAGGCGTGAAAAGATCTTGAAATCAACAGGAGTAAGCAAGTTTTGGTTTAGGGCCTATGTATGGAGGGCTTTAGGGAAATGTCTTTGGTTCTGTCTGCTGCCAGTCCAAAACCATTCTAAAAATACTACCTTTATTGTGCTGGGATGGGCAATAAGAAGAGCAGGAGAAGAGGAAGGAAATGAGTATCTGTCTAATTATGTTTCTATAAATGTCCTCAAATACTCTGTTAATGTGGTTGAGGAAACTTTTTGAAAAGCCAAAATAGGCAAATGTAGCACTTGCTTGTCCATTTAAAGTGGGCAATTTATACTCATCAGGTTTGGCTAGAAATCTTCAGGAAAGCTTGGCTTAAAGTGTGGAGCCATAGCACATCATTTGCTGTGTCACAGTGGCCAAAATAAATGACAGCTAAAGCTTTCTATAACATAACTTTGACTTCCAGGCTCTGAAACCTCAAAAAAATCCTTCATTTAGTTGTACTGTATCAATCCTGGTGATGATATGATGTTTTAATCACTTCCCATCATTGGTAATATTTAGGTTGAAGGCACAAATTGCCCTTGTATGTTAAATAAGTGAAGGCAAGGGAGAGAAGTAGAATTTTGGATCCTTCATTGTAAGCAGTGCTTAATTGTTGGCTCAGTCCCAGGCTCTGGGAGGATCTCTCCAAATAACTGTTTCTGAGTCAATACATGGCACAGTTCTGAGGATAATTTGTTCCAGGGACCCCCTCCAAAAGCAGTGTCACATTTTGTTTCAGTCTCTGGACCTCTTTTATTTACCAGCATAGGTCTAGCCATTGGGTTTGTGTTGGCCTGCAGTCTTACGAAACTTTTCTAGTAAAGTCTATAAAATCTTTCATGGTGATTCTGTTTCTCAGTGATTTTGCTTCATCAAATGTCAGCTTTAAAACTCAGCCTGTGCAAATCCCCATCTGCCCTAGTGTTTATTCCCCCCAGCCAGCACATCCAATGTTCCAAACGTCCATGGTCTACTGTTTCATTCAAGTGAATATCTTTGTAGTTTGTTTATTTTTTTAATTATTACTTAAGTATTGATTTTTTTATTCTTTGAAAATTAGATCTGAACCCAACACAAACACAACAGAGTTAAGGTTCCTTCTCATTCACTCTTTTCATGTCTATATGCTGGTGAAACTGTTTTTTTCTAGCTTCAATTAGCTAGTAAAAGTTCATGCAGAAGAAAATGATTAAAATGCATTTTATTTATCAATACCTTACATGATAATAATTTCTATTAGTGGCATAAAATACGATAACTTCAGTCTTCAGCACAGACTTAGCATTTTGGCAATATCCAATAGTGTTTTTAATGAGGTAAATTAGATTTAGAGGGAGAAAGAAATGCTCATCTACAAAGGATATGCTTACTTGATTCATTCAAACTGGTCTTAGAACTGTTTTATTTTTGGTACTGTATGACTGTAGGGCCTTACCTGCCTCTTGTAGTCATATCTCAGCTGCTCAGTTGCTTTTTTGAATTGTTCACCTTTCCTTTTCTTTCTACTGAGCTTTTCAGATGTTATGTTATCTAACATGCATAGTTCATTTCCGTTTTTGTATAAAGATGTTGATCAGAACTTAATTTGTATCTATGATAGCAGAAAAAGTTTCATACTGACACTTATCTGTATATGCTGAACAGTAAATATTAGGAAGACTTTTTTATGTTGCAAATACTCTTCAGTAACATCCACATAGACTTAGTTTCTGACACACAAGCCACTAAAGCTTCTTTGAAGTCAACGGCAGATCTCAAAAATTCTATATAAGTGGAAGGACCAATGTATTCTTGCATGGGAAAGAGTTACTTTTTAGTCAAACTTTCTTTTGTGTATGTTATCCACTTTTATTTGGTTTTGAATTTCTTAATTTTAGAAAATATTTAGGGCATATTGACAAAGCCTTTGCTTGAAAAAAGTGTTACTTAAGTCATATTCTTCAGGATTTCACATTTCAGAGTTACACATTTCAGAAATGTTATTATGTCTTTATTTTATTGAATTAATCTTCCATGTCAAACAGTTATTTACCTTGTGAGAACTATGTAGAGGGATGTGACATGTTGAAGAATATTATTTTTAAAGTATGTTAAAAAGTTTAAAGTATGTTTAAAGTTCTTAAAAACATAGCATGAGGATTAATAATTAATAGAAATCCTTGTGTTCCATACATTTGTGAGCATGTTTGTCCATTCACAGAATATAATTCCAGTCTCAGAATAAATGATTTTACAAGCCGTTAACATTACAATATTAAGCAAAGCCTCCAATTCAGTTGATATAACTAGATATTAACTGCTCTGAAAGTCTGAAGTATTTTTTTGCATAAGCTTCATTTTTTCAAAAAAAAGGTCTGCCATTGTGCAGTGTTGACAGCAAAACATGAAAACTTCTGCCGAGCTTGTCTATACAAATGGTTTGCTATGGCTGAGCATAGTGTTCTTTGTTATCCAACAAAATGAATATAAAAATAAAATATGAATACATGTAGCAGAGAAATGAAGTGGTTTTGAAAGGCCTTTGCTCTGAATGAGGGGTGTACAAAGCAAGATTAGCTAAGAATCAGCAAGTTCGTTACAATTTTTTTTACCTTGGGTGGCTCTGAGGTTTGACTGGGTGCCAGTTAACAAATTAGATCATTGACATGTTACTTTTGTATGTGGAGTAATTCTTGATATCTGTATGATCTGTTCACATGTGTGGGACTAATCTTTATTTCCAACATCCTTCTTTCTCATTTGATGAGGGAATTTTGCTGTCAAAACAAAACCTACTGACACAGGCTTTACCTCCTGCCCCCTATCCAAATAAGGACAAATCAAAAGAGAGCTTGTTGGAAATTATTTAATTTCAAACATCCTGTCATCAAAAAGAATGATAAATAAACCCCATGACAGACTCAATCCTCTTAGCCACATTATTTTTCAGTTGCAGAAAAATTACATATTTTCATTTTCAGTAAGATAAACCTGGTTTCTCTTGGAGCCAGGAGAACTGAGTGCAAAGCAGCTACAAGGTGCTCCTATTCAAATGAAGTAGTGATTTACATATCTTTTGCTCAAGACAACTTAAGAGAAGCTCAGGTCTGTGCTTTCTCCCTCTGCTTTTCAACTGTAAGCATGTATCATGTTTGCCAAACGGTGCACAGTGATGATGTCCACATTTGATCTCCTTTCAGGATCAGCTCCTTCCTTGGGTGTTGCCACCTTCTCACATGTTCAGCAGATTTTGAACCCCTGACACAAGTGCCGCACATCCCTGTGCTTTTGCACAGCCACCTGGCAGGGAGACATGCTGTCTTCTGCTTTCATCTCTTGCTTCTCCTCTCCTACCCAAACTGACCAACAAAAGAAGTAGAGAGGGGGAGGGAAGGGGAAGTGGTGGCTGACAATGTTTGCTTTAGGAAGGTCAGTTAAAGGATAAGAGTGGGAAAAGAAAGGGTTAAAGAACTGGCTGGGCTGGTGTGGAATGTAAGGAGTGCAGAGCTAATGGAGACTTGGAGAAGTGCTGGAGAAGAGTGGGGAGAGGGTCCAGACACACAAGCATCAGGGAGTGGAGTAGGGAGTAGGAACCACAGAAATGGTGGCTTTGGAAACATAGCAAAAGCAAGATAATTGATAAAAATTACTGAAGGGGAAAGAGGAAGTAGACACAGGGGTAGGATAAGAAGAATGAGACAAGATATTAGATTTTCTTTGATCCTGTCACCCTACTCATGTATTTCAGTGTCGTAATACTTATTTGAATATAATGTAAGCTGTTGATATATGTGTTTTGTGTAAATTATAAGATGTGAGGAATGTTGAATGGGTAAAGAAAGAATTTTGCAATGGAAAAAACAAAATAAAATGTACATTATAATGCATGTTATAATGTGCAGAGTGAGGTACATACAATATATTTCTGTATGATAATTTTTTTTATATGTCCTTTCAAAGCTTTCTGCAGTTTATGTATAGTCACTTCTTGCATCATGCCTCATCTTTTGCATGCACTCTCACAAGACCAAATGTTATGCCTCTGCATCTAAACAAAGGATGGCTGAAAAGACAGTTAAGCACGGAACCCTTTGTTGCAACTCAATATATGTATGCATATATTTATGAATAAATATTTATAGTTCAGGCAATTTGAGGTCACTGTGGTAGGACTGTTTAGAACACTGTATAATAAATCAGACTAGTTTTAGTCTTTGAAACATGACTTTATTGGATTAATATTCATAAACAAGATATACTGAGAATGATTACTTCCTACTGATTTGTAATAATTAATATTACATGTTCAGAACAGTTAGTCCTTAACAATCATATCCTAAATTAACTTTCAATGTCTGCACTTATTCTCTGGCTCTGTTCTGGACTATGCCAACTAACTCACTCCAGGACATACATGATATAGAAAGGATGACACTCAAGCAATGTGGTTGCGAGTCAGTCAGTGCCACTAAGACCAGAGATCTCTTCTCTCATGCTATGGACAGAACATGGGTTACCTTGGAGAAGTCACTGAAGAAAGTGAATTCTGTTTTGTCTGCACTGTGCTGGCTTAAGAAACTGCCACTCTTAAAAGCTCATTCCTAGTCTCCCTATTGTATTTCTTTGTCTATAGAATTCGAGATGTATTGATCTAGAAGAAACAAATAGCATGATGATTTAGCGTACTTACCAGAGCATGGATGTTCTCACATCCTGTCCCTCACTAAGGTTGTTTATATGGAGGGTAAAAAAAATGTATACTCATAACAACAGCAATTTCCGCTTCTACCTATTGAGACTCGATTACAGCTTATTCTCAGAAACATTAATAGTTTTGTCATCTGGTTTAGTTTCACTGAATCATCCCTTACTGAAAAATCAGGAAGAGGTACTCATCAGACTTGCTTTTTTTTGTTTATTTATTGTTGTTATTTTGTTCTATAACAACATTCTTCAAGACAGTTGCAGCTGTTTTCTGAAGGGACTGAAAGTTACGGAAAAATTATTGTCCCATGTGTCTCTGTGAAAGAGCATTTTTACCTTCATTAACAAAGTCACAATGCAAGCCTGTGATGTTAGCATGCAAGGAACAAAAGCATTTCTTCTGACACTGGGTAAATGCAGTTTGGCCAAAAGGTCTGTGCTGGGAGTCTGTACAGAATTATAGAGATGATGTGCAAGATTTTTTAATGAATAGCAAAGGTATTTTTTTTGCCATGACATTTGTGCAAATGGAGCTGAGAAAACCATGAAGGCTACTTCATCTTCCATGTATGCTGTTGCAGAAGGGTATGTCGTTCTTCTCTCTACAGGTTTGCATTGTCTTTTCCCTCCACAGACACAACTGATACTAATCTCTGTGCCTTGTGTACAGTCAGACAGAATCTTTCGTAATAATGACAATGGTACATCCTTTGCAGCGTCATCCTGCTTTGCTTGGAGCCTTCTCAGATGCTATCTCCATTGTTCCATAGTGGCTATAAATATAAAGGTATTTACAATGAATTGTTTCCAAACAATTAATTACTGAGCCATGAACTTTCTATCATCTTTTTTACACCAGGCTCAAAACCAAAGGCAGGATCAGTTAGATAAATTAAGTTCCTCACAGTTGGGGCATGAAAAAATATGTGCTCTCCTATCAGCATTGAGTCATTTCCATTTGTAAAATGTATAGTGGCATGTTAGAGGAATGTGACCCTGGAATTTTTTTGTTTGGGTAGTAATACAAGTTCTCAGAAGAAAAAAAACCAGACTTGAATTTTTCTTTTGGTAATTGTATTTAAATGCGAGTAATAGTATTTGACATACATAACACTTCTATTGTTTGTAAGTCTCAAAGGAGTCTAGAAGTGGATAACACTAAACATGTGGAAAATAGAGACACCAGAGATTAGTTGACGTGCCCAAAGCACATTGCTTCTTAGAAGCAGAGCATGGAAATTAGGGCTCTAGTCTCTGAGACGGGAAAGTTCTGGCTCTTTGGATGTTTTCAAGTGATGTTAATTTTTTTCTGTTGTCATAAGTCTCAAAAAAAATTTAGGTATCTTAATAACAGAGATGAATGAACACAATTAGGTAAAATATATGTTTAAATTTATAAGGGGTTTTTTTTTTTTAGATTTTCAAACTGAATTATAAGAAGAAGCTCTCTGAAGTCTTGCAAAGGATCAAGTTAAATATATTGATTTTTCATTGTATTTCCCAGAGTTTTACTGGAACTTACCTAACTACCAAAATTTTCACTGGTATAGTGCTTTCTGTAACTCTGACAGCAATTAGAAACCTTATTCTGATAAAACTGAATATAAAACTGAGTGGTACATACTCTGTAACTGCTCATTTTTGACCAAGAAAGGTGAGAAATGTGGTATACTACATAGTAATAGCTGAGGTTCTTCAGGTGAATTTGAACATCAAATGAATTTACTACAAAGATTATTTGTGTGTAAAATCATGTATGAGTGATGATATGTATCAAACTGACACTAGGTCAATATAAAAAGTGGGTTTTTTCCATTAAGTGACCTGATGGATACTGAAGTAGTGTTTCTTCTGCTGTCATGATTGTTCTGCTTGTCCACTTGGATTACTCTTAAGAAACATTTTAGTCACCAGTAAAATGAGAATGCAAGCATATGGAAGGAAAACTTGAAGCTGAGGGCTCCTGCCAAGTCAGACTGGTGCAGAAAGCATAGTGCTGAGGCTGTAATGTTCCCCATCACTTTGTGCAGACCTAGTAGCCTTTAACTGGTAGTCTTAATGGGATTTTTTTTCTCTTTTTTTTTTTTTTTCTGCTTGGCATGTTCGTATAAACAGGAGGTTGAAGAGGAAGGAGGCTTAGGAGATGGAGCCATCTCAGAGGAGGTATACCTCTCCCTCTAGAAAGATCTGTTTTTCTGCCTCTTTCTTCTTCTGGCAAGCAACTTTTCACATTTTCTCATGGGAGGGTGAAATTAGCCTTCAGTCAAACCCTGCAGTACAGTATTGGGTACAAGATTCAGGGCCAAAGGGTTTTAGCATTGTGGAGGGGAGAGTTGAAAGTAGAAGTGATTTTGTGTCAGAGATGTCATACCCCAAAGTAGCAAGTACCCTCACATGAAGATGGCACACAGTGGCACTCAGAGTCCAGTTAAGTACCACAGAAAACCCTAAAAACATTCCTTCCTTTTACCCTCAAACCTTTGTGATCATGAACAAGGGCATCTTAAAGAAGCTACTAACTCCAGATTACTGAGGGATGGAGTCAGGTAACTGCAGCTACGGTAGGCATGCAGGGAAATGGTGTCATGCTGCACAGAACACATATCTTAACTGTGAATGTCTGCATCAGACCTTTCTCTTAAAAATACTAGCACCATCCGCTTTACTTTTAGTTCCCTGAGAAGTATTATTGACTCCACGGATTTGGCCAGAGTTTATTTAAGATCTTCTCCACAGGAGAAACAGAAATCCAATTTCCTGTTCCAAGAATAAGAATCAGTGGTTCAAATGCATTAAGCTCTTGCCTAGATTGTATCTTGCCAAAAACTTTAGATTAATTATTATTTCTTCCTCCTTAAGTGCAGAATATGTGCTTGGTGCTCTGCAAGACATATGGAAAAAAAGCACCTACAGATAATTGCTTTCAGTTTCAATACCGATCCTTCACAGACACACTTTCCTATCCCATTGAAACTTTATTTGAATGAATGAGTTATTTCAAAGGCAAACAATTTACATATAAATGTTCTGGCACATATAAATATTTAAATTACAATCAACTCAGTAGGAAATAGAGAGGAAAACTGACGTGGATATACCTGCTAAGCCCAGTAAACAAGGACATAGGACAGTAAAATTTTGTAGTTTTACATTCATTGTGTTCATAGTGTCAGTCTCTGGTTATAATCATTATACTTTGATTGTTATTTTTGGTTTGTAAGAAGAAAGAGAAATAGTAACTAAATGTTTTTTAACAACAGAATTTGGAAAGAAAATAAGGCATGTGTGGCCTCATAGAGTTCTGAGTGAAGCCAGTAGTACATTTTCCATTAACTTAAATTTAAAAGGATCTTAATTTAATTTAATTTGATCTAATTCTTGGTTTTCGGTAATGCATTTTATAATGTAGTTTAAAGAGGCTACAAAATTGAGATGATAAAACATTTCCAAATAAGATGCAGCCAATATTCAAATAATAGTTATCCCTAGAGGTATTTTATAGCAGTTGATACAGATGTCAGAGCAAAAGATCGGAAAGCTTGCTGATACTTAGAATGGCTTATTGTTGTGGTTGATATGGCTGTATTCACAAAGGGCTGCTGAAGCTGCAGCTAAGTGTCTCTTTCATTGGCAAAGCTTAAATTCTTTTTCCAGACGGAGAAAGTCATACTATCAAAAGACTGTCTTGGTAATACAATTCAATAACCATTAAGCATTTGTGTTATCTGCTTTGTGTGACTCATTCCAGTAAGTTCTTGTCTCACCAATGCTGTACATAGCATCTGTGACACAGATATTGCCACTCTGGGTGGTGGAGAGCATACTTCTCAATCAGCTGTACCAGGTAAAGGGGGCCCCCTAAACAGGGAGTGGAGCGTTTATGCTTTCTAGAAAGGTCAGAAACTCACAGAATACAGAGATATGTTGTCTTTGACTCCAGACTCTTACCATGTTCCTTCTTTAATTTTTTCCTTCATCATTCAGTGAGGAAAACATTGAGATATCTTTATTTTGGTGAGTGTAACCGCGTTTCACAAAGATTTGACTAGGACAGTCCTAACTAATGAAAGTTGACTTCAGTGAAGCAAAAAGCGCAAGAAAATTTGAAAGAACTAGTCTGAGGATGTGAGAGATGAGCCTGAATGGAAGAAGTAACGGAGAGAGAGTCTGATGGAGTTTTGCAGTAGGCTGTGAGACAAGAAATGTGACTGCTGTGCTGCAGTGTTTTCTATGACTCAAATAAGTTTTCAGGTTACACTGAATATGTTCGTGTCACTGCTCATGCTTGCCACAATTGCTTGGTTGTGATGTCATACAAATAGCAGGGGAATGAGATCCATATCCCTCTCATTCTATGTACTTAAACGTACATTCTGCAACATGATAAGATGGCGAAATGCAAGCCCATTGGAGTGTGCCATATTAGGCTTTTTTAATGTTTTTGCCATTTCTGCATAAAGGGTATGAATTAGAAAAAAAGAAATGCCTGAAAAAACTGTTCTTATGCTGTAATAAGGAGGTGGTAGTGAAAATTCTTTGCCTGTTCCTGCTTTGCTTTTCCACATCATCAGTTGAGGGCATGTCTCTAAAGCACTTTTTTTGATTCACTTATTTTTCAGGGGACTATAGCATATGTTTTTCCTCTTCTACTTTTTAATATTTTGGTCTCTGGTGAATCCGCATACGAAAGCTTCCTTCCTTTAGTTTGAGTCTACAAATGAAAGGCTTTTCTTTCTCTGATTGCACATTAGCCTGCCAAGAAACAAACTCTAACTGGAGAACATCACTTTAATTTATTTATGGGATACAGATGACAAGGAAGTCTGTCCTCTTCTCAAGCTTTTTGGAAAGCTTTGGGCTGACCCAGCCCAACAGAGTTCATATGGCAAAGACAAACTGTGCCAGGAACTAAAGCTAATAGTCATTGCAAACCTCTGAACCAAAACATTCCTTTAGTGCTTGAATTTCCCTATAATTTGTGTAGATTCCCTTTTTGTCAATGAAGCAGTGGATAACTAGCTTAGTGCAATCAGACTAAACAACCATGCTATTCATTCAGCAATCAGATGATAGCAGTAATGCATGCTTTATGGTTTCCGTTCTTCATTCTTTCCTTTCTTTTAAAGTCCTTAGAGACAAACTCTGGGATGTTTGGCAAAGACGAGGCTCTTGCTGAAAAATATCCTGTCTTTTTTTACTTTAAGGTTGCTAATAAGTTCTATTCTCAGAGGCAAAAAATCAGATCCACATAGGAAGAAAAGATCAGCTAGAGAAAAAGCAACTCTATAGTCATTTTTATATATATGTGAACATTTGCTTTGGTCTATTTAAATGATGGAGAAAGACCTTTTTTAAAACCACCAGCAGCAGATGGCTTAATTTAGAACAAAATAAGACTTTTTTGAGTACAAATAATTTTAGCAGAAATATAGTGAATTACGTTTGCTCTATAATGACTTGAGAGGGGCATAGGGCTACAAGTAAGAATTTTGTGGTTGTTGTAGAAGATAAATCTTTGTGAAAGGGAAAGTTTCAGTGCTTCAGCTTCCAGGTAGGAGTTTCAGCTTTGGCCAAAATCAGCAGTGATTTTTACCCTCTACTGCTGTACATAACTTCCCTGTGTTTGGAAAAAAATGATCTGTATGTGTGGATAGCTCAATGACATTGTTAATGATCCTATTAACTGAAATGCAAACTTTAGCTCTGTGTGTATTAAAAAGAAAAATAACCAAGTCAGTAAAAAAATGATAGGGCTTAGCAAGTGTTCTGTTCATATATTTGGAAAGTAAACTGGTGCTTATCTACTACCTGTGCATTTTCTTATTCTGCCAATTCTCCCTCCTTTGTTTTATATCAGCTTTGCTACTCAGCCACTGTTTGACCTTAGACAGATCAATTAAATTCCCTGTACGATAGTTTCTTTATTTAAGGGCCTATCCTAACCCCATTAAACTCAATGTGGTCTCTGAGAGATAAATACTGGCAGATTTAGCTGTGGTAGCTTAAAGCATTACAGCACCCAGATGTCTTTGCTATCTCTTTTTAGTTCCCCAATAGCAGGCAAGGAAGGACAGGATATGAGCCATGTGTTAGTCTCTGTGGTTTACCGTACGGAATATTAGATTAAATTGCAATGAAGGTAGATGCTCATTAGTAAACTCAGCTGTAAAATGTGGCAGTTGAGTCACAGATACATATTGTGTTCTGTCATTCTGTAATATTTGTGATGACCTAAGATAGATTACCAAGTTGAAAACATAGGGCAGTAAGTCCTCTAACTATGAACATGAAAGATCACCTGCCAGAGCTCTGAAAATCCTACGCGCATACCTCAAAAGTGTAAGAAAACACTGATTTCTGTAAACTGCTTGAAGAAACTGGTGAAAGACAACCAAACTATAAAGTATCATCATACATCTCAAGGGAACCATTCAAGGGAAGAATGGTTAAATTTAATTTTTAAATGTTAAAAGGAAGAAAAATGTATGCAAAAAAGAAATTTCCAACTGAGTGCAAGTATATTACATTTTTATCTATATTGCTTCATTTGATTTCCAATTATGCTGTTTTGAAATACCTTTCAGCATACGAGTTGTCTTTTTTTTCTCACAATGGCAATCAGCCACAATGGGATGATTGTCTATGTGGACTTGAAATGGAAATAAAGAAAGATAGCTTGATGAGAAGCCAATGGGGCAGTGTGGCACTCCAGCATGGAGTGCCACTCTGATGGGTTTTACTAACCACTGAGTTGAAATATCTTCTTAATATTGGGACACTTCCTGGAAGCTGATCTAGTGCCACTTGAATTCAGTGAGCTCTTGTTCAAGGCCCAAATTCACTCCACCTTCCTCAGATATTTAGCTGAAGTGCTCATGATTAGAGTCTTGCGGTCCTGGGTTTTCTCTCTTTTGTCAGTGGTCAAGGATAGGCCTTTGAAATTAACTGACTATGTCTCCCCGGTGAGTGGTTGAAGAAGGAGAAAGATGTATGGGGAACTGGGCTGTGGTCTGCCTTTGCTCTACTGATGTCTTAGAGCAGCCTTATGGTTATGATAGACAAATCTGAGCACTGTCTTGCCAAGGCAGAAGAGATCATGTATTTTGATTCCAAGTCCAAAGCTGCAAGTCATTATGCAAATGCTTTATATTATTTTTAATTAGTTGGACCATTTTAATTAAATGTGGTATGATACTGGTAGAGAGTGTAGCAAAGTGGAATATGAATGGTACCAAGTCATAGAAGGCCAACACTATAGGATCAAAATAATATAAGCCCATTGGTTTAGACCACACCAGAATTTAACCCCTACACCATTCAAAAATGGTAAGGACTAGCGATGTCTGCATGCTGCTAGTTAAAGCCTGCCTTGCACTAGTGAATAAAAGTAAAAATTAAAAAAAAATGTTACTAGTGATTCAGCCATATTCAGTGAAACCAGCAGTTCTAAAACAGAAAGAAGTGTATGAATCCTCCCTTACAATGTCTATACTTGTTAAGTTTGCATAGCTTTTGAAACATAAGAAAATGCAAATAAAACAGCTGTTTCCATGGGTTAAGGCTAAGGAAAAAAAAAAGGTTTACATTTAACTATAAATGCTTACAACATTATCTTGTGGGAGAAACAAAAATTAAATGTAAAGTGATCTCTTCACAGAAAGAATAGTGATGTGAAAAATGCACTATTTATTTTACAATAGAAACACTCTTAGTGGAAAGAGTATGGCATTGGTTGAGTTCCGGCTGTAGTGGTTTTACAGGATATGGGCTATCATACTGCCTCTCAGCTTGGTGTTTTTCATTTCTGGGACATGAACAGTTACATGAATAAATTTACTTTATTTGTACTGCTTAATATCATTTGTATTCTGTCATTATTTGAAGTTTGGTACAAGTCTCAATTGAAACATTAAACTTTTTATGAACTGGAAATCTTGGAAATGCTTCAGAGGAAGGCTTTTATTTATGATATTGTAGTCAGTGTTTCCATTATATCCCCCTGTTTTCAGGGATTTATAAGTTAGTTGTAAAAAAATAATTCTGGACTGAAATTTGTCTTATGGGATTGAATCTGAAAAATGATGTATTTACCCAGTTTTAAAATAAGTCTGATCACATGTAAACTGCAGGATATAGAAATGATTAAACAGTTTCTTTAGAGATTGTTTTGCTTTATTATTATGTTGCATTGGATTATATAATTTTCTACATTTAATTTTATATTAATAATAACTTTGTCATCCCAAGCTCCGTCTCTTGGATGAAGATTAGAGTGATTACTGCTGTGATTATCACTGAAACGTCATATGTTTGAGTGTTTCTGTAGCCCCAAAGGAACACAATGGTTACTTCTCCTTACTAGCACAGCTCACTAGTTTGGTAAATAGAAATGCAAGCAGGCAGAATGAAGTAGACATTGGCAAAGGCAACCAGCCACCTAAAGAAAAAGAAAAATATTAAAAATCCCCAAACTTCCAAAAGAAAAAAAAATTACAGAGCTCTAGATTATACAAAGTAGATTAGAAATACCATAGCTAAAAGTCTTCTAGCTTCTGCAGAGAACTGTGGGATAGAGTAGTACTGTAGATTTTTTATTTTTTCAAGCTGTCCATTTCTGTTCCTAGCTCAGAAAATGACAACTTTAACTGTCAGATTCCTGTTTCTTTCCAGCTGGAGCACCATCACAATAATGTTCAAGATGAAAGACAATCATTGCAAATTCACTGATTTCTGGGTTATCTTTGGAGGCTTCATATTGAAGTAATTCCCAAGATCTACTTTTAGCTTGTCTGTTCAAAGAAGAGTGCAACCTGAGTTAAAAAGTGTTGTGGTTTGCAAGTATTTTCACCAATCAGGATTTTTTGGTGAGAATTTCTTCTCATATTTTTATTGGTTAGAAAATAAATGAATCTCCAATCTGATTCCCATTTTTGCTCAGAGGATTTACATGGTACCAATAAAATTATCTCAAAGACCTCAAACACAGAAGAGCAAACCTGGGAAGCTTTGTACAGCTACAATGCCATTAAGGAGCTGAAAGAGATTGCTCCTGGTTCATCACATCTGTTATTTTACTTATGAAAGCAGATGTTGTGCGGAATGTACTAGAGGGTTTGAATCAGGTAATTCATGACAGATGTAACTTGCTGCTTGTTTGGAGTTGCCATGCATAAGATGATAAAGAATGACATGAGAACATTAAGGCATTTAAAGCTCTTTAATGTTGAAATAGTTTGGTCTTCATTGTTGGTCCAACAAAATCCAATGATGTGTCTAAATGGGAAAAAAAAGACACACAAAACTGTCAGCAGTCCTTCTTAGGCCTGTGAATTGGCATGTTATGTAAATACAGAACATCTGGAAAGATGTGATTCCCATTTACTGAAAGAACCTGGGAGGAGGAAAACCTGAGGGTTCCTGAAGTGGTGTCATAACAACATACTGAGATCCTGGAGGATGCTACAGAACACCTTACTGTGCGGGTGACTGAGCATTGGCATAGTTTGCCAGGGAGGTTGTTGAGTCTCCATCCTTGGAGATATTCAAAAAAACATCTGGACAGGATTCTCGGCAACTGGCTGTAGGTGGCCCTGCTTAAGCACAAGGGTTGGACCAGAAGACCTCCAGATGTTACTTCCAACACCAACTATTCTGTGATTTTGTGATTCTGTGATTCAATGTCAGGCTGGTATACTCCACTTGGTGTTGCTCTGCAATGTCTTAATGTGATATATATACAGCAGATGTGATGGAGTGTTTTTAACTTTGCGTATATCGACACAATCAATACAAATACGTGGTGTATCTCCACCCCAGCCAAACAGCAGAGGGTCATAGGTTATTCTGTGCTTTGGCTGAACTACTGAGAACTCTCACATACAGTTTCTGAAACAGTTTGCTTTCCATCTTGTGTAGCTGTTCCCAATGACCAGGGAAGTCAGGAAGGAATCTTTCCATTGACATCAGCAAGCTGTGTACAAGCTACTCAGTGTCTTGCACTGTTCAGTAATGAGTATTTTAAATATGTTGTTTGACAATGTTAGGTTCAGTATTACTAGCTTGGAGTGAAATGTCTGGATCTATAACTAGATATTGAGAAACGATGAGAAAAGTCTGAGATAGAATTGCAGAAAATCAGTGGCTGCTTTTGGTTATGTGTTTATGGACAAAATAATAGAAGACAACAGAAATATGCACAGCAAGAAACAGAGAAGCAATAACAAAATGAGAACATTAATCAAGTAGGTAGATAGAGTTAGTGATAATATGGTTAAACTATCTAGGCAAATAAGCACTAAGACTAAGAATTTAGGAAGGAACCAGGTAAGAAGGAAATTAAACGTGCGGGGTTGAAAAAAGAAAATTATATGTTTCAGAAACTTTTCTCAAAGATCATGCTTGAGACTGTTCTTAATATTTTAATTGGTACTCTGTGTTGATAAAATGTGTGTGATACAAAACAAGGAGGCATTGGCAGCACAGTTAAAAATGATACAGGCAGAGCTGACAGACCAACAGACTTAGAGAGAGAGGATTCTAAGAATTCTTGTTATCATCTGCAGGATGTCTTCCTGAGAGGGAAGAAAAGATGTGTCGGTTATTCACAGCAACATGATCTAGTACTGAAAAAGACATATGACACATGGAATATAGCAGAGGTACAGAGATTCAGATGAGGCTTTGATGAGGCCTCTTTTGCATAATTTATGGGTTTGACCATCCATATGTTTAAAAATTTGTTTAGCTGAAATGAGAATGAAGCACAGAAGACACAACAGTTAGGGATATGCAGAATCTGTCTTCTGAGAAGACACTGAATGGGCATGGTATTTAACTTACTGAAATGAAGACTAAGATAAGGCTTTGGTTACTGTCTCTAAAGATGCTAAGGGCTTAATGCCAAAAAAGAAAATTATATAGTAGACGACAATGTTGGCATTAAAACTAGATGCATGTAAAATAACAAGGAATATGTTCAAATGAGAAAAAAGTTTTTAACTGCTTCAATACTGAGACTCCAAAACAGATAAGAGTTGTTAAATAAACAAACAAACAAGCAAACTTTTCTTTAAATTCAGCTTCATAAGTTTATGAGGGATATCCTACGATATGGCTGTCTACAACAACAGGAAAACAAACCTAATGAATGACAAGGTCCTTCTTATCTTCAGTAAATGGCCTGATTTTTCAAAATTTATAACTTCTTGTAGCTTCCATTGTATTGTCACTCTTCATGTCCCTCATGTCCCTCTGACACTCTCAAAAGTCAAAAACCTGGTGGCTGGAAGTACTTATTAAGTTAGTTACACATTTATGATTGATATGAAGAGTCTATTTTAGGTCTATGGAAAAATGAACTTGCAAACAGTTGTTTTATCACTATGATATATATAGTTAGTTTAGTGTTATGGTTGTTAGCCTGCTTATTTTGTCAGTGCAAGCTATGGAAAGCAAGGGAGCAATCAATTGATTCATTTGTATATCAACTAAACAGTACTTGTATATTCCTCTTCTTAACCTTCGAGACTTTGCTTTTACACTCCCATTTCTCTAGAGCTGAAGTGATCAGTGGGCAGCCTCAACTCCCACCAAGTTTCACATACATGAACATATATTTTAATTATTATTCTAGGTTTGGTGGGGCTTTAATGAATCACAGTGTCTGTAACTTAGTATTTACATATATGAAGTCTAGTGTTGGTTTGTAAATGGTAGCTGAAGGGTGGTTTTCTCTAGTGTTTGATTGAGATTGAGTGATGTTGGCTAGTAGCTGTCTTAAATTTAGCATTAGGTTTTGTAGAAAATTGTTGAAATATGCAGAATAGTGTGCAACTGGTGTGTTATCTTTATGGTACAATATGGGACCTCAAGACAACTGCTCAGGCTAAGGATGAAGATATTTAGGTTAACTGTGGTTTTAAGAAACATGGCTTAAAGAAATAGTGGAAACTGAGAAAAGTAGAAGCTTAGTGGAGAGTAACTGAATTGTCTGGTTTGTTGTTTTCTATATTTTCTGTTGGTGGGGTTTGCAATCTGGCAAGCTACCATGAAATTAATGATGTTTAAGAGCTGGAATTTTTTACCCAGAGTGATAATTATTTGTATTGACATGTATCATTTCCTCCGTGCCCCCTGGCATTTTTTTTGGCGCCTGTGCCTTCAGGAACACACTATATATTCTTTTAGCCAGGCCTGGGAGATCTGATCTACTAAAAACCCCAACAGTATTTATCCTCTAATATTCACCTTGAACTGCCAAACACACTTCATATCAGTGGGCAAAAAGAGGACTGTGGGCTGAAAGTTTTCCACACTGATTTAGTATGCCATAAAAACTTGCACAGGCTTGGTTCCTGCATAGGCCTGCCTACACTGAAATGAAGTCCTGACAGCTTCTACCTGGATTTAATACAAGATCAGCTAAGCAGGTGTTGATATCCTAAACTGTATTTTAAGGTTGCGATTTATAAAATCAGACACAGCAATATGTCACTTGCAGTTTAGTGTCAAGGGCAGCTGAAGGAATGTTTCACCACTGCAAGATACCTGTTGATACATGTCTTGATTCAGTCTATTTCTATCAGAAATGATCTGCCTGTCTTTTCTCTGTTAAAATGTACACTTAGCATTGCCTTTGTTCATACCTCTTTATTTCATAGACATTTTCCTTATTAGTTCAACTTGTTAAACAAAACAGAAACATGAAATTAACTCTGTAAAATTATGATATATTTTAGTACATTTTGGCAATCTTGCTAATTTTAGTTTTACTTATCCTTCTTTTTCTCTACAGTGGATTCATTTCCAGAAGTATTTGATTTCTGTCTATCACAGTGTCTTTATACCACTAAGTAAAACAGCCTGCTGACTTGTCCCCTAGGCCAAGTGATACCAAACAGCTCACATTCACACTACCAAAACCCTCTCTGAAGTAGATTTTTCCTATGTTTAGTGGTCCAAAACTGAGGCTGTGAGTGAGCTAACTCTTAATCTGTATGAACAATCAACAGTTCAGTACTTGAGTCATTCCTTGGCCCTTTTTCATTTCACAGTACAGTTATAGCCTGAGGCAATGTCTATACTAGTAAATAATGTGAACCAAAGCCCATTCTTTGGACCTGGGCATGTGGCATGGCACATTTTGCACTCATGTAGCTAAATAGTCTTTTGCCTCTCTGAAGGTTGCCTTCATCTATATTAATAACTGTGAGCAAACTGTGGCTTGTGCTATCCCAAAACTATACCTGGGAACGGCCTGGGAGACTGATATTTAGACCAAAACTGTGTCAGGGAAGGTAATTAATACAAATTAAGTAGCTTGGTTTTGAGATGGTGCTTGAACCCATGTCCTGACCCCTTGAATTTTATGGGGACAACTCAGTAGCTGTCAGATGGGCTGCAGGTCCTGGAGAAAACACTGCTGAGCACCTACAGCCCTTTCTAACCTGTCCTCAAAAATCTGGTCCCCTTTGCCATGTCTGTGTACCACTCTCTTTCCCACTTTTGACTCCTGCTCAAAGATGCCTTTTGTTCCAGGACTTTCTTTATACTTTGTCTCTATTACCCATCTCTATTACTGTTCTCCACGTTCAGGATGATTTTTCCAGATTTTCTTTCAACTCCTTCCCTCCAGCAAGCTTCTTTTTCTGCCTTTATCCCATTCTTCCTTTTTTTTTTTTTTCTTTCTTACCTTTTTTTCTCCAGTTTTGCCTGGTTGGCATATCCATTAGTTCTGCTTGCCTTGCTTACTCATTTTCCTTGGCTTCCCGTCCGTATATCCCCATGTTTTCCACATCTCCATATACCCTCTCAGTCTTCTTGTCAAGTCTGGTGTCCTCATGGATGGCATCAGACTGCCTCTGCTCCAAGTGTCCAACTTACCAGTGCCTGAGTTTTTCCAGTGTCGCTTCCCTTGTCCACATCTAGGATGGACTGAAGAAACAGTCACTGTGGAGGCTTGATGCTTCCACTGTGGTCCTAGTTTGCTTCATTGGTCCCTCAGGAAAGCACAGGCTCTTTGAGCGAAGAGAAAGTGAAGTGAGGAACTAGATCATATCCAGCGAGGACTCTACTTTCACAGAACTGTAATGTCTGAATTTAGGCCCTGCTTGATGTAGTCTAAGTGCTCCGTAAGTCTCTTTCCCTAATGTTTCTATTGGCTGGTTTTAGCTCCAGAGAGTAACCTGAAGAGTAGAAAAAAAATAGGCAAAGGGACTTCAGCAGAGATTAGAGCCTATCATTCTGTGCTGAATACATTAAAAGGGGTAGACTATGGAAAGTTTTAAAGTTTGGACATTTCTATGTAGACATACATCACTGAAAGAAAGGCAGCTTCCCGCATCCACTTTCTTCTAATACCAAACTTCAGACTTCTGCTTTATGCTAAAAAAGCCTTGAACCCCATGAAAAGGTCTTCAGTATTTTTTCAACATTGCTAAACAACGGACTTTCTTTAACCTCATCCTCAGAAACAGTTGTAACATTTTGGATGAAATTTCCTGACATATTTCCACCTGAGGCAGACATCTGGCCTGGAAAATTTCAGGCCAAACATTTAAGGTTTGGCAAAGCAGTATGCATCTGAAAACAGGCTTTATAATGGGAAATGTTGGGCAACTTTAATAACAAGCAAAATTACCAGCCTCACCCCATCACCAATCCTAACTGACGTGCCAAGCTCTAGGATAAAATACTTAGTTTAAATGAATTATGTCCTCACATATCAAAAGACCAAAAATATCTTGGAACATAGTTTTATTCTAGATAAAACAAGTATTTCCTACATATGGCTTAGTGATGTACAGAGGACAAAGTTGATTAATAACAAAGCATAAGATGTAATCTTCAGTTTGTATTTGTTAGAGAGAAGAGTGTAGTGTGTGAAGTATAATGGCAAAGTATATAATACCTTTGTTGCCTAGATCTTACGTGTTTGAGTCATCCAAGAGTCAGATAGTCTATTTTCTCCAAGTACATTCCAAACTGTTAGCCGGAAAACCACTTAGATATTTAGATGGCGAATGCAAGTTCTGAACACAATAACATAGTTTATTAATCTTTCAACAAGTCACCCAAAATGTTTAACAACTGCTTTTTCATTCAATTTCCCCTTCCAGTACAAGAAGAACTTAATTTCCTATTCTATTTGTTCTCTTCTCTCTAAAATATAGCCCTGTCATGGTTGACATGTTGTTCTTTAACCAAAATAAATCAATAAATAAGGACACATGTAATAAAATTTGTTATCATTCTTCTGTGCACAAATACAGTAGAACAGCACTGTAGCTTTCTCTTGATATCTTTAAAAATATATTTTAATTGTGTCTTTTTCATACAAATAAATTCAAATAATATATATTTATCTGGAGAAAGAAAAGTGAAGCAATAAATATAAAAAAGAAAAAGGAAAGTGAAGTTAAGGTAATAGTGATGTTTCAAAGCCGGCTTGAATTTTGAGATTTTTTTTGGCATGTGTTCAGAGTGTCTAAATTCTGTCTAACATATAACTTTGGTGGTTTTCACCTAAACATCATAGAATATCTTCCGTTGCCTCCTTACAAGCAGTATGAAAACATTAAAGGCTCTTAAAACTGTAATAGCACTTGTCTTGAAGAAACACAGCCCCAGAGTATGGCCTTCTCCTGGGAAATAAAGTTTGGTGCCCTGTTTATTCATTTACTTCATTTATACTTTATTTATGCTTCACTTAAGTCACAGAAGAGGCTTTGTCTGTTAGGTACTCTCATTCAGACAGCTCTGAGTTCAATTCAGGTGATGATATTGAGGGAGATGAGAATCAAGAAATGGCTTTAACTGTATCCTGAAAAGAAGAAAGAAGAATTTGGTCCTGGGGTTAGTACTGCCCTGAGTCCTGGCTTACAGCTTATCCTATTGGATCAAATGAACAAACTGTATAGAAAACAGGGTCTTGATCTCCCTCTTTCTCTGGGAGTACTCTTATCACTAGCCTCAAGGAGAAAAGGAGAAAACTGAGGCTGCCTTGGTCTTTCATCAAAACTTCACATTATAGTAACGTAATTTGGTACTGGAAGGAAAAGTGTTGATTGAAGTTACCTTAAGGCCAAAGCTCTGTTTCTAACATAAAGGTCCCAAGACTTCATTTTAGTTCAATGCCCACTTCATATCACAGGAGGCTTTGGCAACTGCAGTGAAATGATCTGCCTCTGGGATGCCTCTAAATATGTCCCAGTCTGTTTCTATCATTAGAAAGAACACTATCTAGACCTTACTCTATGAACAACCCCTTTAGATAAAATACATAGACACCATTTGTATCATCTGTATCTAGTTAACAGTGAAAACGTTTATTTTTATTTATGTTGAAAGCTTATTTTGGATTTACAGCATGAAGCTATATTTAATAGTAAGAGATGATGAATCAAACAGCTAACATCTGCAAGTTGTGGGATTTTCTTATGCTAATAACAGTTTCAATACTTGGTGACCAATAGAACTATTTTAAAGTACATTTATCCCTTAAACAGGTTCCTAGTAGGTAAAAAAGTACTTACATTAACTCTTCTCCTCCTTCTCCTCCTGTCACACTCAGCAACTATCTTAAGACACTACATAAAAAAACTCCAAAGCACATAGGATTAACAATAATACAGAAAATGTGTCTGCGTCAGAACAAGGAACTTATTAAAGATAGGTATGTGTAATTAAAAGTATGTTGGTGTTGTTGATCTTTTTGATACACTGTTACTGGCAAACAGCTTTTAGAAAGTACTAGAAGCATTACTCAGTAGTCACGATGGAGTTAGAGAGTGTGGAAAGATTTCACTTTCTGAGAGCACTGTCTAACAGGAGGGAGCACCCACATGAGAGTTGTGCCACTGCAGAGATGGAGGAGGAGTCCTTGGAATTAGTAAACAGATGTGTCCTGATGCTTTATGAGGAGGAGGAACTTTCCCCTTTTCTAAGGACTGAGCAAGTCTTTGAAGTTGATCAACGTGGATCACATATAGCCACATGTATTCATATGGTAGTTGTATGGGAACTTGTTTTATGAATTGCTGTTGGAATAGTTGTTAGGCAGCAGGAGAAACATCTTCCCCGCTGCTAGGATGCTTAGGCAGCACCGTGCAATATCCTGAGGAGCACCAAGTCAGAGACCTAGTGACTAGGATGTTTGTACAGGCCTTTTACAACTCTCATGGTACACATGAAATTCAGACAGCATATAATGATTGCCCTGCAATCCAACAAACTTGGTAAAAGTGTAAACCAGCTGTCTCTAATGGCATGACTACAACATGCAGTTCAGCAAATGTGAGTTGGAGACTCATTACTGTGTCTCCACTTCTGACATTTATAGTTAAATGATGTTGTCGATTCCTGCAGAAGACACTACAGTTTCTCTAATTAAAGGACCGGGGGAGGGAACCCCAACAACACAATCTTCTTGTTCCTTCCCAGATTGTTCCCATTTACTGCAAATAAGCATGAGTTCCTGCCTGGAAGCACTATCTGCAAACTGCAGTCAGATGTAAAAGAAGCCTAATCAAGCTTGGGAACCAGGCCTTAATTAGACTGCTTAGAAAAGAGAGTAGAAGAGCAAATGAATATTATTAACCATCAGTCATGATTCCTGTTTCTAATTTTAAAGAGGAAATCATGCATTAATCAAACCCTAGCCCTAAGCTTAGAGACACGTTTTAGAAATATCCTGAAACAACAAGAGGAAATCTTTCCAGTGTTTAGAGAAAACAACTCCTGACCAGCTAGTATGTGTAGCACAATATATTTTGACATGAAATAAGCTATGTTTCAGTATGTTTAGCTTTTGCTTGGTCCAAGAAAAACAAAACCAGTACCAACTGAAATGAAGGCACATGACAACAATTGGGGTTAAGCCTGGGTTTTGTTAAAGGAAAACAGGGTTGTAGAGTATGTTGTTCTCATGGACAAAGGAAAGACATGGAGGGGTAAGAGTAAGAGGAATGGTGAAGTAACATCACTGCTATTGTTTGCTTTGGTCATAATAAAGAAACCCTTTGGTACGCAGAAACTATATTTAATACAAAATATTTTTGTTAAAAAAACCAAACAGGAGCACAACCTCTAAATATTACCCAGAGATCAGTTGATATCGTGTAATAGGATTTATCAGAACTTGCTTCATAGTTTCTGTTATGTTTGGACTATAAAGATAATTTTCTATTTTTTTGGCAAACTTATATGAACTTTCTGGCTGCAATTCAGAAAATAATGTGTTCTGGTGGAGTTAGATTGAAATCTTTAATTTTCTTGGAACTCTCCAAGAAGAGGAAAAAAAATGGACTCTTGATCTATGTTAAACATTGCACCTCTTCTTGTGGAAACATCATGTTACAAAGAATGCTCACTATTTTTCAAACACAAATGCCTAAGTTTCTCTCTTTCAGTTACAAGCAACGCTTTCTAAAACATGCCAGTTTTCCTCTTTGCTCTCCAAGCATTTACCAAATACTCCCTGCTTAGATTTCTAAAGCTAGTGGCCTCATGCGCTGAAATTACGTATCTAGAAATGTTAAAATGGCATGCATGCTTGCATTGCTATTGTGACTCAGAGACCACATTGTTCTATGAATAAATTAAAAAATAATGAGAAATGAGAAAAATGCAGGCATTTTTTCATCTATCATGCCATATATGTCATGCTTTAATAGAACTAAACAATGAAATTCAGCAATCAAAGTTGGTAATTTGATAGAGCATTACGGTCTGGAGGACTGGCACAGAGAAGGGTTAGTAAGTACTGAATTTTAATGATAGTTTTTGGAATAGGTACTTCTAAAGTCTTGATGAGTAACCTCCACAGTTTGGCTCTATGAAGAAAACAGTCTGAATGAATTGAAGGTTTTGTATTCCACTTTGGTGGCATCTCCCTGCATGATACAACACAGAACAGAACTTTTTGGTTTTAATTGAAAAATGACACTAACTTTGTTCAGTTACTTTGGCTGAAGCTTCCATTATTTCTTTCTGGCTCCTAATCCACAGACCAGTTGGGTGATGCCCTGGCTGCTAGAATTCAGTTGCAATGCTTCTACTAAATTTATGTGACAGGATTTCAATTCTTGTTTTCAGTGGTTGGCTAAGGACAAGATAGAATGTGCCTAGTCTAAAAACTCATGCAGTTGCCTTGGAGGTGAAAGATGTAGGTTTAAATCCTCTTAGGCTGAACAAGGAGCTGAACCCAGATTCCCTATCTGTGGTGTGAATGCTGTAAATACCTAACTGTTGTGCAAAAATGTAGATGATAGGATTATAATGTTTTGTAACAAAGTGTATGAAATTGTTTTCCTTCATGGTAGACTCAAAGGTGCCTGTATGCGGGTTCTTATAGCACTTTAGTTTGGTCACATCCCAGTTTAGGCTATATTCAGCAGCAGAGCTCACGTGGTAGGAAGGAGCATTGTAACCCAGAACAGCACCTTTCTTGCATCTTTAGTCTCCTAAAGGGTTTTCATTACATGCTGCTGTGCCTAAGGAGCTTTAATCACTTTATGAACACTGAAGAAAATAGTTTAACACAGTCTGAAGCATTATGTTATCTTTTTAATACCTGTATAATGTTCATTTTACTTATACTAAAGTGACCTATGCCAGTGCATGCAACGGTCCTGCCTGCTGAGGAATTCAGTAAACTCTAATTTTGCTGTGACTATTTGTTTTTAATTATTTTATAACATGCATTCACTGACAATCATCTTTGTGCCTCCAGTTTTAAATTTCATCATTACAATGTGGCCTTTTTATCGAAGCAATGATGGTACTACAAAGGAGAATCTGCTGATATCTGCTCTGTTTTTGTAGTTGTGGGAGCGTGCCCTGTAAAGTTTTCCTTTCGGGTTAATCTAGTATTCTGGAGACTAACATGTGACGTTTTGGTAATAATTATTTTTCCCTGCTGTCTTATCCTATACTTGCAGATATCCATCAGAGCTATACAGCTATCAACACTCAAAACCCAGAAGTGGAAATGAGACTGTAGCTGTTTGTTCCATATTTATGAACCAATGTTAACAGTCTGGTAGAAATCCAAAATTGATTTAAATTTGAGTGAGTCCCAGCACCGTTTAACTGTTTATAGAGTAAATCTAGTTTTGGACAATTTACCTTGATTAAATTACATACTTATATGCCATAACTGTGTCTCAAATCTGCCCTCACCTCTTTTTTTTTTTTCGTCTTCTTTGTCTTGGCTATCCATTTTAATCTTTGCACATTTGCTGTTGTTATTGTAACTGTGTGCTTTTGGGTAGCAATCACAAAGTTCTAGGTGCTTTCCAAACACTAAAAAAGGAAAATAAAAAAGAAAAGCTCAGTTTCTTGGCTATTGTAATTATGTCCTTTCAGGTCTGTTTCAATGCACCCTCTATGTGGAATATGCCCACAAACACGAGACTTGTTTGATTTATAACTGCTTGTGTTTTTCCAAGTGACTTGACTGATGAAGAACTCCAATGACTGCTCTGTTTGTGTATTTTAGCCAAGTCTGGCTCTAGCACTTAGCACTCTGTACACTGCAGCAACTAATTCATAAGGTTTGATTTTTCTTTACATCCATCTGCAATTTTAGCTCCTTATGCTCCACTTTTTTGTCCTGCGTTTGGTAATTACACACACTGTGCCAGTTCTGTTGTTTTCTACATTTGGTACCCTTCCGCTTGTAGATTTTCAGTCATTAAATAGTGGTGTCACTTCAAAACAAAACAGGAAAATATTTGTATGCTTCACTTATTCTTCTGGATTTTTTTACTGTTCTCATTTGATGATTTGTTATTTTATGATGAGAGCTTGGCAGCAATTATAAGCACTATCCATTTTTAACTTTTTTTTTTAATTCCACAGCAATGCCAGATCCTAGAAGAGAGAGAGAGAGATTACAAGCATAATCTGTGTTTCTAGGAGGATCTTAATCTGGAGCTCTGACAGCACTGCACATACTGCCTATGAAATAAGTGTAAATATGTATTCAACAAATAAGACCTAGTTTCTCTCACATGGTAGGAGCTTATCACTTCTCCTCGTGGTTTCTTTAACGAACTTCTCAATATTTTGTAGCTTCTAATGCTACATTCACATTTCTTTCCTGTTGCATGCTCTGGTGTAGACTAAAGTCTTCATCTAGCAATTATCCAAATTGTCCCTTGATTAGAATTTGCTCTTGCTTCTACCTAGGCTATGAGGGCAACTTTTCTTTGCAGGGAGACTGGGATGTGGAGATTGTGTATACCCAGTCTGCAGTCATGCTGCAGCTGCAGCATATCATCTAACTTGGGAAATGGAAAGTGCTCCTCGCTAATCATGACACAGCTGCTTACAACAGACAGTTTTACAGTGATGAAGTTTGAGGCTTGACTACTGGAACAGCACAGAATGAACTTTGGAAGGCAACTGTTAGATTCCCTTAAGGAGAAATAACAAAATGTGTTTTGCAGCACACAAATGTGTACATACTTCCTGTGAGGTGAGAAATACTCAATGATGTTGTATTAGCACTGTAGGGCATATAACACTATCAAGCATTTTGTTGTATTAGAGAATTTTAGGATAAGGAGGACAGAATCCACAGATTTTTGTCCTTATCTTACTGAATGGAGTGTGGGCTCTAATATGCTTTCCTGGTGATTAAGGTAAAGCTGTTTACCGTACTGTAACTGGTCACTGAGTAGCTGCCCAAACATGAAGTCAAAGGGAGCTGGGGATTGTTCACTAGCTAGTATGGGTGGTTCAGGACTAGTTCTGCCTGCAGAAGATATGTCTCATAGAGATCTACTTTGAATGTTCCAAGCATGTAGGTGCAAGGCAATAATGAATTGATGTGGATAACCATGACTTCAGTGTTTGATATTTCTTTCTGATCTGGCTTTATTTGACAATATAGACACAACCTTAGACACGTGGCTGCATCTCTCATATCTCAAGGTGGTCTTAGTTCTGCTGTACAGAAGACAGATTCCAGGCAGCTGATCTGTGTAGAGTGCTCAGGAGTTAGAGGGTTCAGATTTTTTTACAAATTCATTAGCAAAACCTTGGGACCTGATTGCTGGAGAACTAAACTGAGATGTGCCAGGGTTGGGTTTGCTTCACTGCCCTATTGCAAACTTCCTGCCTGACTTAGGGGAAAGCAGCTTCTGTCTAGAGATTTTGCCCATCAGTAAATTGTAATACTCCTGTAGTACTCCTGTATCAGACAGTGGTATGAGGTGCTGCCATGCTCTGGGAACAGGGATCTTGCAAATTCTTTAGGTAGGTGGACATACCAGGGAGATTTCCGAGGCTGATACAGAGAATCTCTGCAGTCTAGAAGGCAGGGCTGCTTCAGAGTTCAGAGCCAAGCTGATACTTAAAAGCAAGATTTAGGCAATAAGGGGATGACCTCACTGAAAGAAATGGAAAAAGAAGTACTTAATGTACAAAACTTCTTTCTCTTTGTTTGAGAATTAAGGAAAATCTCGTGGTATTCAAATACACTCCTTTTCCTACTTACTTGCCAGGGATATATTGCCATCTTACTTTGTTTTTCACTTCCAGTTATAAATCATTGTAAAACAAGACAGAACCAGCAGATAGCACAAAGTAATAAAGTCATTCAGGACTTGATTGCAAAATGAATAGAAGAATTTATGAGAAAAAAAATGCTGAAAACTCCATTTCAACATTTACACACAGGGAAAGGAATGATGATTTTTTTTTTTTCCCTCTCTGCTCTTCCCAGGCATTATGCTTTTACCTATGTCTCTAAAGAGTACTTCACATTGATGAAGCCTCAGTTGATGAAGGTCATGGGAAACCAATAAACAGAAGTGCTTAAAGGGTTGCCTTGCATATGGCAACATGGTGTTGACTGCTCTGCTGCAGGGGCTGCTACTGCTGTCTCAGCGTTGATACTGACAGACCCATCAGGCAGACTAGCTTTGATCTAGCTTTTATGTTCCTTTACCATAATACAAGTTGACTTTATTGGACCAATTAAAATCGCAGTCTTCCCTCGTTATCTCTATGGAGCAGAGATGCAGAAAACTTGTTGAGCATTTTCATTTATAGAGGGTTTAAGAATTCTTGTTTTATATCTCAAACCGAAGTTCATAAAGTGTTATTTACTGTTGAACTTGCCTGTCATTTTTATAATAAATATTATAAGACCAAAGATTAAAAAAATATTAGTTGTGTTATTTAAAGCTCTGTTTGCAACATTGATTACAAACATATTTTAATTTTTAAATGTCAATAAAATGAACATTGATTACAAATGTATTTTAATTGGTCAAATTTCAATAAAATCCCAGATGTTTTTCTTATGATCTCTTATGACATTTTGCTAAAGTAGAGTTTTGCTCCATGTAGCCCAGGTAGAAAGAACTGCACTTAAAAATACAACATTTATAAAAGATTAAAATGAGAGAAGTTCAGAGGTGGTTTCATAACTGTCTTTAGGACATATAAGGGGTGATCTTGACATCCCTCATATGCCAGCACTATACTGCTCCTCAATGTGCAATCAACTGCATTAGATGAATTACCTACTGTTAGTTAATATTATTTTCAACCATATCAGCTCATGCTGCTGCTGTTTCACCAAGCAGAGGCTAGTGCTAGTGCAAATGAAGTGTCTGAACCTCTCGCCATTCATAGAGGCAATATAATCTCATATGGGCTTAAGCAGCTCAGGCAACAGCACAACTTCACATGAGTCCTTGAGTATGAGTCCTGATGAAATTCTCACTGACATTGGTGAAAGCAGTTCTGATTTCTAATTACAGACTTAAAGTACAAATATTATAATCTGTCTTGATTTAGTGATGTTATGCAAAAATTATTTAATCCTTTTATTATTCCTCCCATACTGTTACAGCTTCATCTACAGAGGAAGAAATGGCCATTCAAGGACATTTAGCATAAAATAGTTGTTTGTAAAATATGGTGTTATAACTGCCTGGAGACAGTTGCTTTTGGTGCTTTATAGGGAAATTTTTATTTCTTAACATGAATGTACCTCATCAATCTGTGTGTTCTTAAGCCTAAATGTTACCTTTCATTTGCCTAAGGATTTCTCAAGGACTTACTAGTCATTGTATGTTACAATTACAAGTAAATTAAGCAGTAACAGGGAATTTTCCTGTGCAGTTGAAGTTAGCTGTTTATTCTTTCACATTGTCATAGCATTCCCTCTCACGGTTTTGGCCAGGGCACCTCTCAACTTGCCAGTCATTTCCCAGGCTCAGGGCTAGGTATTTACACAGATGAGGGACTTTTCCTAATTATCAGTCTGGTTGTGAGATTGATGTTTCAGATAATATGAGAACTTAATACACCTGGGCAGTTCCATGCTGGAGAACCTCAGAGCCTGGAAATATTTTGGAGCACATTTAATTATTGGTCCAAATGTGGGAGCTGAGAAAATAGTCATGTTCTAGGCTGTCAGGATGCTCTGTTCTACACTTGTATCAGGCTGATGGGTTTAGGTCTTAGGAAGCAGTGTGGAAGGCATTGGAGGAAGGATTTTAGTATGAGACATTTATAGGAGGTTACCCTATCTGAAAGGATTGCTTTGTATAATGGGAAGTCTCAAAAAGCTGGATGACTTGGTTCTGAGGAGTTTTATGTTGCATTCTCATTATGAAATACTTAAAGGAAATACAAATGCAAAAAAGTAAGACTTTTTCATTGTCCTCATTAAGTCTGTTCACATTGTTTACTTACTGTTCTTAAAAAGAACACACATTGTTCAACCCTGTTCTTACAAAGAACCCTTACAAAGAACAGGGTGGTTTACGGAGTGTTTTGGGGGAGGATTTGGGTGTTTTTTGTATTTTTTTCCTTCTGGAGGATCTCTAAAGGAACTGCTCAGTAACTTTTGTCCTTATGTGATACATCTGCAGCATAGTAGAAATCATAAATTGCCTGCTTTATTTGCAACAGCAGAAACCAATGACTCTAGACACTATTTTAAGAACTGAGGTTTTGAAAGAACTGTCATTCTTATTTCTAGATTCATAACATTTTGCAGTGTTTTGCTGTTCTATACAATCATAACCTAGTCACCTTTTAACATAGCCCATTTGTTAATCTTTGGACGTAACTATAGCTGTTCCTCCAAGTGTACTATCATCTCTTGTTTGTTTTAAAGGGATGGTTTGGTTTTGGCTAAATTGACTAGAAAACACCAAGAAAGGAAAATTTGAATTATTTTTAATTGATGTTAAAATGCAGCCTAGTGCAGGCCAGGAACTCTTTTCAAAGATTTCTACTTGTCTGTTCTCCTGTCGTATTTGTCTTTAAATTTGCAACAACAATGTCAGCTGGCTGGTTATACTAATTCTTATACATTTTCTGTAAAAAAATAAAAAATTGTCCTTATAGTTATTTTTCAGAGAAGCTGGCCATGTGTGAAACTTCTAGAAAGTTAAAATAGAGAGAATCTTAAAAACAGAGGTTATCTAACATTTACTTGTTAGGGACACTATAGACCCCTGTATTTTAGTTCATTTTTCTCATTACAAGACATATATCAAATTGGTAGGCAATTGCCCAGCAGTTACAAAAGCTCATTTTAGGGAAAGAAGAGAGGAAGATTGTGTTAATGAATTTTAAGAAAGACTTGTGTATTATGTCCCAGCAGTAGTATTTTTATTCTCCAAAACTAAGAAGCGTAATTTCAGAAAGTCGACTAATTAATCTGTGTTCATTATGCCAAAGCTTTGTACAAATTGAAGTTAGACTTCTTCAAATTAGAACACTTCTCTTAGGAAGCTGTCATTCAGTAGCTGCATACATCAAAATTATGGCCCTGTAATGCTCATTTTCTTCTGTGAAAAGACTTCCTTGATTAGAACGTAGTGTGAAAGCAGTAGTCTGAGAACTCTGAAAGAGATTTTAGCAAACAAGAGAACTTCTGCAGATCATGATTTATATGTGAACTATGCTAATCAAACACACTGATGGTTATCTATTTTTCCTTTATACATTTACATCTCCTTTCTCTGTCTTCATAAGTCTTCTATGAAAATAAACTTAGAAGCGATCTAGATTCCATACTACAGTTCAAAGATTTCTATTTAAGGAGTTCAGGAAAGAGAGACATTATTATTGCAAATGCTAGTGCAATGTTGTATCAGTGTATGTGCCAGTTTGTTGACAACAGAGGTAGGACTAACCTCACCTGGCTTTAGCCATTGCAGTGTTTCTGATGCTGGAAGAAACACTTCTTAACGGAGGTCATGGGATTCCATTGAATGAAGAGCTTGATGCTCTAATCCCCTTGTATGCTCTTAGCAAACCATAAGATTTGGCCTATAAATTTTCCCACCATAAGCATTTTCCAGAACTCTGGCTTCATCCAATTTTGTTTATGTTTTAATAATAATGAAATAAAAGAATAGAAGAGACTCAAGGCACAGTTTCTGACAGGAATATAACAATGTGCTACTAATACCATCATTTACTCCACCTACAAAGTTGCTTGGTACAGTAATAACGACATCTACACAGAAAAGTAATTTGTATGCTATTTGTGTTCATGTACATTATATACTGTGGAAAAGTATTTCCTGGAAACAGGAGGAGAGATTTGCTCTAGAGTTTGGTCGAATATCAAGAATAAGATTAATCAACTGTAATAGCACTGCTGTTTGGATAACAAGAGCTTCTTCCAAGGTTGTGAAATACTTGTATAACCCAGCAGCTGGAAAATGTCTTCAGATTCTTCCACACTATTTACATCCTCTGTTTGTAGGAAGAGAACTTAATCTATTTTCTTTGTCACTGGAAGCTTTCTAGAGAGTTTAAGGTGATCTTGATATCACTGCCTTTTTGACAGAGATCAAGACGTTGGAGAATTTATTGGCAAATCATAGATGTTATTCCTCGCTGTGCTCAGATATTCGTGTAGATTCATAGCCAACAGTTAAATAAAACATTTAAAAAAAATGAAATAAATGTACCCATGAAACACAAGAATATGCAAAATCTGAATTAAAAAATATCAGCTTTTTGTATGTCTAGCTATAGTTTTTAATGAACATCATAAGAAAGCACAGGATGGTAGCACTTCTTCAACATACACCACAACTATTTTTATTTTGTTGCAAAAGTTGCAAAGTTTTCTATGCCTGTATTGAAACCCTGAAGTGAAACTCCAGTATGTCTTCTTAATCCAAGATGAGTAAATGCCTAATAAACAAACTGTGTTATCCACTAATTTTATTTTTGTTATTCTGTAAATTTACAAATCCAACTTAAAATGTATTCCTCTTGATTTGTTAGCTTGAAAGCAGAAGTTGATCTTTCTCTGGAACCTGGCAAACAAACTGCCAATGAGGGCCAGCTGCTCCTTAAGGGACAGGAACTGAGGAGAATACTCAGACAGCCCAGGCTCATGTTACAGCCAGGTAAGCAGAATAGATTTGAAACAGTGACCAGGTCCAACAATAAGTCCAGAACATGAGGTAGCATCACCAGATCATGATGATGAGACAGGTCTGAGGTCAAGCCAAAAGTTAAGCTGGAATTATTTTCCATATGTTCACCAAATATCATCATGTTGTCATTACATTTACTGCTGCACTGCTTTGAGAAGATGGAGATATTGTGTTAAGTAAGGGGACACTATGCTCTTAACCTATGATCTGAATTGAAAATATATAAAGAATCTGTGGGAATCAGGGAATGCTATTCTGCCCATTTTCAGAACTAAGTGGAATAATGATGATACGAATTATCTGTTGTCACCCCTGAAACCAAAGGTTCTGGAGTCAATGTTCAGTTCTTCACTTCAGTTACCTTTCCTGGGGTAGAAACTATTTTTTTTTTGTTTAAAAATAGTCATTTTTGGAGGTAAATTCTACTCAATACCTGATTCTGATTTTTTAGTATTCCATTACTACCTGGGAGTAGAAGGAATGCAGAAGTTCAGCCAACATCTTCAGTTTCCAAGGCAAATAAATGGGGGAATAATGATCTGAAGGCAGAAACTTTCCTTTTGTCTGTGTATTAACTTTCTTTCAAAAAGAAGTTCACCTTATTCTCGAGAGTTCAGAATTTTAGGTATAGTTTTATCTATGGAATAAACACGACAGCATGATTGTACTACCACCTTGCTCTTCAAGTGCAGTGTTGTCATTTTGGATTTCATGTGCCGTAGGATGTATCATGCTGTGATAAGTTGTCATTAAGCCTTTATAAAAACCTAATACTTGCAAGCTATGAAATGTTAATCTCATGGAACAAAATTCTAAATTTATAAATAACATCACATTCAGACTAAAGATAAAATGATTAATGTTTTAATTGCCCTATTGTGCAGCTGAGGAGCTGATCATTAATGAACATCCCGTTCACTTTGCTTAAAGATATTTACTCCATTGCATTGGAAAAAAAATAGCATTTAAGAAATAGAAGGCAAAATAAACAGAAGCTCTAACTTCCTCATCTTCGAATACTCTTTTCCTAATCTTTTGTACACTCTAGTGGAATCACATTAAACATTTTTTTGGAAACTTGATTTTGGGCTTTCATGATTTGCAAAATTGTAACCAGTATGTTTAGGTTTGGTGATGTGGTTGGAAAAAAATTAAGAGATCATAAAGAAGATAGCTAAGAAAGTTCATTCTTGAAAGAAAAGGATAGGAAGAAATGTTACTGTGAACTCTACAGAATATGTCATGAAGTTCTTGATTGATTCAAGCAATGACTGCCCAGGTGTCCAAGAAGGCCAATGGCATCTTGGCTTGTATCAGAAACGGCGTGACCAGCAGGTCCAGGGAGGTTATTCTCCCTCTGTACTCGCCACAGGTGAGACCGCTCCTCGAATCCTGTGTTCAGTTCTGGGCCCCTCACCACAAGAAGGATGTTGAGGCTCTGCAGCGAGTCCAGAGAAGAGCAACGAAGCTGGTGAAGGGGCTGGAGAACAGGCCTTATGAGGAGTGGCTGAGAGAGCTGGGGTTGTTTAGCCTGGAGAAGAGGAGGCTGAGGGGAGACCTCATTGCTCTTTACAACTATCTAAATGGAAGTTGTGGAGAGGAGGGTGCTGGCCTCTTCTCCCAAGTGACAGGGGACAGGACAAGAGGGAATGGCCTCAAGCTCCGCCAGGGGAGGTTTAGGCTGGACATAAGGAAAAAATTTTTCACAGAAAGGGTCATTGGGCACTGGAACAGGCTGCCCAGGGAGGTGGTTGATTCACCTTCCCTGGAGGTGTTTAAGGCATGGGTGGACGAGGTGCTAAGGGTCATGGTTTAGTATTTGATAGGAATAGTTGGACTCGATGATCCGGTGGGTCTCTTCCAACCTGGTTATTCTACGATTCTATGATTCTATAAAAAAAGACATTTGTAAATTGTTTCATATTATTATTTTTTTTTCTAATATGAGTTCTCCGTTGCCCACATTTGGTGGGATGGGGAAGCTGTTAATATGCCCAGCTGCTAAGTGAACAATAGCATGCATGTCAAAGGATTGTTCCCTCCTTCAGCAGCAGTTTCTCAGAAGTGCCATTTTAACAACAGTACATAACATATTTTTGACAGATATCTATTTTATCTTGTCTTTCTTTCCAGCTCAGTAAGGGAATGGAAGAAGTGTTTGAAAGTAAAAGATAACAGGAATTAAAATTCAAACCTGGAAATCTAGGACATCAGGGAATTTTTCTATGAACAGTGTACTAAGTGAATTTGAATAACAAAATGAGAAGTGTTCAAAATAACTGGGAAACTGATTCTTGCAATCACTTTCTGGAAAGTAAACTTCTTCAGTTCTGTAGTTAGGTCTTTTGCATTTAATTAGTTTCTACACATTATATCCTCAAAATAAGAAATGTGGAACATAAGAAAGTTATTAGCGTAGGGTGGATACATTTTATCTCTTTAGGTGTTTGTTGTACTGTGCTTATGTTAATCACATCTGTGACTTTCCCAATAAAATCCAATGTTCACAAGATAGTAAGGCACACAGAAGATGTACTGATTATATTAGTAATTATTGTAATTTTTACTGTAGTAGTGAGTAGAAGCTCTTATCAGGAACAGGACTGGCACTGATGTAGGTAAAAATCTCAGCTCACACCATGCAGCCATTTGATTTCCTTGCCATTACGGTGATGAGATGCGAAGAGGCACTAAATGATTGTTTGGCTTATGGATGTGCAATATAAAAGCCATTTATTAAGTGTGATAATTCATAATACAACATTTTTTTATTTCCCTCTCTTCATGCTATTATGCGAAATAAGAAACAGAAGCAGGAAGGTAGCAAAAGAGAAGCAGAGTGAATGGCAATCTTTCCACTGGCTGCAGTGGATTTTGGAACAGGCCCAGCATGTGAGGACTACAGCTATATAAGTAAATTGAACAATGCCAGGTAACTGTGTGGTAGTAGTGCATCGTCTGTGTTGTTACACTGTCAGAATTGTCAGTGGAATGGCTTTGTCCCTGATTCACTTTTCTCCCATAAAACATCTGGCTAGGATTCAGATAGCAGCATCATCAGTGGTTGTTCACAATAAGCAGTTTGAAAGAGACCACTCTGTTTTGGAGGGTAAGAGAGTTTAATAATATGGATGTAGAACATGCTGTTCCAGTTGTCCCCAGTGCGGGAGAACAGTCCTAGGCTTGTTTGATTTACTGGTATAGATGTAGTTAAACTGGAGAGAAAGAAAATAGGACAAACAGCTAAGCAAAAAAATAAAAGGTAAAAAAAACTCAAAGGAAAAGTGAGCTTCTCTGTCACATGTAGGATGGCCTGTAAGGAGCTGACCGGGAAAAACCTTCTAGGTTTCTCCTGTCTCCTCTTAGTATCCCAAACTCTTTGACATTTATTTGACATCTTTTCCATTCAGAGCTAAAAAATGTGGGAAGATATGTCATTCCTAGGGAGAGAGGAAAGGTCTACCGTCTAAGAGGTACAATTAAAATTTCAGCTTTGACAAAACTTTTTGTAGCTTGTGCAACTATCACATGCTGCAAAAAAATTATAAAGCAAAAATAATTCTCTTAACACTGTAACAAGAAAAGTTAGTGCTGTATGAGAGAAAAGGGACAGGAGAAATCTAAGTATCTATACTGCTGCCTTTGGCTGTATATACTATTCCTTTCATTTTGAATAATAAAGAAAAAAAAGTACTATTTTCTTTTCCCACAAAACATGCTCCTTGCTCTTCCAGTACCTCAGAAGAAAATCTAACTTATTTTATACTCACTTGCCTGTTCCCCTCCCTCCCCACCCTCCCCCCCAACACAATCTCTCAATTATTTAGAGGTGGAACTATTTGGAGTTATTGCAAAGACAGTTTACTCAAATAATAGGAAACTTTCAAGAGATGCTGTGCCCTTTCCAGAGAGATAGAAAGGGGAAAAGAGAGTAGAGGCAACTGGTTGGTCGATACATAAGACAAAATAATCTTAACATTAATTGCTAGAAACAGTTATTCCTTTAAGGAAAGAACTAGTAGCCATAGTACTTGAATACAATCTGATGTGAAAGTTTGTAAAAAACCTATAAAGCCTTTTATAAAATATTTTGGCTGATTTCTACCTATGCATCATTCACATACTACTTAAACATATATATCTCAAGTAATATACAGTTTGCATCCACGTTTAATAATACTTATACTTTGGATTTGATGAGAATTGGATCAGATACAAAAGGAAACACTTTAAAGGAGAAAACCAATATTCATTTAGGGTCTTGGAATATAATTAAATAAATATACTATTATATTCTTTATGTTTAGAAGCTACAAAATGCATTTATTCTGCAATGCAACGCTTAACAATGGAATAACATTGTTTTTTTTGAGGGGAAAGATTTTTCAACAAAATCTTCACACAGCCCTGAAGAACACTAAGTGTTTTTTCTCCAGACTCATGTAAGAAAGCAGGGTATTTATTAATTTTCCTAGGCTCTTAATTATAGTTCTGGGCCAGCTACAAAGCTTTTTCTAAAGTCAGTCTGTCTTATCTGAATATATTTTTTTCGTGCCAGATAAGTAACTGTCCTTAGAACAGCTTTATAGCATTATAGTCTGCGAGGCAAGCATTTTGCATGTCAAGAGCAAATTTGCAACAGATTTCAAGGAAGTCAGGAGACATCATGCAATAGAATTTCATAAGACTCGACTGACTTCCACTGAAATCAATAGGAGGCTTTCCTTTGACTTCAATGGAAGTTGGAACGGATGCAGAAGGGGCAGTTTGTAAGGAAAACTAGTTCATTTAGGATTTTTGTACATAATTAAAGAAATATTCCGTTATTCACATATATAAATGCCAACTTGTTGTACCATGTCTTTCATGATTAACAATGGTTGGATAGTATCCAAATGAAAATCCTGGCTACTTCTGGCTATCTGGCTTAAATGTAATGAAACACAATGTGCCAGATTCTTGCAATACCGTATGTGTATGCCAAGGATGATCTTTCTACATCATATGCAGTTATTTTACATGGGTTGGGTTTAGAAGGGATTCATTAAAGAAAATCTATACTGCTATTAGGAAATACTTTTATCATACAATGGTGTCAGTGTAGTATTTTCAGCAGAAAAACCTGACATTGATTATAAGGACCTATGAACATTGCTTCATGTGTTGCCTAAACTTGCACAAGAATAGCTTGTTCTGTAGCCACAAAACTTGAAGACATACTCTGCAGAACGATACTGCCCTCTGTCCCACAGATACTCAGAAACAGATGTGCAACTGCATGTAAGGTTGTGTTAGTCCTATGCAGTTCCACTAAAAGTACTACATTTTTTTTCTGCACTTGAGTTAAAATTTTTTCCCTTTTCCATCTCTACTGTGCCAGTGAAAAAAATTATTATAAATTACATGCAGCCATATTTCAGATATTCTATTTTAAGGGTCCATTAAGGATATTGGTTCTAGACTATGGCTGATTTAACCATACTGTCACCATCAATACCTCCTTTGTCATGTTAAATAGAATCATAGAATCCTTTAGGTTGGAAAAGACTTTTAAGATCATCTGATTAAAATGTAATCCAAGTTCACCAGTAAACCTTGCCACTAAGCACCACATCTACCTGTCTTTTAAATTCCTCCAGGGACAGCGACTCAACAATTTCCCTGGGCAGCCTGTTCTAATGCTTGACAACTTTGTAATACTTTGTCTAGCTGGCACAACTCGATGCCATTTCCTTTCATCCTATCACTTGTTACGTAGAAGAAGATGCCAACACCTGCCTTACTACGCCCTCATTTTAGGTAGCTGTAAAGAGCTGTAAAGGTCTCTCCTCAGCCTCCTTTTCTCCAGACTAAACAACCCCAGTTCCCTAACCGTTCCCATAAGACTCATGCTCTAGATCCTTTGCCAGCTTCATTGTCCTTCTTTGTATGTGCTACAGCATCTCAATGTCCTTATTGTTCTGAGGGGCCCAAAACTGAACACAGTATTAAAAGTGTGGCCTCACCAATACTGAGTACAGGGGGATGATCACTTGTCTAGTCCAGCTGGCCACACTATGATACAAGCCAGGAAGCTGTTGGCCTTCTTGGCCTCTTGGGCACACTGCTGGCTCATATTCAGCTGGCTGTCGACCGACATCCCTGGAATCTTTTCCACCAGGCATCTTTCCAGCCATGTCTCCCAGAGCTTGTAGTACTGCATGGGGTTGTTGTGGCCCAAGTGCAGGACTCGACACCTTTCTTGAATCCCATACAATTCACTTCGGCCCCAAACCAAACTCTTAGTCTTCTATAAGTGTCTTACAGCCTTGTGTCCCTAATCTTCCCTCTCTCTCTTAGTATCTGTATTAGTCACATTTGCAAGCAAGCATTTATATACATTTTTTCATTTTTTCCCCTGCTGCCCCTCATAGTTGGAAAGTGTTCTCCTTAGTCACCTGCAAAGCTGTATCAGCTTGCTTCAAACCCCTATTAATACTTTCTTAGTCTGATTTTTAAAAAAGTTAGGTAAACAAAAAAAAAATAAATGGGCTTCTGGAAGATTGTAGCTGCCTAAGTGCAAAGAGAAGCTTTTTTAATTGAAATACAAAACAAATGCTACATTTTTTAGGCAACGTGGGTATCTAAAAGAAAGAGAGCTCATAAAGGGAAAGCAAGGTACACATTTAGTTCTGACAGATATGCTGGGATCTCTTCAGAACCTGCACTTCCTTCCTAGCTGATCATAGTGATAATTTAAAAGTGATCACATTTAGCACTATACTGCAAGGGAAATAGTAATTTGTAACAGCTGATGAAATAATATCCATATTAACTTGTCATACCTACAGGATTAAGCTGTTAAGCCTAAGGTTAAAAACCTCCGGAAAGGAATAAAATCCTTTAGAATTTTGTTCTTCAGCGTAATTCAGGATGCTACCAGGATTTAATATCCCTAATTGCAATCTAACAAGGGAGACTTTTTTCAGTTACCTCAATGGTTGCAAGACTGTGACTCATAAGCAAATTATTTTCATGGCTGGGTTACATTTACACAAGCCAACATGTGAATTTTACATGCAGATCAACAAGATGAGGCAGATTTAGGTGTGGGCATATTTATATAAGGGATTTGAATACGAGCATGGAGGAATGGAAAGGAAAATAAGTGCATTGGTACATTTGGTACTTCATGCAGAAATTGCTCACGATCATATTGATAAAATTTTAAGGAGACTTATTTGATACAGGGCATTAAGTAGGATTTCAGCAGAGAGTTTGTGGTAGAAGAATCTGAAAGCCTGTGACATTCCAAATCCTTAACTAAATATGGATTGATGTCGTATGTCAATCCCTCACTTACAGCAAATGATGTAGACCTCATCCCAAACATGGCAACAAGTCATGTTAGCATTCCCAGTAGAATACACAATAACTCTTAGCTCTGTGGGTAGAGAGAAATACATGCATGCAGATCAAATAAAATCAAAATACAGCACATTATATTGTGCCTCCTATCGATACAACATGTGAACGGTATGGCACACCGACTCAACTCACAGGAGGGAGGTGGTACTTAGTGTCACATTGAAAGTTCAATGCTTAAAAGGTGAGGGACGGACACAAAATTTGGTGACCAGGAAAGAAACTATTGTTTAAAGGATATGCAGATGATGAAGCACCTTAACTATGAATATTTAGAAGAAAAGGAGATTAGGCAAAAATTCAGTCAAATTATCATGTCTACCTCAGGCTGTCTTGTATCTCCCCAGACTTTTTTTCAGTGTTTACTCATTCAGAAAGTTAACCTTTAAGAAGAGAAAGAGATCAACAACTATCTATCTTAAATAAGAGCAAAAGGATTATTTAATATCAGAAATCACTCGAGTCAGTAAAAATTTGTTTATTAAAAATGGAATTTGTATAATGGACTATTTTTAAAGGAACTATTATTTTTAGCTCCTCGTAAGCCCTTCACATTTCATGTCAGAAATAAGTTGTAAACTGAGGAAAAATGGAGTCATCCAAGACTTCACCTTGCATTTCATCTTCCTTATTATGACAAAAATGTTGACACTGTGAGATATGTTATTGTTGAGTATCTTAAGGAACTTTGCTTGTGATCAAGCTTGCTAATAGAAATACAAGCAGTCTTTATGATTTACAAGGAATGGCTGCGTAGATGAGGAGAGAACCTGGGGAAGTATTTAACAATCACTTCTGCAACAGAGAAACCAAAACAACAATCCTGCCCTCCAGCCTGCACTGTTCAATTTATATCCTGTCTTTTGAGTAGTTTTCCAATCTGAAAAATTTTTTCTTTGGGTGTAATCTTGTACTTTTGGTTCTGATAGAATTGGAAAAAACTTTGCCACACATTCCATGTAATTTTAGTAGGTCTATAAATTAAATTGTTTGTCACTAATCTAAACATTGTTCCTTGCCTAAAATGCTCTGTGAGATGTTCCAAACAGAAACTGTTTTGTTCAGGATCTGAACTTCAGCATTCACTTTCCTAAATTCATTGTTGTATATAGTTTCATGGCTTCTGGAAAAGAACAATGATTTTTCCATGTTTTTTTTTGGAGGGCCTTTCCTGTTTTTGTTAACTTCAGCTGTGTTTGCAAGCAGTAAAACGTTGAAGGTAAAACCAGGGAAACTGCGTGAATTCTGAATGGAATGCGACAGAACACATTTTCACATCAGTTTTTTCTCTTCTTTTTCTACAGTGCTGTCTTCATAGGGAGACTGACAAAGTCTGAACCAGTTTAGAAAATCATTACTGGGAGAAGAATATGCAGCTCTATCAATGTTGCAGTAAAGTTAGTTGTAGTATAATCTTGTACATAAGCCAAATATGAAAATAAGTAAAATGTATTGGATTAGTATCCTAAAGATTTCAGCAATGTATGAGTAAGAGAGACTTTCTGGGTCAGAGAATCCAGTTCCTTGCAATTACAAGCACTACGTCATATAATCTCTTTCATAAAGTTAATACATCCCTTAGAGTGTAGATGTTCCTACAGGGAAGGATGTAGTAAAGTATATGCAGGGTTCATACATTTTTTTTTTTAAATGAGTATTTCTCAATCAACACACTAATACATAGGCATGGAGAATACTTCCTTAGCAGAAAACCAAATTTCTGATAAACTTTAGTCAGAGTAAGTCATCAATGCCTCAAATAAAGCTCAGTGCCTATTCTGTCTTCATATTTTCTCTGAAAATCCTTGTTTATTCAGAGGGGAGTTATTTGCAGGGGGAAATTGCTTTTACCTGAAATTCTGGAAACAAAAGGGGACTATAGTGCTTTAAAAAAAGCGATGCTCTCATATAAATTGGGTGTGACTGTGCCAAAATTTCTCTACAGAATTTTTTAACAGCCTTCTATCCGTCTGTGGTGCATTATGAAATCATCTAATACATCTTCAGCTTGTGTAAGAGTTTTTCACTTTACCAGGACTTCGTCAAGAATGTCTTTTCTAATCCTGTAGGAAAAAACATGTGCTGTTCAGTAGCAAGCATTTTGACTATCAAAGGAACATTAGTATTAGGACATATTCAAAGGAGCAATAAGAAACTCTTGTACATAAATCAGCAGGAACATGTGCAAGTGTGTTTCTCTGTCCATGTGCATGTCATGGGCAAGAAAGAGGAAAAGGGAAAGGATGAGAAAAGGGCATTAGACAACATCTGAAGGCTCAGAGTAGAAATAACGACTTATTAAAGTTGTTTTTTGAAGCTGTACTAACTGGAAAAGTGCTGGTATAGTTTTATTTGGGACTCCATATGCTAATATGAGAAGCTGCATTGTGTTTTATTCTGACCTTAATGGATAGCTGTACAGTATCCATTAATAATTTATGATATACAGAAATAACCTGGAAGAAGAAAGACCTTTTAATGTACTAGCTTGGTTTGAAAAGAGATATAAACAACACAAATCCCACTAGACTGATTTATCTCCTTTCAGTAGAATTTAGACAATATAGTCTAGCCCTGTTGAGGATTGTGTTTCTGGCTGATAAGTGGGTTTTGCTCCAGATCTTCAAGTACCACGATATTCTTCCTTCCTGTTTGTCTCCATTACAGCAGTAATATCAGGCATAGTTTTGCCATTATTTGTAAATCATGAAGGAGCTTTAGCTTAGGGCAGAAGTTAGGTTTGCTGAAATTTTAGACACACTTAAAACAAGTGTGTTAGCATAATAAAACATTTCATGTGAACTTATGAACCTGTAGGTCTTACGGATTTGTCTCTCACGGTTTACTGCATAAATGGTATGTATACTTGCTTTACTAAGTATCTGTCATAATGATGCATAACTTTTGCACAAAACACCTCTCTGGATGCGTCCAAATACGTGATATGTCTAAGAAGGAAGTAACATTAAAAAGGAGAAAATGCACCACATGCTTTAAACAGCATTTCTTAAAGCCATTTATCCATCTTTTTAATGAAACAAAACTTTTTTTTTCAGTCCAAGTTCTCTGTCATCAATGATAATCTATACATTAATCTATACATTAACTAGCTTTTGAGCAGCAAGTTTTTTTCCAGTTACTTCAAGGCTGCTATAAAGTCTTTGTGACATACTGTCTTAGAGTTTTCAGCATGCTACATTTTTCACAGAAAAGCAATTTCAGATATCTCAAAGAAATTCAGCTAAATGATGTCTTCCCTTTAATGCAGCTTCCAAGCTTCGACTTTAGGTTCCCGACATGAGCACAACTGAAAAGGACTAAGAGAAAAGAAATTTTTAATGAATACTTAAAAAAAATTGTTAGGAGAGACCTCAGTTCAGCAAAATGCTGAAACAGTTATTAAGTATCTTTGCAGTAGACAGGATCTGAATATGAGCTCCAGTAGTTTGCTAGGGGGATAGAATCTGATCTGGTCCATTAATAGACATATTTCTTTAAATAATAATAGTGTTAATTTAAAGTTCAGTATCTTGAACAAAGAACATAAGTATTCTTGGTAGAACAAGGGAATTTTTGTATTAAGGGGAATTTGTTTTCTCACAGTGCTGATAGTATAATAATAGACTATAACATACTAACAGATAGATAGAAAAAAAAAGTATCTGACAAATTCCTTAAAGAATTTTTACAAAAATAGTAATCTTCAAATTTCTGTTGGTCTAAACACTTTAAAATAACACTTTTCGTACAAAGATAGCTTGGTTTTATAGGGAGGATGTGAGAACAGTGACCATATGTTTTTAAAGACATTTGAAAATGTCCTGAAGATTTTTCTGAAATGCTTTAAACACATTGTGTAAACAAAATACTTGGTGGAGAAAGATTTCTATTGTTTTTTTGGAGAATGCCGTGCCTAACTCATTCTTGTGTGATGTGACCATCTGAAACTCATTTTGCCTTTTACTTCAATGTATTCTCCTTCCAAATCCAATATCCTTTAGGGCCCCTTTCTGACCTTTCTTATTCTTGTCTCCACCTTCCGAAGACAAATATCACTGACCAAAACAGGAGTTCTTGTGATGTGTCTATATCTCAGTGTTTGCAGCCTAGGTGTAATAAACCTAATGTATCTTTGAGGTGTTAAAACTCCCAGGACCCATGTGCTGGACTTCTTGAAGCTGTGCAGGTCAATCTTGTGCAAAAAGTGCTGAGTTCTTCCAGATGTTAAGCATCTTCCATGCTACTACTCCTGTTGAATTGGAAGCAATCTGGAAAAATGACTCAATTTTAATGGGAGAACATTTTTACTTGGAGAAAGAAAACATGTCCTGGTACAAGCAGACATAGGGCAGTATCTCCTGGTGTGAGAGAGAACACAGAGTGGGCTAGAGCATCCTACCCCAACTTTGCTTCCTACCTCATTTTTTGGTAAACTTGTTCACATACTAATAAGAAAATGTATCCTTAAAGTGGCAAAAGAATGATGCTGATGAGAAAAAAAAATCTTGATTTTATGGATATTAGTTTGTCAAAAGTCTCAAGTGAAAAACTACAAGTGACATGATTGTCTCTAGAATAATAATGAACTTTCTGTCACTGAGCCAAGAGTTTACCCTGTTTTGCCAGGTAACCAAGATGTGTCAGTCATGAAGGACATGTAAATTTGGTAACAGCTTCTTTTATCCAGTTTTAACTGTTTAGTCAAATGCTAACTGAAAAAGCAAAGCATGTGAGAATTGCTAGGTTCCGCTTTTTATGGTACAGCTTAATGGCCAGATTAGATGATCTATATATTATGTTCTTTTTCTAAAATCAACTAAACTATTTAACATAATATTTCTTTGGATTACGTAGAAGAATGATAAGTCATCCACACTCTAAGTTCATTATTTGTTTGATCACTTGTTGTTTTATATAGTTAATAATTCATAAAAAGTGAAAGAGAAAAACTGAAATGGAAATAAGCAAGAACAAAAGTAAGAACAAAAGAAAAAGAAAAAGAGAAAAAGAAAAAAAAAGGTCATCCTCTCTACCTGTGTTCAGTAAGTGCTCTGAAGATAAGAGTGATTCTCTTGCAAGACCAATTCAAGCAGTAGTTGAGCAAGAGTCAGTGTTCTTACTTCCTTGTTCTTGAGATTCTGTTAGTTTATTTTGCTAGGTGACAGAAGAATTGGATGGCATCTGCCTTACATACTTTCACAGTTGTTATTTCTGTAGTCAGACACACTCGTATTTACATATGCTTAAGGGTATACCCTTCAAAGCTGTCTAATCTGCATCTACAGAGCATGTCTGAATTTCTTCCTGACCATATCTGTAGATTTTAAAACTGCAGGATGTAGTAGCTACCTATACATTATTTTAGGCACTTGTTATCTTTTAAATGACTATTGATAAATCCCAAAATAATTAAGTGCCATGTCAGCTTTTTGTAACTCTACACAAGATGAGTGGAGAGGTACCATTGATACTTTCCAGCTCTTGGTAAAGAAATACCAAGAGATTTGTCATACTGTTCACTGCCAGGTTGACTGCCTAAACTATTACTTTTTGCTCAAGTCTGTTATGTATCAGGTAAATATTAACCTCCTTGCTAAAAGAATGGAAGGCCCTGACAGAAAGTCAAGTGGCAAGACTTTGTCATGGCACTTCTTCAGGCAGCAGGTGGAGAGTCAAAATGCCAGATGTCTTCTTGCCCTGTATGTTTCTACTCTTTATTCCTGCAGATACAATAATATTCTGTTCAATGGATCAGTCATCTTGAAGTATAAAGTGTACAGCAATAACTCAGGAACACAAGAAAAATCAAAGAATCACATAATTGTTTAAGTTGGAAAAGACCTTCAAGATCATTGAGTCAAATCATAAACCTAACACTGCCAAGTCCACCACTAAAACGTGTCCCTAAGTGCTACATATACAAGTCTTTCAAATAAATCTGGGGATGGTGACTCAATCACTTCCCCTGGCAGCCTGTTCGAATGCTTGGCAACCCTTTCAGTGAAACAATATTTCCTAATATCTTGTTTAAACATTTCCTGGCTCAACTTGACACCATTTCCTCTCATCCTATCACTCATAATTTGGTAAAAGAGACCAACATCCACTTCAGTACAACCTCCTTTCATGAAGTTGTAGAAAGTAATAAATTCTCCCCTCAACCTCCTCTTCTCCGGATTCAATATCCACAGTTCCTCCTCATAAGACTTTTGCTCCAATGCCTTCACCAAGTTCATTGCCTTACTTTGCACATGCTCCAGCAGCTCAATGTCTTTTTTGTAGTTAGAGGAAGGGCTCAGAGGTGATCTGTCCTTCTAAGGATTCTGTTCTAAGCAGTACTGAGAACCATTCTTGTAACTCATAAGTCAGCTGAACGTAGTGTGGACCTCAGCCTTTTCTCATTTTTAATGAACCAGATTCAGAAGGCTGGTTGGCTGAAACCAAAATCTTTCATTGCAAGTATGATATGTGCTACAGTACACATGGGAAGTTAACTTTTTTCTTTCTTTTTTATTTTTTCTTCTGTTAGTGCTTATACTGAATGACTGGAAGGATTGTCTCTTGTTCTTTCAAAAGCAAGTCATTCATTAGGATGCTTTACCTTTACTAAAAGACATGTTTTCAACTTCAGCATGGCCACTGGCCAGAAAAGCAATTTCCTCTTCCCCCCCTCCTTCAAAAAAGGAGGTTGGAAACCATCAGCCTGTATCAGGAAGAAGGATTTCAGTTTTAAAGGTGGAATAACATTCACTCCTTTTACATGATAAATGGAAGAAATAGGATACACTAATGAAAGAGAGAGGATATAGCAATTAAAAAAACCAGGAGAGGGTGGTACACAAATCTATCCTCATGTTATCTTAAAGTAAATTAGCATGAGAGGTTAAAGAAGCCAGACTTCTTTTACTTCATAAATTACTCAGCTTTCAGTACAGGCTTTACAAGAGCACATATTACTTACCTGAAGAACTGATAGTATGGTATTTATCACATGCTGCCTCCATTTGTAAGGTCATAAATTCCCCTGCTGTGGTTGCCTAAAACTTGTTTTTGTGCTAAGTGTAGCAGTAAAATGCTAGAAGGAAATCTATAGATTCAGCTAATAATACCTGACTCTGTATTTTATCCTATCTTGAAGGAAGCAAGAGATAAGGCTGAGGTTGCCTAAAATGAGCAGATATAGGAATAATTGCTACTTAGTGCCTTAACTGTCATTAATACATTGATTCCTGGCAGTTTAATGGATGAGGAAAGAAAGCTTTTGCTTCCTACATTAAACCGAGGTACTTCAGCCTGGTATGTCCCCTGAAACTTAAACACATAAATCAATACAAATATAAAATTTCAAAGTACATAATATACATATAGTAAAATGTATTTATAGTATGCATTTTATATTTATATAAATATAAATACATATACATTGAAATAGTAATAAAAAATAAGTTACTGCAATGTTTTTGCATGTATCTTGTTGAAGGCAAAATGCTGTTTTGATGTTGTTTTCATTCCAGACAAGAATCAGGCTTTTAAATTGCAAAACTTTAGGGTGGAAACTTATCTTTTGCTTTCTTATATGTGAAACTAGTCACAGTGTCTGATTCACTGATTATATCCCAACATATAACTGGCCTTCAAAACCAACATGGTGCATTTCATATGAGCTACTGAAGAGACATGCCCGTGTAAGAAAATCATTACCTGTGTGAACAACCATTATCCATCTCACCCAAATGTATAACAATGTAAGAAAAGGTTTCTGGCCACAGCTCATAGAGCCAATACTTGTCTTTCAATGTTTGTTAGACTTATCACTGTTTCCCTGAACAGACGACACATCTGCATCTGACCTTCTGTGTCCTCCTTCTACATTCACCTACCAGAAATAGGAAGGAATGTGCTTTTCTGTTTCTTTTACAGATTCTAGGGGATTCTACAGTTTGCATCTTTCTCATTTGTTCATCCTATCTAATCAGATAAATGAATGTAAAACTGACAACAAAAAAACCAACTAACCAACCAACCAACCAAAAAAACAGTTTGAGAGAAACAAGACAAATACATCCTGGTGGTTAAACAATTTTATCAGAGAAGAGTGATGGCCTATTTTCATCAAGCCACAGATACATTACAAACTAAATTTAACATGAAAATATTGGTAAGAGAAAAACACAATTGTTGTCACCTTGTTCTCAAGGAGGTAGATTAATCTATAGGTGAATGAAATGGGTGATCTTCTCATACCTTCCTAGTGTTGAATGAACAGCCTGCTAGCTTAGCTCTTTGTGAAGAGTGCAGACTATGCACTGTAACACAGTTAGCTCTAGGTTAATACTTAGAATTTTTCCCTTTTGTGACTGACTTTCTTCAGTGTTCTTGACCTCAGAACATTTGGAATGCTCATCCAAAGCATGTATGTTTTAAAGATGAATACCTCAGTAGATTCATATCGTGCAGAATAACTCATTTTCAGATGTATGCAAGCCCAAAGGGAAATACCAGGTGGCAACAGTGGTTGCGGCACTATCATATACCATGTTTTTTCTTGCTCCTTGATGCAGGTTCACTGTGCCTCTTTTGTCTCACATATTATATGCAGGTATTTGAAAAGAAGTTGCCACAAGATATCTGTTCATTTACAGACCTCTGGTATTGGTTTGCCAGTGCCATGTGATGTGACTTGGTTGCAAGTAGTGGAGAGACCTGCTCCAATAATGTGTATCAAAGATGTATCTGCAGATGACATTAAATCTACTTCAAGGAGAAGCTGTCCTATAAAGTGATGCTATAAACAGACACATAAAATAGATCCATTTATGTCAAATACAGGAAACTAAATATTCTGCAAAAAGGTATCTTAATATTTTACTTCTCTTTTAAAAAAAATGAGAGAAAAATTATCTGACATCAAGAGATTATGAAGATCATGAAATTCAGCCAAAGCATGACTATTTAAAGCTGTTCAGCTTCGATGATATCTTTGTAGTATTAATAGTTGTAATGAAATGCTGATTTTTCCTGCACTTTACGATGAAAGGTTTTCTTAGTAGCTATTCCTCAGACTGTTTGGGAAAAGTATTCTTTTAAAACACATGGATATAAACTTTCTTCACCCAAGATATTTTAACCATTTTATTTTCCTCATGAAAAAAAGTAAAAATAAAAATAAGAGAGTTGTTTCATTTTTCACCATCTCCCAAAAACTGGTGCCTGAATTTGAACTACTGCCACAATTAAAAACCTTTGGCTTAACTTCCATTAAAAAATCAGGCCTGGATGTTTCTTTTTTGACATTTGTTCACTCCAAATATGTGTAAGGAGCCATTGCCTATCTTCTATGTCCTACAGTTAAGAAAGAGAGATTTGTCATGGTTATTTGCAGTAGACCTTAGCATGGTCTTACCTTGTTATAAATTTTTCTTGTTTCTTTGTTTCATAACTTATTAGATATCAGTTCCTATTGCTTTATGGTAATTTGCTTTTTGTACAGGTTTCCATTTGCAGGATAATTATGCTGTCTTGAAAACAAGCAGGAATATGCTGCTCACTGCAGATCAGCGCGTACTGTGAGGACTTTGTGTCCAACAAAATAATGTTTGCTTTCCAGATGTCTAGAAGTTGCTCTTCTGAGGCATCATGAGATGGAAATAATTTTGCTATTGTTACCTTAAGGATTTTCTCAGATGCTGAATCATATTGTAGTGTTACTGGAAAGCAAGCTGAGCTGTTTTGTGATTTGCAGTTCCCTAATAGGTATGACATCTGCTTGAAAACTCCTGGAGTATGGTTAATAATGCTTCTGGCAGGTTTTGGTCTTTTCTGCAGTTTGCAGATGTTATATCCAGGGGCGCTCAGTTTTATGCCTCTCCTGAGGCTCTTATGAAAAATCCATGGTGTTGTATGCATGTTGTATATTATGTGCTACAGAACTGAGATGAAGATGACTTTCTAAGGTTTTTCTCAACACTACCATATCTGTCCTTTGTGACCACAAGAATATAACTTAGGAGGATTTCAAACCTGCCTGTCTTGTTATATGGAGAAACAGATTCTTCTGCTGATAGCCATATATAGTTGCTAAACTTTATTCAAATTTAACAGAAGGCTTTTGTGCATTATAATGTATACTTACCAAACAAACCACAAATCCTAGTAAAAACTGAGCAGTTTACTTGTTAAGTAGACTGTCACTGTAACCATCCTTGTTTGCTCTCATAGAAATATAGCAGAACTAGTTCTGTATGTCAGATAGGGAAGTTAAGGCAGGAAAATTAAATGTTCTCATCAAGGTAATACAGATGTGTGTCAAAATCAAGATTCAAAATCAGACATCCTTTTGAATAAGATTCATGAAAGTTTAACCATCTACATAACCTACATCTTATCTATGCCTCAATTCAGAGACCTAAACTCAGGCGTCTAGTGACGGTGAGATGACTTATGGTATCTAGGGCACACTCACATGCCTGGGAAACATGACAAAGGACATGGGAATAGCTCAAGCACTTCTGATGCAGCACTTGAATGGCAGCATGATGTTCTAAGGTATCTCAAAAGATATTTTATGCCTGTGCTTTGGCAGCTGAGCCAAGTCTTTGTATTTCCTTTCTGTTTTGTGTATTTTTTGACATTTGGATAGTAGATTATCAAATTTATTTGCTGGCAGAAGACGGAAATAGCTTAAAAAGCTCCAGCAATATGAGCAATTGCCAAAGTCACAGCAATCCTGCAATTTTGGATGCATTTGGAGTCCTAAGAAGAAAATTCAAGGACCCGTTACCCCAGCTTCATAACCCACATAAGTGCAGAACTGCCTTGGCAAGGATGAGCCCAGGATGAGCCCTGTTGCTGTGATTGTGTATATGGTACAATTCTCCCTCATAAAATGCATGTTTCTGTTTCTTTTCATGGTCATGCAGGCACAGGTAAGGAAAGGGAGAGTTGATGTCAACTCCAACTCACAAGTTGACAAGCAGTCAAGCAGTCAGTGTGAATCTGGGATTTGGTTTCTGTAAGCATCTCAGGCTAGAATCAGAAAATCTTGTTGGATGTTGTGACACAGATACAGCTACAACTAGTTGAAGAAATCAACCTTTACACAGCTTGTGGCAATCTTAGAACTAAGTCAACATAAGTTATTTTACTGTATTTTCCGCAATGTCTTCAAAACCAGAAGAAAAAACAATAGGGACATTAAAAGAGAAAGAAAAAGTTAAAGGGCAAAAATGTTGAAATTTCTAGGAAATGGAAAGTATAACTTTCTAAACCACAGAGTTTGAGTCTGCTGTGAAAAAGGCAGATGTTTTCAGCTTAGCAACATAAGGCAAAACCATAATAACACAAGACTGTCCACACAAGGTCAAACTAAGTATTCATCCTGCTGTTAGCTGTGAAAGACATCAGACACCTGGGCAAGAATATGACATGCAAACAAGCAAATATTCCCTGCAATATATTCCCTGTCTAATGCAATCTAGGTCTTTGCAGATACATGTCTTTTATAACATGAAATAAATACTTCAAAAGGAAAAACATACAGAAGTGGGCAGGGATGTCTTTGTTTTTAATAGCTCTTGACAGATTCCTTCCTTCTCCTCCTATCCCCTCATTTCTTTCTGCTTGTTTTTTGAATCATGTAGTGAGGAGATCAACAACAAAAATACATCTTATTTGAAGAATCAGTTGCTTTTTTTTTTTGTTCTGGACTTGAGCTTTGTAGTCCATATGTCACGGCAAAGTGCACTTCAGGGTACTTCTAGGCCTATTAATGAAAAAGATTTCAGGTTAATAATTAACAAATGGTTGGCTGAAACTTATTTTACACAGGGAACTGAAAAGTCTGTGCATAGAAATACCAGTTGCTATTTACTGAGCCTGAGCTTTTGCTAGGAACAGAGAAGTGAAAGGCTCTTTATTCTATTCTCACTACCAGTCTTCTGCACCACGCAGTCCTTCAGGATGCTGGCTTTAAATGTTCAGCAAAATACGACAAAACTTTTCATGGTGAAAGCCCAGCTGGAGAGTTGCACCTTTTATAGGAGTCTAACACGGTGTTATTACTAGCATCCTGAAAGTAATTTGTGACAATAAGGAAAGAAATAGGGGCTATCAATCAGACTGTCAGATGCTGTTTCAACCAGAACACTTTCAAACAACATGTTGTAAACCCGGATCCTTCAACATGCCAGTTTAAGAAACCTTTTCTTGCTGATTTACAGCCTCAGAAGGAAGAACAGCTAGATGCTGGTAATGCTCCTTATTTGTTTTAGTGTAAATTCATAAAATAAATTACCTAGATAAATAACTATGTCCTCAGTCCATGTGCACTCAGGCTGTATTTTTTCAATAGATGCAAAACAGACTTATAACTTAAAAGTAAGTGCAGTGATAAAGAAATATTACTAGCAATAGTCTTGTACCAACTACAATTAAAAAAGGAGTTCAGCCACTTTGAATAATGGGATCTGTGAGACCCTGTGGACTGTTTCTGAGATCCTGATGGAAAACTCAAGACCTACCTAAAGACAATGCATTTGATTCTTGCATTCAAAATGGAACACATGTAGTACCATTACGATTTCAAAAGCGCACTGTTAAAAAAACTAATGCTGAGATAAAAAACAGATTAAATAGGTCTTAGATTTTGTTTTGCATCCTTTGAGTTAGCCTTCTCACATGAATCTTGGATCTTCTTGCTTTGGAATTGCAACCTGTTCAGCCTGAAGTTGCAAGCTGTAAGCTATGTTGTCAACATAGCTCAGTCTTTTACAATACAGAACATAGTGCTGTATGGGAGTGACAATAATAACAATATTATAGTAGCATTAAAGATTTTATTAAGGCATTAAGTAAAATTGTATAAAATTGTGTAAGTAAAATTAAACTAGCAGAGAGATAACTATGCAAAATTTGTAGCATCAATAACATAAATTAATGTGTTGAGCTAAGCATAGAAGGTGATGAGAGTAGGTTTTTTAATTTAAAAATACAGATAAGTGTAAATCACAAGCAAGTTTTTAAAATATGTTTTGCCAGTGATGTCAATTTGACCAAGTAGTATGAAAAATGGCAAACAGCTGTAGTGTTTTATAAAGCATGCTCTCCATATGAATGAAGCAAGGCCTGATATCTTTAATTAGACTAATAGGTCCATCTGAAAACTTGTCTCTTTTTCAAACTAGATCCATTGACACAGTAAAAGAAATTACCTCTTTCTGCCAATGTTGTGCTTGTAGAAAAGAGTATGTACTGTTTTTTCTTTGTTTGTTTATTACTATTTAAGAAAATAAAATCTTTTGCTAAAGCCTGTGAAGTAACACGTCTGTTTTTCCCTCTGCAGGGATGGCTTGGTAACCTCTGAGGGGCACCTGTGCTCTCTGGATGAAAGCTTCCCAGTGCCCCTCCAAAGCAGCACAACTATGCCCTGCCACAGGGAGACCCTCAAGTCAGAAAAGTACCCTGTTTTTTCTGGTTTTTGTTCAAACAAACCCTGCAAGACCTCCAACTCTTTCCACTCCGTGCATTTGCATAATTTCAAAGGTCAATTTAAATAATGCTCCAAGCTTTCATAGCCTCCCCACAGAGAGGATGCATTTCCAAAAGGTGATTTTGTGCCACTAGTGGTCAGGCTTTCATAAGAGTGTAGTACCTGGCATTTTGAACTCTGAATAGTTTGCTTTCCAGCTCTAGTGACAAATAGGTTAGGCCTCAGAAAATCTGAAACCAGGCAAGGATTTCTTCAGAAATTTTGGACTTAGGAATCTAAAATTAAAAAAAAAAAATAAAAAATTGAAAGCCTATGATAAACTCTATGGAATACATTAGAAACGTTTATGAAATTGTCAAAGCTCTTTGTAAGGCATGGCAGAGGAAAGAAGCCTTTGGTGTTTCCACCTTCAATATCTAGAGTGTATCACAAGCATTTTCTTTTGTTGCACTGTTGAGAACCTTCCTTTCTGTTGTATTGTATCTCAGGATTAGTCACATCACATTACATTCCTGATTTTTACATTAATTTTACCAATTTGGCTAGAGTATGACAGATCTTATCGTGTTTGGCAGGATTTGTTTTGATGATGAATGGCTCTGCAAGTCTTTGCTTGCAAAGTATGACAGTACATATGTGTATCTTAGCTCTCACTTCATTTATTAGTTTAGTTGTACATGTTTTCATACCATTCTGATGAATTTTTATGCATCTTAATTAAGGTGAGGATATCTAAAGGTACATTTTAGGGGGTGGAGTCTGAAAAATAGTGGTCTGAATTCCCATTGAATTTTGAAGAGATAGCACACATAAGTTTTAAAAACTTACTGTATTCTAGGCAAGATTTTAATTGTGAAAATAGAAACTGTACTATTGTACAGTCAAGGCTTAAATTATGGTCATTTGAAAATTTTACAGTTGTTCCAATTTGCCCACTTTCATGATCTTCTATTAGTAATTTACCAATAGTCAAATGAAAAATTTGTGTAAGTTAGAATATTTGGAAAAGCATTTATTCTTTGGATGCATACATAGGCAGTGGAAATAATTTTGCTTCAACAAAATAATTCACTATTTATTGATTTAGTGTTTTAGAAATCTGTCATCTTTTCAGGGAACAGACACCATATTATATGATGTAGGCAGCTTAAAGGAATGAAGCAAACATTTCATGAATGCAAAATCTAAAATTTATATATTAATTCTGTATAAAACCTGATGTGTAGAGCTCTTGCTTGCATGTTTGTGACAGTCTGTACCACTGTCCCATTGCCTTTAAAGGAATTTCTCACAGGTCTAAGACCCTTTCCAGCATGAACTCTCAATTTCAAGCAGTCCTCGATATTGGGAAGATAAGGTAGAAGGCATGATTTTCTTATTCACTACAAACTGAATTAGAACTGTCACATAGACAACAGATTTCTGTTGGTTGCTTCAACATTCTATTTGTGAGATGGATAAGCTCTTTTGATCTGGGTTTTTGAGAAAATATAGACTGAAATGGAAAACAAATACCTAAAGAAAGTGATGTATTTTGTTAAGCTTAGTAGAAGGATCATTCTGAAATGAAAATAGGTTCTGTATCAGACACCTATAATAACCTTTTAAAAGAATGTCTTCACTGTCAGAATTAAAATTTTATAATTTTATTCTAGTTAAACAATTTTCAAATCAGATATGGCAAAATCTGAAACGAGTGAATTAAGTGAAATTTATTTTGTGCTTGTGAGTCAAAATATTCAGTGATAATTCATAAAATTTTGTATTGATTTGAAAAAGATATGTGTGTCACCAGCTAGACAACAACATTAGCAGCTCCTCAAACAGCTTCAAATAAAATGCAAAAAAAAATATTTACATTATCATGTGGGTTTTGAATTACCTGTGGAGTGAGTCTTGAGATCTCATGAAGTCATGAGTACATTGCATTAGGAATACCTGAAAGTTATGGAAATGGTTCTGAAAAGTAGAATTGACTACAGTTATGTCATGTATAATCTCATTAGGATAGAAAATGGTGAATTAAATGCTTGAGTAGAAACTGATACTTTTTTAACACAATCAATAAGAATCTGATTGACATTTTTTTATGACCCAGGCTACTGGAAAAAAATGCTTGGCTCTTTAGGAAGCTTATTTCCCAAGTTTGACGCTATTGAAAGAACGCCCCTCCCCCCCATTATTAACACACAGTTTATTAGATATCATGACTTCAAATCCCAACCTTATAATCTCAAAAGATAACGTATTTTATTGAAAACTAGACTAAAAATGCACAGTGAAGAGAAAAAAAATAAAAATGGCAGAGGTCAACAGATAAAATAAAAGCAAAGCATTAAAGATCTCAACTAAGAATACAACCAGTAGGTAAGGGAAGCTAAAGTTACAAAATACAAAAAAAAAACCCAAACAAGCACATCTTATTTGTATAAGGCAATGAGAATAATTTAAATTAGAAATAGCCGTGTCTATGATATAGTTCCTATATGAAACAAAAATTACTTTAGCTGTTCAGAACAAGCAAAGATATTTAATAAATAAATGTTCTCAGTCATATAACAGAGACAGATGTATTCAGTAAATATTACTGTTCTATACTTGAAGTAGAAGAATTTGTTCATTCTTGCAATGCTAAAGAAGTACATTTTATTCCCAGTTGCTGATGAAGACATTAAATGACAAAATTAAGACTGAAACAATTCTAGATCCAGTGGGCTGTATAACTTGTAGCCAAGAGTATTAAAGGAATTGGCAGATGAGTTCTTTCAGACATTCATGTTGATTTTAAACAACCCTTACAAAATGGGGACTTTCCAGGATGCTGAAGAAAAACTAATGCTGTTCTGTTATTTATAAGAGAAAATTTATGATGCACATATCTTGATACTGATTCTAAGCAAGAAAAATTGCAACATAGGAAAACCAGGAGAGACAAAATTAGCCTCACTGAGATCTGATTAATAGATTAAAAATGTATCTGTAAGCAAGATTGTAAAAATTCCTAAAATAATGTCACCGAGATCCATGTTCATTATTGCTTGATGCTGGCAACTTAAGATTAAGGTTTAAGACTTGCGGTTTTAAACAAAATACAGATTAATTTTGGCAAATGTTTCAGATGGCAAAAAAAGATGTTGGAAAAGTAAATAACATCAGGGATAGATTGCCAATAAAGAGCAACCTGGGATGGTGGTAACAAAGTGTCTCTTAAACAATGTAGTTTATGCTATCTGAGAGAGTATGTGGTTATGAACGAAGAATGTAAGGATGGAAAAGTTGGTTAAATGCACATGGAAAATAATACTTCAGTGCAGTGGTAGCATTTTAGGTGGTACAGATGTCAGCAGAAAATTGTGTTTGTGCCTTTGATATTTGTGTGCACATGCCATACAATGCAATGGAAGATTAAGAGAATAATATTATAGAAAACAAGAACAACATCAATTAAATATTATTAAGAGGATACTAACAAGGGTTTCAATACTGGATGGTGTACGATGTGATTGAAAGCAGCACTGTGGAGGAGGACTTGGAGGTGCTGACTGACGAGAAGCTCAACATAAGCTGACAAGATGCGCTTACAGCCCAGAAAGCCAACCATATCCTGGGCTACATCAAAAGAAGTGTGGCCAATAGGTGATTTTACCCCTCTACTCTGCTCTTGTGAGAACCCACTTGGAGTATTGTGCCCAGTTCTAAAATCCCCAACATAAGAAGTGTGTGGAACCATTGGAATGGGTCCAGAGGAGGACTACAAGGATGATCAGAGGGCTGAAGCACCTCTCATACAAGGACAGGCAGAGAGAGTTGGGGTTGTTCTGCCTGGAGAAGAGAAGGCTCTGAAGAAACCTTATAGCAGCCTTTTGGTATCTGAAAGGGGCCTACAGGAAAGCTGAGGAGCGACTTTTTACAAGGGCATGTAGTGATAGGACAAGGGGGCTTCAAATTGGAAGGGGGAAGATTTAGGTTAGACTTTAGGAAGAAATTCTTCACAATGAGGGTGGTGAGCCACTGGAACTTGTTGCCCACGGAAGTTGTGGATGCCCCTTTCTTGGAAACGTTCAAGGCCAGGTTGGATGGGACCTTGAACAGCTTGGTCTAGTGGGAGGTGTCCCTGCCTATGGCAGTGCGGTTGGAACTAGATGACCTTTAAGGTCCCTTCCAACCCAACCCATTCAAGGATTCTATGATTCTAAGAGGAATCAATGCTATATATTAGAGGTCAATCCTATATATATATGCTATATATTAGAAAAAAAGAAAACTGTTCATTAACTTGTAGATGACCCTGCAACATTTTCCTTTGAAACCCTCTGTATCTTCTCCAAGTTGCTATATGATTGTCACTGTGAGCTTAAGGAGAGCTGGCAAGGTGCCCATGAAAAAACATTCCGTGAAAGCAGGTGAATTCTGTGACATTTTTGCTAAACTTGTTTTCAAGAACAACATCCACCTTATTCAGCTTTGTTATGAAAAGAAGAGATGAAGCAAAGTTAAGTAGTCAAATATGACCACTAGGCAAGAAATGAAATCAAAGGGTGAGCAGTGTCTTGGGATCCTCTGTTTTTTCCTATGCATCACTTTGCTCTTTAGTCCATATTCTCACAAATCAGTTTCTGTAAGACAGTCAGGGGAATCCTCACTGTGAGCTACCATGGACATGCAATACACTTCCTATTCTGCTGTATGTTCATAACCTGATTTGTTGTGGTGCTGGGTTTGGTATATTTGGCCCAGGAGGGAAAAGAAAAATGCACCACTCTCTCAACTCAGAACAAACCAAATAAGGAACCCAGAAAGATTTCATCAAAGATTGTACAATTCTGAAGGGGATAGACTCAGCTGCCCTCAGGGTAAGATCTATTCCTACTTCAGTGTCATGATAGATACTAGTTCTCCATAGCTAACAGGGCAAATGGACAAATAATACACAGAACACAGACTCACTGTAGCTAATATAGTTGTTTCTGAAAGCACCTAATGTTGCTTTTCTTTCTTACAAGCATACTTTTCCAAACCAGTGAGGGAAGGTGATTTTCAAACATTGCTTGGCAGGCATGTGCTAGAATCCACAGATTAAGAGGATGGCCTTCAGCTTAGTTCACGAAGAGGACTACTGAAAGAAATATAACATTTTGAATCCATCCATTGCCATGTGCCATGATGGACAACAAGAAGTGAACATGTCTAGAGCACCTTGGAAGTTTTGGGAAGAAGTCTGGTTTTGGGTCGAAGTCTGGTTTTGGATTGCATCTTCCCTGTCATCCACCCTCCCCACATACTGATCTCCCTTAGACCCTAAACTATGGAAAGTCAGCTAGCTCTCTCATTAAGGAATTTCAGGCTTTGTGCGGCAGAAGACAAGAAAAGGGGAGCAAGCTTCAACTTCGGCCTTTGCCCCAAGCAGGCGGAATTGATGGAGCTGACACAAGCCACATAGGTAGGCAAACTTGACTTTGAACTTAAGTACAGCTATCAAAACCATTTCTTTGACCTAACTAGAAGTGGATAAATATTAAATATTTCACATTTATTTTTAACTATACCACATCCCATGTTATTCTTCTTTTCTCCTGACTGAACTGAGGAGATAAAATTCCCCCAAAGCAACATGTGCCTTCTATAGCCCAGCTGGCACTCTTTTATCAAGGATGTCTGAAGAAAACTGGTAAGCTGGTGAGGCTGGTAGATTTGCAGTGATGTATATTGGATCTGCAAAGATAAAATCCAGTTTCCATACAAAGCTGAGGGTTTTTCTCAACCCACATACCTCTTTCTCAGGAGTTAATCCTTTCCTTTAGAATGGAATAAGTATAGGAAACTCCATGAAGTAAAGCAAGTGGGGCACCAGCAAACTCTATCTCCTCCATGAGATTCTCATGGGGAGAGACAGTTGAACTGACAATAAGAAAGCAAAAGATGCTTTTTCAAATATGTCAAGAAATTAAGATTATTACACAATAGAGAAGTCTATGGGAGCCATGGGGAAGAGCTGCATTTAGTCACATCAATGCAAGGGGTTGGATGCTCTCACAACATATATTTCAAAATTTGGCTGGCCTTTCTTTGCACCTTCAGTTTCAGCCTCCTGTTCCGACCCCCCTCTCACTCATCTGTTATCCAACAGAATCTGGAAAGAAATCATTAAACTGTATAGCTGTTCCAATAGCAGCTGCTTGCGAGGCAGCCCTGGGATTCATGGCAATCCCTGTGCTGTGCAGGGCTGCTCAGTGCTCTCATATGTGTCCCTGGCAGCTCCCCACACCAGCCGCTCCAGCACAAAGTATTATGCAGTCTCTGCAAAAACATGGAAACAAGTGAGAGTGGAGAGAAAAGGACATCATGGATCGTAGTATGAATCTTAGTATGAACTGCCCGTGTGCAGGGGGAGCTTCTGCTTTTGACATGGTTTGGTTTCTCCCTCATTTTCCCTTGTTTGTCTTTCTGTTTGACATCTTGTTGTTGCTTGAGTTTTATCTTTTTCTTATCTTTTTTCCATCTCCTTTCCCCTCTTTTTTCCATTGCGCTTGTATCTCTCTTACTTTTTATATTCTCATTTTCACTCTCTTCCCCTCATTCTCCTACAACTGTTAAATCATTTTTCTTTTGTTTTTAGAAATATTTCTGTTTTCTCACCTATTTATTTTCTCTCTCTTCTTCCTGCTGTTCTTCTAAAACTTCTCTTCCTTCTTTCCTTGCCTGATTTTCTCTTCTCTGCTCTTTTCTGTGCTGCCCCTTCCCCCCTCTCTCCAAATCCCCTCTCCATTATTCCCTATCACTGGCTGCAGGTGCTGCAGCTGCAGGAATCCGAGACGCTTCCAGGGCAGGAGGGAAGTCCCACATGTATTGCTCCCACTCTGCAAGTAAGGGGAGGAGGGTGCTGCATGTGCAGGTTTTGAGACAATGATTCCTGTCAACAGGATGTGGGAGTTTTCTTTAAATGTGGGAATGTCCCATGAAAATTGGGACATCTGGCACCCTTACATTCCACGTCTGACTTTGGCTTCATATGCTGCTGTTGTGAGTGCCATAAACAAGGTTAATTTCACAAGCCATAGGAGTCAGAATACACAATAGATTGCATTGCAGACAGTATGCCTTCCCATAAAAGGACTAGGTCTTGAAGAGTTACAGAGATTGCAGCTTAGCATATGCTAGAACGAGAAACATAAACTTGGGACTGACAGATTCCACCACTGTCATCACGGAAAGGACAGAACAAAAATATTGCAGTCATGCTTTACTTCCTGATTTAAAATCAGAAAGGAAAGAGATCAAACTATGCAAATTAAATAGAAAATAAACAGCATTAGTATAGGACCTACCATCCAGTACTGGATGTAAGAGCACTCCATATTCTAAATTATAGAGCCTTTTTAATATGCCTAAGCTAGAAATTTTGGAATGATCCTTCTAAAATCAGTGAAGAAATCTAAAGGAGATCATTCAGAGAACCCAAGCTAGTCTTCTGCTCTTACCAGGACCCTCAAATGTTCTGTCTTTCTCTTCTAGTCTGGAATAGCTTTGCTTCTAACTCAAGCAACCCTCTTATGTGACTCAAGTTAGTCTTCCTCTTTCCTGCTATTTCAATGCCTTAGAGCTCTGTATAGTTTCCTGGATGCCTTTCCACAGAAACAGGCAAATAGATATTTTAGTGTATGTATTTGTCATTCTGGTCCTGTTCTGCTTTGCTGCTATTCTGGTGTTTCCCATTGTGTGAACATGGTGTGTGCTGTATCAGTGGGTTGACTTCCAGATTATAGCCAAATTTTTGGCCCCAGTTATTTTGCGATTTGTAGCCACACCACCAGCCAGATAGCCAGCAGAAGGAGTGCAAGTTAGCTCTCTCAGTGCCCATGGCTAGTGATGCCCATGCAAGAAAATGGCTCTAATGTAAATGGCAGAACACGTTCCTTTAAACAGGACTGATAACATGATAGAGATGAGTTGCCAGACGGATGAGAACAGTTGATGAGAGGAATGTTTTCTCTAAGCATTAAGAGGATCATATGCACAATGTCAGATGAAAAATAAACTGGCACAGATTTAATTAATGTCATATGCTTAATCCAGAAGTCCTTTTTGGTTGTTGGTTTAAATAAGATTGTTTTGCAGAAGTTCTTGGAAAAAAGCCTTTGTTTCTTTCAAGACTGTGTGCTCCACTGACTCTGAAGTTATGGGTTAAGGGTAAGAGTGACAGAGTTTGCAAAGTTACTAACTGTATAAATTTTGTTGAGTATATAGGGCTTTAAATCCCTTCAAATTAATAGCCTTAGCAACACTTTTGGGAGGTGAGAGCTGGATCCTCAGTCAAATGAAAGGAGTTGGGCAAGAATGTACTACATTAGATACCATGTGTTAAGCCTCACCTTGGGGTTGATAATACTTGATTTTTTAACCAGTTTAATGGACTGTTTACCAAAACCAAACTTGTCCTATTTTATCACTGTATCTGGCATCTCCTTTGGGAGAACGCCATGGGTCCATTAATGAGCACAAACTCACTAGGGGGTGGAGTGGTTAAAATTTGAAGGAAATGGAACTTTTATAAATCCACTGAAAACAAACATTTTGGAGGTGAAACCTTGTATTCTGTATCCCACAGGTAGGGTAACTGCGACATGTGCAGGAAAGAAGTTTTTTTTTATTTCAAAGGAAGGGGACTGTGACAAATTGTTCCTTTGGTTTATCTTGTTCTTGATAGTCTCTGATGCCTTTCTACAGAATGTCCTGGGAGAAAATCTTTTTTTTGCTCATCATCACTATACGATATTCTTCTGTTCAGACACATTCAGTGGTACTATAGTAGCTCTTGTTTCAGAGAGATTTATGCAGTGAAGTAATATGATGAAGGAGCTAATCAAGCTGCTCACAAAAGGCAATGCTCATCTGTCCTACACAGAGAACCAATGCAAATGTATAACCCATACTGTGAAATATTATTCCAAGTTAGTGCTTTTCCAACTGTAGTATGTGGAGACCTGGCTAGTTACACTGTGCTAACTCTCTTTCCTGTTTTCAGCTGCTAAATTGCATTAGTGATACTTTCCTAATACTTATTTTCCACATAAGCAATTACTGTAGTGGCTACAGGGGCGTTCTGTGGATTATGCGTGCGATGTTTATGTGACTCTGTGATCCTCACTATGTTGCTTATCCTAGCCCTAAAGATTTTGAAAGCTCATGTTTCATAACATAAATAAATGAAAATATTATTCCCATTTGCCTTTCAATAACATGATAATTTTAAAGACACCATATAGCATATAGATGCCATATAGCATTATCGCCACCTTTCTCTGATCTCTCCTTGCAAACTAATATTTTTTAGGAGGGGAGTACCGTAGGAACAGAGGCCTTCTTTTACTAATGTCATAAGTGCACAAAGAAACTGAGATTAGTGACAGTATTTTAGAGAAGTCTAACCTGAATTTACATCCTTGAAAAATCTATCACTATTTGAAACAGAGATCGAAAGACCAGTCATCCATTCCAACTTTCCAGAGCAGATAAATGTGCTCCAGCACACAGTATTTAACTGCACATCATCTGTTTCACATGCTTCAGAACTGCTCTTTCTTCCAATATTCATCAATTTTATTCTTAATATGTAACATCTCCACTGAAAAAAAAGGAAGAAAAGAACTCCTTTTTGCATGTGCACTGCGGTAAATCAGAAAACACTTTGTGGAAGAAATTACTAAATTTCATTTTTGCCAATGAAGCAAACATGCTCATTATTTTTTTTCCTGAAAAACATTAAAATGGAAAAAACTTCCGTGAGTGCACAATAAGATGTTTCAACCACATATAATTTACATTTTTTTTCGTAGCAGAGGATTAGAAGTATTCTAAGCTGTGAGTATCATTCTGTGAAGTCCCATTTCCTTGTTTAGTCAAAATTGCTCTTAATAAAACAACTGCCTGTATATGATGTGATTAGGAAGTAAAGATGAAAGCCAACAATCTTAAATTAACAAAGTAAGTAAAATTTACACATGCCCTATTGAATGTTAGTGCATCTTTTTTCTTGTGTCCTTACAGTCCATCCTTTAAAAAGTCTGAGAATAATAGTTAAGTTACTTTTGCTTTTGTGGTATTTTTGTATTGTGTGGATCAGCAAAGAATATATCCTCCTTAGGTATGTGCAATAACATGATTTTTAGGCTTTGGAGTAAGTGCTTCTTGGGCACTTGGCCAAGGATTTTTGGAGGGTTTTCTGGGACTTAGATGCCTGAATCCCATTGAAGTTGTGTTGTGTGGGCTACTGTGAAGTAATAGATCGTACCTTTAACCACTTACAATGAAGAAAACTGTGTTTGAAAAGACAAAGACAAAGATTTTATCTTCAGGAATAACTTGAAGCCTGGGGACCTTCAAGAACCTCTCTGTGTATTTTCATTGCCCTTGCAATGAAAAGCCTGAACTCAGGCCAGCTGTGCAGTCTCGGCCCCACAATACAAAGTAGAAATCCTTTGAAGAAGGCAACTATCAGTCATACCTTCTTGATATTGCATGGATGGTGTTACCAAAGCACATAAAAGGCACAGAAGGAATTGTAAAGGGGCCACTCTAAATATTTAAAATTTGTTTCGTTTTTTTTTAACTAACTGTAAATTTCTCCCACATCAGACTCTCTGAAGGTATTAGTACGGTTAAACCACAGTTGCATGCTTATTACTCCATGAGTTCTTGAGCAGGTAATCCATGTGCAATGGCGACCACTACTTTGCTACAGTGTAAACCCAGCAATGAGATGATCTGTAGCCATTATTTGCCAGGACACCTTCTTGGGCTTGATACTTTCCATCTAGAGTGAGAGTGAGGTGGAAATTCAATATCTGAGCCCTGAGGATCCTTACTGTGCTACTCAATTCCATTACTGCTGACTTCCAGACGTCTTTCTGTTTAGTTTTTCTTTTTGAAGTATCCTAGAAGCCTAGAAGTTTTTCCCCCTTCTGTACCTAATATACAGAGAGAAGGAAATCTGAGGCACATAAAAAATCAGTCCTCTAAGTTTATTGTGAGTGGGTGGGTGTGATAAACAATATAAAAGTGGGTTTTTTTCTGTATATAACCTATATAGGATTTTCGCTATGCCTACTGAAAAGCTGTAAGGATTTATAAGAAGAATAATTTTAACTCCACAACAATAAGCTAAATGTTTCCCTGTGTGGGATATCACAACACTTTCTCAGCTGGCTGAGTCTGCATGGCCATCTACATTTATCACTCTCATAAAGTCCCCTGAATAAGTAAAAGCTCCCCTCACCCGCCCTCGCTTGTGGCTTTTAAACAGGAAGGAAGTATCATTTTCTTCTCCCCTAGCACAAAGAGAGCTCTGAGCATCTAATTACAGTTTCTGTAAGCAAATGGAACCAGAAAAGCATTTCCCTGTAGCTAAAATGCTCAAGCAGAGCTCACACTCTCTCAGTTTTCCCAGACTAAGGTTGAAAATCTGCTTTCTAAATTATTCCATTGCTTTACAGAGGAAGTATTAATTACATGACTGCAAATGTAGATCGGGGTGGGATGTAATTACAGGGCCGGCTTTGTGTCTGTTGTCCAACAGAATTAGGCAGGAAGTGTTCGCGATGCCAGCAGTTTCAGGTGTTTTGCAGCCTATTATATTTGCTGGTTCTCACCAGGTCTCAAATGGATCAGGTGACTTTCTGCTGCCCGATTGTCTGGAAAATCCACAAGGCTGCTATTACTGCAGGTTCATGGTTTGTACAAGGCTGTGCTGACAGTTTTAGATTTTTAAAGGGGGAAAAGAAAGGAGTAATAATCCATTCTGGGTTGCCAAATGTTGCTCTACCTTTTCCTTTATTCAAAGACTTGTTTTTGTTTTGTTTTCAAGTTTCCTAATTCTAATCCTCTATTTGCAGTGCATCTCCCCTGCCCCTCAGTACTGACTTTCTTGCTGGGTAAAGAAATTTGCTATATGGCCATAGGAAAGAGCCGTCAGGCACTCCGGCAGGAACAGGGACCTCACTGGGCTGCTACAACTGGGGACCACGCTACATGTAACTTCCAGTTTAGGCACAGTCTGGACTTTTTTTCTGGTTCTTACGCCTTTCAGGAAAACACTTCCATACTGCCTGTGTTCTGCAGATGGTGGAAAGGAAATAAAATTTCTGTGTTTTTCAATTGATTGTACCACCACTAGGCACAAATTTGGCCTGAAGGAAGATGTCCTAAAAAAAAGTTTTTTATTGTGAGTTAGCTCAAGTTAGCATAGACAGAGGTCATTCCCTGCAGGTAGCTTCCATGTGGATTCCCTGTGTGGGAGTGTGAGAGTTGAGCTGTGTGGAGACAGGTTGTTCTCTTCCACTTGGGCTGAGCGCACACAGATGGTCCCAGGCATAGATAACTTGTTTGATCAATTAATTTGAATATTTGACTTGAATAGAAATGCAAGTAACAACCATAGCTTTGTTTCTGTCAAGCCAGTGACTATCTGTGTTTAAGTATGTTTTTATCAATCATTTGGGATGACAGCTCATCAAGGAAATACATTTTTAAGAGGCAGTTCTGTCCTGTTTGAACAATAAATGCTACTTATTAAAACCTGTTGCACCAACTGCTAAACATGAACATCATGCTGTATTCTTTGTAAGTCTAAGCAGAAGCAGCCACTGACAGAAGACAGAGCAGTGAAGACAGTAAGATCTCTTCATGTGTCTTCTTTTGGATTGAACTGTGTGACTAGAGATACTATCATTGTCCTTACCCTTACACTTCTGCTATTATGTTCTCTCTAATTCACCACTTTGTTTGAATGTGTAATCTTGTCTGACCGTAAACAGCCAAACTGAGCTTGCCTGCCTATTGGGGAAGGGCAGGATGGGATGGGGGAGGAAATAACAAGAAGGAACAACATGGGCTGGGACTCGTAATCAGACCAAACAACACATTTACAGAATCATAGAATCACCTGGTTGGAAAAGACCTCTCGATCATTGAATACAAACATTCCTATCTGCCACTAAATCATGTCCTTGTGCACCTCATCTACCCGTCTTTTAAATGCCTGCAGGGATGGTGACTCCACCACCTTCCTGGGCAGCCTCTTCCAATGTCTAATGACCCTTTCCGTGAAAAAATTTTTCCTGATGTCCAGTCTGAACCTCCCCAGGCACAGCTTGAGGTCATTCCCCCTTGTCCTGTCCCCTGTCACTTGGGAGAAGAGGCCAACAGTCTCCTCTCTACAACCTCCTTTTAGGTAGTTGTAGAGAGCAGTAAGGTCTCCTCTTCTCAAGGCTAAACTACCCCAGTTCCCTCAGCCACTCCTTATAAGACTTGTTCTCCAGCCCCTTCACCAGCTTTGTTGCTCTTCTCTGGACTCGCTCCAGAGCCTCAACATCCTTCTTGTAGTGAGGGGCCCAGAACCGAACACAGGATTTGAAGTGTTGTCTCAAAAGTGCCAAGTACAGGAGCAGAATAACCTCTCTGAACCTGCTGGCCATGCCATTTCTGATACAAGCCAAGATGCCATTGGCCTTCTTGGCCACCTGGGCACACTGCTGGCTCGTGTTCAGTCGGCTGTTGACCAACACCCCCAGGTCCCTCTCCTCCAGGCAGCTTTCTAGCCACTCTTCCCCTAGTCTGTAGCACTGCACAGGGTTGTTGTGCCCCAAGTGCAGGACCCGGCATTTGGCTTTGTTAAACCTCATGCCATTGGACTCTGCCCAGCGGTCCGGCCTGTTCAGATCCCTTTGCAGAGCCTCCCGACCCTCCAGCAGATCGACACTTCCACCCAGCTTAGTGTCGTCTGTAAACTTGCTAAGGGTGCACTCGATGCCTTCATCCAGGTCATTGACAAAGTTATTGAACAGGGCTGGACCCAGCACTGAGCCTGGGGGGACACCACTTGTAACTGGCCTCCAGCTGGAGTTAACTCTGTTTACCACCACCCTCTGGGCCCGGCCACCCAGCCAATTTTTCACCCAGGAGAGTGTGCGCCTGTCCAGGCCAGAGGCTGACAGTTTCCGAAGCAGAATGCTGTGAGAAACTGTGTCAAAGGCTTTACTGAAGTCCAAGAAGACCACATCCACAGCCTTTCCCTCATCCAGTAAGTGGGTAACCTAATCATAGAAGTTTATAGATTAAAAAGGAAATAGTAATCACAGTAAAGACACTAGAGCTGTTTGCTTTTCTGGCACTATCACACATTCTTTTATTAAGAGGAGCAAATTCTAAAAAAAAATATGCTGGTATTGTGGTTTTATCCAGTTCTATAAAAACTTTTGGTTAAGTTCAAGCCTTGAAATATGTAAATTATCTTGATTCTTAATGAAAACATAAGATCACTGTGGAATGCTCCAGTCCCTCTCATTTCTCCTAATGGCATTTATTTTTAATAATGTAAACATTCAGAATACAGCAACATTGATTTGTCATGGCAGTTACCTAAGTTTCTGCATACAGTTTTCAGTTTAAATACTGTGCTAGCAAACATGGAAGACATATACTAAGTTTCTTTTAGTCCTTAAACTTACATAAATATAAAAAGTAATTAGATGCCAAAGCAACCCATGCCTTCGAAATTCCTAAAATAGATAGGATAGCTATTACATATGCACAAACCCCATGAATGCCAGTATTTAAGTTGTATATTCATGCATATACTGTACCTGGTGTAGTGAAATATGGAAAATACTTATATTCATTCTTGAAGAAATGATCTTAATAATTCATTTTTGACTCCACCTCTCTTAAATTACAGTTGCCTCACTTGTGGAATATTTTCCATATCCTGAAAGGACCCTAATAAATTCTAATATTTTCCTAAGTGTGGAAATAATTAATAGTTTATGATATCACAGATTTGCAAACTTTTTCATAGTTGTGGGTGCAAGACACACATCTCTCCTCTCCTCTCTGTTACCTGATTTTTAGCTGTGTTTTAAATTTCTTTTATTAACAATTTCGCGTATTTTTTAGAGATATTTGCTTCTAATGATCTTGTAATTAACTGGAAAATTTGTATAAAAAAGAATATATCAATAAGACGTAAGTAATTAGAGGCAGAAATACTTTGACTTGAAGGGCTGTTATATTGTATTCTAAGGCTCTAGTCTAAAGATGAGTTTTCTAATTTATCTGGCAAAGCTCATGTTTGATATGAACTAGTAGCGCAAATTACTGATCAGAGTGATATGATTTTGCAGACTTAATGAAAATGTGGTTTTATTCCTAAGCAGTTTTGCATGTTATTAGAACTTCAGTTGGAATGAAATTCAGTGGTATAACACATAATGAAGCAGTTCTGGATGCTTTTCATTCAAGTGTGAATTGGACCTAGACAATCGTGCCTCTCTTCAGCATTAAGTCCAGTGTAAGTACATGTGAGTGCAAATGAAGGCTTACTAGGAAAGCTTAGGGCAGAGTGGAAGGAAGATTATGAGGAAGTGTTGTGGGATAAAGGAATTCTGTAAAAGAATAAAGACTGTATTCTGACTCAGTGTACAGATATGGTGTTAATAGAAAGAAAACAGGGGAGATGGGGGGGTGGGTCTGTGTTCGCATCCAGTCAGATTCTTATCTTGCTCACATCTGGAACTTACTGAAAGACAACTGCAGACAAGAGAGTTTCAGTGCACAGTGCACCACCACTTTAGCATGCCAAACCCCTAGTAATTTAGCAAAAGACCTTGGTGGGTGCTTTGCACATTCCTTTTGCACACAAATTAGTCTCGCAGATGCTTAAACACTTGCTAAAATCTAAATAGAATTAGGATAATTAAGCAGGTTGAGGAATTTCAGTAGTCTCATATAACGTCTAGATTTTTAATTTGCTATGCACTTATTTCCTTTTTGATATAGTCTTCTGTTCTATGGATTTGTAGATTTGTATTTTCTTTCTCTTTTTTTTTGCATGCAATTTTACCCTCCCCCTTTTCTCTCATTTGTCTCTTTCTCTTTTTCCTTGTATTTTCTTCTCTATTCATTTTTCTCATCTTCATTTTCATTTCTTTTTTTTTTTTTTTCCTAGTAAACTGAAATACCGAGTTTTATATGGGGCCAGTGACAGAGAGAGACAGCAACCATTCTAAAAATGTCCACATGGCCCAATAATAGAATATCATAGCATTAAAAATTGAAATAAATATATAAATAGGAAAATAAGGTAAACGTGAAAGGATATATGTAACATGCAAGCTGCTAAACAAAGACTATCTTGTGTGGAGTGTAAAGGAAACATAATGACTACAACCTGCCCTAGGGTTTGAAAACAATTTACTGAGAAGTCTTTTACAGTGGCCAGCTTTGGAGCCATTTCTAATTAGCTCGCAGGTAATTCAAAGTCTGTTTAAGTATGTTCGATAAATTTCCTTAGAGTTTCTGTGCTATAAATCTGCCATGATGACTTTTTTGGATCTTCAAGAATTAACAGATCCTAATCTCACAACTAAAATTCAGTTATATTTCATGCCAGCATGTTTCAAAGACTGATATATTTCCACAAGAAAATGCCTCAGCTAAACCATACCTGAGATATATGCACACAGCAACATGTTTTGGGAGTGATTCACTCCTTTCAATTAGAATACTGACTTTGTGTCTTGATAGGAAAAAATAAAAATTACCAGGAAACTTTATTTTTAAATATACTTCTTGATTTTGCATGGGAAAATGTAAATTTTCTCAAAGTACCTAACAATTTTCCTCTTTCTTCAGTTATAGATTTCAGTCTGTTGCAATGGAAAATACCTGTGAGATTATTTGGTCTGTTTCCATCCCAATGCAAATTTAGGAAAATATACAGTACACATATTATGCATGCCTTTCTTTATGGGTAAGATATGGGTAGATATAGGTAGAAGATCAAAATACCACACTGTCATACTCATTATCCAGGGTACTGGGGTGGGAGGATGAGAGACCTTGCATGACATAGATAGTGAAGTGTGTGTTTGAGAGTGTGCTACAGACAATTGAGAATGAGTCTGTGGGGAGTCAGCTCATGTCTGGCAGGGATTTTTAGCTCAGTGTCCAAAACCAGTCAAACGTGTACTGAGCTAACCTTGGAAGCAGTGCACCCTTGTTCGTGTATTGCTCTGCATGGAGCCAGCATCTGAGACTCTGCCACCTTAGCACGGTTCTTCTGCAAAATTCACCGCCCACAGGTAATGGTCAGTAGATTGTACCTGGTGGTCTGTTGCTGCAAAAGTGTTTCATGGCCTGAATGTGTGTGCAATAGAGGCAACTGAGCGTGGAATGGAGCTGTTTGAAAAAGGAGGAGAAACCTCTAAGTAGGGCAAGCAGACTGAAAGTAAGATTATGCAGAGATAAAAGGAGGACAAGGAAACAGAAAATCACTCAACTAAAGAGTGCTTCCAACTCAGAAGAGAAGGGAATTTTACAGCCTGGAAAATGCAAAAAATGTAGAATTGAAAACAATAGGTAGACACAGTTGTTCAGAGCTGTAAAAGACAAGGAATTTTAATGTGCTACATCATTTGAATGTAGAATAGAGAGCAAAATGATGTGTTCTAAGTCCTGTAACACTGACTAGTGGCTAAGGCTTGCATTCTGGTATTTTTGCTTTTAAAACAGTGAAAAATGTAACATCACTAATGTGACAGGGCTACTGTCTCTAAGGTCTGCTTCTGTCTGTAATGCACCAATCCTCTGACAAGTGGATTATGAATTGCCAGGTGTTCCTGAGATTTTTTTTGTTCCGTCCTTCACTAGTGAGTAATGAATTAGAAAATTATAAAGTCAACGATCGTATTTATTATTCAAGTAATGTAACTTAAAAAATGAAAGAGTAATATACTTGAAGGTTTTTTTTTGGAAAACAGTGTGCCTATAAAACTGTGCTTCGGGAAATGAACTATGTACTGACAGATAGTAGCATGTGTTTCATACACTTATTTTCAGGATCTTTTTTTTTGTCTCTTATTCCCAAAGCGTTATACATTCTGTATGTTTTAGCTACTGGCATACTCTAAATAAATTCCACCTAAAGCTGCTTCTAGAACCTCAAGCAACATTCCTCCTCACTCTAGAAAAGTCAGAAGTATCCATAGTGACTTGAACACAAATGTCATATGTCACAAATGAACACAAAATCATCCTGAGGAAAAACCCAGATATTATGAGATTAAGAAGACAAGGAAAAAGAACAAGTGACTAAACAGAAAACAGCTGTTTCATTGATATCTTGCAGTGCCATGTTGTCAGATGCAGGAGCAGCTGCACTGGTGCTATCAACATCAGATACAATGCTATCTATCCTTAAGATTTTATGTGCTGATTTTGGCTTCCCTCAAGCAAAATTGTGAAGCTAGCTTCCTTTGTCCCAGTCTTCTCCCAGTCTTCTCCCCCACTCTGTAAGCTCCCCAAGCCCACCAGATTGTCTCAATTCTCACTTCTTCCATCCAGTTCTGTCCCCAGTTTCTTTGTCAGCTGTTCCAGAAGAAGAGATGGTGCATGTATCAGGTTTCCCATCTCAAGACTAGGAGCAGCTAACAGGGTGCCTGCCATTTTCTTGGACTACAGCATATTGAAGGCAAAGAAATTTCCCAAGGTTAGAGATGCAAGGCTTGGTTTAGTGCCATTTAAACAATCCTGTAGTATTCTGCCAGGCCTCTAGCTACTCTCCAGGAGGACAGGGTCTTCCATTGTACTGCATGTACCAGCTCCATTTCAGTGTCTAAGGTACATGAGAATGATTCAAATGCTGCTAGGAACAAAAGTGTGCCTAACTGAATTGTGCCCTTGGTAAAATATCTAATGTATGATTATGGTATACATGTGCCAGACTGTTTCCTGGTTTTAGCTTTTTATTTTCACTTTGACCTAATTCCTAGTGTAGTTCAAAAGAAACTTGTGGTTAGTTCACTTATCTGGTAAAGAACAGGCTAATGTCTCCTCTATCACCTTTAAAATATTTTTTTATTAAACACAAATAACTTTTAGCAGCAGGCATGGGGAACCTAGGATTCCTGACACATTTCAGATCTCTAGCTACTACATTTCAGCATCACAGTCATGTTTCTTCTTGTCTAATCCTTTTCTGGCCTTGTGAATTCTTCTGTCTCATTTGTACATTGCTTGGCATCAGCAAGGTGAATAAAGACTGCTGCTCCTCAATTCCACAGAATCTCACTTTTTCCCTTTCTTTTCTGCTGCATAAGCATCTCCGGTGAGTTTTCCTGGTTTGGACAGTGATTTGGAAAGCAGGAATCATGGACTGATATTCTTCAACAAGAGGTAATACCTAAAGCTCACTTTTTGAGCAAGAGATTCATCACTTCAGTTTTATTATGATCATTAACTCCCTTAGCATCTTTTATTGAAAGAGTGAGGTCCTAGTAGCATTTCAGTGAGTGCTTTCAGATGGTTATATTCAGGAATGAATTTTGTACTCTCCAGATTTCAACTTACAACTATGATTTGTCTAGGTTTTGGAGAGTTGATGTGATTTAGAACAACTTTCTGTGTTTCACATTCCCTGTTGTCTGGTTTCATGCAGTTTCTTGACTGAAGCACAGAGTTATTCAATTTGAATTCCACAATGCTTGTATCTCTCAAAGTAAAATTTAACAGGTTTTAATATTTTACTTTGATTCTGAATTATATTCTAAATTTGCCCACCAGAATGGTAAATGTACAATCTAGCCTGAAAAGTACATTTAGAGCATATATTGGTCTATGGTCCTTGTCTTGCATCACAAGCAGAATTCCAATAAGTATAAGCAAAAATACTTACAGAAAAAATTCTACTGGAATCTACTAATTGAGATAATTGTTTAGCTGCATTTGGGAAACAATGTATCTATAACAAAATGAATGTTAGATAAACTATTATAACTGAGCTGTCTTTGGAAGCCCATTAAAATATAATTGAAGATGAGAATATTAAACTGTACAAGTTGAAACATCTTATTTATGGTGGCTGAGCCTGAAAGTGATGCAATTAACTTTTACTACAGCTTGCATTACAAGCTTGAATCCATATCTCCTTATCACTATCTGAATGAAGATAACCATCATTTGCCAAAGCATAACTATAATAACATGATAGTGAACGATATCATCTCATGGAATAAGGTCTGTTTGCAAAATTAATGTCTCTCAGTGTCACATTTCAGTCCAGTGCAAACCTTTGATTTTGAAAAGAGGTTACAGCTTTTGTTCCTCAAAATATTTCATTTCTTTAATGCTGAACAGCTACAGTAAGTTGAAACAGTGGCTAGACCATGATCAAAATGTCAGCAGAGAGGATGCCCTACTAAGGCTTTTGCTCTGGAAATATGGGAGATTAGCCTCATAAACACAACACAGCAAGCTTGTGCCTTGTTGTAGACCTAACCACTTGAGAATAAGTGAATATTAAGACAATTGTGTTATAGTTAAGGCACTTGTCTGAAATGTAAGCAAATGACAAAATAGCAGCTTGAGTCAGCATTCTCACAGGTTTTAGGAAAATGTTCTGAAGATCTTCTCTGACTGGTTATTTTCAGTTCCACTGGGAGCTGGGAAGTCTGTCCCGATGAAAATTAAGTGGAAATTGGCATGTTTTCATAAGACCATTGTCAGGAAGGTTCTAGATCATGGAGGCTGATCTCAGTAGGCAGCTTGTCTTAAAGAAAAAGCAAACATAATTTATGCTAGAAGGAACCTCTGGACATCACCAATTTTAAGCTGTAGCAGCAACGCTGTCTTGAAAGTTAGATCTATTTAGTAACTTATATGATTGCATTTAATTAAGTCGTCTCAAAACTGCTCCAGAACCAAAGTGCACCAAATCTGAACCTGGATCTGATCCTTTATCCTTTTCTGGTTAAATTTTGGAGGTTCTTCTTCCCTGAGATGGTTAGACATCTAATTCTGATCCCAAAATAATTCCGATTCCAAAATAATTCCATTTGTGACCATATTTACTTGCTCACTGCATCAGAGTTCTCTTATGTTTCTTCTCCATCTGTTTTACCTCTTTTACCTTTTATTTATACATAGAAAACAATCATACCTTCTCTCAAGACTTTTTTCTAGACTAAACAAACCTTGCTGATTTTAGTCTTTTTTCATAAGACAAGCTCTGCCTTCTCTGATCTTTCCTAGATCTCCACTTTTCTCTGCATATGTTCTCATTTAAATTCCTCTTTACTGTACACAGCTTTTCATAACTGTTTTTGCTGTGTTCTCCAACAGTTTCCTATATATATCATTGCCCAAAATGAAAAATCCACCATGAAATCTTAAGTAGCTTTGGGGGAAAAGTCAACATTTTAAACTGAAAATTGCCAGGCAGCTCTAAACTCTGGGCCTTCCTCTATTAATTGAACAAGACTTTGTTGAAAAAAAAACAACCAATCCACGAAAGAAATCCTGCATACTTTGTATTATCATTCATTCAGGACTATAAGTATTAGTATGGAGAAGAAAAGTAAATATCTCATTGTACTGTTGACATGAAAAAATATGTTTTCCTGAAAATGTTTTGAAAATCAAAGTGGAGAGGAGATAGAAGTGTTAACATTGAAGAAATAGTAAACCTGAAAGACACAAAGGGACAATCATCCTTGTTCATTCTTTGTTAAACTGAAAATTCTCTATGGTGAAAATTGCTTAATCTATGTCTGATGATCTCTTTCTGTAACAGAGGTCTTTAGTCTTATGATCTATATTAGAGCCTACGTAAGATCTAAGGACCAAGAAACAAAACATAATTATTAAATGGGTGATAATAATTAAGGGCTATGGAGTCAAAGATGAGTATAAAAGTTAACCAATATACTTCTGAGAAGGTTAATACTTACCTTTTAAAATGTGGGCAAGGAAGTATTAATTTTAAAGACATCGTTCATACCTTTGTGATATTGTCTTACTAGTACACTGTAATACAATGTTCTGTCATGTTTAAATGTTGTTGGGTCCTCTCTCAAGTATACTGCATTCCCATGAACAGCATTTCATTGACTGAAGGTTTTACAGTTTCAGGGTCAACACTTCTGTACATCCATGTGTTAGATAAGTCTTGATAAACACGTATGAGATTCCACATGATACTATTGCATGTGATATTATGTAACTGAGGTGGATGAGCCAGGCTTTCCCCTTCAGTTCCGTGTTGAAAGGTAAGATGAAATGCTGTCATAAATGAATGCAATTTTACTTGGTTGTGCCCTGTTATGCTGGTTGCTGGTTTTGCTCTCTGTGTTTTTTGGCCAGCATGATTCTTTACCTCCCTGACTGTGAACTTCTATGTTCTCTCCTTTACATTGGCAACCACTTTTAAAGGCCAAAACCTTAAAAATCCTTCATTCATAGCTCAGCAGGAGTCTCGATTTATTATAGAATAAATCAGTGTGCTCTCACTGGGAGGGCAGAAACTTATGATAAAATGATTCTTCCAGCCTCACTGATGCAGAGCCAAATACTGTATTTTTCAAATTTTAAATTGCATGTAGTACTTGTTAAAACTGTATCTCTTATTTTTCAGATGTTACCTGGTTGTTTTTTTTCATTGTTTGTGGTATTAATGATCCACCAGGACTATTTAGTAATCTCAGCTTCAGAAGAACTTCTTCACCAGAATTGTTAGATTTTTTTAATGGCATAGAAACTACTTTTTTATGTAAAAATGCATAGAAATTCTATTTCCTTACTAGTGAGAAAATGAAAGCTTCTGGATTGCATTGCCAAAACAGGAAAAAGTTCAACTTCACAGATTAACATCCAGCTAGATTTACAGACAAACCAACATGTAGAAGCCGACAGGAATCTTCTCCAGAAAAACAAATGACCACATTCATCCTTTGTTCCAAGTCCATTGAAAGTCAGAGTTTGTACCTGTATAAAGATCAGAATCTAGGTGAGCTGCCCGAATATGCAGTTTACTATTGAGATACTTGGTTTAGACTATTATAACCATATACTAAATTTAAGCAATACTACAATCTCCCGCTCTGAGGACACAGAAGAAGAAGTGACTTTGTAATGTAGTGGTTCCCTATTGTTAAGGGCTGTCTGTAATTGATTCCTAAGCATATTAGAGTGGCTCCACGAAGCTTGTGTATGGTGAGTGTGCAATACTGTAGGGCAGTTATCTAGCTACTGCTGAAAATGTCATGTTTTGGGGTTGGATTTATAAACTCTTTTCTCACTCTGTTTTTGCATGTATCTGAATGAGGGAGGATGTGAAATATTATTAGAGCTCTGGAACAGGTGTGCCTTAACTATTGGAGCAACTGTATTTAGGTGCCTATAGCAGACTGCACAGTGTGTTTGTACAGGAAGATATGCCCAAAAGGTCAACTGTCAATGTTGCAGCATATTCTCAGAAAAAAAGCTAAAAATGTCTTGGCTCAGTATGGCAGAACCCAAACACATTGGCCTGGTAAATGTCCTGCTAGAGAGACTCTGCCAGGACTATGCAGTGTTGAACAATCTAGAAGCAGACAAATTTGCTTATTCTTTGCAGGGTTTATGTTCTATTTTCTTCTGGACTTTTTTTTTTCTCATTAGTCACTGAAATCATAAGAGAAACTTTTTACAAGTTATTTGGACAATATTCTTTGAGTTGCACTAAAGTATCTCCTTGGGACACTGTATCTTCTTAAAGCCTCTTTGGTATGATCCACAAACATTTAGCTGTCTGAAAATTGGATATCTTTCTGAAATCTAATTTATCTTTACCATTATTAAGGAGAGACTGGCCCCTTAGGACAATTTTTTAGCCTTAATATTACAGGCGCCTGTTTCACGGTGGTAAGAGCCTCTGTCTTGGGAGACTCCTCCCTTGGCCGGGCTTGTTTCTCAGCAATCAAAGCCCAGACAACTACCTTGAACCAGAGTCTAACTTTTCATGACCAAAGCTGGTGGGAGGGATACTTTGCCTACATTTTCCTAGATGTAAACAGGGACCAGTTCTTTTGCAAAAGACCGAACATCATGGACTGTTCCGTATTTGTACTGCTGAAGGTAGGGAAGCACTTTTACAATCTTGGAGATTGCTATTAGGAAGTATCCCAAAGAAAGTTAGTGAGTGAACTAAAAGCAATGTGAACAATTAAGTGTCTAGCGCTCAAATTTTCTTCTTGGTTGTTTCCATTCAGCAGCGTGGAGAGGCCCACTCATCTCTGTATGAATAAGAAGTACTGACATGTTAAAGAAGGAGAAGACATAGTAGGATTGGGACAGGATTCACTTCAGCTTCTTTACATATCTGCGGCGTGAAATAAGTCGAAGTGCATAGGAAAGAATGCAGCAAGGCTTGACCTGTATCACTATACCTGCCTCTCTTAAGCTTGTCTTGTTTATGAACTGACTTATCTTCTTCAGAAAGACATCAGTCACAGCTTTCATGTGTCAAAGGTATAAATGGAGGTTCCATTTGGAAAATCAAAGCCAATATATAGTTTTAATGAGAGATCATAGAATGCAATATAAGGAACCTCCAATTTTTAACTCTTTTCCCTGGAGCACTAATGATTGAATTTAATGATCCATGTCTGAAGGGCATGCTTGAGGCTGACAAGTTCAGAACTAATTTTACATGTGGTACACAGATTTGAAATGACTCTTCTGAACCATAGAATGAATGATCTATTCAGCTTCCCTCAGTAGCAAGGTTCAATGAGCAAGAGCAGATTTTCCTGCTGTTTCAGGTATAACTGGAGAATCATACACGTGGTATTCAGTCTTTCTCTAATTTAATAAAATAAAATTTCTTCATATTGCCCTATTGCCCCAAAGTTTAATATTTTCTTTCCTTATAAATATAGTTGGAAATAAACCAAAACCAAAGCAAAACAAAACATTTTCCTAGTTTGTGGAGAAAATATTAAATTTTGTGTTGTTTGCCTAAGGTGAAATTTTTATACAGAAAAAAAATTTAGTACTTTACCAAGACAGACTTGTTGTGTTTCTGATAGGCTATGAACATACATATGAACATGTGGACCTTTCTCAGGATTTGTCTATGTACCACTTTAAAAAGGGCTCAAAATTCCTCTCTTCTGTATATAAATGCATGTTCAAAACGTTAGTTGCATCACATGTTTGTCCTTTGAGAGACACCAAGGATTTCAAGATGTTTTAAAAAAAAAATTCCTTGCTTCTTCTTCTAACATAGAAATTATTTTCAAAATTTAACCTGTCCCAGTACATTTCCAAATAGTAGACTTCATCAGAAAACTATTTTCATCAAACATGAAAAGTTTCCACTTCCAAAATGTAGGTAAGAATTGTATATACGAAAAAAAGGAGAGCATTTAGTCTACTGGACAAGAATTTTAATTGTTCTGGGTAGATTCAGTGTTTAACCTAAGTTTAAGAAGGCTAACTTATTTTTCTAAATCAATAATTTTTTTGTGAATGAGTAAAGGAGAAAATTTCTCATTTCACCTGGCAATATATTGGTCTCTTTCCCTGTGGCAAAGGTGGTTGACAGAATTTTATTTTCAAAGAAATCATTTTAGAACCGCATACAATGCTTGATAATGATATATTTTTCATTGATTTCCTTTCAGTTCTTTAGAATAACTGCTGTATAATTTCTGTCTACATAATCTGTCTACAAACACACATAGGTCTTTTTATATCTGAATTTATTCTGCCTTCAGTTTTAGTTGCATTTATGTTTTACCTTAAAATCTTTGAGTAGTTGCTCAGAACTATAAGTCATGGGCTGTCCCTGACATTTACTCTGAATGTGTCTGCAGGACACAATGAAGCTTCTAGGTGATTGATGATGAACTACATGGCCTACATCTTCAGTATTGCACAATGTCATGTGGAGATGTAAGCTCATATCCTGAAAAGTATGTAACAGTGTTAATGCAGTTTTGTAGTTGAACTAATAATCCTGTCTTTCAACAGCACCAATGAGCGTACGCTCAATGTCACGCTGATGCATCTATGTTGTCTTGCAGTACACAAACAGATGAATGGGTATTAATTTGTAGATTTTCAATCCACACTCCTTTGCTCTTAGTTAAATTCTACCAAACTGCAATGTATTATTATCTTGCAACAGAAAGTTAGACCTGCTACTAAGTAAACTACCTCGTATTTTTAGAGTTCACTAGCTCTAGGCTTTTGGGCAAGTCAGCCTGCCAACTGGAACCCTGTATTACAACTCTGATTTAGCCATGGGCCACTGGAGAATTAGGCTGGTTATGGTTCCTTGGAGGCTATTTTGCCTGCTGATAACTTCCAGAGTAGAGTGTGTAGTGATCACTTCTTTGATACCTCCAATGACCAGGGATACATATAGCAACGCAGTGTGTTCTCACAAAATATATGTTAAGTTCTTCATATGGAAAGACACATCTGTTTGCAAAACATAGCTTTTGGCCAAAATGTTTAAAGTTAAGCTGGCCTGTGAAGATCTTCCCTATCAGAAAGAAAACCCAGCTGATTATTTAAGGAAGTTTTGACGAATATTGTGTTGCTAGAAGACTGAAAATGGGGCCTTAGCCTAGGGTATATAAATATAGTAACCACACATAAATGAAAAAGATAGCTCTTCCTTCCTCTGTGTAAGGAAAACTTGGAAGTCTGCCAAAAAAAGTTGAAGTGCTAGAAATTCTGTCAATGCAAAGGCATCTTTCTGCCTGTAAATCAACTACACATTTAAATTGCTTCCTTTCATAATCTATTAAAATAGTTTTGGCACAGTTCTTCTCTGTGCAATGTTTATTGCATAATTTCATTTCATTTCTGGTCAGCAGTTGTTATTAAGTTTTAGGTACAATTGAAGGAGCGTATGCATCTTATTTTGTGAATGAAAAAACTGATCTAAAGTAACCATAATTATGTTTTTAAAATTAAAATTGAGGGAATTACCCTGGTTATTTAATATACTTGACTTGCTATACATTTGGACATAGCTGGAACAAGACTGTTTTCACACAAAATTAGCTACTTTCTTAATGATCTGTTGATAGTAAGCATGTACATGGAATTCACTCGTTATTTCGAACTATGTGAACCTGTTGTTCATCAGAAAATGCTGGCTTTTAGTCCAAAACCACTGAAACATCACTTCTGAATTCACAGAAGGTGCTAGAAGCAATGAAAATCATTAAGACTTCTGTTTTTAGGCTAAACACAAGCTATATGAAAAGAGTGGAAGTTATAAAACATTGCAGCACTGTTAAATTCTGCATTTGGAAGGAAGAAACTGTTCATAAAACCCATAAAATGTTTTTTGGCAATATATCTATTGCACATTACATGAAGCTAATGAGCCAGCCAAAAAACCACTAAACCATTAAGAGTATGATTTGCTTTTCTGTATGTTCTAAAAAACATCGTAAACAAGAGTTGCTCCTTCCTCCACATCTTCCTCCACACTTTTACTATTAAAGAAGTTAAAGAATGATGTTTAGAAGAAAAATATTTTGGTGCATATTCAGTAATGTATGCAATACACTACATAGAATGAAGCACATCCCCGAAATGCAAGGAAATTCAGTTTGTTGCATGATGTCTCAGGCCCTGACAGATTGTTGAGTCTGGTTACATCCAAACTTGAACAGATGAGGAGGAAATAAAAAGTTTGACCCACACTTCTGAAAATGAAGAAATTAACCTAGTAGCTATCATTGCAATTCAATGTTTTCCCTGTTTTGGGAAGTAACCAGTCACACTGTGCATGGTACAAGAAGTCACAAAGCTATGGAATCGTAGAGGTTGGAAGGGACCTCTGGAGAACATTTAGCTCAATGCCTCTGCGCTGAGTAGAGTCAGCTAGAGCAGGTTGCTCAGAGCTCTGTCCAGCTGGTTTAGAATATCTCAAAGGAAGATGATTCCACAATCTCACTGAGCAACCCATGCCAGTGTTCAACCTCATCCAAATAAAAACTCTTACCTTACATTTACGTGGAATCACCTGTATTTCGTTTTATGCCTCTGCCTTGTCAGCTCACTGGGTATCACTGAGATGTGTGTGACTGTCTTCTTTACTCACACCCACCAGGTGTTTTTACATATTAATGAGGTTTCCCCTCTGTGCCCTTTCTTTTCCAGGCTGAACAGCCACAGTTCTCTCAGCCTCTTTCATATGACAGATGCTCCAGACCCTGCTTCAACTCTGTCGCCCTTCTTTGCACTCTCTCCAGCACGTCCATGTCTCTCGTACTGGGAGGCTCAGAACTGGACATAGTACTCCAGATGTGACCATACCAGTGCTGAGTAGAAGGAAAATTTCACCTCCCTTGACTTGCTGGCAACAGACCTTCTAACATTGCCCCGGAGGCTGTTTGCTCTCCATGTCACAAGGGCACACTGTGAGCTCACACCAGAACGCACAGGACATTTTCTACAAAGCTTCTTTCCAACCTGTTGACCCCCAGCCTATACTGGTACATAGGGCTGCTCCTCCTCAGGTGCAGTACTTCACACTTCCCCTTGTTAGAATGTGCTAAAATTAGCAGGGATGAAAAATGTTGCATTCGTTTGAGCTCCATTCACTGATTCAGTTACAGCCATCTTGAACGTTGTCGGGGGAACTGGAGTAAACTAACAGAATATTACTGGTAAGGAATGTTATAAATGTGATAAATGTTCACTGCCTCCAGCTGCTCCAACCCAGGACTCCCTCCTCTCTGGCTGCTGGAGCCCATTTGGGACATGTGGAGCCTCTGCCCAGGCTGAGGGACACATCTGTTGCTTTTGTATTTGCATTTTCAACCAAGAGAAAAACTAAGCAGTATCTAAGAGACACACAGAGGCATAGCTGCTCACAGAGATGGCCACAGACAAGGCTCTGCCTTCAACAGTAAACGAACACAGAGGACTCACACCAGACACAAGCCGAGACAGCCGCATCTCCTTCTTCTCTTGGGCTGGCAGATGCAGAAGGTCACTAGTGCATCACACACATAGCACTCTCCAGGTTCACAAGCACATGCATATTCATGGATCCCCTCAGCATCAGCATGGCCCTTCTTCCCACCTGGCATTCTCTGGCTGTTCCAACTTGGAGTTTGCAAGTGAATACACACACTCCTCTCATGCACACCTGTTTTTGGGAAGATATAGACACTTGTGGCCAGCACCAGACACATGGTCTGTAACCCATAGTCCTGCTCCAGCTGTTGTTGCTGAGCATTTCACTTGCCTCCCCCATCCCAGTCCTGCCAGTAGCTGGTTTTGGGAACACACACTGTTCCTGTTCCAGTGGCTGGAGGTTAAAGAACCCCACTGCTTCCAGCTAGTGGGTGAGACCCCACTAGCACAGCAGTCCAGGGGCACCCACAGCTCTGGTTTGACCCCAGGAGGTGGCACCCAATACTTTCAAGCCAGTCCCTTCAGTACCTGACACTGAGTCCTTCCAGCACTCACACACAAAGCATAGACAATGAGATTACACAGAGAGATAATTAAGAAAAGATTTAATAAAAAGACAGGACAGATTGCAGTGATCAGACACAGCAAACTGACTGGTCCCATTTTACACAATTGGCTGCTTTTCTGTCTATTCCTCCTTCACTCTTCCTGCTCCCCCTTCCTCTAAACATCCCTTCACAAATTTTGCACAGGCCCATAGACCCTCCTCAAACATCCTAAACCTGTCCTGTTTCCCCTTGTTGTCAATCACAAATCCCCAACTGATTCTGTCCAAAGCTGTGCCTGCAGTTTACTAAGGGTCCATCAGTTACTACATGGACACTTTTGGTCTTTGCCATTGTCATCCTTATCCTTTGTTTACAAGATTTTCTGGCTCATGTTTATCATTACCTCTTTTCTTATTATGCTGCTTGCACTGAAAAGGTCCTCGATTGGTTAACCTTTATGAAGAAGATACTCTCACCTTCCACATGCTGTTACAGTTACCGTAATATTAAAGGAGGTATGTATAGCCTTCAAAAGATAGAGTGTGCCTTGCTTAACTCTGAAGCCATTGAGCTATACTGAAGGTAACACCTACTGATCATCCCATTCCATCCCATTGTAGGTTATCGGCTGATAGTAAGATAATAATAAAATGCCATGACTCATTACACCTTACAGGTTTGGAGTAGTCTTCAGAGAGCAAGCCAGTCTTTGAGAGGAGGCTGTATCTGTTTTGTGCCTCTTTGAGGAAGACTGGTGTATTCTGAAGTTTTCTTTTTGCAAAGAGCAGACATGAAACTTGGTTCATCCACTCCTGCACTCTGTCCCCGTAAGGGTGAATGTTAGCCCATTCTGAGTGACAAGTACTTTAATTTAGTGCATTTTGGTTTACAGAGAGAGAAGTTTGTGTTACTTTCTCACCGTGTAAGCAACATTCTTGGCTTTTAAATATCTTGGGTTTCTATACTGACTTTGGAATATTCACCATCCAGCTCCACGTCCCTCTACACCTTATTATGGAGCCATTATTATCCCAACTATACTAAATGGACATAAGTTTTATCACTGTTCCTGCATCACCTCCCTACCTCTTTTCTGTATGTTATGGTAAGCTAATATTTTGGAATTTTGCAAGTTACATTAAAATTCCTACTACAGAACTATAAAAACCTAGGAGCTGGAGGAATCCTAAGACTCTTCTAAACTTAGTTTAGTCAGACTCTGTCTCTGCTCATCCTTGTTGTTCATCTACATTGTTTCTAACTCAAGCTCCCACTTTGATGTTATGAAGCTTTCATGCTTTCTAAATGAAGCCATCTTCGTTCTGAATACGTACAACCTTCAAATCTTTGTAAAACAGAGATATCAGTGGAACTGGAGATAAGACAGGAACAGAGAAAAGACATTTGAATTCCTCACTGCCAAATGCATTTTTTTTTTAAATCAACTGCATATGTTTGTGTGGAGTGAACATTGTCCAGCTTTCTGCAGCATAAGACAATCAGAAACATATGAAACAGTTACATTTCTCAGTCAATATGTTCTCGCATTAAAACATGGATTTGCTTAAGAGAATTACAATTTGTTGAGATATTTCAGTTAATTGTCAGAGGTTGTAGTGAAAGTTTACTAAGATTTGAGGTGTAGTGTGCCTCAGAGAAGTCCCCATCTGGGGGTTATCTACATTGCAAAGAGATTCTGAACCACATTTATGACTAAGAGATTAGGATACCTTTTTTATAACCCTTTAGAACAGATCTTTAGTTGGAGGTGGTTAAACAGTAAACAAATAGTTAACATTAAACAAAAAACCCAGGTCTTTTTGCATGTCAGTTTATCAAAATGTCAGCAGTGCTTATAATTCTCCATCTTAAAAGAGTTTTGTATGTATTTATCAAAGCAGTGTAGCATATAGGTAGAACACTGGCTCTGACATTCAAGATCACTGTCCCAGTATCCCCTAGGACATACTACCTCTGGGTGGCTTTCATTTACAGAAGACTAAGACCTGATCATCCTGAGTATGTATATGAATAGTATAGGAGGGGAATAATGATTTGCAAGAGCACATGGCAGAATACAAACAACAAATCTCTACAGGGCTCCATGACAGATGGCAGAGAGGAGCATAATGAACCATGACTATGCGGTCAAGGGGCAGACTGTGCCTGTTTGTACAGGTACTTTCATCTAGTTGCCCTGATCAAGCCCATGACGATGGCTTCTGCATGTACCCCACTGTTCAAGTCAGAGATAAGGGACTGAGCATGAAAGAAGGTTATCATTAACACAGCTTCAGCAGAACACATGCCCACTCGTGAGAAGAGAGAATAACAAAGAGGCACTTTTGATATACAAAAGACAATTCATTCCTGTTAAGACAAATATTTTCTGTTTGAAGACAACACAGTACAACTTCATACAAGATATTTTCGTCATTTGATCAAAATAAATTTAAATCATTTTTAGGAGCATAAAATCCCAAAAGGCAACAAGATCCATTTTATTTATTTATTTATTTATTTATTTATTTATTTATTTATTTATTTATTTATTTATTTATTTATTTATTTTAAACAGAGTCAGTCCTGACCCACTGATGCCTGGTTTCCAAGCTCTGATATTTGGGGACTAAGATGATTTTAGTAAAAGAACACATTGTAGTATAGTTAAGTATTATTATTTTTCAGATATGTAGCTGCAAGCTCAGCTTGTCCCTGTTGTGAGTGACTCCGAAAATTAAAAGCTGTGCCTGCACAGTGCCTGTGAACCTTCAATCCAAGTTGCCACTTTTGGCTCTCACAGGGACATTTAACATCCTTGGAGTCTCATTCTAAATTAACTAACATTAATACAGCAATAAAACAGAATATAAGGGGAAATATTAATGACTGTTTCTTTTTGTAACTGTAGCTAAATTTCTCCCTGGAGGCTGATTTGACTTACATGTGCTGACTGAAAATGGGTCTGAGTTGCAACAGTTTTCGAAAGTAGTTCTCAAATTCAACCTCTGATTTCAGAGGTGATCAAATCTAAAGATTTGGTTTAGCCTACCAGAGTTATACATGCACCTTAATTTTTTCTTACAAAACTGATTTCCAACTCATTTCCTTGAAATGAAACACAGTATAGCTACCTATTACAATGTTTATTAGTATATTGAAAACTAATCTACCCATCTAAGGCTTTCAAAAATATTTGCTCTCGAGGATATTTGTTGCATTTATACTTTAGTAAAGGTAGGGCATCTGTACCACAAATTATCTCTAAGTGACAGCTGAAACTCTCTGTGCATTCAGCAAGACATCAGTACTTTATGTAATGATTTAACGCACTTGCATCCTACCTTGATACAATAATAACAGAAAAAGCTTTCCTACTGACATTAACAGATGTTACTTTAGATAGTTTTCTTGAAGGCAGACCAGAGGCAAGCAGCAAGGAGTACAGTTTCATCTGCCGTAGGCAAAGAATTACTCTGCCAATCAAAGATTGAGAATGGACTTCTCTGGGAACACATTTCAGTTACAAGCCTCCATTATTTTGCTTGCTGAATTTTTTTTTGTCCTGTTCACATACACACGATGTCTTAAACTAAAAAGAGTCATTTTTATATCCTTCCTTTAGAACATTGGCCTACAAATTCAGTGAAGTAGTCTTCCACATTTCTCTATGTATGCGGATATTTATAGTAATTTTTATCGCCAAGTTATCTAATGAGATAAATTAGAATACCTCTTGCAAGCATGTTGGAAACTGTTGGTTTAGACATTTAAAAACTGAATCTACTAATACTATGCATTTTTATTTACCTCTACTGTTGTTTTCAGGAAGAAACTAACCAAACAAAAAACACTCACCAAAATAAGCCATCACCCTATTAAGCAGTAGTAGCAGGGATAGACTGTACACGAAATTGCACACAGTAGAAAATAAGACACGAGGCTACAGTACCTCATTTGACAGATTCTTTGACTGATGACTGGAACTAATGGGTTCAGTGTTGGAGTTACTCAGCAAGGGTTCCCTCCTATAAGGTTTCAAGGTACAGCAAAGGAGCATTGACCTTGCCTTGAAATTAATGTAGACACCACAGTAGAAACGTGTAAGTAAACATATTTCTACTCGGGGAACTGGAAAGACACTGATATGAGGTCTGATGACACTGTAAGCAACATTCTTGTAATTTGCAAAGGCAGCTTCCAAAATTACTTTTGATTGTCTCTGTGAATGTTTTACTTATTGAAAGTGCCAAGCTCATATTCTTGGTTTGCTGTTCACAAAGACAAGATTTAGACTTGTAAAGAACATACTTACTTCATCCTTCTGCCTAACAGAGGCTGTATATTTACTGGAAAATTAGATGTTTGGGAAAATGTTTTCTATAACTGCTTAAGCCAAGATGCCATTTAGTCACACTCCAACATGGGTGTCTTGTAACAAGCATGCTGATAAAAAAAGACTTCATATTTTTAACAAACTCAGGTTACAACACATTTATAGTACATTGTTCTGGTGTTGATATTTTCATACAAACTATATTATAACTACTATTAAAAGTCAAATGACAAAGAATGAAGACAAATTAAAATTAACTAAGGACAGGACTCAATTGCCTAAGCATAAATTTGTAGTGCCATTTAAGATGTCTTGGGATGAAAATTAGCAATAGAGATTTGTTTCTTGATAACTGAATTCAGACAAATTCGTTTCTGGATGCCTACGTTTAGACAAGTGGTTCCTGTTCTACATATGGGAAAGCTTGATAACTGAGACGTATGTACTTCATTATGTCTAAGCTTTCAGTATAGTCAATGGAGATCTAGTCAACAGAGTATTAAATAAAAGAGCCAATGGAGTCTAGACAAGAGTATATCTTCATAAAATGGAAACTTAAATTCAGCAAGCTAAATGGCTCTCTAGACTTCATTGAAGTGTCCTGGATATGATTATTCTGACTGAAAATCTTGACATTTCCTTTGTCATGTCAGATGGCCTCATTTGAATGTCCTGGGTAACATGGATCATCTCAACTGTCATTAAACACCCACATCACAATATCTGAATCAAACTTCTAAATTTAGGTTACCTAGTCTGCGAGCTGAATCCCATCCTAAAGTGATATTCATACCCAAGTGGTCAAAGATATGTAATTTTTAATTTTGATTGAAGAACAAAAAAATCTGGAAATATGGAATCAACATGCTACACCAAATTACATTGTGCATCTTGCCCATGAAGAGGTGATCCATGAATCTAGAGAATTTTATTAATTTTTTTTTCAGGAACTGGGGAGAGAGGGAAATTCTTCATATGCCTTTAAGATTTCATTCTAAACATACTTTAGTAATCAGTATATATTCTTAATGAGTGCAATCAAAAAGACATTTTGAATAGAACATCTTTTTTTTCTTGTATTTTTTTATATGTTTCTAGTTAATTTAAGAAGAAATCTTGAATAGCTGGCTTTTTTTTTAAAAAAATATTTATGGAAGACTATCAATAACAGCAGAAACAAGAATAAAGATTGGTAGGTACATTATCAGTTTCTAAAAATGATATATTGAAGATTGGTAGATACAGTATCAGTATCTAAAATGATATATCGAGTTATATAGGAATATGTTAAGCACATATATATATACACACAAATTAAGTAGTACTTGATTTTTGCTATGCAACAGTACAGGAATACAGACAGTAGCTTAAGTGGCAATCAGTTTGAAATATAAATAATTACTGAGTTTAACAAAGAAAGACCTATTTTTGTTTTTGCCATATACTTTCCATGTTCTTTTGAAATTTTGTATATACTTTGCAATGAATGTATAAACTATATGTGTTCCTGTGCTCTGATGGTTGTAGTAAAGTTGACACTCTCTGCACAAATTGAAACTAATGCTACTGCTCATGTGACTTATTTTGTCTTTAAATAGTAAGCATTTTCTACTGTACCTGTTACAGGTTTGAAAGAGGAAGATAAACTATAGAAGTAACAAAGCTGTTATGTTTAAAAGAAAATAACTGTATTTGGATTTTACTTGGTCTTGAGGAAATAACCATGTCCCTTTAGGATAATGGCCATTAAAAATGGCCAAGTCTTTTATGCATGATGTTACTCCTTTTTTTTCTAAAGACTTTGTTTTCCTCTCAAGATGCACAGAAATCGGCTTAATGACAAAGTCTATCTCCAGAAGTGTTGAACTCTCACTTAGATTCCAATGCTGAATTGCTGAAGAAAAACAAGATGCTGCATAATGAAGCCAATTATTTTATTCTCTTCAGCTTGACTGCATTACCATTCATTCTGAACATCTCGATTTCAATATGAAGCATGGCAAAAGTATAGAGGATCAGCATGAGAGTACACATTTGTAAGAAAATAAAAGCTGAAAACCAAAATATAGAACGTGCAGCCTTATTGGTGTAGACTTTCAAATGAATTTGAAAGAAATGATCACTAGGAAGGAGTCTGTAGTAATTTAATATGTGGTTAGTTCAAAGTAAGACAAAATGCTTAGTGTTTGCCATTGCTTACAAACCTCTTAAAACACAAAAAGTTATATTCTTTAAATCTTAAGGGACTTGAATATGAAAGTTGCTCCTTACTGGTTTTGGATCACTGTAATTGTCCTGCCTCTATGGAACTCATCCTAAATGCACACTGATATTTTGACTATAGCTTTTTGTTTTATAATTTTCTGTATTTTTGTACATCAGCTATCATTACATCAAGCTTTTAGAGCATATTATCAGATCTCTATAATCTAAATATTCATTGAATGTAGAAATATAAAAAGAATTTTATTTGCTAGGACATGCATAATGACTATTTAAATAATTGGTGACCATTTATAAGGACTGAAGCATTGCCAAGTTTAGTTTTTTTTGTTAGCACTTGTTACTCATCTTCCCCAGTGTCACAGACTGCATCAGCTCTTCTGTAAGTCCTTCTACTCACTCAGCTTAACTTAGAAAATGTGGATTAACAATTATATCAAGTGGAAAGACCATAGCATTAGGAGACCGCAAACATAAGTGGAAACCTTTCTAAAAAGACCATAAAGTTGCTGACAAGCAGAATATGGAATGGGGATTAAATGGGCCAGCCTCCTTGTTCTCTAATGATCTGTGAAAGAAATCAGAGTCAGGAATTATAAAGAACTTTGCCCTTGTCTGCTGTCCAAATGGACATTCTTATTGATTCTGCTTAGATCTTCCTGTTTAATGTTCCAATTATCTCTCTTTGCAGCTGCATAAGGAAGACATAAGCATTTTCTACACTGCTAAATATATCCACCCAAGGGAATGATCTCTGGCTCCAATGCAGTGCAGACTATGCGTACCTACCCTCTTTAAGGTTAGATCTCTCTAGAGCAGATATGCCATGGCTGCACAACATAGTACTTTGAGCAGCAGCCACTTTGGGCTGCCCCACAGCACTATAACATGATGAAGGTGGGAGGAAAGAGGGATTTTAGTTTTAGTGAAAGTTACCTCATATAATGTCAGGGCTTTGCTGGAACTTGAGAAAGGTATATTATAGGATGAAAGTGAGAGTAGATGTTGCATGCTCAAGGATATTCCATTTGAATGTCTGGAGGAGTCTGAGAATGAAACACGAGTAACAACCTGGTTTAATCTTGTTCATATTGCCTTTTATATATAAACTCCTTCAGTAAGATATTATATCAGCATATGACAAAAGCGTAATCTTTACAGTCACATACTTGGCATGTAACAGAAGACAGAAATCAATCAATCAATCAATTAATTAATTACCATTTAAATTTTTGGCTCCCCAGTCCCTGTCTTGGGTCAGGGAGAAGGGAGTTAGGTGACTGCTTTTTATCATCTGAATTACTGTTTTCCTGAGAGCTTCTGACTTCCATTTGTTCTAGGTTAGCTGCTTCTTTCATTTGTTTTGTCAGCACATTAGTATTCTGATAAGAAATTTCTTCCTTTAATTTGGTGATTTATTTTGTTCCGATTTAGGCCACTGAAAGTGTTCAAGCAAGTTAGACTAGGCTCACATTATAGGCAGAAATAAATGGATTCCAAGGGCAGATAATCTGACCTAGTTACATACTGACATGAATAATTTTGTCTAGAGGTGTATTTTTACTTAAACTGATTATAAAAAAATGTCCTGCTTGGGATTAGACATCTTAGATCCTTAGAGATGGCACTGCGAGATAAGTGATCTTTGTTTATCTATCTATCTGTCTGTCTATCTGTTAATTTATTTACAGTGTTGTATCTTAAAACCAAATTGCATATATTCTGCAGAGCAGATATACAAAAAATATGGCATTTTAAAAGAAAATATATAAACCTAATATTTATTTAAGGATAACATTATATTTCTTTTTTATATCCTTGCCCCTTTTGGATGGTTTCTGTGGTCTCTTGGTCCTTGGAGACATTCCTTTTTCCTCTCCTTTAATGCTTAAACTATTTTATATATGTTCAGATACAATCAAGTCAGCTTTCTCCATCTTAATGCTTTATATGTAATTTCCTCTTAATTTTAAATTTGTCACTAGGGAAATCTTCTTTTTCCTCTTAGCCTAACAGATGGTTTTTATTTTTCATTTTTTATTTTTTCAATGTTTCCACTAAAAAAGTCAGGATCATCTTTAGAAAACAGAAGTTCTGTATTTGTTCCCATCATCTTAAAATAAATAATAAAACTTTTAGATAGCAAAAAGTCCTATAGGCGGTTTCATTTGTTTCCTTTTCTTCTGAAGTATAACTGCACATAGATTATTTTGGCCCTTGTCACTGCAATATCTGAAATTCTTCAAACCACTAATGAGATTGTTATCTGAACTTGCATGTGAAGCTTCCTGGACGGCCTTGAAAGCAAAGAGTAGGTTTTGGGCTGATTAAGATTAAACTTTATCTTGTAGTTCAGGAAAGAAAGCACAAGGTAGATTAAATGACTTTGCCCAATTTTCACTGAGATCTTAGTCATATGAGCCAATAACAATAATCTAACAGTTTATAGTAGTGCATAGAAATATATAACGAGGTTCGACACAGAAAAACCCAAGAAACCAAACGTGGGAGGGGAGAGACAAAAAGATGGTTATAGAACATGTTCTAACCTGTCACAGTGAGTCAAGGCTCCACTTGATCACTTCACTCTGTATGAGTGGATGATTATTTGCTCACTGAACTCAGTGCATTAAGCTCTTTCAATGCTGTTTCCTCCTCATTTGTGGCAATTTCCATTTTTATACTCTTATTCCTGTTAACCTCTTGACTTTTCCTCCATGTACCAAATCATTGTAGTACCTGAAAACTGCATCCAAGGAGTTTTTTGGCCCTATCTAGACTAACTATAGTTGTTTCCCCTATACTTGCTGAATTAGCACACCACTTCCTCTTTCTTCGCTCTCTTTTTATTTTTGTGGCTAAAAATATTTTACTGTTTGTTTTAATTTCCTTTGTAAGTTCCAGCTCAGCTTGAAAGTTGGCAAGTCTTACTTTTCTCCTAGATATCCTGACCTTCAAGACACAGCTTTCTATTCACTCAGTCTGTTCTTGCAGCTCCTCATAGACTCCTAGCTTTCCCTTGAAAATCCATTTTTTTGCAGTGATGTGATCAAGCTCAGAAATGGGTAAATAGATGTCTAATCTGAGGAACGTAACAGTTACGCACATCTCAACAGCTGCAGTGAAACATCATGCAGAAGATTTATTCACTCTTTAATTGAGTACTCCATGATTCTCAGCATGAATTGATTAGTTATTTAGTTAGGTTTTGGGTCTTTTCCTCTCAATAATTTTTCTTTCGCTTGTAGTACTCATATTGCTTTTCCATCTGCAGCTTAAAGTATTTCCAAGCTTCTTTTCCAGATATGTTTTTAAACCTCACAATAGCTTTTACCAATTACCTTAATTTTTCAAGAATTTTATTATTAAAATAGAAATTCTTAAAAATAGATATGATTTCATTTCTGTTTGTACCATAACTTTACAGCAATCTCCTCATCATCACATAGTTCAGGATAATTTTTCGTTTTCTGGTTGGATTATGTTCCCATTATGTCCTGGTCATGTATTCTAAGATACAGTTGTTTTTTATGGTTCTGTTGCATAAAAAAATATTTGCATCACACCATTTCTGTTGGAATATGGTCTTTAGTCAACATATGGGATAGCAACAATATATTAATTTTGATACTGTATGTAGCTCTAATAATATTGCTAAGAACTTTATCTGTGTCAAAATGTGATCATGCCTGTTTGGAACAAATATTTAACAAATTTTCTAGAACTGGTTAGTTCTTTTCTAAAGCGTTTCTACTCTATTTTGTCAAGACTTTATCTTCCTGCCCCTTTGTATTATTGATAGAAAAATAAAAGCTTACAGGTTAATTCACAGGTCTAATAAATCCTTAATAAGATATTCAACTGGACAACCTCTCTGAGAACTTCCTCACACACATTCTTTAGGCTTGTCTCTTCAGCGTGATTTTTATTCTCTTTACCTTTCAAAAAGCTGCCTCCCAAGACATAGAAAACCAATAATATCTACACACAAAAATCTCATTTTTTTATTAGTTGCACTTGAAAATTAAGGATATGTGAATGGAAGGCAATGTTGGTGAACAGGATGACATGAAAGAAAAATAAAAATTTCACTGTAACCCCCTCACATCCTGTATTTTCTATTCCTCCCTCTTTCTGTCTCCTTTCAAATTCAGGATTATCATCTCTCTTCTAACTAAAAGCAAGTGATGCTGATGCAAAAATTCTTAGCAAACTAAGAGTTTGTTCTCTGGAGCAGAACATAATCTTTCAGTAGCATCTTACAGTTCTATTCTTATTCTAAGTGTTTATTTTGTCATAAAAAGGTGAAAGAAAAGAAGAGGAAATAAAAACAGACACGCTATATATAATTTAACAGGGTACATATTAAATAGCCCACATTCAAAAGAACTGCCACAAGACAACATTTGATGATCTATCTAATGTGTTGAAAATCCTACTGAAAGAGAGTTCATATCAAAGGTGTTGAAAGAAAATGTTCAAAAGGCCAGCTTTAAAATGACCCCTGTTGTTTGTGTCTTTTCTAATCAAGGGATTAAAGATGTAAGTCATGATGTTGCAAGTGGATAGTGTTTTTCAATCAGTGAATTGTCTGTAAATTAACCTATGGAATTCTTCAGCAAATCTCAAATCATGTGATTTATCTCTAAAGGGAAAAAATGTAAAAAATATTCTTTAATTCCAGTTCTTTCTTTGCTTTTTAGTTCGATATGTGACACCTGTGATGGCTTTTCATGTGCTCATTTTAAAGCTGAAATTCTTTGGCTATTTTGCAGCACTTCTTTGCACTAATTCTCTGTGGAATTAAGTAAGTTTCAGGTTTTCTTGTGGACGCAAAGCATGAGTAGACTGTCTACTCAATCCTGCTGTAAATAGTTAGTGAATAAGGGCAGGTAGGTCAGGATAGTTCAAGTGCACTGAGCCACACTTTTCTCAAGTATAATTGTATTTTGAAACTGTGTACAGAGCTTTGCTTTCCTGAAGTACTGTCAGGACTTGGGAGAAGTTCTGGGCTTTGATCATGTTTTTACTACCAGTAGTATCACTGGACTACATCACTGTCTGCGTCACAACACTCTGGTCTTGGATGAGCCCTGAATTTATACCTAAAAGGATTTTGTATACTTGCTCTTGTGCTTCTTCATGACTTGTATGTGCACATGGAAAGCCTTAAGGTGAAATTATGACTATATTTAAATTTATAGGAAAGTTTCTTCTATGCTAGGAATTGGGGTATTTTTAATGTTTCCTGCTTATGTGCATCAGATCAGCATTGAAATGAAGGAAAGGAAAAATCTTAAAGACTGGGAGGACACAGATGATACATAGATAGACAGACAGACATATACACACAGAAACTGTTGGAGAAGCTGAGAAGCTTGAAATTGAAAGCATCATTTGGACATTATTTTGGAAATGCCTAAAACTTAAATTGTATCTTCTTACCTTAGTAGTTTTTACTGAGAATAGACTACCTAAGAAAACATTATGTGACATTACAATGCAAGGAAAATCGAAAAACAAAATAAATGTTAATGCATTGACTACATCCTTACAAACTATGTAAAATCTTTGAAGATAATTTTCCATCTATCCACAAACATTAGAGTGAAAACACTTTATAAAACCATTGTTAAGTTTGTTATTCAAAACTTAAAAAGTACTCTTCACGTGGAACCTGTTCAATGGTCCTTTATGCTCACATTGCCAAGAACCATGCAAAATGGTCTTTTTGCAAATAACTTACAGTTAATCACATCAGATTCGGCAGGATTAAACTAAATTGTCTTTTGATATCTTACGTGTTATACTTCCAAAGCAATTCAATGGCAGAGACAAATAGTTAAAGTGCAGGAAATTCACATGCATCCCCAGTGGCAACAGATCTTCAGGACAGCAAGCATGGGAAATAAAGATTCTTATTTGTGTTTCTTCCAATTTCTTGCCATGTTTCCTCATCCCAGCCAGAATTGCATTGCTAAAGATTCCACAGTGGCCAGTGAAAGGGTGAATGGAATTTAGTTCTCTTTTGTGAGCTGTGTGAGGAAAGAGAAAGGACACAGTAAAGCTTTTATTGACCCAACTCCAAATCCAGTGTGCCTAACTAGAAAATTGTTCATTCAGATGGAAGCCAAAAAAGCGTCTGTGCCTCAATGTGGCTGAGACAGCAAAATCAATTCAGAAAACAACAGCTCTGTTTAGTAATGATTCAAAGGAAGAAAATCTACTTAAATCAATAAATAAAATACATAATAAGGCATTTATACTGCGTAATATTTTATTAAAGTGTCAAGAAATGCAAAGTCCATCAGCCTTTGTAAATACTGGCTTTTCATAGGCCAGAAGGCCTGAGTGATTTTTAAAAATTAAGCGAAGTACTCTGAAGGAACAGAAAGATTTATACAAATTTTCACTGCTCTCCACGTAGGAATGATTTTGCCATGCTTTTTGCTTTGCTTGCATTGTAAAGAATACTTATAAAGCTGCAAAATTGCAAAATGTTAAGATATTTCATCTAACCTTTCTAATCATGCCAGTGGGATTTTTGCTGTGTACAGGCTTACAGCTCAAGACCAAAGCACATCAGTGGTGGTGATCAGGTCTATATTATATGGCTGAATAACTGGCCTTTTAAAGTGAAGGCTGTACCTGCATATACTTTCTGTCTAACCATCTTGTCATAAAACGTGAGTATCCTTAAACACAGAGACTTCAGCTGATCAGCTTCAACTAATGGAAATAAGACAAGTTATGTTTATTTACATCTGAATTTTCATTTTCATTTACAATGAAAATTAATTCGTAACCCATGATTATAAATCCTCACATTTCTTTCTCTTTTTTTTTTTTTTTTTTTAAGGGGAACTACATTTTCTTAATATTTGGAAGGCTAGTCATTTCTGTACTGGTTTCTTAAGCCTTCAGGTAAGCTGAATGCAGGGCACAAAAGACCTGCTTTCATTTTAGGCTGGCCCAGTAACAAAATGTCTATCTCTTTCCCTGAATTACAAAGGAAACTCAGGGTGAAGAGACACATTATTTTAATTATCCGAGTTAAGGGGATGATAACCAGGTATTAATGAGGTAAAAAATCTTCCATTCTTCTTGCTTGGTATTATCTGATTTTTGAGAATAGTAATGTAGCTGTTTTCACATTTTTCAACGCTTATTTGTGGAGCAGAGCATGAATTTAGCATGCTTAGCCTTTATTTTAGGATGTAACTGCAATATACTGTATCAGTACTGTAAGTAAGACATGTTGGGTGTGTTTACGGAGAAGCAAGAGATAACCTTCATCAAGAAAATGGTAAAGGAAGAATGATGAACCTTGGTGTCAGAAAGCCTAGTTGTGTCCTCTACAGCAGGGTCAAAACCCGTATCTTCTCACATGTCTTTTTATCTGTGCTCCTGTTCTCCTCCCTCTGTGTGGCAAAGGTGATCTTTGGAATTTCTTCATTTTCCCATGCACTTATTTGTTCCCACTGCTCTGTGTTTTCCTCCACTATTTCTTTCTGATTATTAGTAAGTTACATCAGATTTCTCTGATCCAGTCTTGTGGAAGTGGTAGATTTTTTGATTGATATGAGATAGCACATTAAGTTATATTGAAAGTAAGAGGAAATGCAGACTTCATTGAAACTAAAAGAACTGTGGAATAGATGGCAGTAGTTTTAAAAAAACTTCTCAAAATCTCTGTTGTGATAGACTTGCAACAAATTGCTGGGAACTACCATTCTTTGGATGGGATGGAATAAAATATATTGAATTTAGTACTGAAACGTCAAGCATAGATACGCTGTACTAAACGTTCACTTTTGCTTTTGACTAACTGAGAAAAGATTTAGTTTAACTCTTTGTAAAGTCTCATATCAAACTATTGCAGAAAACATTCTGAGTGCTTCAATTCATGTTAATAGTAGCAGTTGTCTGTAAGTTGAAGATCACACCTGTAAGCTTCCTGATAGAAGATGCAGGCAGAGAATAAACATAGAGGATTGTCTCTGGAAAGCATACATAGCTGAAGGGAAACATGATTTATTTATTAGGAAAAGGATGGCAAACATAGTCAACTCTTCTATTCTCAGTTGGTGTTGCCTGACATATTTTCAGAAGAAATAAACAGACTGGAGAAGTATAAATTGAGACATCATTCTCTTTCTTTGAAACTAATTTGAAAGTAGGCTGCTGCATGTACTATGCTTTATTTTAGTGATGTAAAAAATATATCTAATTTTGTGGAATGCTTATTAACCTCAGCTTGAGATAAGCTGGATCTTGACTATTGATTTCAATATTTCTGAACTTGTTCTATGCTAACTATTTCATACAACCAAATCTTGTTTGTACTATTTTCTTGTAATTTCAGTTTCCTTTTTTTAAACACTTCTATGCATTTAGATAATTTCCATTCCTGCATAATTTTAAATTTAGATTTTGATGCCATTTTTATTATAGTACTGTGCAAAACTATGTTTTCCCTATCTGATGTGTGAAGATCACTAGGAGAGAGAGATTCCTTGCATAAATTTCACTGGGGGTGTACAATTTGAGTATTGAGGGACAGAAAAGGACCACACGGCTCAGGGCGCTTAACTCCCTATTATTGCATACTAAAGAATTACATGATATTTATTATAAACTGGTTAAGCCTGAGAATAAAACTACTTATTTCTTCTTTCCACATCATTGTAATGAGATAACTCTCCTGGTACCTTATCATTCTGGTGGAAACCTTCTTTTAGTTCTGAGATTGTATTTAAGCCTGGATGATTCAGTTGCATTTTTTTCTACCCCCACTATTATCCTTTAATTAAATAACCTTTCTTCCTCACATACTTTTTTCCACCAATAGATTTATATGCAGTAATCATATATCTTTGCAACTTTTGTTCTGCTAGAGTGAACAAGCTATATTATTGTTGTCTCCTCTTGGACCATAGGCTTCCCTAACTATGCCATCTGCCCTTCTTTGAACTTGTTTCTGTTTAAAATCATCTTCCTTTAGACAGGTGAATGAAACTTTACACTGTGATGTCCTTCAAGGTCGTTGGCATTAATACTCTTTGTCTTTACAGGAAATCCTTCCTTAATACTGCCTGCAATTACTGCTACTTATTCTGCAGCAAATGCACAACATTAATACACATACACAAGCTTCAGTTACATGCTGATTAGAGATCTCTGATTTCCGCTGAGTTTGCATATCAGCAATAATTGTCTCAATGCATTTCTTTACTCGTTTTTGAAATGCACCTGTCCCTGAGAGGAAGACTATTTCAAAAAGAACAATAACTCTATACAAGTCTTTTGAACAAAAAGACACTATCCAATGAAACCTTGTGTGTTTAGCAGGAAGCAAAGGAGCAACAGTAGTGAGAAAGATTTTTGTAGTTTTATTCAAATAATTTAAATCAAGACTTAGGAAAGAAACTGAAATTCTATAATGCATTCCCTTAAAAAAAAAAACCCAGAGAAAAAGAAGTACCACATAAAAACTTGTGTTGCATTTCTTCAGATATGTAAGGCAGACCCTCAGTTTTAGTGGAAATAAAATTTAAGATGGAGACTACCTATGGTTCTCTGGGAAATGCAACTAGATAATTTTATAAAATAATGTGAAGGATCTGCATAGTAATGTCATGCCTATACCCCAGCTGAAATTATAGAATTTAAAGAGAAACTAGCAGAATTTAAGGACAATTACACTGACAAATGAAAGTTATCACTATTATTTTACACTGTATTTTAAAAAGTAATCTGAAGAGAAGAAGGGAAGGGATGGGATGGTACGGGACAGGACGGGACCTAAAACACAAGCTGAAACAAGAGGGATATATTTGATGCGACCGAAGACATACTTTTGGTTTGTCCCAAATTTTTTTTCCTATAATTTTTGGAGAAAAAGAAAAAGCATACATGAACCCCCATATCTACAAAGTACATTTCATCTTAGCTTTTGGAAACCCTAACCTTGAGTTACATTCAGACAATTGAGTACTAATCTTTCATGGATCTATCCTCCATGAATTATCAAACTATTTTTAAAATCCCACTTTTAGACTCCACAGTATCTTGTCATAAGTAGTCCCACAGACTATTCATCATGAAAAGTTGTTCTGTATTTTGTTCAATACTGATAGATAACCCAACCTCTGTTCCTTTCTCCTCTTTCTTTTTTCTTTTTTTTTTTTTTCCACACTGTGAGAAATTATCAATAACCGTGCTCCCTTTCTCTCCTCTAATTTGGTAATTATGTAAATCACTACATAAACCAATGATTTCTTTTCCAGTCTTTTCTTCATTCTCAGGAGTCATACGATACTTTGCATCTACACTGTGCGCTGTTCAATGCCTCTGATCATCTCATTGCCCTTCTAAGCATCTATTCCAAAATAAAGCAACCTGAACCTCAGGTAGTATGTGAGAGCTGAATGTATCATATGCTTGCTCTCAGTATGTGTCCCGGTACTTCTCTGTTTTATTTACCTAGTTCTGAGTGAAGAGCTGATATATGTGGAAAACTCTGCAATGACTTCAAAATTTTTCTCAGAAATAAATGGTAAATTAGAGCAAATTAATTTCTCTTTCTACTCACTTTCTCAAAGTGACTTCAGTGTTGAATTTAATCTGCCATTCTACTGCTCTCTAATATGAGATCGGTTGTAGCTTTTTCAGGCAGCTCTGCACTTGATTGTTCTACCTGTCCAAAGGAATTATCTATCACAATTTTTGCCTCTTCATTCTCTCCACTAGAACACCTGTGAATACGCTGGAATTAAAAAGAAAAAAAAAGCCTGTGAAAAAGAATACGTGCTAAAAATGTAGTTCAGTATACTTAATTTCACAATTGTCTCTGAAATTACTTTCTCACATCTCTGTTCATCTGGTCCTAACGTGATTTGAACTTTCATCCCATTCAGCAACCTCTCATTCAGTACTGATGAACTTTAATGATCTTGTGTCATCACTATTCTGCCACTTCTTCGGTTTTTTTTCACATGCTATTTGATATGTATGTTTAAACCTCTAGTTTTCTCTTAGTACAAAGATTTTCAAATGTCTCATGATCTGCATGATAGAGGGAAATCTGTACCCTTTATGTTTCTCCTCTGATCATTAATATCTTCTTCCTCTTTGTTTTGCTTGTGCTTTTTCTTTATACTTCTCCAAGTGTTGCATATTATGATCTGACAGAGATGAAAGTAAAAACTTCTCTGGAAGAAGAGTACATTTCTGTAAAAAAAAAACTTCACATATTTCACATTTACCAAACTGCCTATAAATATAATACATGATCTTCTTTTAGGTTTTACCATGCTCTCCTTCTGCTAAAATCTCTGTTTGCCCATAGACACATCTAGTAGCATAATATGGTGGAAAAAGTGCTGTAATGAGTGAAAAGAAGTTTCTTCTCTAGCTGGACATCAGCTCCTTCCCAGTCTTCACAGAGTGGTAGCTGAGAGCTGTGGGTTAGTATATAAGCTGCCTGGTTTATATTTTTCTAAGCAATGCCACTGTCACCTCTACTGTCTGATGCTGTTCATCTCCGATTTTCCTGCTGTGCAATGAGGTTTTGTCTGGCCAATGCCTGTATTGTGTATAAAGATGGAGGACAGTGTTAGAGACTAAAGAATAGATCTCAAAGCCACAACGCGGCATCCGGCACATCATATAAACCATTCTCTTGATTGTCATCAGTCTACTCTGAGGCAAAGTGTATTTGGCTTCTGTTGAATTCTTCTGTATGCATTTTCAGATACTTTTCTCCTGTTTCCTGACAATTCTTTGCAATTTGTGATCTAATGAGATGTTTTATATTGCTATTTCTCTTAGCTGTTTTTTCTCCTGAGCCATGTGACTGACTGAAGGTAAAGTGTTCTGTGACTGTGTGTGCCAAAGACAGACCACAGAAAAAGTCAATACACAATCTTATTACATAAACATGCTCAAGCACCACATTTTTCCGTTAATAACAATGTCGTTCATGTTACATGAGCAACAACAATCCTTTTTTAATTAACTTCAAGGAAATCTATCTTTAAGATGTATTAACTGTAATAGATTATAATAACATGCTCAAGATATTACATAAAGAACTAAGAACAAAGAACTAAGGTTGTGGTGCACTAAATTCTGCTTTTTCTCACCTATGTGAAAAATTTCATCAGTTTCATTTTGGGGAGTGTTGGATTTTTAAAAATTTTTTTTTAAGAAGGAATTTGTAAAAATTCTGATTTGAAAAATAAAAGATTCTGTTAGGGAAATAAACAAAATCTTTGTCAATAATATGAGCTTCAGCTCTACTGAATAAACATTTTGGAATGCCTGAATTCAGCTGAATGCCATCTTTACACAGAGTTTGGTGTAATTATTTAATTAATGGAAATGAAGCATTGCAGCACATCAGGGTTTGAATAAGTGTTGAAGGACACTGGATAAGACCCATGGCTTGGCTGCAGCTCAGGGTAATTCACATATTTGAATAATGAAATAGTGAATTTTCATTGCTTGTCTCTCTCTTCCTTCTTTTAGCTTTGCATCATGATGGAACCAAAGAAATCTGTCTTCTGCCAGACAGCAAGGACCAAGGTTGCTGGGGCAACACATTGACTGCAAAAAAGCCCTTAAAATAAAGGTGGCTTATTTCCAAGTCACCATTTTCCTTTTCTTTTTTTTTTCCACATTTTCATAGAAAAGACACACACTGGCAAGATTGACTTGCCAAAGGTTTTATAATCAATAAACCTGTTGTTTGTAGAGGGATTATGAAGCAGAAATTAAGGCTAAGAAGATGAGAAATGCACACCAGTATTTCTCAATTTTAAAAATATGAAATTACATTGAAGTACATAAAAGTATTAAAGAACCTGTTTAGAAAGCATCTGCTTAACTAAGAATTGGTTGCTAGGATTTACAGACATGTCACGAAGTTGTTCCAGAATCTACTTCACTGAAATGTGAACTGGGTGAAAAACATGTTGTTAATGATAAAATAGTTGCATAGGATTAAGCTGCACACTTCCCATTCAATCAAATGGAATCTGTGTAGCTAAATTTAAGCTCAGTCCATTGGAAACATTCATTGTACAACATAAGTGCTGCAATGTTTCAAGTACAGAAGAGGAAAAAAAACCCTATTTTCAAGTAACAAATGTGAGATGTGACTCAGAAAAAAAAAAAAAGATAGAAAAGAAAAAAGGAAAGGAAAAGAAAAGAAACATCCCTGTAATAGCACAAAATGTTTTACTGTCTTCCCGCATAAGAACGATGAAGTCTAGCAGTAATGACGGTACAGCAGAAAATAAAGCCCACTATGCTGAGGCACTGAATAGTTTTCACTTCTTCATACTAAAATTAATCTACAAGTGACACTGTGAAGTTGTCAGAGAGGGAGATCTTTCTTGAATTACAATAAGACTTATCGCAAGTGACTTTTCTCAATCTGATAATGATCCAAAGGCTTTATTACAGGATATATACTATCCAATTTAGGTGACTATCTCTTTGCTCAGTGCTGGAAAACAAAAGAAAATTTCAGGACACTATGTCCTCTTGGAGGCAGTTTGCAGCGTGAACATTGTCCAAGGCCCGGTGCTATATGAAAAGACTACTTTGTACCTGCCTTTTTTCATATCATACAGGGCACTGTGTAAGGGCACTAGCCAGAAGAAAAGGAGCTTGGGCTATGTTGGGATTAAAGAGAATTAAACTCAGTGTTGAGTTAGGCAGGAATCCTCACTATGTTCACATACACACCCCAATAAACAGAGCAGCCAAAACCAACCATTGAGGGAAAAAAAAATATTCTGCCATAAACTCAGTCTTCTTTCCTTTTGGAGCCAAGGATCGTCTGTTCTATGTGGAGAGAAGGCCCTGCCACTGTGGATCTGCAAAGAGGAACAGCCTAGGCTAAATAGAGGCAAACATTTGTATAATAAACTGGAGTATGTAGATTGTGAGATTTTATCTATTAGATTATGTGAATCTGCAGCTCGCATCACCTGCTCGAGCTTCATTAGGTGCTCTGCACCATGCAGAACCTGATGCCTGGGGAGTGGATGAAGGAAATAAGCCAGCATATAAATGCCAGCATATTGGGATCCCTAATTTTGATGCAACACTTGCAAGGCTTCAAGACTGAATATTTAAACACCAAGGAAGTGGGAAGAACTGGACATGTGAACGAAGGAGTTCAGGTACAATGTGTGTTGCACACTTGCCTGTGTGTTATAGGGTCCCATCCACAGTGAACCGTTTTATGGAAAGACCTATGCTTATGACACGTCATCAAATTTCTGTACTCCTTACAGATGCTAAGTTTTCTAGTCCCAGCTCCAGCTGGAAGAAACACTAAAAATTTATAGCCTGTTTCTTGAGAAATCTGCTCCAGTGATTTTGTTGTATTGGACATGGAAGCGTTCACTGATTCATTTCTGAAATAAGGTAATTCACAGAAATGTCTGTTTTGTTCATCCTGCTGGGACTTGATTCTGAGCATTTCAAAAGTTCAGACTGGTACAGATCTGACAATCAGCAAAAAATGGAAATTCCAGTGCTTAGTGGTCTAACCAGGGATATAATGAAAACAGGAGAATTGAATGTTAGACTTAAAAAAATAGAAAGGTATTTAGATGTCTAAGGTCATGTCAGGATGTTCTACATGCAACAGAATGTAGCACAATTTTAAGACCCACAGATTAATGCAGACTCAAGCAGTTAATTGTGCATAAATGCAGTCAAAATGCTTTCAAGATTAAATTGTCTCATGCAGAGCCAGAAAAGTTGTTGCTGCAGTGTGCCTTTCCTAATTTCCACTGCTACTCTATGCGGAGAGAGAGCTGGTATCTCTGCAAAAAAATCCACCAGACAAAATACTGAGAATAATTTAGAAAGTACACCAGAAGCCCCAGTTTACCTGCTTGGGCTTTCAACACAAACCCATTTTTCATGCTAATGGATTTAAAACATTACACATGTTTTGCTTGATGATGTTTGTACATTTTCCATAAAACTTTACTGGCTTTAAATAAGAATGCAGTTGGCCAAAGTTAACTACTTTAAATCTGGAAACCCCAGATATTACTAATTAATAAGAATAGCTTTCTGCAGCAGATAGAAATGTGGATTTTCTTGTGGAAATTTGCTTGGGATAAAATTGTTTCTCTCTTCACTTCTCCCTCAAAAAAGTAGTGAGGTAAGATTTGGGTACTTTTATCTTTCTGTGTCATGGAAAAGAAATGTAAGAGGATTTGATGTAAAATGTGTTTTAATGTGCCCTGAAAAGAGGGTCAGAATCAGAAAAGATACAAAATAGACCTAAGTGGTTAAGCGTAGACACATTTAAAGAGAACAGTTTATTGAGTGGGACTAATCATTTGCATGTAGTCTTCGCCAGACTGCTTTTTTAAGTGAACAACCCTGGGCAAGTATGGGAGATCAGGCTACTGATGTGGCAGTATGAAGGGCTGAGCATCTTCTAAAATTCCACAATCCAGGGAAGCAGTGTAGAAGTTGTTTGAAGTAGAGAAGACAGGCTGCTTGTCCTGTGTACATCGATGCAGGATGAAAAAGGAGATTGGTTCTGCAATAGTATTATAGCAGGAGTGTTCGTGTATTATTCCCCATTATAGCGTAGGCCTAGTTCTACTGTGATATTAGCTTATTGCTTATCTGTGGTACAGCTGCTATAAGAGATATGGGAACCAGATAGGCTTATCAGAGCAGTACAGGAAATTCAGACGCAAACCTTAGCAAACTTAGTTTGTAACCAAAACTATTATTGCCAGATAAAGTGAGAAAGTGTCAGCAGTCTTACAATTCTATTAAGTTCATAAATATTTGGAGTTTTTTAGCTTTATAGTACAATTTCTTAATCTAAGAAATAGTTGCCACAAGAACTGTTCATTCTTATTTATATGTCAGATATGGTTACCTCACTTTATTTTCCTATTATGTCCTTGAACCAGGACTCAATTTAACTGAAGTATGACTTTCTAACATTTTTTTCCAAGAGTTTTGTTTTAGTTAAGATCTCAGGAATTGCTTTCTGAATGATTTCAAGATGTTCTTCCCTTTGAAAGCCACAGAAAAAAAATGCTAGTTTAAAACATTTGTGCACACCTTATTGTTCTCTTCTTCTGCAAAACTGAACCTGTGCTAAATAAATGAGGATGAAAGAGAAGCAAATTCGTATTTGTAACTTATGGAGATGAATATACTGAAAGTTAGATAGCTCTTTAACTTCCGTAGTCAAAGATCTGGTTGCACTGCGTAGCTCAAGAGTTGTTTCTATGTTGTAGTGAGCCCTATCTTCTAGGTAAAATTCTCATCAGTTGATCTCATCATCACAAGAGGAGTGCTGATATACAGTTTAGCTTTTCATCAGTGAAGAGGTGCTTATTTGTTTCTGCCCTTTAGAACATGTTATCACAGTGCTATCACAGCACTGGCACTGGATATAGGTAACAGTAGTATTTGGGAGCAATTAAAATTCCAACTTATATTGTTACCTTGTGACAGGAATAAAACCTAGTAACATAATGCACCCACAGTGTGAGGTTGCAACTGAAAACCAGAAAGCATCAAAAAACTCTATTTCACTTTTTGGAATTTTAGGGCATAGTGCTTAAAACATTATCTGCACTCTAATATCACTCTAGTGGTTACGCTGTGGAATGGTTTCCTCTGCATTAGCTTAGAAAATATACATATGAAGACATGGAAACTCCTAAGATGTGATGTCTGTGAACTATAATCTGAAAAAGAAGAAACTTTTCTTGTTTTCAAAGAATGAAAACCTATGTAAGTGAGCTGGAAGTGTTGAGAGGAGCACACACACATCAGAGCAGATCAGTGTTAACAATGCTTATTATGGTCAGAGCAAATCAATGTCAGGATCATGAAAATTAATATGTAGCTTGTAAATTTGAAGAAATATAATTTTCTTTCATTATGCCAGACTAATGGATACCCAACGAATAAATAACCTGAATGCATTCTTTTCATACAGTTATTTGTTTAATCACACTTTTAAAACATCCTATGAGGAATCTGCAGTCAGTTCTTATATATTATTATTGCTGTAGCTTTAGGTACTAAAAAAATCTCTTGTGTCCAGTACACAAAATAGGAAACAACTGCCAATGAAATATTGTTGTATGTTTCCCTGACAAGCAACTCAGAGAGAGACTACTCTGTGCTGAAGGCAGCTAAAAAATTAGATAGGTTGAATTACACTTTGGAGTGCAATTTACTTCATTTACTTATGACCTTCATAAGCGAGTGAGCTTAATACGTCTCAACATTGGCATAACATGCACTGAAATAATTTGCCTTTTTATTTGAAGAATTGGACTCATACTCCCAATCACTATACAATGAAGAGATTATATGTTAAAAAGGACTGTATGCAACCAAGAAGAAATTTTAATTAATCATAAATAGAACTGTTTGTGTGGAAATAATTTGACCTGACAGTTCAAGGTTTGATCAGCACATCACAGAGATTAAGAATACTTTTGACTTTAACAGACTGAGTCCCAGAGAGTCACTGCAGCCTGAAATACTTTAGGAAATCTAGTGTGTACAGATCACACAATGTCATTGTTTCTCTTAGTGCTTCCATTCCATTAGGAACCAAAGCAGGACTCTTTAACTTCCGAGAAACTTTCCAATATCATGCTGTCCTGGTCAACACTGAAGCAACAGAGATTACAAGACATCAAACTACAATCTTTTATCCCATGTCCTGTGTGTATAAAACAAGGAGTCAACTTCCCTTTGAAGTACTAATTGACTGTCTGTATCAATCAGCACCTAATCCCTTTCCTACATGCGTTTATGTCTCCACAGTAACTGAGCTGGCCTTCTCTGGGGTCTAGGCTGTGAAGCACTTACAGTAAATGTGTAGTATGCAAAGGAAGTAATTGATCTCAGCCTTAGAAAACCTGTCTAAAAACAACTAGACATCTTAATTCATGCTTTATTCTAGCAGAAGGAGATGAATGTCAGTTAAGATAAAAGAACTCTAGAAGACAGTGCATTATAAAAAATTAGCAGTGAAAAAAGAGGCATCTGATCTTTTCTCTCTTCTTTACTCGTTTGTTTTGGGGATTTATTTTGGGTGTTTTTTAGTTGGTTGCTTAGGGCTTTTTTTGTTTTTGTTTTGTTTTTAACACAAATTATCCAGGAACAGGGGGCACCAGAGGTTTACTGATTGTTCTGGGTCCTTACATTTAAGGTCGGAGATGTAATCACAAAGAGTTTGTTTGATGTTGTTTGGCACAACTCCAATCACTACTTGCTCATTACACGAATTGTTAGTACAAGACCTTAAAGATGCATTTTACCCATTGCTGGAAGCATAAGCCACACACAAGTGATCTTTTAGAGCTGATAGCCTCATAGTCTAGCCAGGCAACTGAAGTGATTTGCACTTATTTGATTGTAATCTCTGCTCCTCCCATGAACCAGAGATCAGAAAGGAGTCCACTTGGAAGGACAGTTTGTAATATGTAAAAGGAGAATGAAAGGGATATAGTAAAGGGGATTTGAGGAGTGCTCTCCAGCAAATACTGTCTCTATGAATTACGAGAGAAAAAAATACCAAAGATCACTGTAAATAACCAAAAATACAGGTCTTTATTTTTATAATTTCATTTTTATCTTCATATTAAGCATACCTCTTAAAGATGAGCGAGCTAGATTTGCTGGTCTCTTGGGCGGTTATTTAAAACAGGTTTCTGCACATGACTAGGGCTGCCATAAAGACAGACCATGTAGTTATGCTGTGAGAGGGTCAAGACAGAGGGGACTGTAGAAAAATAAACAAATCAAGCAGAGAAAACAAACTCACTTGTGCTACAGCAGCTTACACCTTAGCAGCAATGTTTTTTTTTTTCCTCTGCTGTTCCCTGAACAGCAACTACCCAGTACTAATCCATGTGACAGTTTCTTCCTCTTTCGGGAACTCTAAGAACTGTCTGTTCAGAAAAGATGAAACCTGGGGCCTATGCCCTACTGTCATATCCACCTTGCCCTGACCCTGAACCTTGTGCTATGGCTCTACTCACATTTGTTAGTTTAGGAGGTGAGTTTGGAGCTAGTCCTCTTCTGGCAGAAGAGGATCCATCTACAGAAGGAAAGCCCAGACAGTAGCACAAAGCACTCCTGGTGAGGAGCAAGGCAAGAGACAATCATTGCCTTTAGCTCGATCACCCTAATTGCTAGATTATTGGTGATTCTGACCAACTTTTCTGACAGCTCTGGCTCTGCAAAGGATATGAAGCCTCTGTTCCTGGAAAAGATGCAGAGGGCAAGGACTGATCAAAACTATGTTCAGGCAACAGATGTTTCTGATTCCTCACATGTCCCATGCCCACATAACAATGTCTTTTGTTGAGTCCTTGCCTCTCAAAATATCTGCCTGCTTCTTTCAGCAGCCATAACCGATTGCTTTATCCTAGGGGTTAGGTAAAGAAAAGGAGGTTCACTTTCAACTCAGATTCTGACACATCAAATAGGCTTAGATTGTCACTTCTAGGATGAGCTGGATACATGACCACCTGTATATTTTTTAGGGCAACCCAAACATTTTTAATAAAATCATAATCCTTGACATAAATATTTTTATCAAAATTAGAGATCTTGTAAAAGGAGAGTGAGAAATTTTTTAACAATATCAGGTACATTATTCTACTCTGACTCACAAGACAGATTGTTAAAATTACTGGTAGAATTGTAGAGGGATGTATAAAAATGAACAGTTCACAGTTTGGTTTAGAACAGGCCTAAGGTTAGTGTGAAGAATGCTGGGCTTTAGGCAATGAATCACTTCTTGTAATGTGAAGGAGATGGATGAATCTAAATGATCTTGAGATAAAATAGCTAGAGTAAATAGAAAAAAATCAGACCTTAGTTTATTGCTTGAGGAATTAGTTTTATAATCTTTATGTTAAATGAAAGATTATAACATTTTACAACGAGAAGTACCCATTATGAATTGTTTCCCTCAGTAGTGTCCTTACTGATTTCACTAGGATTGAGATAACTGCTTAACCAGTAGTAACAGGAGTGAGTTTCTGATACAGTCACATGTATCTTTTGTAGTTTGATATTTTACTTCACAGTAAACAAGTAATAAGCAGCATTTCACAAAGTCATTTCCATTTCTACTTTTTTTGACTGTTGTGTGATTTTTCCCTCCACTCATACTGTAGCTCAAAAAAAACCCAGTTTATTGCTACCCAAAGTGTATCTCGGTTTGATTCTGCTAAGAAGCAAATTCCTCATTCTTTGGATGATTCTCTTCACTTTGGTGTTGTTGCTGTGCTGGAAGATGACCTATACTTATTATTTATTGTTTCCTACATGTTACTGATCTTGGTTTGAGTTGGAAAAGCTAGCTTCCTGTGAATGTATTGAGTGGCATGAAGGGCTCACTAATAGTGCTTTATAAAACATCATTAATAATTTACATGTTTTAAGAATGAACCCATAGCATTTCCAGTAAATATGCCAAATGTTATCTATGACTAACCTCCTGTTAAATATTTTATCAGCAAGAAATTAAACTATCAAATGAAGTCCAGCTTTTGGTGTCATGATGGGTCACACGTGTGTGTCTGGCATACTTCACAAGAGAAAGATGGCCCTTAGATAAGGAGGTAAGTTATGAGAGGGCCATGGAGACCACTTAGCCAGGAAGAAACTATATATGTCTGGGGTGCTTAGAAAAGATTAGGACATGAAATGATGGGTGGAAAAGGCAGACATTACCTCTCTGAAGTATGTTTAAGAGAAAGATCAAGGAATTGGAAGACACAGAGCTGGGGCCTCAGGTGAGCCCAAGCAGGAAAGATAGCAAGCATATTCTGGAGTATTTGTAGCTTGGTCTTAGTTACTTCTCCAAATTTACTGAGCTACAGTGAAGTGGCAGACTCTTTTTTGCATATTAGCCTCCTTCAGGGAGATGCTAGTAGGAAATTATTTAACTATGTGACAAGGCGGCCTCTTTTGAAAGCAACCATGTGAAAGTCATACAGTATGAACGGTCAGCCTAGAGTATTGCTGTCAGCCAGAATGTGCTCTGGACATGTTTCTAAGTCTCTGGGAAGTCAATACAAAGGAGTTAGGTAGTGTAATTTTTATCTTGCATGGTGCTGTGCTCTTATCCATCACATAAAGGGTTTTTTTTAAAAAAGAAAACCTTTTCTAAAGGACGTATCGGTCATTAAATTGTCAATAGAGATCAACAGATTTTGCATTCCTTGTGGCATTATCATGCCTTTTCATCAGCTAACCAGCTAATTTACACCACCACAGCCTTCCTGTTACAGATAGAAGGAAGGATTTAATGTAACCTGAAACCCTAACTCACTCATTACCCAACAGAAGGTCACTCTGCTATAACAGTGAATGCAATGAATATAAAAGCATTTTCATGGAAACTTTCCCTGCAGCTGGAGAACATTCTGTTTGAAGAATTTCTGGTAAACAGGAATTTTCCAAAACATAAACATTTGGGTTTTAAATGAATATTTATTCTGTTTCACTCTACATTTATTTGTAAAGGGGAAATGTCTATATAAATAGATGATTAAGATCTAGATTACATATTACCAAAGAAGGATTGTAGCTTATTACTGATCACTGTCGGAAGAAAACATTCTGAACCTGTGGTGGTCAAAGGAAACACAGTATTGAAAGCTTCTTTTAGTACATTTAGAGTGGAAGTGTGCACTGTTGCATGCTCAGAGCTTTAAGTGCTGCTTCTGACTTTTATGGTGTACAGGACACAGACATAATCACAGAGCAATAGCCAGAATAATTTGTAAAGCTGAAGAGCTCATGTTTGTTCATAGTTGACCTGGGGGCTAGCATGTAAAGTAGGAGAAAAGAGATAAATCTTCCTTGCATATCACTCAATACCCTCAGTTATTGCTCTTGCTCTCCCTGGGTGCAAAATCAAGAGAGAGCTAATGTCCTCATTCAGCAAGCCATTTAGCATCACTTTAGCTATATAGTTGCACATGCTTTGCCATTTGTTTGCAGTGTATTTCACTTTAAGTATTTGATCGCAAGGTGATACTTCAGCTAAGGCAAAGCCAGAGTTGTGGTGCACTTCTGTCCTCTTTGCAGTGGAGGGAGTTGCTAGTGGTGAAGTGACCTGAGCTAGCATTTAAACTGAAGATCTTGCTGTCAAGAGTGTGCTGACTGGAAAACTGATCTGCACCTCTGAGTCCCTATTTTTGCTTTGCTCAAGTCATCTTGTCAATCAGAAAAGGAAGATTAAAGAAAGTGTACCCCCACTAATGGATGAAAATAATGACCTCCTATCAACAGATGATGAGAAGGCTGAATCTTCACTGACAACTGGACTCGTTACCTGTCGTGGGTCCATGGACAACAAGATGGGGGTAAAGCCCCTTACACTGTAGGGGAGGATCAGGTTTGTGACCACTTGAGGAACCTGAACATATCGAAGTCTATGGGACCTGATAAGATGCATCCCAGAGTCCTTAGAGAATTGGCTGATGTGGTTGCCAAGCCACCCTCCATAGTATTTGAAAAGTCACGGCAGTTGGGAGAAGTCCCTCATGACTGGAAGAAGGGTAACATTATGCCCATTTTTAAAAAGGGTAGAAAAAATGACCCTGGGACCTACTGACATGTCAGCCTCACCCCTGTGCCTGGGCAGACCATGAAACAGATCTTCCTAGAAGCTGTGCTAAAGCACATGGAAGATGGGGAGGTGATTAGTGGCAGCCAGCATGGCTTTACCAGGGGCAAGTCCTGGATGACCAACTTCATGGCTTTCTATGATGGAGTAACCACAGCAGTGGACACGGGTAAACCAACAGATGTGATCTATATGGACTCCTGTACGGTCTTTGACCTGGTCCCTCACAACACCCATCTCTCTAAACTGGAGAGATATGGATTTGATGGGTCGACTGTTCAGTGGATAAGAAATTATTTGGATGGTTGTACTCAGAGAGTAGTGGTCAATGGCTCAATGTCCAGATGGAGATCTGTAACAAGTGATGTCCCTCAGGGGTCCGTACTAGGACCAGTGCTATCTAATATCTTCATCAATGATATCGACAGTGAGATCGAGTGCACCCTCAGCAAGTCTGCAGATGACACCAAGCTGAGTGGTGCTGTTGCCACACCAGAAGGGCAGGATTTCATCCAGAGGGACCTGAACAAGCTGGAGAAGTGGGCCTGTGTGAATCTCATGAGATTCAACAAGGCCAAATGCAATGTACTACACCTGAGTAAGGGCAATCTGCAGTTTCAATACAGGATGGGGGATGAGATGATCGAGAGAAGCCCTTTGGAGAAGGATATGGGGGTGCTGATTGGTGAGAAGCTCGACATGAGCCAACAGTGTGCAATCACAGCCCAGAAGGCAAACCATATCCTGGGCTGCATCAAAAGAAGTGTGGCCAGTAGGTTGAGGGAAGTGATTCTGCCCGTCAGTTCTGCTTCTGTGAGACCCCACTTGGAGTATTGTGTCCAGTTCTGGAATCCTCAACATAGGAAGGATATGGTACTGTTAGAACAGGTCCAGAGGAGGGCTACAAATATGATCAGAGGACTGGAGCACCTCCCATAGGAGGACAGGCTGAGAGAGTTGAGGTTGTTCAGTCTGGAGAAGAGAAGGCTTCGAGAGACATTATAGCAACCTACCAATACCTGAACAGGGCCATCAAGAAGGGTGGAGAGGGACTTTTTGCAAAGGCATGTGGTGATAGGAATAGGGGGAATGGCTATAAATTGGAGAGAGTAAGGTTTAGACTAGAATTAAGGAGGAAATTCTTCATGATGAGGGTGGTGAGAGACTGGAACACGTTGCCCAGGGAACTTGTGGATGCCCTATCCTTGGAAGTGTTCAAGGCCGGGTTGGATGGGACCTTGAGCAACTTGATCTTGTGGAAGATGTCTCTGCCCATGGTAGTGGTAGGGGGTTGGAATTATGTGATCTTTAAGGTCCCTTCCAAGTCAAACCATTCTATGATTCCATGATGGTATGAAAATAAAGCTTTATTCCTTAAAGCCTCTTTCAGATAGCTTTGAAACAACAATATGATCTTCTGTGGTCATGAATCTTTATATATTGTATTAGGCCAAAAATTTTTGCCTTAATAATCACACAGATGTACAGGTAATGCCAGTGAGTCAAGGTCAGTATTAATACAAGTATATTTCATCTAAGTATACTTACCTCAGATATGTGAAGGTTTTAAATAATTTTGCACAGTTCTTTGAGGGTAAAATTTGCTTCTTACTTACATGTAAGGTCATCACACAGTCTAAAAGGACAAGCTGTGACAACAAATAGATATCTTCCCTAGCCTTGCCCTATCCATTGACAGGCACACATGTAAACATGAACCAAATATAATTTTTTCCCCAAACTTGTACTTGTATGGAACTTTCCAAGAGGAAATGTGTGATATCAAAATAAGGAGGTGATTATTGCCTTTGGGGGCATTTGGTTTAATTTCTTTCCATTCTTATTTTGGTCTTGGTTCCCAACCTGCTGATTATTTGCAGTCATCTGTATTGTACGTCAGTCTAATATTGGGAAGACCCTGTGTGGCTCTGTATGACTCCGATCTAATTCCTCTTGCTCAAAAGTTTCCCTTACTCTCTTGGAGGAATTCAGGAATGTTATACAATACCACATGTAGAGTTTTTCAGAAGTTGTTTTCTAATTCAAATGAAACAAACAGTTCCAAAAAGATTAAAATACCTTGGAAGAGTGGAGTTCTCTAGAAAAAGTAATATTTTACGGAGGTCTGTAGCCTGGTGCAGAAATAATTCAGAACATGCCTTTCCTGCTTTATTGCACTGTATTTTGCAAAATAAGAGGGATTAAGGATGGACTCAAAAGATTTTTGATGCTTTTTTTTGTCTTAGACATATTTAACATATTTCACTTGAATGGCTTTTTAATGTTAATGGTTAAGAGGAATGTTTGCAAGAAGATATCGCTGTTGGGTTCTATGGTTATTTTCTTTATATCTATTAAATTGCTGTACTTCTTAAATTGTAATTGACAGGGTAAAATAGGAACAATTTCTTTGTTCAGTGTTCCAATTTTACTTCTTGTTCATTCTTAACTGCTTTCTGGGAAGATATTTAAAAATAAACTAAACCTATAATGTCCTCTAGATGGGTAAATGACACTCAAAGCCAAAGTATTCTATATGCAAAGATGTTTAACTGTTTAAGTCTTTAACCATGTGGCTTAACTCTATACATATATGTGTATATGTACACATATATATAGATATCTCTATATATGTGTGTTTCACATATATATATGTGTTCACCAGAATATTTTGAATTATGTTCATCTTCACTGAAACTGTAAAAATAATTTCTTTCCCTACAAAGATATCATCCTTTTGAACACTGTTTTAAAAATTGGTAATATATATACTTACGTGCTAATAAATACAAGTGTGCATCAAACAAGATGAAATGGTATAATTAAATTTCTTACCTATATTTTTAAACTCAGAAACTGAGTGATCATGAGAAAGAAAAGTATGGAAAATGAAGTGAATCTAGGAGATAATAGGAGCTACTTCACTGTTTCCAAACTTCCATTCTGCAAAGGTCAAAGCAAAAACAGTACAGCATTTCTTGGAAAGGTAAGCGAACAGGCCTCATAAATGTACTGTTCATGTTATTATAATTATTAATTCTAACATTTTAGAGGGTACATCTGCAGGAAATAATCTTAAACACCTATATGGTTCTTGACCTCACTTTAACTATTCCCTGTTCTATGTCAACCTAGTAAAACTCTACCAGTCTGATACAGCAGAGAGTAGCTTTACGTTCTGTGTATGTAATCCAATTTATGTCGTATGGCCTGAGGATCAGGAGTAATTTTCTGTTGCCTCTTTAACACTAGTGGGAGAGACAGATGAATAGTGGACGGAAATAAAAAGTACTAACCAGGACTCTGGATGTCTTGAACAAACACAGCAATAGTTGGTCCTCATGGAGACAACTTACAATACATAACTTAGCCTGTTGAAACATACTGAGGAACAGGACATAATATTCAATGAGACAGACACTGCTGTTTATAAATCAGTCATGTATCATTGAAAATTTTAGTGTGCTTCAGAGAAAAAAAAAGTGTTTTAAAGAGGGATTAAGAAGATTTATCTGTTCTTAGACAATATTGTTGCTATATCTGAAGAAAAAATATGGAGAAGAATGAGTAATAAAATATTTTTTCTATAGCTATGGAGATGGTTAAAAATCCTCGGACTTTTATACAGAACAAGACTTTACCTTCTGTTACTGAATCTTGTAGTAAAACTTTAAGACAGAAAGGGTTTGAGAAGCAAAGACAGAAAAAGATCATTACTCTTAATGGCAGAGACAGTGAAGAATGTGTCAAGAGATGTACAGAGCAGTGATGTTGTTCAAGCCATAATTTAAGGGGCATTGATTTTAGCAGAAGCATTCCAGATGGATATTAACGTTACACTGAAAGTCTTGTTATCACTAAAAGGGAATTCACCATGCATACAGTCCAATTAAAATTTTATCATTGCAAAAAATACAACAGATATTATTAGTAATACAGTAGGATTTCCTTTTTGAAGAGTACCCAGCCCTCATGGGCTTCCTTGCCCTTAAGGACTTTCTCCCATGGGACTTTGCCAACCAGCCTTCTGAACAGTCCAAAGTCTGCCCTCTGGAAGTTTAATGTGACTGTTCTGCTAATCCCCCTCTTCACCTCATGGAGAACTGAAAAACCTATCATCTCGTGATTGTTTTGTCCCAGACGTTCTCCAACTGTCACATCCCCCACAAGGCTTTCTCTGCTCATGAACAGCAGGTCCAGGAGGGTGCCTTCTCTTGTCTGCTCATTCACCAGTTGTGTGAGGAAGTTGTCTCCCACGCACTCCAGGAACCTCCTAGACTGCTTCCTTTCTGCTGTATTGTACTTCCAGCAGATATCCAGAAGACTGATGTCTCCCACAAAGACAAGAGGTAGCGATCTTGAGACTACTCCCAGTTGTTTATAGAAGAGCTCATCAGCTGCTTCTTCTTGGCTGGGTGGTCTATAACAGACTCCCATCACAATATCGACCTTCTTGTGTGTTCCTCTGATTTTAACCTACAGGCACTCAATCCCATCATCACGATTATCAAGCTCAAGGGTATCAAAGCACTCTCTAACATAGAGGGCTACCCCCCCACCACTTCTACCCTTCTTGTCCTGCCTGAAGAGTTTATACCCCACCATAGCTGCACTCCAGTTATATGAGTCATCCCACCACATTTCCGTGATAGCAACATCGTATTCTCCTTGCCCTACAACAGCTTCCAACTCCTCCTGCTTATTGCCCATGCTGCGTGCATTGGTGTAAATGCAATTCAGCTGGGCTGGTGAACCTTCAGCTCTCATAAAGGGAATAGTGTTCATACCCAATTGACTGGTCCTTGGAATATCTAACCCCTCAATGCCAGTTTCATCCTTATCATCACCAGATGTACTCATCCCCACTCACTCTGTGGTGACATACTGGTGGTCCTTGCCAGCACACCATCTCTCAAGCACTGGAGTTCCACTTCCAGGCTCACTCCTGACTAGCCTGGTCTCATCTCCCTCCCCCTTCACATCTAGTTTAAAGCTCTATTTATGAGCCTAGCTAGATTTTTAGTAAGGACTTTAGTCCCCTTAGGAGACAAGCATGCCCCATCCCTAGTAAGGAAGCCTGGGGGTGCGTGGGCCACCCCATGATCAAAGAACCCAAAACCTCTCTCCTCACACCCAGCTCGGAGCCAAGTATTAATCAATTGATTCTTTTTGACCTCTTGCTCCTCATTCTTTAGCTTTGGAATGGAGCTAAACGCTACTTGTGCCCCAGAGCCCTCCATCGTTCTTCCCAGACCCCTGAAGTCTCTCTTAATGGCTTTCAGCTTTCTGCACTGTATGTCGTCATTGCCGATTTGAAATACTACCAGAGGGTAATGATCTGTCTCTTTGACCAAGGAAGGAAGTTTTCTAGTTACATCCTTCACTGATGCCCCAGGTAAGCGGCAGACCTCCCTGTGGAGCAGGTCTGGTCTGCAGATGGGTCCCTTTGTTCCTTTTAGAAGGGAATCCCCTAAGACAATCACTCTCCTCTTCTTTTTCACGGAGGATGTTTTTATGGTTGTTTGAGGAGGATGCAGCCTAGGGAATGTTTCTAGGCTGTGGGAGCCATCCTCTTCATCCTTGGGAGTGGATTCCACATGCCCCATCCCCAGAGGTGTTCAAGGCCAGGTTGGATGAAGCTTTGAGCAATGTGAACTAGTGGAAAGTGTCCCTGCCCATGGCAGTCAGGCTGATGATCTTTAGAGTCTAGATGAGACTAGGTGATCTTTAAGGTCCTTTCTGACCCAATTCTATGATTCTATGAATCTATGATTCTATGATTATGGGCTTGAACAAAATATTGCTACCTGTTTTTATTGAGGAAGACAATAATAGAGAAGTTTTTTCAGGAAAGGAATTAAGAGTCCTTTTTGAGTGGATAGCTAAAGTTGTGTTAGAAAACAGTATCACAATTTCAGTCCAAACAATGCTGGACAAAAGAGGTAGACTAATGTGTTGTTCTGATGAATTCAGCTGTTTCATCCGTGTCTGTAGGTGAGTTTATCCAAAGATAGTGAAGAATTGTTTGAAATGGGTGTGAAAATAATTGCAAGGACATATTGAAGACTTAACTAGACTAGTAAAAGAAGAATGTATAATAGATTCATGAATTACCAAATGCAGAAAATAACAAGAAAAAATGTGTAGCTGGCTGTTTTCAAGCTAAAGGATCAAAGAGTTGATTCTGAAGCACTGATTTTACTCTCTGGCTAACCAAGATACTGAGAAATTTCTGATGAGAACTTCAACTGAGCGCACGTGACAGAAAGCAGTTTTGGAGAAACTATTTAGTTTTCCCAAATCTGAAAAGAAGAACTGACGTGAGTGATCTATTGTTTCTGTTTTTTTCTTGAGTTTCAAATGCTGGATTTAGTGGAAAAAAACCCGCTCCAAAATATGGTCATTATGTGTGAACCAACTGGTATTCATTTGATATTGAAGATTCAGTAGATAATTAGATGCATGTTCCACTTTAAGCATGTATATAGTCCTGCAATTCTCACTAGGTAGACTAGTAGGATCTAGTAATAAGAACAGTTTTGAAAATTTTAGCAAAAAATTTGTTGTCTGAAAATGTTGGTTCACAGAAAACTTTCTTTTGGTTTCTATGATATGGCTTCATATTCAAAGCAACTTTTTTTTCCAGGTTCGAAGCAATTTTTTCAACCAGCTGAGGATTTCTTCATATCATTATCTAAAGCACTTACACCAGTCAATACTGTACCAAAAGCCTTCTTCAAATTCAAATGCTGATTAAGCCTGTTATACTACCATTAGCATTTTTACTTTTACTTCTTAGAAAAGTTAATTAGATTTAGGTGTGGTCTCTTTAAAATCCATGCTATTATCTATCTTAATGTTTTACTTTGTTACTCTTTGTCTTGAGGTTTATGATATTGATAATATTTTCAGCAAAAAATTTACCTCTTTTTGTCCTGGGGAAAAAGACAGAGTTGGATTTAGATAGTTTTATTCATATTCTGCTATACCTTTAACATGGTGCAGCCTTGCTGACTTAAACTCATTTTATTAAAGATAGTTCCTAAAACTTCAGCTAGTGCTGTTGATCAGCAATTACTTTTCATGAGATGAGACAGGCATTTGAATAGAGAGTTGAGAACTAGCATCTTCGTCATAGAAATTCATAAAATTTCACTACAGCTGGTATGTTTCCGCTAGATTTCCCATTGAATGTTTTTTCCCACTGAACACACCCCAACTCCTCAACCTCTATATAACTTAAACAATCCAACAGTAAGCCCTTTAGAATAGGTAGAAGTGGTTTTGGCAAAAATAATCCTTGAAGTAAAGAAGGTCTTGTATTAAGAACAGGAGCTCCTTTCTTAATGATTTTTATGAGGTCGGTTTTCATTCACTGTGCTGATTAGATTTTTCTCTATTCTGTATTTTTGTATTACACTTTAATAAAATTACTACGGGTTTTCTTCCATCTTGCATTAAAAAAAAAAACAAACCATAAAACCAAACCAAAAAACTAAAAAAGAAAAAAAAAGAATAAGTGTCAAACACAAATCATTTTACAGAAGCACGTTTTGGCCCCACTTTTGTTTTTGCAGCAGTAACAATCTGTTTGAAATATAATAAATCACTTCCTTCACCTGCATGTCTCTGTGCATAGCTACGTGTGCTCGTTCTCTTCACACTCTTTCACTTAAGAAACAGATGTTACTTGCTCTAACAGGAAGGGAAAGGTGCTAGCAGGCTCTCTGAGACCAGCTGGGAATGCAGAGTTTATTATATTCCTGTAACAGTTTATTCCTCGCAAGACTGACTTATTGCTTTCCACTTCTTCATATACAAAACTTCCTGTAGCCAGAGGAAATATAAACCTGTCATAAAATGTGCACTTAAAGGATCAGATCACCCATCTTTAGCTCTTTGCTAGTCTCTAAGTTTTTGTCTCCTAAGGTAAGATCCAATTTAAAATTCAAGGTCATTCAAAAGTCTTTTCAATGACAATTTTGGCATTTATAGGAATTAGGAGCAGTAAATGTCTATGTATTCTTCTGTAGGTCATTTGTATTCTTATCATATTTATAGCCTAAAAGTCTTTCTTACCCATTCAAGTCTGTGCTTGAAATTATTTAACTTAAATGTATTTCAGCACACCACTATAAAGCAACCTTCTCTCAGGCATTTTTCCCAGATGGTCAGCAATTAAGTGTTAAAACTGAATGTCATTCCTGACATTTAAGGTGGTCAGGAATGAGGAACAAGACTGGATTTTCACAATCTGTGGCACACAAAGAGGAAAATTTGGAAAGCATCATCAGAATAAACTGAATAAACAAAGATTTCAATTTTATCTAGGAGCAAGAAAAGAGATTTTGCCAACTGTCTGATTAAGGAGCTAAAAAAAGAAAAAAATAAAGGACTTTGGTAAAGCTTTCTTGTTTAACTCTGACAATGCTACCCATTTCCTTAACTTAAACGTCTTTGCTGCACTGAGACAATCTTCTTTTCTGCAGAAAATGAATGACTGAAAAACTTTCGGAAGTGTCAAGTCCTGTGTTGTTTTTGCTCTGTTGTCTGCAACAGTGACAAATCTAAAAGTAGCCCAGAATTGTTCATGTGGAGCCTCAAACCTGTATCTGTACAGAATCTGGAGGTGAAAGTCTAATGTGCTAACCTCCAGCTGTGACCTGATCAAAGCACTGCTCATTTTAAAGGGAGATTGTGCTTCTTAGAACAGTCAGGAGCTTTATGAGTAATAGGAGAATCTAAAAATAAGACATTAAAAAATATACGCACAGACTTGCTTCTGCGTTTTATAATACATTGCCAGTCTAGGACCTCTCAAATTTTACATCTTTAAAAGAATAAAGCAACCAAGATAAAATTTGAAACATTTGTTAACAGAATTTGTGTCCTCAGAACTAAAATAGTAGTGAGTTCAGCTTAAAACTAGGAACTTAAAATATCAGTGATATCAAATTGCAGTGGTATCACAACATGAGAAAAACTAGTAATTTTTGTACAAATCATGTATATAGCTTGCTTTCTGTGGTTTCCTTATAGGCTGAATAGACAATTAAAAAGTGGAAGCAGGCAGGTGCTCAGAAGGTAGTTAGATGTTAATGAAGGGATAGAATAAAAAGTTTAGGTTCATACCAAAACTGAGTTGTTTCCAGATTTGCCATTTTCCTTGTGGCCTATTCTTGTTTCACAAACAGATTAAATACATGACTCTGTTCCTCAGTGCATACTATTTTATGTAGTTTGGCATGAGAAAATGAATGTCTATACAACACTGTTTATTTTAGCCATCTCAAAGCTAGAGCTGGGATTCAGTTTCCATTTCAGATGCATTGAGATGTCTAAATTTAGGCATATACCGTGAGTGTAGATGTTTACATTTCAGCTAGGGATCTATGCTGATACTTAGAACACCATATCAAGTCTTAGGTGTGTAAATTTAGACAGGAAGGTAATGGTTCACTTGCTCATTCTTTGCTGTCAAGTGCCCCTTGTGCCTCCATATACTGCCTGGCCTTCCACTCCAGGAAGTGGCAGCTTCCCATTGCGTGTTATTGCTCTCTGCCTGGAAGGAGATTGTAGCAAGGTGGGTGTTGATTTCTTCTCCTAAGTACAAGGTGATAGGATGAGAGGAAATGGACTCAAGTTACATCAGGAGAAGTTTAGTTTGAGTATTAGAAAAAGTTTCTTCACCAAAAAGGTTGTCAACAATTGGAACAGGCTGCCCAGGTTGAGTCACTGTCCCTCAAGGTATTTAATAGATGTGTATGTATGTGCTGCTTGGTGACATAGTTCAGTGGTGAACTTGGCAGTGCCGGTTTTATGATTGGACTTGATGATGTTAAAGGTCTTTTCCAATCTAAATGATCCTATGATTATACGATCTCCACTGGCACTAAATACTGATGTGGAAGCAAAGGAATCAAGCTACTTGAGCTGAATGAGTTGAATCCTACTGAAAGTATGACAGGCTACCACCCAAGAAACCCAATCTAAGTGAGCTCTGTTTTGAGTGAGGAGGATAAGGCTGGATCAGATGACCTCCAGAGGTAATTTCTAATCTCAGTTATTCAGTGATTCTGGACTGTATGAAATCTAGTGGCCAGCAGCACTATCCGTAAGTCTATTTGCAAACCGCAGAAAGTAGAATTTTGCTGTGTCTTACCTCTACCTATCTTTCTCCCATAAAGTGAAAGTATACTGTTTAATTTCTCAGTTTTATGTAAATTGAGGAATATCAATTAAGTGACCCATTCTTTTCCAACATATCTGATGGAAAAAAAGAGAAAAGAATAATAAAAAACATTAATTAAACAGGGGAACAGGGTTTCATTTAATCAGGTAAAATATTAAAAACTTATTAAGATACTAGCCACCTTTGACCTTCTGTGAAATCTAACTTTGACAAATTCTGAAGTTGATGCAGTTGACTGTAAGCAGAGATTGTGTTCCCAAATTTGGGATTTCAATAGAGAATTTTTATTTGCTCAGCCTGTCTGCCTCCTGTTAGTTGCATACTATGGGTATACAACTTTATTAAACACATAGTAATTCAAATTCAAATGCCTCTGAAAGACAGGATGAAATCCTTACTAATTGAGATTAGACACTCCTCTTTTTAAATTCAATTAGTACAGTATAAGGTTTCACCTACATCTGTGCCATTGTTGCATGGGGCATTTCCTAAAATGCTTTATATTGCTGACAGAATATGATACTAAAACTGAGCAATAATGAGGAGAGGAAGTCAAATATTTCTGGGAGAATGGCAGGTGGAAAGAAAAAGAAAAGCATTTGGAAGGTAAACTATAATTTTCTCTAATAATTTCCACTCTGTGTTAGAACAGATGTGAAGCACATGGCTTAAAGGACCAGGATTTTGCCGAGGGGAAAGAAATAGAACGGAAAGAAGAATAAAAACATAAGTAACTAAAAATATGAATAAATGATTGTGAGTGTGTTGGGGATTGTGTTGGATGGGAGTCTTGGTCTGAGATTCTTGCCAATGTCTAGGTTAAGCCTAGCTAGGGGAGACCATAGGTTGGAAAAAAATAATTATAACAATATGTAAGTATGAGACAATGAACTCTTCGAAAAATCAATTGAATAGTCACTTTCTTTAGTGGTGAAAAGAAAAGAAAAACAAATCCATTCTTATAGTCTGTCATTTGCCCTCTGAATGACTCAAAATAATCTGGACTCTGTCTGTCAAGATCTTTGATAATGATTTTGTAGAACACTGAGCATATTAACTCTTGCAGAGCACAATCCCCCTTTTAATCTGTGAATGTCATTATCTCAGTTGACATTTCTTAGGGTACCCCTAGGGTCTGGATTTCCAGGAACAACACTTCCAGGCAAAAACTTTCTTTTCTGGTGCAAACCTGTTAAATGAAACAATTTCCTTATTTGACCCCAAGCTGTGTGAAATGTTGGTTGATGTTGTGATGTTGTTCCTGTAAATTTCATACTGCCTTCAATAATGTTATAAAAGATACTTTGGTAGGTGGCATCAAATTGATGTACTAGCTAAGATATATTGTATTTATAGGGACAGCCATAAAAATATTGATACAATATTTTCATGGTAGAATGATTTGCCATGTGCTTTTTACTTCTTCATTTAAAAAAATGTAGAAAATTAAATGACTGAAAATTCAAAAAATCTTCCTGTTTCTCTTACTTACTTATCACATTATATTTTAGATTATTTTTATATTCATGTGAAAAACTCATGGAACCTAAAGAAATACACGTAATTATGGAATGTTGTATTTCCAATTCTTCAATATTTATGTAAAAAAGGAAAACAACACATGGTACAGAGTTGTTTAATTAAGACTTGATATCTCTCCTATGTTAAAAATATATTTTCCATGCTTGATTTTTTTCAATCTTTCCATCCTTGTCAGCATTGCAAGAAGGACAAGGTTGTTGAGGTCCATAGCATGTCTACCGGCTATTTATGCTGAGAAACCAAGAATTAACTAAAATACATCAAACAAAGAAGTAAAGAGAAGAAAATCCTCTTTTTGTAATATTGATTTGAATATTTGAAACTGGTTTTAGCTACATGATTTATGTGATTCTGTAACAGTGATGCCTACAGTACAGGAATTGTGAGTTTTTTTAAGCAGTTACATAAGAGGTCATGACAGCATCAGAAAATGGAATACAAAGAATAAAACATAAGTATAATAAGAAGCAAAAAGCTTCAGCTCACAGAATGAGGGTAAAAAAGAGCTAATTTGATTTACAGCAAGGTAAAAAAAGTCTGTTGTACATACTACTAATATTTTCTTGTTATCCCAGACTCCTACTGTCCTTAGTAGACAGACTATGGAGTGTTGAAAGCAAAATGGTAATTGATTGGCAATGCAGAATGTACTAAATGCCATTTTGAAAACTTTGACAAGAACCCCAAGTAAAGAATAAAGAACTCTTACAACTCTCAGTAATTGATGGACAATGTTCTTATGAAGTAAACCAGAGCAGAAAAGGCTGATGAGTATGGCTGTGTTTCTATCTCATATTGAATCACCTTGTTTAGAAATTACGTCTGAACCATGCTGTGGGTTAGAATTGGCTCAACTAAAGTTGTGGCCTACATGACTTTTCACTTTTCATATATTTTTCTCTTGCTTAGTTCCAGCAAGTACCTCAAATGGAAGTTTACATATAGAGGAACCTACAACACTTAAAAGTTTGGCTGTTGTTTCTGAGTGCTTACAGTGCTGAGTTACTGACTTAAATGACTTGCAAAAGGAAAACAGAGAGTCAGACACATCAGAGTAGGATTTGGAACAGCTAGCCAGTTGAAGGACAAGGCCTAAGATAAAGGGAAGCACTAAAGAAAGGTGTGTTTTAAACTGATTTTCATCTAGGTTCAGATGCTTATTTCCAAACTGCAGAAACCGGGATTCACAACCTGAATTCTCTTATTGTTTGTGGTGCTTTTGCAATAGTTAAGCGCTATGGTTAGTTATCATAATTATTGTAATAGGTATTCAGAGAGGAATGTTAGATATTAATATAATTGGAATATGGTTAAAACAGATTTTTTTCCTTTCAGGGAAACAAATCTTCCACGTACTCCTACAATTAAGTGTAGAAATTTCTGACATTCAAAGACAAAATAATTAGATTGTTTCTATCAAAGTTTTGCTCCTTTCTTCCTGTCAAAACCTTAATTTTTCCCCACATTCTTAGTTTATTTGTTTAAAATCCCATCTTCTGTAAATATTACTTTGTGACTTGAAGAAGAAAATACACTGCAAAGAGACAAAAAATTACTTCTTAATTTCTTCTATTACAGAAATAAAAAGAAATAAGAGGCACTTAGTCAGGACTCACACTTAAAGACAAAATCAGAACTTTTAAAAGTCCTCATGTTAGGAAATATAAAATGAGAAACAATGTGAATAACGAATAGCAAAAAATAAAATGTTTATAACCACAGAATTTGATACATAACTGTTCACAGACACATATCATTTTCTGTTCTTATATCTAGTAGAGATTGTATTTTAGAGACTTTTAACTATCAGAATCAAAGCTATGATATTAAATTGGCAACTGACTAAGGTGCAGGTCAGCATTTTAACATCTGCTTTTATAATCTTACTTTTTTTTTAAGAGTTAAAGCAGTCATGGTGTTAACAATTAGAAATTAAGACAAAGTCAGGAAAATTACTCAGATTAGCAGCACAAAATATTTCATAGTGTTTCAGTATAAATACTTAAAAGTTTATTGCAAATCATAATTATGTCTCCAGGAATTCTCTCTTAATTCTCATTTGGTCACATATAAAAGTTTCTGATTGCTCTCATTTAAAAGGTGTGCCTGAGCTGCTGATACCAAGGATCTTACAAATGGTGTTAAATTTAGAATTAAGTCCTAAAACAGGGATTATTCCTGTTTTTTGCCCATGTTAATCAGCACAGCCCAGTTAACCTTGATGATGCACACCAAGCTATTCCACGATAAGGATCTGGCTGTATTTATCAGGGCTATATCACAAAACTGCTGTTCAGCTTTCACCTTGTCTAGTAAAAGCTGTTAATAAAGAAAACCACATAGAAAAACAAAAGATTTGCTGTCCTGTGGAAATTATTATAAAGCAAGAGATCACAAGACGTGATTTAAAATAACTTTTGAGTTTGTGGCCTCATATGGTTGGTTGACTCACAAGGATCAAAGGTAGGAAATAAGAAATCATTTCCATTAGAGGAGAACACTCTACTTGCCTGTAGCATGGGGTCAAATGAGGCCTTGATTTTTATCAAGACAGCAACGAAACAAGTGAAATAGTTGCTTTTTTATGATAAAGAACATTGCTGTGGAGGGTGAATTGAATCTGAATTTATTTTATTATCCTTTGCCAATAATACATCCATTAACTATGGGAAGCACATTTCTGTGCTTCTGAGATTAAAAACATTCTAATCAAAAGCAGCTGCCAACCAGTTGCAAATCACGTCTTTCATAACTACGCTAATTCAGCCTCAAATCCTGGTGACTTATTTCTGAAGTATTTGTTGTTAAAATAAATGTTCATTTCAGTCAACAAAACAGAAATATATTATGTTCTTGTGAAGCTGATGAGCATACTAGAACATTTGCTACAAGTCCAGATTATAAAATGACGCTGTGTTGCCACTTTGGGTCTTACGATCACATCAAACCTGCTGTGCCTGTCGTACGGGTCAACTTTCTTCAGCAGAGTGAGTTGAATGCAACTCACTGTTTTCTCTTCAAAGAGTTTGATGGCTTGGGGCTACGGTTTTAGGAAGAAATTTTGAACACTTCCAATAATGATACACATACAGCATCTCTGGGCAACCTGTTCCAGTATCTCACCACTGCCATTATAAAAATATGTCTTCTTTATATCTAATCTAAAGCTATTGTCTTTCATTTTAAACCCATTGCCCTTTATTCTGTCATTATAGGTGGAGTCTTTCTTCACCTTTTATATAAGCCCCCTACATACAACGAAAGGTCACAATATTATCTCCCCAGAGCCTTGTCTTCTCCAGGCTGAGCAATCCTAACTTTCTCAGGTCTTCATGGAAGAGGAGTTCCAGCCCACTGATCATTTTCATGGCCCTCCTCTGTATTTGTTCTAACAGGTCCATATGTTTGATCCCCTACAGAAACTAACGTCAGCGTTTTGCTGGTATCGTGTCCTATACATTTCTGCTTCTCTGTAGTGAAATAAGTCCTGTTATTCTCTTTCTACTGCCAGCTCATGGCTGAATATTATTTCTTTCCAACTTCTTTTGCTAGTCTACTGCTCAAATATGTGGTTTTTTTCTATAAGCTTCTTGTGACTAGTCTTTTCTACTTCTCATGCCCTGCTTGGATGCTTCATATTTTTTGTATACTTTTGGTTCTTTTCTCTTTAAACTTGCCACTGTATATGCAGCTCATTCTCCCTCACCCTTCCCCCATTCATGATTTGGAGAACATAAAATGGGACATAGTCCAAAAAAGTGCATCTGGTATATTTTTTAATTTTGGCTCGGCCATCCGGCCAGAAGTTGAAGAACGGAAGGATTGAAGCCATCTGGCAGCAGCAGCATGAGGCAATACTGCTGTTTTATTTTCTAATGGCTCCCTCCCAGCTTTGCAAACCACTGATCCTGCTATGGCCTTCATTTAAGTTAGTCTTGCAGCTGTGACCTCGATCTTTGGCTTCGCCTTGCCTCCTTACACCATGGTAAAGGAAGCATGAAATTATTAATCATTAAATAATACTATTTTTGATCTTTTAATATATATAACTTTCTTTCACGTCTGATTACATTGAATTAAATGCAAGGAATTACAGTATTTTCTTGTGTATGTCTCTGAAACATTTTATTTGATATGGTTTTCATCTTAATTTTGGACATCTATTAAAATCTAAATAATAAATCTGAGTAAGCTGAACATGGTACTGATGATCTAAAGATCATCAGCTTTAAAATATATAATTAAAATGTTTCTTACTTCTGTATACCAGGAACAGACAAATTTAATTACTAAAGTTTATTTCTGCATTAGCTTGACTGTGTTCATCTACTGAATATGACTTCAACAAACAGTAAAATTAGAATAAATGGTGTGATATTCTTATGTTGAAGAATTCAGGCTTGGCTTTCACTTTTAATTACACCTGTAAAATATTGGTGTCTACAGAATTCCATTGACTTACTACTAGTCTAAACTAATATCAGCTTCTGGAGTCTTCTATGTTCACTATGAGTCAGACAATGAAACGCTCTGCCTAACCTACAACTGTTCCTAGAATCATAGAATCATAGAATCCTACTGAAATTAATGTGATATTTGAAGAATGTGAGTAGGATTTATTTCAGTGAAATATCAGCAGAAAAAGTTAAGCTGTCTAGAACAGAGACATGGTTCAATTTCCTAAATGTAAGGTCGTTGTAACATTTGAGACATATCACTGATGTTATTTAGACATCTACATTTGGCCAACAAAAATGACCTACGAGAGAGAGATCCATGACCTTCCAGAAGAGTAGATGGTAGCCCAACACGATACCTGAGAGAGTCTATAATAACACTTGATACTTATGCCTCAAGTTGCCCAAATTGATTTTCCTCTGAGGAATGAATGGAATCTCATCTCCATTGAATGATTTATCCGAGAGAATTATGATCCTATCTCCCTGCGCTGAATATGGGGGAACCAGGAGGAGTACCTTGGCCAAGATATCCAACTCAAACAATTGAAATTAAGCAACATCATTCTTACTTTAATTGACCTAACATCACTTAATGTTAATAAGCATGAATAAATGTTGCAAAAATAAAATGATACATTTTGCACTTTTTTTTCCTCTTAGAAATGTGTTTTGAGCCAAAGTATGACTAAAATTAATAATATCCCTATATTAATGTGGGAAAGAGTCTGCATATTCATGCTGTAGCATTAAGGCTAGGAGAGAAATAAAAATATGGTTCAGATGAAAAATCTTTCTTCTTGTCTTTAGTGTTCTGTGAAAAAACAGTATCACAATTCTTTCATCACTTATGTTGAAGCCAATGATGGTTTTGCCATCAATTTTATTGAGAGAATGGTCTAATTATTTTTTTTTCACAAAATATAAAGAGAGTTGGTTAGCAAAAAGTCTTGCAGCTGATCTAGCAAAACACCTGAGTTTAGAAAAAAAATAAATGAAAGAAAACACAGAGAGAAAAGAGACAGGAAGAGAGAGAAAAAGAGAAAGAGAGGCCTGGTCTTAATCTCTAGGCCTGTCATTTATTTCTTTCACACAAAAAGTATGGGACACAGGTGGCTGAATGTCAAAGATCATACTCTGTTTGCATGCTTCATAAGACATGGGACAAATATATGAAACAGGCTGGGTGAACAGAAAAATCACAAGAAGTGGGTGCAGTTTCAGTGACCCAGGTCAAAGGTTGCATTGCTTTTGGTGTTTTACAAATGTTTGACAGGTTAAATGCCCACCTCCCATGGTTAGCAAATAAGGCATGCAACTAAGAGTATTCATAAGAAATAAAACCTCATTCAATGTCCATATTGTGAGGGATCAGGGTCAATTAGTGTGAGTAGTGCATGTATGCTCTCTGCACACATATGCACAATTGGATTATTCTGGATTTTGGAAAACACTTATTAAAATATGTTTGTAATGGTAAAATAGCACCCTGGCAAAGGGAAAAAAGATTAGAAGTGGACAGGTAGAATATTTAGATACATAATCAAATAAGGTGATAACTCTTTTATTTCCTGCATGTATGTTTGGCTCTTTGGTATCCTTCTTGAATAAAAGTCTATTTAGTGTCATTTGTGCTTTGCATTGCAATGAAAATCAGTACAAATTATGGAAGACTGAAAGCACATGGAGTTTCAATACACCATATTCCATAGAACTATAATGGCAGCTTTCACATTGTATTCACCTTTATTCCCAATGGTAATAATTTTGACAGTTAAGAGCAAATATTGTGACTATTTGAAAGAACACGTTTTCACATAGTGGCAGCATATGAAGTTCTTGTAATGAAGTATTGTCAATGCACTTTGGAAACAACAAACAGTATGCACAACTGTTTGTACAAGTGTGCAGTTGTTGATCCTTATGTATTTCAGTACTGTGGCAACGAATCATTCCTAAAAAGATTATCTTATTCTTTCCAATAATACTGCAGGTGCTATTACAGTGACTCTGAGATTTTGGGTTTATCTATGTCAATCCTTTCTTTCTACCCCTTGACAATTACTCAAGGTAGAATGCATTTTATTTGCTGATTTTGTGTTCGTAGTGTGTAAAAAGCTGTTGGAGTTATCTTATCCAAGAATTCACATTGGTTTACATCTCCTAAAACACCGACCTTTACTTTAGAAATGCTTCTTAAGCATAAAAGTAAGCTTTTCTCTTGTCCTCCAGCAGCTGAAGATTTCATTGGGTAATTGGTGACAGGATGAGATCAGGACAGCATTTTATGGTAGTACAGGAAAAGTATGATTTGAGAAGAGATCTGATTGTGGTTATGGAATATTTTCATTCTATTAAATTCATTACTTCAGTAATGCAACCTCCTCTTGCATAAGGAGACAAGGTTTATGCAATCATATCAACTCTCTCTTTTATCTTTTTCTCTTTATCTGTCTCATTCTGTTCGTTCTTCCTCTCCTAAAATCAAAATCAACTCCCTCTGTTACCAAAGAAGCCATGTAGAAAAGCAACTTTGTGGGGAAAGTTTCAGTCAAAGTTTATAGTCAAGCAAGAGAAGTAAAATCGATAAGAAACCAGACTACATGAATTCCAGTGCAGTGCTCAAAGAATTTCTCTTTTAACTGAAAATGCATGAGATCTCTTACTTTGTTAGACTTCGCAATAGAGTTGTTTCCATCTGCCCTTAATGAATTTGACAGAACAAAACTGACTCCAAAGATATTTCAACCTGTTTTGCAACTTTCTTTAAATGGCTTATTGCATTTTTGCAGCATTTTGCTCCTGAGAAACATGTTTCATAGGCTTCATATTCCAAGCGCTGAAAATTCTGAAAACTTTCTAAGTAGAAGCTGCAACAAAGGAAGAACCTGAATGTATACTCTATGTACTTAATAGGTTTCTCCATGTCAGACATAACCATGCTTATGCTACGCATTGCGTAACAATGTGAATTAAATAAGTTTATTTACAAAAGAATTACTCCAGATACTATTTCAAGGTGATGTCAGTTTTTGCAGCCATCACTGGCAGTTTTTTAAGATCTTCAGAAAGAGAAAAGGTCTGGAAAGCAACAAGAATAAAAGGCTGTTAGTAGTGTGTTCTGGAGAAAGGAGGGTAAAAATTACTGTAGTAAGCATATTTGTTTATTGCTATTAGTTTTGCTCTGTGTCCTACTTGTTCGTTGTAATACAGATAAGTAAAAAATATGTATATTTCTATTTATGTATATTCACAAGGCTCAGGACAGTGGGTTGGGAGCATCTTCCTGAATGACTATGTTTGTTTATGCATATATGTATACCTTTTGTGTGCATGAACTACATGGAATGACAAAATAATTAAACAGACTATGAAGAAACTGAAGGGTATTCTTACTGAAGCCTCCTTTTTTAGGGGATACATTTTGACTTTATATGGAAGAAAAAAATTGTATTCTGTTCCTTCACCTGATTTTGTGAGTTTATATACAGAAGAGATGAGAGTTCCACACTGTGCAGGTGAGTAGGCTGTATTACATCTGAATGAAAGTGTTTTCATTTTTTTGGCAAAAAGAATGTAAAGCTACGATGTTTTCTCCTGTTGTCAGATACACGTGCTGCTTCATTTCATGGACTAAAATGACTAAGTCACTGAGGCTCTGGACCTACAGTTCAGGCATGAAGAAAGTAGAACTTCAAAGGTGCCTTTCCCTGTACACACATTTTCTTTATGTTATGCTACACACAGGCCAAATTCAGTCCCTCAGAAGACAATGGCCACACACCAGACCTACTCTCAGAGAACTGCTCCTATGTCCCTTCTGCTTAGCTTAGCTAAGAAGCCTTCTGCCTAAGTGAACTGCAAAATCACCTTTAAATTTGTCAGCAGAATAACACCTACTGCCATGCTAGAAGCTGTGGGTAATCACATGCTGCACCTAGGTTCACCAGCAGTTACATGGTTCTGACTGCCACAAAGCCCTGTTCTCCCAATTGTCCATGCTACAGATGCAGTCAGAACATGCTACACCTGTCTCTCAGCATGGTTCCTTGGTTTTTCTTTTTGTGTGGTTTTTTTTTCAGTGAAACGACTAAAAGCAGGTGTAATACATAACCTGGATCCTCTCCAGTGTAACATAGGGATGCATGGGATGCAGTTACAACAACCATTTGAACTCAGAAATTTGGATGTGTTTCGATTCACATTTTGGCTCACCTTCTCAATCCCTCCCTCCTTTCTGGTTTTCTTTCCCCAGAAGAAGGTTTATGGTCAAGTCTGCATGCGTTCTCCAAGAAGCATCTCCTACTTCCAACCCTGGAAGCAGAATAGTGGCCAGGATGGGCCATGGATAAGCCTATCAATTATTTTTATGTCCTGCTAAAACTTGTGGAAACTGCCTTGGTATGGTAAATTAAACTAAGTATTCCACCTAAAAGAATTTTAACACAGCTTTGAAAGACTGAAAAGATACATAATTGCTGAGGCAAAGCAAGTATCCTCTACTACATGGTAGTTTCCCTTCTCAACTAAAAGTAGCTTCTCCTGGGTACAGAGTTACAGAGAGGAATAAAAAACAGTGGAATTACATTTCTGTGATACTTTCCAATTATAGAACAAGTGACACACCCTAAGGTAAAATAGCTGTGTGAAAAGTTATGGTAAAACACAATGCTTTTTCCCTTTGAAAACATACATGTAAGAGAAAAAGTCTTTTCAAGTGTTTCCTTTTCATAAGGGGTTCTCAATTTCAGAAGCAGTACACGTAGCTCAATATCTGCAAAGAAGCTTTGCCAATATAAACACTATTTTTTTTCCTGTAATATAAAAGCCAAAGAGAAAATTCTCCACATAAAACCCAGATAAATCTCTGGTGTTCACATTTACTACTGAGTTTGAGAGGCTCATTTTTCTTCTGAATTTTTAATGTGTGCACATGCTTGTGTGCTTGAACTTATATACATATACATAGCTACTTGTGCATATCTGAAAGTAGAGATTTTTGTATTGATGTTTGAACGGTAGTGAACAAAGTTATCCCATCATGACTTGAGAATTTTATTTTTCACAGATTTATCTCTCTTTCTCTTAAACACATAGATACATATTTCTTAGTTTCTTAGTATTGTGGAAAAGGGAAAGCAGGATTTTGTATTTAGAAGAGTAAGAATATATCTAATTTTTATGAGAGCTAGGAATTTTGCAGCAGTTTGGTGGAAGAAGGGCAGAAGAAGGAAGAAAGGAATACCAAGTAATGCATAATATTGGTTATTACCATAAATAATTACCATAAATAATGTGAAGATACTCTAAGTATATAAGAAAATATAGTATACTCTTAGCATTTTCTGAGGAATACAGAAAGTGAATAGGAAGAGAAAAAAGGACATATATATATAAAATATATATAAAAATATTTCATAAACAATTAATATACATAATATAAATATAATTAGAAATAAAAATATAAATATAATAATTATAAAATAGTAAAATAATGTTTTACATTGACTGGTAGTCTTAAAGTTTGACAATTGCATTCTTAATAGGAAATATAAGTAGTGTCCTTACTAAATCATTGTCTACAATTCTTCATACTGGAAATCGTAACAGTAGAGCCATAAACTGACAGAGGTCAGCGGAGACATGTGGAAGGCATCAGGTACAACCTCCTGCTCAGTGCAGAGCCTGTTTAGGTCACATTGCTCTGGACCATGTACAGTTGAGTTCTATGTATCTCCAGTGACAAACATTCCACAATTTCTTTAGACAGCCTGTTTGAAAATATTCTCTGTGAATTACAAAATTCCTTAAACGTAACCAGAACTTTTCTTGTTACAGCTTCTATGTGCCCCATCTATAAGAAGGAGCACAAGGCAGATCCGGGGAACTACAGGCCTGTCAGTCTGACCTCAGTGCCAGGGAAAGTCATGGAGCAGGTGATCTTGAGTGCTATCATGAAGCACTTGCAAGAGAACCAAAGTGCCAAATAAACCTGATCTCCTTCTATGACCATGTGACTAGACTCTTGGATGAGGGAAAAGCTGTGGATGTGGTCTTCCTGGACTTTAGTAAAGTCTTTGACACAGTTTCTCACAGCATTCTGCTTGAGAAACTGTCAGCCTCTGGCCTGGACAGGCGCACGCTCTCCTGGGTGGAAAACTGGTTGGATGGCTGGGCCCAGAGAGTGGTGGTAAATGGAGTTAACTCCAGCTGGAGGCCAGTTACAAGTGGGGTTCCCCAGGGCTCAGTGCTGGGTCCAGCCCTGTTCAATGTCTTTATCAATGACCTGGATGAAGGCATCGAGTGCACCTGTAGCAAGTTTGCAGACGACACTAAGCTGGGTGGAAGTGTTGATCTGCTGGAGGGTTGGGAGGCTCTGCAAAGGGATCTGAACAGGCTGGACCTCTGGGCTGAGACCAATGGCATGAGGTTTAACAAGGCCAAATACCGGGTCCTGCACTTGGGGCACAACAACCCTAAGCAGTGCTACAGACTAGGAGAAGCCTGGCTGGAAAGCTGCCTGGAGGAGAGGGACCTGGGGGTGCTGGTTGACAGCCAACTGAACATGAGCCAGCAGTGTGCCCAGGTGGCCAAGAAGGCCAATGGCATCTTGGCTTGAATCAGAAACGGCATGACCAGCAGGTCCAGGGAGGTTATTCTCCCTCTGTACTCTGCGGTGAGAAACGGTGAGACCGCTTCTTGAATCCTGTGTTCCGTTCTGGGCCCCTCACCACAAGAAGGATGTTGAGGCTCTGGAGTGAGTCCAGAGAAGAGCAACAAAGCTGTGGAGGGGCTGGAGAACAGGCCTTATGAGGAGTGGCTGAGAGAGCTGGGGTTGTTTAGCCTGGAGAAGAGGAGGCTGAGGGGAGACCTTATTGCTCTCTACAACTACCTGAAGGGGGGTTGTGGAGAGGAGGGTGCTGGCCTCTTCTCCCAAGTGACAGGGGACAGGACAAAGAGGAACGGCCTCAAGCTCCACCAGGGGAAGTTCAGGCTGGACATAAGGAAAAAAATTTTCACAGAAAGGGTCATTAGGCAATGGAACAGTCTGCCCAGGGAGGTGATTGACTTGCCTTCCCTGGAGGAGTTTAAGGTGCAGGTGGATGAGGTACTGAGGGGCATGGTTTAGTGATTGGTGGGAATGGTTGGACTCAATGATCCAGTGGGTCTCTTCCAACCTGGTGATTCTATGATTCTGTGCATTCCCTCTTCTGTTGCTGTGCAGCTCTGAGAAGAGTCTGGCTCCATCTTCTCTCTACACCCTTGTAAGGTAGTTACAGAGAAACATGTCTCCCTTGACCTTGGTTTCCTCCAGACTGAATGAGCCCAGCCCTCTCTGAGCTCTATCCTGATCAGCTAGGAGGCTCCCCCTGTTCTAGTATGTCCATGTCTTTCTTGTACCAAGGACCCTAAAAAAAGACACAGCACTGAAGATCCAGTCTCATAGATGCTGAACAGAGTGAAGCAAATTCTTCCTTCAACTTGTCCTGTGTTAATCCTCTCTGCAGTATGGCACTCCAAATTAGCTCACATTCAACTAGTTGTCCAGAGCTCCCAAATGGTTTTATTCAAAGCTGCTTTCCAGCTATGTACAGGGTTCTGTCTTCTCAGATTAAGAACCCTGCATTTGCTTTAATTAAAATTCATGAGCTTCCTGTTAGCCCATTTCTGCAACCTGATGAGCACTCTCTGAATAGGAGCCCTGCACTCCAGTGTATCAGGTACTTCCCCTGAAATTTGGTATTATTTGTGAACAGTATCTTAAGAAGTCAGTGAAATTGTCTTGGTCTAGTTTAACAAAACTAACTGATCTATTATCTTTTTAACGAATATTTGTTGCTTCTCTGTACAATATATTCAAGGTCTCCAAATAGGAACTCAGTATCAATTTACCATTGTTGGGGTCAACTGGTGGTAACAGTAGAAAAAATAATAGTTTTACTGATAAATAAATCCATGAAGAAATTGTGGCAATTTAGCTATTAAAAAAACCAAAAAAACAAAACCCCTAGAAAATCTGATACAAATCTCAAGTATCTAGAAGCAGAGAAAGTTCTTGAATGTTCAGAGACTCAAGCAGCAGTTTGCAGGATGTGAAAAAACTAGATTCAGTTCACCTTTGTGCATGAATTGTTTTGAACCCATATCTCACACTTCTAAATGCTTACCCTTAACTTTAAGCTAACATAAAAGGGCTCTCTCAATGTGTCATGTTGACATTGTTCCATTGCATATACTCCATTAAATATTTACTGGAGAGAGGCAGTCAATGTGTTTTCATCCCCCTGGGAGAGTGTCCTAGCTAGAAGGCTGGAGAGCTATTCTTGTTCTCCATCTCAATGACCTTTTGAACATTTTATCTAAAGTGGAACAGTGTCAACAGGAAAGGTTGAAATAAGCTTGCTAAGAATATGTTGTAGCCTAGCTGTTCACATTGTTGTCTAATTCAGAATGGGGATTGAAACAGCATAAATAACCTTTCTGGTAAATTGTCTAATCAGCAGGAGTATTTTCAAATGTCTCCCTCAATATCTGCCTGGAGCAACTTTTTATAAATTACTTAAACACAAATTGTGTTAATATGTAATAGAATTACTCTGTTACCTGACAACTGGCATTTCTTTTGTAAGATGAGAGACTGCTATTCAAGTCTCCTTGGGAGAAGGAAGAACTGAGCTGCCAAACAGGCATTTTATATTGCATGTTTTATCAAGTTAAGAAAAAAATAGAGATATTAAACTTTGAAATAAATTCCTTTTCAGGAAAATAAATTATCATGTGTAACTTGCTTTTCCTGCAAAAAACAATTTTAGCTATATATTTACTGTCAGAACATAAACCTGTTATATAAGTGTTTTTCCATATGTGTAAGTGCCTCATACCTAATTACTTCACATCATGAAGTTATATTTACTCTGTCTCACACTAGAAGCTAGAACTGTATTTCTTGACCAGAAACATTTTAAGTTTCATTCTTAAACTGGCACCTTAGAACTTCTTCTGGATTGATGGCCTTGTAAATTGAATGATTACAGGAGATTGTGAAAGGGAAACAGGCCTCGAAAAGAAACTTTGAAGCTGTTGTGTACTCTATCATTTCTGAAAAAAGCCTTGGAGTTTTCCATACCAGATTGGTGGTTTTGTCTGCAAGCCAGACTATAAATCATCATCAGTGTTAGGCATGATATTCACTATTAATGCCTTGTTTTCCCTACTGAAATGTCTTTTTGTGCTGGTTTTCTCCTGATCCTTGGCATTCTGCTGACCATCAATCAAAAGAACAAGTTGAGCATTCCTCTCTGTCTTGCCTCAGTGAACCCCTGATTTTCTTGACCATTAACCACTCTCTGGAATGTACATTGACTGTCGGCATCTTGAAGCCCCCGCAGCCTCCTCTCCCAGCTACGCTCCCTTCCTGGCACCAGGTTGCAAAGCAGTATTTCCCGTTTACTGAATGAAGAACATGTCAGATGCTGTTTGACGTGGCCTGGGAGCCCACAGAAAACTACTGATGCACAACCCACTTTTATTCCACAAGCCTGTGGGAGCCAAGAGGGATAAGAAGCCTTTCTGCTAGGCCGAACACACCACATCACACACACAAAACAAATATTCCTGTCTTTACAGTTTAATAGGTTTCATATTCATGCAGAAAAGGATTGTAGACTGATGTTTATCTAAAGATGTATCTTGAGAGAAGTTTTCTTGAAATGTGTGAGTAAGTTTGATTTCATGCACCAGCTGTTCTCTTTCTTTAGAAAAATGCAGTGTTTACTGGCGTGAGGAACAGTCTGCATTCATTATTCAGGAGCAAGGAAGCTTTGACATTTTCTTAAGCTTCTGCAAAACTCTTCAAAGGGAAAAAAAAGAAAATGGTTCAACACAAGTTCAGTTAGATGGCTGAATATTCATAGTGATATTTTCCAGAACGCTCCTAATTCAAATATTTTCTTTTATAAAATAAATGTCATTTTAAAATAAAAAAATATATAAAATAAATATAAAATAAATATGACAATGTACTGTATCAGTCTGCAGTATTATCTTAGTCACGTTTCCTCATCAATAAAGCAGGTAATTAACTTTACCAAGTAAAAGGCTGCAAAAAAAAATCACAGACTCTCTGTTCAAAGCATTCTAACTCATTCATGATATTTACTTATCTATACATTGTCAATATAGACAGAGTAGTTCCAATAAAGATTTGAGCCTAGATACTACATATAATCTGTATCATTATGTGGTTCTTTGTATATATGTTTTACTATAGTATTGCGTACTAAAAAACTGACTTTCATATGCAATTGATTTGGCACGATGCATGTAATAACAATACCCATGCCAGTACAAGAAGATGCTTAGCACCTCTCTTACTCAGAAGTATCATATTTCTACCTATCCAATGAAGTACAATTTAGCTAAAAAGTACTTGAATTAACAAAACAACAGATGGAGTTAGAATTAAGAACTGCAATAACTTTTTAGTCACATGCCAATACTAGCGAGGGAAGATGGACAACAAACTAAATGAGTTACCACTACTAGTATTGCAGTTTGTATACCTATTATATGATGACCAGACACAGTGGTACTTTTTAGTTCCTTTGTTCCATTTCAGCAAAGCAAAGCAGCTGTAAACATGGCTTAACTAACCTGTAAAGCCAAGTTTATGACTGCTTTGCTTCGGTCAAATTACAAACAGCAGCTGTCAGGTAGCCATGAGTTTGATCTGTGCCTTCTAGACTTTTGCCTCTTGCGTTTAGTGATTTAAAGAAATAAAGGTGTATGTGTGTATGTGCAACTCCATTGCAGAAATCTTGCATATGTTTGCACCAGGTGTTAAGAATTAATTCTTGAATTAGCCCATATGCAGAAGTCCACATGTGGCCATAGAATGTTTTTATTTAGAATGAGATTTCTATGTTCCAAATTTAGATACCTAAAAGTTGAACTCTAAGCTCACCTCCCTAGAGTTCCTGTGTAGTGAGTGGAGGTAAATGAGTAATGGTTGTTCTTATATCTCTAAGCCACCATTTTAGCATGACCTAAACTGCCTTTTAGAGTTGCCTGTTACAGAGAACGCACATAAATTAATTCAGACTAAAATTCCTAGGTTTTAGATTCTTATCCTATTTTAGTTTCGTATGGTTTGCGCCCTTACAGAACAGAAAAGCTAGTATTAAGCTGAATTAGCTACAAGGTCCTCCTGCAAGAGGAAATGTTCTACACTACAAGATTTTTCTGCTTTCTTTGCTTTGTTTCTTACTTGAGGACATTTCATCCATGGAAGAGGCAGAGGCATTTCTAGTCCCATCATCTAAAATTTTATCAGTTTTACTGAGAGCAAGACCAAGAGTTCGAATCCTAACAAGCTATAAGCCACACCTGAGAATCAGTGGGTTGTACATATGCTATGCTATATATATATTTAATACAGATATCCTTTCATTCCTTCTTCATATTTTTTCTTACATGATCTTCTCTGAAATGATAACACAGGGCATTGGTAGGCAAAAAAGTCAATGCTTATACTTAACCAAGGCCATCTTCAAGCTGGTGGAAAAGGAGTCACACCTGCAAGGAGGGACAAATAGGGCAGGTGACCCTAAACTAACCAGCAAAGTATTCCATTCCATATACATCACACTCCATATAAATCTGAGAGATCACAAGGGTCTCGTTCACTTCTGCAATGGCCAGCATCCAGGGAGGACTTTATTTGTCTGGTTGCTCCTGATATCAAATCCATGCATACCTGAATCCAGTTCGAGCCCAACTCCCTCCTGGCTGTGGACCCATTTCCTCATGTGTGCTCTGCAGCATTTATGGTGACTTATATTCATGAAGCAATGGGGGCATGATCTCATATATTTGTATATATTTTATCACTTTCTAATTATTTTCATTATTATCATTACAATTTCATTAAAAGCGTAGTTCTAGTTTCCAACCCGTAAATCTTTTTCCTCTCTTTTCCCTCTCTTTCTCATTGAAGGTTGTGGGAGGAAAGGATTTTGGAATTTCAACTGCATGGTTTTTACCTGCTGAAATTTAGCTAAACTGTGACAAATAAAGAAGGTTTATTTCTAAAAATCACATTTTCTTTGAAATCCAATTTAATAAGATAATGTTGACCTTTATTGAAGATCCTGGTTTTCTTTTGAGAGTAGGAAAGACCATGCTAATAAAATTTCCATGAACTACTAGGCAAACTTACTTCCATGTAAGCCAGATGTATGTTCTTTCCTATAAAACAGATTTCTTGAGCTATTTGCATGTAGATAAAAGGTTAAACTAGCCAAGTTAGATAGCATTTACTGCTGTTTATTTTTCCATTACCTGAAGTAAAGTTAGTGAAGAAAATAATATGTGTTCATTTAAGTAAGCCACCTGTTTCTTTAGTTTTCCATAGAAAAGATTTTGCTAGAGAGAAATAAAACATACACATTGAGCACGTCCTTTGTTGCCTAAATGCAGATGCTCCACTGGACTCAGTCTTTGCACTTTTTTTGTTCTATATAATTTTTTTTTCCTCTAACTCATTAATTAAAAAAACCCCAAACAGTCAGTTTTGCATCCATATTACTCAGGGATAATTCCTTAGAGAACAGACAGACTGTGTATTCCTGCATTGGCCTTTTTTGGGCTCACCTAGCAGGACCCAGAGGCATAATTAATTAATTTTATTTGTAATTTTCGTCCTTTTTTTTTTTTTGTGAGAGTGTTCCTTTTCTTTGTTTAATGTGTCTGAAATAAAGCAAGGCCTCACCAGAATAATGCTCTTTAATGAAACAGAGCATGTGCTGCATGAAAATGATATGAGGGGACCTGAGGGTGCTGGGGTGTGAAAGACCTGCCAAGGATCCCGTTGGGTGACTGATCAAGCAGAGGTGCAAAACTCCCTTTCAATTCCTGGATGTAGTCTGTGGAAAAGTCTTTTTTTCCCAGAACAAGAAAAAAAACCCCATGTTTCAACCTGGAGAGAACTAATTGATTTGTTCCAAGAGAGAGCCCAACAGTTAAATTGTGTGCATAATGTGGATGATTTGGGGTTTAGGATGTTAACTGCAGTGGAAAGGTAATTTATTTGCCTTTTTGGAAACAGCTCTTCTTCTGTCTCCACCCCAGTGAAATAAAGTTTCAGTCCTAAAGATTAGAGGTCAAAAAGGAGCTCCAAGTGGAAAGAGACATTTGATATTTCTCACTGTTAATGTCTATGCTTATGTTACTGACATTGGACTTTGCCTACTTGATATTTTCACTATGTCCCTCCTTATAATTATTTACCTTTTTTTCCTTCCCTGCTCTTTATCCTAAAACATGAATTCTGGTTTGTGGAGAATTTCTTAAATGGAAATCCTTATTCTAAATAGTCCCATGTTAACTTCTGAACTGGAAGCTGAGAAAAAATACATAAGTTTTGTCCTTTCTGTGGTACCAAAAATGTGCAAGTCTCTTAAGCTGTATCACTGATTTTGATTATGTCAAATACCTTTGATAAATGTGTGTGTGATGTTGGTTGGTATGTAGATTAAATGGGGACTTCTTTACATTTGCCTATGATGGTTTGATCAACTTGTATTCCTCAAAAGAGACAACTTCCACAGCTGGCATACATTGGCATGGCTCCCTGCGTATTCCTGGACTTCAACAGAATGAGAACTGAGGATACAGCCAAGTAACACTGAAGTGTTGACTAAAGAAACACCATACTGCATGTAAAAGTCTGTTACATTTCACTGGAATGAAAACTGAAGCTGAAAATTGCAAAATTCCCATGATCCAGAGATCTTTTTATTTTTTGAGGGATGGCATACAAACTCATGTTTATCCTGATTTGCCATATGTCCTTATGTTTGATGAATCTTTCAGCCACACTAACCGCTGGGTATATGAACATTCACAAAGGCTACAGGAAAAGTGGATCCTTGGTGTTGTAGTTATTTGTCCTTCCATGTTTGCTTAGTTTATTTTTCTTCTACCAAGAAAATCAAATCATAACTTCAAAAAACACAAGTCTAAATTTTTGTCCAACTTGATCAGGGTCCAAAAAAGGGCTGCAAAGATGATTGAAGGACTGGGAAGCCTGCCATATGAGGGAAGGCTGAGAAAACTGGGTTTGTTCAGTCTTGAGAAAGAAAGCATAGGGTATTACTGTGTTCCAGTATTTAAAGGCTGGCTACAAAGAAGATGGAGACTCCCTTTTTGCAAGGCATCACATGGAAAAGACAAGAGGTAATGGGTGCAAATTAGTCCTGGGGAGAGTTCAGTTGGAAACAAGAGGACACTTTTTCACAATAAACAATCTGTGATTGGGCTAATTTCACCAGGGAAGTGGGGGTTTCCCCAACACTGGACGCTTTTAAGATTCAGCTGGAAAGGATGCTGGGCCATCTTGCCTAAACCATGCTTTTGCCAAGGAAGGTTGGACCAGGTGATCTTTGAGGTCCCTTGGTCCCTTCAAACTTGATAGTCTATGATTCTATTATTCTATGATCATCACATGTTGAATGTTATATCTTAGGGGAAAAGGAATACTATTTTGTTTTTCTTACTCTAATTATTGGGGCAGAATATTCTCAGAAAGCCACTATATAAAATGGCTCATTAGCCAGATATCCAAACAAAAAATATTCTATCATTCACAAAAGATTCAGTGAGTAACATGGCAGAAGATAATGCCAAGTTATGAAAACTTAAGCAGGCCTTATTTTTTCCCCACAGGAAATTATGGAACCTTTCTAATAAATAAGCCACTTAAGTTACCTCCTGTTAACTTTGCTCTTATTTCTAGTGGAACAGGTTGCAATCCAAGAGCTGGTGGCATTCAGACAACTATCAGACGTACCCGTATTCACTAAACTAAGCTGTTGCTCATGAATGACAAGAAATAACTTCTGGGGGATCTGATGGAAGGCTGTTTTATACTCAGGTTTGAGCTCTGAATGTGCAAAATTGTAAATATCTATGTGTTTTTATAAGCTTGAAAAATAATAGTGACATGAGGCAATAAAAATCCATAGAAGTGAACAATTTATGACTAATAGGAGATGACCTTAATCTTGAAGACATGCAATCTCCTAATTATCTACAAAACATTGAATGAGGTGTTCAACATTCAAATTCTAACCATTTGCCAGTCTGTTCTTGGCAGACCTTTCAGTGTTATCAGCAGGAAAAAAAGAAATGAGCAGGACAGCATTAAAATATACTCAAAATAAAATTATAAACTTCATATTGAGCTATTAAAAGGCAGTCACTAACTGCATAACAAAGAAGCAACAGGCTGTACTAAGAAAAGAAGATTTTGATGTCATTAAATAGCTTTAAGAACATGGGTTCAGATTCTTTTTCTTTCAGTATCGCATGTAAGCAGCACTGAGGAATCTGTCTTTCTGAAGATCACCTGTTGGACTTGCCATTTGAATAATCAAGCTGATTCTCCATTGCATTATAACGAAGGCAGTCTTTTATGGATTTGATGGTATTTAACAACTATTTTATATTCCACAGCTGTATTCTCCTTTGGAAACTGTCAGCCTCTGGACTGCACAGGAGTACACTATCCTTGGTTGAAAACTGATTGGACAGCCAGGTCCAGAGAGTGGTATTAAATAGTGTTAACTCCAGCTGGAGGCCAGTGACAAGTGGTGTCCCCAGGGTTCAGTACTGGGTCCAGCCCTGTTCAATATCATTATCAATGACCTGGATGAAGGCATTGAGTGCACCTGTAGCAAGTTTGCAGACGACACTAAGCTGGGTGGAAGTGTTGATCTGCTGGAGGGTTGGGAGGCTCTGCAAAGGGATCTGAACAGGCTGGACCGCTGGGCTGAGACCAATGGCGTGAGGTTTAACAAGGCCAAATGCCGGGCTCCACACTTGGGGCACGACAACCCTATGCAGTGCTACAGACTAGGAGAAGCCTGGCTAGAAAGCTGCCTGGAGGAGAGGGACCTGGGGGTGTTGGTTGACAGCAACTGAACATGAGCCAGCAGTGTGCCCAGGTGGCCAAGAAGGCCAATGGCATCTTGGCCTGTATCAGAAACAGTGTGACCAGCTGGTCCAGGGAGGTTATTCTCCCTCTGTTCTTGGCACTGGTGAGACCGCACCTTGAATCCTGTGTTCGGTTCTGGGCCCCTCACCACAAGAAGGATGTTGAGGTTCTGGAGAGTGTCCAGAGAAGAGCCACGAAGCTGGTGAGGGGGCTGAAGAACAAGTCTTATGGGAGTGGCTGAGAGAGCTGGGGTAGTTTAGTCTGGAGAAGAGGAGGCTGAAGGGAGACCTTATTGCTCTCTACAACTACCTGAAGGAGGTTGTAGAGTGGAAGAGCTGGCCTGTTCTACCAAGTGACAGGGGACAGGACAAGAGGGAATGGCCTCAAGCTCCACCAGGAGAGGTTCAGGCTTGACATCAGGAAAAAAATTTTCATGGAAAGGGTCATTGGGCGCTGAAGCAGGCTGCCCTGGGAGGTGGTTGTCACCTTTCCTTGGAGATGTTTAAAAGATGGGTGGATGGGGTGCTGAGGGGCATGGTTTAGTGATTGGTGGGAACGGTTGGACTTGATGATCCGGTGGGTCTTTTCCAAACAAGTGATTCTGTGATTCTGTTATTCTGTTATTCTGTATGTATTTTTGTTAAAGTCATAAAAAAATTAACCTACATAGGAAAACTACTGGTTACTATTATCTATATAAAACTTGTTTTATACCATACAAAAAGCAATCCCTCCAGATTAGGTGTAGCAAAGTCATCATCAAAAAAACTTGCAGTTACAGTTAAACCAAGTGAAAACAGAATTCCAGATAAGATGAGTTCAGAAAAAGCAAACCTGTCAAGTTTCAGTCCTGAGGTCTTGAAAAACTAGTAAAAAGCCAGTGGTCTGCTTCCAGCAGTGGCAATACTCTTTCTCCTGGGTTGAAAGGCAACAGTGCCACATCTGTGCTTGGGCCTCTTAAGGAAGTCAATAGCATAACACTGCCACCTCCAGCAAGCTCTTTATTTCTTAGGTGCTGAAGCTTGCCTCAATTTAATGTGGTAATTAAGTTTTTAAGCTAAGCTGAATGAATACAGGCCTTTATGCTCCTTAGTGCCAATGTGACTACAACAGGAAATGAATAGCAGGGGATAAAAAGGAGACAAAATCTAAAGAACTGTACAAACAAATAGCAGATTCTTTTCAAGACGGAGCTGGAACTTGGCTCTCTTGAAGGTTGAGATCCCCTGATTTCTCAGCTACTGGCCACAGAATAATACCTGTTCTGATGATTTGGTTTCTAGAAGAGTAGGATCCTAGCAAGTTCAAATGAAATTATAAAAGCAAAGCAAATTTGAAAGTATTTGCCTTCAAATTTTTCCATCAGGAAAAGTATTGGTCATTTGTAAAAATAATATTACGTTGATAATTCAGGGACTGTTAGTCTTACAATACTTTGGTGAATGAACTAGGCACCTTTTGTGACATCTATTTTGGGTACAAGCAGATAAACAAAGTGCTAAATATTCAATAGGTAATTGAATAAATTCATGTATCTATATTGTGAGTGCACTGGAACGATGCTCCTGTGTTCAGGTTTTTTTCCTGGATTGATGAACTTTCTTTATCAGTAGTCACGTGTGGTATGCTGCTCAATCAGTGTGTGCAGCTGAACAGCTCAGAGTATGAGCAAGTGAAGTTTGGATATATCTACGCAAACCTTCAGAGACTCAGCCTGTGCTTAACTTGTAAGGCTTAGATTAGGTTTTGTGATAAAACTTGCCTCCACACCCACAAAAATGCCTAAGGAGACAATATCAGGAGAGGGAGCCCAAAAAATACTCTGCCATTCTACTCCTAGACCTATCCCAGGAGCCATCAGCCCCTCACATATTAAACTTAGTAAAAGAAATAAAATGCCTTAATTTTTATAAAAAAGCTTACAGCCTCTATGATTATTTTTTTATATAATAGAGGAAAGGGATTTTTAAATGAGTATCCCTGTTTTTATCCCTGCTAAATTCAGGGGTGTAAATAAATGTCAAAACAAAGGCAATCAATCAATTTCAAAATAGCAAAAAACTCCAAGAAAAAAACCTTCTGAACAACAATTACTTTTGACCTCAGAAAGAACACTCTTCTATGTTACCCGATTCAAGTAAACAGGAGTGATTATCCCTCTGTATTCTGTGTTAGTGAGGCCTCACCTTGAGTACCGTATGAAGTTCTGAGCTCTACAATTTAGGAAGAATGTGAAGGTCTTTGAATGCATTCAAAGGAGGGCAACAAAACTGGTGAAAAAGCTGGAAAGAATATCCTATGAGGAGCATCTGGGGACTCAGTTATTGTCTAGATTGGAGAAAAGAAGGCTGATGGGTGACCTCGTTGCTCTCTACAGCTTCCTGAGGATTGGAAGTGCTATTATCTTCTCCCTGGTATCCAGTACCAGGACATGTGGGAATGGTTCAAAACTGCATCAGAGGAGATTTAGACTGGACATTATGAAATGTTTCTTTACTGAGAGAACAATCAAACCCTGGAACAGGCTTCCAAGAGAGGAGCTTGATGACCCAAACCTGTCAGTGTTTAAGAAACATTTGGACAATGCCTATAATAACGTTTCAACTTTTGGTCAGCCCTGAAGGAGTCGGGCAGTTAGACTAACTGATCATTGTAGGTCTGTTCTAACTGAAATAGTCTATTGCATTCTAATGGTGAACCTCAGGGAAACATTTTAAGTTTAAGGTTCATTTATACCTAAATGTTGAAAGAACATATGAGGAAAGGGATAAGGCTTTCAAAAGGGCCAAACCTGCACTTACTTTAACTTAGAAGTCCCATCTCATAAATAGTAATAATTTCTATTATCTTTTCTATGTAAACTTTTCCTTTTATCACAAAAGCAATTGAAAGATCTTGCATTGAATAGAGTGGGTTGAGGATCAACCAGATTGCATTTGCGAATTTCAGATGCTTTTTTTTCACAGTGGAAATGGCACTTTGAATAGTTAGATGGATACTTCCCTTTTTATTTATTTATTTTTTAATAAGCTGTATTATTTGTTTTCTTTTGTTGTTGCAGCATTCTTTTCTCACTGCTGCTTCTTTCCTGTCAATGCAATGTAGGACAGGATAAAGCAGGGTTTTATTTTATCAGGTTCTCTGAAGGTGGCTATTAATCAAGGGTAATTCTATTTATTCTACTAGTTATCCTTTGACTAAAAATACATTGCTCTTCCTTCCATGAATTTGATTTTATTTTCTTCCACATGCAGCTGATGACAAATGTTATTGATATCTGATTGCTAGTTTGAATCCATTATGGCTTTTATGTTTTAGGAGCAAGATTCCATTGCTTTAAGTACTTTGTTTATCATTTAGGTTTGTGCATTTTTTTACAAAATGCTTTAGCAAGTAAACAACACTGTAGAGGCCAATCGAGAAAAAAAAACAGACTGAAAAAGAAAGTGAATAACTAAGGAAATGTATATGATTATCAGTAAATTACTTCTTATGTTGCCCAGAAGTAGTCTGAAGTCACTGTTGCACTAATCAGTGTGAAAAAAGTAAATGCTGGAAGCAAGATCACAAGGCATGGTTCCATTCCAAGCTTGTAAAAATCAACATGGGAAATATCGTGAAATACCTTCACTTTGGATTTGTAGGTCTCTAATGAAATAGGACTCTGCTTATCCAACCTCCAAAATAAAGTAGGTAATACGTACTCTTAACTTTGCACTGATTTTGCATCAGTAAGAACTGGTTATATTAAATTCCTAAGAAACTTAGGTTTCAAACAATCCAGTTACACTGTGTCTGACATAAATCCCACTAATATTCAGGAATTAACCAATGAACTTTCAAAATGTCTGATTTCTCTCAGAAATGTATAACTTAACTGTCTCAATGTATGCTTACTAAAACACTTGTATACTCTTCAAAAATTCAATATATATATATAAATAGCATAAGTATTTATAAATAAATAACATAATATAACATAAATAACTTTCAATGTCTAATGGAGTGCTAATTAACAAAAAGTCAGTTGAGATGGAATTGGATCTTTCTGCCCATCTGAACCCTGTAATCCGAAAGGGCCCAACGCTCTATCACATGATCAAACAATATTTATTTGCCCATCTTCCCTCATATACATATGGCAGAGGAATGTGAGACTATTAAGAATGTGTGTTATGAATTACAACATAATTCAGAATCTTCTGAGGTTGTAGTTAAATTTATCTTTGGCAAAACTGGAAGTGTCTGGCTTTCCAAAGAAAGGTATAAAGCTCATCCTTCAGTAGTTTTAGGAATAGAGCAAGACTTCCACATAAAAGTCTTTATTGGTGGCTTGGGTAAATCCTGCACTAAGTTAAAAGAGCCCCAGTTTTTAGTAATTGTGACTTACTTAACAAACAATGTTTTAAATGATGGGAAATAATGTTTTCTAAAATAGAACAAGTTTCCTGACAGCAAAACCTTTGAGAATAACTTGTAGAGGGTTCACAAAATTCTTCCAGTCCTCTCATACGTAAAACATTTTGCCAAAAGCTTAAAGTATTGCAACACTCCTATCTTTCCTGCCAGCAAATATGAAAACTATATTATTTTTATCTGTCAAGTCTATTTTTAACTTAGTCTTTTTAATAAAATATTTATAACTCTTTAAGAAAATTTTAAGTTCTTATTAAGAGTGATCAGATTTAAGGAAATAAATGATCTGTGAAAGGATGCGCAATTGCCACTTAATGGAAAGGAGAATTGTAGTTTTTTGGGGTTTTTTTTCATTTCTTAATGCCTCTAACTGAATAATTTGGTTTTTCAGACTTTTTGGAGATATTATTTTTCTTCTAGAGAAAGCTGAATTTAAAAATAAGTCTATGTTTCATCAAAAGTAAGAAACAAGAAAGGAACTTTCTTTGGGCGAAATAAAGTTGAGGTCATTTCAGTTTCCTTTCATTTAAAAAATGTAGACTTTGTTATGACAAGTAATAGAAATATATTATAATTTCTCATCGAACATAATATGTTGGGAAAAAAAGGATATTATTCTATACCTTAGGAATCACAAGTATCTTTTTTCCCTATGTGTAAGCAGTAAGTAGATGTGACAGTCCATGAAATTCCAGTGAGAAGTTATTACTACACTAGAACAAGAATACTACAGTAGAAGTGGATTATAACTGAGGAAAAAAAACAGCTTCTGTGTAGAAAGGCATAAAATAATCATATCTATGTAACAGTATCTTGAAGTACCACTTACAAGGTTTTGTTTTGTCTGCTTTTTTTGGGTTTTCTTATTTTTTTTTTGTGTGTGCGGTGTTATTAATTCGTTTGTTTGTTTGTTTGTTTCTTTTCCTGAGGGGAAAGGCTTTTGAGAATATCAACTACATGAAGCCTGAAGTGATTGCATATTCCTTACAGATAAAGAAGATTTGCTTGAAGAATGAACATTGGTTTGGTCATAGAGATACTAAAATTCCAACAAATCTAAGAGAAACAAGATTGTAAAAAACATTTTGAGACCTGAAGTAAAGTCCTGGACACTAAGCTTTCGGTATGGAGCTCATCCAGAGGAACACACAAATAAAGAAGCCATTAAAAAAAAATTTAAAAAACCTTCCCTCCCAACATATAAAAGACCCCTCTTATTTTGGTTCTTCATTTCCATCCAGTAATATTCTATGGTAATATAATAATGCTTTGCACTTGTCTTTCTCTTCTTAAGCACAGACCTCCAGTGCTTTGCAAAGATGATGAATCCAGAGTGGCTCCACTTTACAAGAAGTGCACTGGGGTTAACTATGCTACATTTCAGTTGTCTTGTGGAATGAGCCGAAAATTTGTGTGTAACTGGTTCCCACATGTGTTATTTGTGTTTTCAGTCTTCCGTGATTGTTGTAGGAAAGATTGCCTATTGTGGTTCCATTCCATGTCCCCAGGCCCCCTCAGAAATGGAAAGGCAATTTCTCAGTGGAGTTCTGGGGTTAACTATTTTTAGTACAGAAGAAATGAAATGAAAATAGCCAGCCACAGGAAAAAAATGTGGTGATTGAGAAAAAAGTTGACACTTTGCTGGTCTTTTTCAGTTCCTTTCTTAGGGCCATCTTCAGCTTTTAAAATATTTAATTATTTTTGTCTCAAAGTGAACTTTATATATCGACCAGAAGGGAAAAATCTGTCTGTTTTCCATTATTATGATTTGTTGACTTCTTTCTTACATTAATAATGTTTCTAGTCAGTGCAAGCATATACACATTTGAGAATGTAACTCTGTAATGTGGAATATATAAGTTGTTTTATAAAGCATGTAACGTTAAAATCTTCATGTGGTGAATATGCAAAGGACAGAGAAATGCTAAAAGAAAATCTCAAGTAATTTAGATTTTACAGTGAAAGATCCTCAAGGCTAAGAATTACCTGAAATTAAAATCAAAAGATCTAGTCTGTATTTGCTGAACACACATAATTACCATCTGATTCCACACTGAAGCCTACAGTATGTTTCTTTAACTATGAAATAAAAAGGTTTTTTTCCCTCTGGTCAATACTTTATCAAATGGTGTATGCTTCACCCTTAAGCACATCATGCATACAGGGAGTGACTGGTCTGAACTCTAACAGCTGTTCATATGCAACTAAATGAATCCTACCTCATATGTCTAGAAAACAATGTACAAGCTTTTACAAATCTTTTTTTGCAATATTAAGCTAATTTCCAACACTACATCTATGGACTTTGCACCTTTGCTGTTTTGTGGCACTTTGAGATTAAAAGAGAAGATTTTGGGCTTCCATCATGCCAAACTTCCTCTACCATAGGACTCCATCAACTGTACAAATTACAGTCAAGTGGTAAAAGCCATGAACATCTCCATTACAAACATATCTCGTAGAGAGAAAGGAGCAGGTTATCTAGATTGTTCGAAGCAGAACTGCAAAAATTTAACATGTTAAATGTCCCATGGCAGGTTAACAGTTACAACTGCTGGTCTTCACGTCTGTATTGGAACGAATATTTTAAGGACTGAATTCTAGAGAAACATAAGAAAAATAATTAAGATGAAAATCTCACCAGAGGATGCAGTCATAACTCATGGGTATTTGTAGATTATTCCTTGTTTTACCTAAATCATTACTCATCCCAAATTTCATTCTTCAGTCTGGGAAGTACTGCTTGTCTCTGCCCTTCCAAGTACACTACTGAACATGTAAAATTAAAGTTTTTGGAACAATATTTCTTCCTGCCTCAATTAGTTTAACAAAAACTGAACGCAAAAAAGCTTTTTGTCTGACTTTTGCATGTTTGAAACAACAACCTTTCCTTCTTGTCCCCTTTCCCACTAACTTGATAGGACTCTTAAAAACTGAATAAAAAAAAATACACTAATTTGCTCAGACATAATCATTATGAGCTTCAAATATTGCTTATAAATTGCATATAATTTAAAAGCTTTCCTGGGATTATATGCACCTGCAAATTGTTAGCTAACACCCACAAAAACATTTTATGGCTCATGCTCTTGTCTTCTAACAGCTCACAGTGCAGGCAGCTGGAAGAGTCTAAGAATGATGAACACTTGAAATCTGTCCTAAGTGGTGCTGACATTATAGTGACTGAAAGATGCAACAGCCGTTAACAAGTTGCTTTTATTTTTTTGTTCCTATAGAAAAGTGCCTCCTCTCCAGTTGAACAGAAAAACATCAGGACAAGTGATATTTCAGGGACTTCAAATCAGAGCCAACAATATAGCTGCAGAATTTTAAAGCAGCCCCAGAAAGACTCACGATTACCACTATCTGACATCCTCCCAGGTTTAATGGCTTCCTCCTCACTGGAAAAAAGTTAAATTGTGTTCCACAGGTCATTCTTTTTGAATATCTCCAGTGTAGCTGTGTGAATGGGAATAATGAAACAGAGTCTGTTGCTGTAATATGAAAAAGATCAAGCTACATAAATAACGAATATCGTAGAAAAGTCTTACTGAACTTAACAGAATTAGATGGATTGTTTTCAAAAAAATGAAATAGGAGTACCTTAATTATTTTCTCTCAGAAATTTGGAACTTAAATGAGAGCTTTTTCATGAAACTTTTAAAATGACATCTAGAATTTGAAAGAGAAATAGATAACTTTTTTGTATGTTATAGTTGTAAAGTTGCTACAAAAAGTTGCAATTCTTTGTAGAAAATCTGGTTATCTATTTAGGAAATACTTTTTTCTCAGAAGAAGATTATTCAGGAAAAGACACACTGAATAAACAGCAACCACTTGAGAAGCCTAGAACGGAGTTTCTACATGTATCTTATGGAACTATCTCACACAGCACAGAGAAAGAATCAGGAAATGAGATGGAGCAGATGACAGCTCATTTAATGTGCATAAAAGTTGCAATGATTCTGCATTTTAAGGTGTATTCTGTGGTGAGGGTTTGAGTGCATGAAACACGTTAAAAACTCTGGCCTCTCCAAGACATGTTATACCACTGAGAACCTGTACACTAGTAGTTCCAGATAAGAATGAAATTGAAAACCTTTTCTTGTCTTTCTTTTTGTACTTTTTTTCCCTTTTCCTTTTTTCTTTTTTTTATTTTAATCAATAAATGTGAAAATGGCAGTATATAGCATTTATTTCTTTCACTTTAGTTCCAACTTGCTTTAAATATTCTCAATTTATTATGTGCCACAGCATAATTTTGTAGCTTAAGCACGGTTGGCAAAACCTCTCCTGTTTGTTCAAATTGCCCCTCATCCACTACATACATAACTAAGCAACACCGAGCAAATACTTCCAACTGTCTTTATATCAGGCCAGAGGTCATCCCAATCGGAAAACAGGGGCTTCAGATGGTATTTCCTTCACGTCAGCTAATTACAACCATATGTTTTCTGTGACATAAGGGGAAGTATATAAGTATCAGACCCATTAGCCAGGTCAATTGCTTCTTCCACAGCTGATATTCTCTGCGTAGCCTTTGTCCTGAAGTTTAGTATAGTCTGTGCTGACTGGTTTTAATTATCTTGTTGCTGCTTCTGCCCCATTATTTTGTTTATTGTCAGCAGCGATTTGTAAGCCGTGATACAAAGACTCAACTATTTCTGTCTGATAGCTAAAACTTGCCTCCAAGCTGAATCTTACCTTCAGTTCTTGACTTTTTCACACTGTTGCCTTTTTTAGGATGAACGATTTGGAACATAAATACTGGAAAATCCAGGACAATGATCAGAAAGGCAAAACATATTTGTATCCTATGTCATTAATGAGGAAGATTTTCACAATTTATCAACAGGATGTGCCTCAGTCCGCTAGAAATCTAGTGATCTAGATGATCACGTTGTAACTTGTGTACACATGAAGGAAATCTACTGGTGTTCAAGAAAAAATAATTTGCGTTTGTGAAAACCACATTGAGCTTCATCTTCAGACCTGCTCTGGATTTGCCTGTTCAGGTTTTGTCTTCTCTGATGACACTTGCAGGTTCTTCATTTTCCAAAGCATGAACCCCAGGGAGGGCCGACAGCATTAAGGCAAGCAGGATTTTCTCTACACCAGTAGCCTCAAGCACACAGTGTAATACCCACATTCTTAACATTGCCTTTTGCCACCTGTACTCAGCGTGTTGTCACGCAATCATTAACTTAGAAAACTAATACGAGCCAAACAGAAACCTCTAGAATAAATGAATTGCCATAAGAAAACAATTAAAAAGTCACCTGCAGTGAAAAAAACATATTTAATCTAACATGAGTAAAGAGACCACCCAAGGTTAGCAAAATGTTGTGTTTTATTTCCCCTCTCCTCTTCCTTCCCCACTCCTCCCCAAGACTGTTATTTGCTATATGGGTACATGTATATGAATGACTAACTGTTAAGAATTTGAATGATGATCTCATCTCAACAGCTATGACTGTCTGGATGTTACATAAGATGATAGACAGTTGATTAGTTAACAAACACGTTTTTTTAACAAACTAAAGAGCAGGAACAGATAGAAAAATATTTATGTTTGTGTTTTTTAAATATTTCCTTATTTTTAAACTAACCCATAGGTATGGCAATGTGGTATGTGTTTTCTCAAATCTATGTGCACAAAGTTATCTTTTTACAGGTAAATAAACCCCAGCACAATCTTGTGATGGAGACTTTAGGACCAAGATCCTGTAAAATCAAGCTGACTGCAAAATTTATTATCAATGCTACATTTAATGTTTCAGATAAAACTTCTGTCAGGGTTACAAACACTTCAGTAGTAGTATTTGAGCCTTTCTGGAAGATAAAATGATTACAGCAGTGCCAAATGAAATTAATTCTGTTGAAATTTAACACTTAAGTATGTAAAGGCCTATTATACATTAGAAGTCTCTAAAGATATATTAACATGATAGTACAAGTTTGGGTTTTTTTTTGAATTCATGCACTTTATGTTCTTTCACACATGTATTATCTTCCAAATGGAAATCAAAATTTCTCCAGTGACCCAGTGTATAATTTCTGAATAAATGGAGTTACTCAAATTTAATTTCTTTTCCAGAAATTTTGTTGACAGCTCATCACAAAGCTGTTGCTGCCATTGTATGCTGGGGAATCTGTTAGCTGGAGGCAGCCACTAAGATGACATTAATCTCTGCACCTTTCAAAATGTATTTCACTGAGCTGCAGCTGCATACAATGTACAATTGATACGACTACTTATTACTGGGTTTGTTTATGACTTTCCATCAGAAAGCTCTGCTTTTAGATGTCTCTTACTTTTCCAGTTTCAAAAGTCGAACTAAAACTTGTTATCTAAACTTGTTATCTAAAATTCTCTTTTTTTTTGGGGAAAAAAAACCCTAACAAACCCATCTTAATTTATTTCTCTGAAACACATTGGTGTTCTTACAGGACTGATCAACTTCCCTCCCTTTTCACCACTCACACATTTATTAAAAATATATAGTCTTTGTTATGCAACATACCTGTATCCTTGTGATTGGTAACAAGGATCTACCATCAGGCAAGGTGATCATCTATTTTAGACAGAGATGGGAGTCTATGGTGAATATGTCAGAGAACTAACTTACTGACTTTTGGATGCCTAAATTAGAGCTAAACTATTTTTAACTCTGTAATGTTAATACTTTTCAATATGCCTATCAAACACACTGGAGACAAGCAAGAACTTCCTGATTTTTCATGTGCAGTGGCGTATGCCTGAAATGATAGGAGAAAAGCTTTCTTTCTTGTCCCAGTGCAGTGTGGAGGAAAAAGTCTGTATTCTTCATACACAGCCTGGACAAGAGTCATTCAAATATTTTTGTATTTGTTTGTTATCCATCTAAAAAGATATTCGATAGAGATTATTTGGCCACCTCAGTCTTGAAAACTGAGTTTCTGTATCTGCATCTCAGTCAGAGGTTGCAATTTTCAATGGTCTTTGAGTCTGAGAATGTGATTTGATTAAAGCTTTACCAGAGACTCAGGTGGTGGTAAAATTGCTCTCATTTTCTGTAAATGATGACAAAGATAGTGAAACATTCCTTTGTGCCAGCTGAAGTCTCCACATAGGATGTTTCTATGATTATTATTTCTTCACTTAAAAGTATTTCCTGTTCCTTAGTGGGTTTAATTTACTAAATATGTTCTGTGTGAATTAAAGTGGGCCAAGGAGAGATTTATTTGCCACTGGCAAGGTTCACTATCATTACCAGATACAGATGGGCCAAACCCAGAACCTCATACCCAAATCTTTCCAGTATCACGCAGAAGAGATCAGATGCAAACAGTCTGTTCTAAATCTACCACTGTGGCTTTAATCCTGGATCAAATCCAAAATTTGAAGGGGCCTCTTTTATAGCTTCAATTTGGATGCAGCCAAAATCAGTTTTCATCATATTGTGCTCTGAGAAGCAAGAAATTGTATGTGAGTTTACCACTGTTACGTATTAAGACAGGCTTGAAACCTAGCCTTAATTTTGCCTCAAAGCCAAACACTTAAACCATACTCCAGTTTAATAAGGTTTGAGTCCAACTTCCTTATTCTACCTGATCTATGGCTCATAAAAGAGTGCTTCTGAATAACTATTTTTTACTTTGGAATGCATTAGATTACATATAACTGCAAATACTTGCAAAAAACCCCCTATGCTAAAGATCATTCTCACTCATATGTAAAGTACCCAGTTTGAACAGTGAATAAATAAATACAACAAAAAAAAAATATCCCAAATCCTCCTTCACCTCTGCAAAAAAAATAAAAAGAATAAACATTTTATTTTTTCCCCACTTTGTTGGGAGAGCTCCCAGAAGCGAATGAAAGAGAAGCAGCAGCAGAGATCAGCAAACAACAGCTGTGATGTGAAACAGCAGGACAAAACAGCTCATAAGAAGAGAAAGGGCTGCTCCTCCCCAGTAGAAATTTGTGCAAACATGAAAACAACTACCAAACACCCCCGGTAAAGTTAAGATTCAATCCAAAAGCAGTGAATAACGAAATAGAACTTTGAGAAAAATCCAACTTTGCAGCAGACATGACCAGCAATTTTTTATTTAACTTCTGAAAACTGGGGGAGAGAAAAATGAGTGCCTTTCAGTTGTACTGAGATACTATAGTGATGAACATACTAGCATTATTCTCCAGTGAGAACATTTTCCATATCACAGAAGGAAAGTGTGTTAATCAGTTTTTTTTTCTTCACGGTGACATAATAAAAAGAATAATGAGAATACCATTTAATGAGAAACTTTTATTCAGTAAAGTCTCACTATGTGAAGGCAAGTTTATCAACTAAACACAGAAATATTCTAAAAAATCATTTAAAGGCAACTTATGTATAAGCATTGTTAAGGATGGACTAGAAAAAAGAATCTGGTGGAAGTTGGGGATAGCTACAGGGAAGCCGGAATATGGGTTTTCTCTTTTTTAATTTTTAAGTGCATAAAATTAGCTGACAGGTGAGAGGAACACTATTAACAATATTTGCATTACAACTGTAGAAAACTGAATTTGTACAAAATTGTTTTGAAACTACTATTTTGCAAAAATATATTGACTTCTAATAAAAACCTCTCCGCCTTTTCCTAGGTCCAATTCCGTATCAAGTGATCACATTTTGCCCTCCTATCTACTGTGGTTTTGAAAAATGACAAAGAAAAAGTGTTTTAGGCTTCATGAAGTTCTGCTAAGTTCCTGCAGTTAGTGTGAATACTGTATGAAATTTTAGGCTGGTGAAAGTTTATGCAGTGTTCTCTCATAAACAAATTTTGCAGATTTATTATTCTGCAGGCTACAGTTTCCCTTTTAGCCATGTCCTCACCTCCCAGAAAAAAAGTAGAAAAAAGTACACTGAGCAAAAATAGTGCTATGGTAATGCTTTCTCTGCAAAAGTGTACTTTGAAAGGTGTTAAAACAGCTCATGGTCACTTTGCTTGCAAAATTGTTACTAGATATGATCTTTTTTTCTTGAAGCGTGGTGTATCTCATTATTACAATACTCAGACCTACTCTCCTTTACTCTCTTTTAAATTCAGAAGCTATTACTTTCTTTGGTATTTTTCACCACAGCACTCATCACTCACTCTATGCCTGCTTTGAATTTGACTGAGAACTCAAATATTTATTTCAATTGTCTGATGGCCTCCACTACTCAAGCGCTCTCTGAATAGGTACATCATATGTGCGAATCCTTAGTATGTTCACAGTACAGATGAAAATCCTACTGTTCATCGAAGGACTGTTTTCATCTTACCTGCCACCCTTTTCACACTCAGTTGAGGGATCTTTCTCTTATGGCTGAGCCACACTGGTGTGTCCACCTACACTACTAAGAAATAAGGGAGAGAACACATTCAAGTACCGAATCCTGCTGTTTGCTTTGTTACTTATATTCTGACACTTTTCTAGACCTCTCCAGCTACTCCAGGTGGAGTTTAACCCTAAAGCTATATCGACGTGAGGCAGCCCTTAGCAGTCCAGCTACTGCCATTGCCCTAACGTGTCCCCCCTTGTTCAAGGACGGGCACCCAGCACAGCTCCTGCAGGCTAACAAGGCTGATTAGCCTGCTCCATACAGATGTTGATTATGGCTAAGTTTATATGTAATTCAAGACTATCCTCTCCTTCTATATGAAATCTCTTTTTCCTGCATGTCTTCTTTTTATCATCAGGGAAGTAATTAGAGCTATAATATATAGAAAATGAGTGAGAGAAGATTACAAAGAGTTCTTTCTTCCTGCTGTTTTCCTTTATTCTTTTCATCTATTTCTTCTAATTCCTATTGTCCTCCAGGCATCTTTGAATTGTTTAGAGGTGTAATTAATGATGAAAATCCTTCCAGTTGTTACATGCATGTGGTCATGCATACACAATTCAGTCCTCTTCAAAGGAAGAACTGTGATACAAATATGTATATGCACACAAAAAGAAATCTGACCAGCTTTTCTACTATCTAGTAGAAAAAAAAATGTATCTTTTTTAATCCTTTAAATATTTAAAGCAATTCAAATACATGTAACAGAAGCCACCATACTATAGCTCTAAGAAAGTGCCACAAAATAGCTGGATAAAGGGGCAATCAGAAGAGGAAATGATTTTTTTTCAAGCAGGAGAAATGTTACAATCTAGCATAGCTCAAGGGTAGATTGTTTAACCACATTGCTTCCTTCAGGAATATTTTGAATTTTAATTTCCTAAAAGGGTGTTTCTACATGGAACAAGACAAAACTAGCCAAGTGTGTAGCAAGAAATTTGGGAATTTATGTGGTTTGAAGGTATAAAATATACATGCTATTTTAATTGGAGGACAGATACATGAAGCTTTGTGTTTCTCAAAATGGAAACATAAAATGAGTGCAGTGTATTCTGCATGCATTTTAACAAATATGAATGGATCAAAATTATGTGCTAAGCCAAATCATCTTTATAGAAGAAATAATTATTCTGATGGAAGTCTGTTACTGCTTATGTGTGTACTGATTACTAAAATAGTAAATTCTCTCTTGACATTATTCTGTCCTTTTGTTTACTTAATATATACAACAAAAGTCAATGAGATTATGGAAATAGGATATTATGTTACTTTCTCAAATAATCTGATAAAAAAATTTACTTTTTCACCCCTTATCCTTTAGAATGAAGTGCTGGAACCAGCTGAGACAGGTTGATGAGTGTTTAGCTGCAAGGCACCCTGATTTCCTGGGATGTGCCCACTGCAAGAAACATCTCAAGTTATTTTTCAGCCTACAGGATCAATAGCCTCATGGCTTTGCAGGGGGCATTGGAACAGCAGGGATGGGCCTTAAAGGTCTCCCTTGCTTTTGGAGACTTATGACCCACTGCATGGGGCAGCCACTGCCGTCTTTTGACCTAGAGACCCTGACATCTGTAGGCTTGGTAACCTGTCACAGTAGCCTTTATGAGGCAGATTTATGCTTAGATAGTGTGCTTGTGAGTACTTTATATTTCCAGTTCTGTAACTGGCAGGATTTCTTCCTCATACAAAATAATAATTTCAAAGCAATTGAATTTATTAATTGAATTTGTACTTGGAGTGATTGTTTCAGAGTACACTATGTGCAATTGTATACCTGTTCCGCCTAGGAGGCAATAACTAAATCTAGAGACATCATTCTGATTTTCATATATATATATAAAAATAAAAAGATTTTTTTCTGATTTAGGTGTTAATTGCATGTTTATATATGCATATCTGTGTGTGTTTGAGTACACACGTGTAATGAAAATTCTTAAAGCGTGTAGGGATTTGCTACTCCAGTGCTGAGTCCTGTGATTTTAGCAAATATATGATTGAATCCCTCTTAGCTAATGCACTGGGAATTCATTCCCTCAAAATAACAGATATAGTGCATGATGCTTAGCTTACTGAAATTATACATATAGAACGGGAAAGAAAAATACCCACCCAAATCGTACATGTCAAACTAAATCAAACCATCAACTACTTCCAACCATCTAATAGTCTCCAGGGAAATTCCCATAATGTGGCTTTTATTGGTTAATCATTTATTGTTGTTAAAACAGCATCTATAGCTTTGTTATGACTGAGTATATGATTAACCCATGAAAGTGTCAAATATACAGGGCTGGATCAGTTAATGATATAAATTGCCATTTTTTCCTTTGATGTAAGAGAATTACTATGGACAGGATAATCCAGAGCCTCACTGAAGACAGTTGGTTATTGCATTTAGTTATAAACCAACGTGAAAATACTTTGAGAGATGGAAAATTCTTCTGCTACTTCCTGCACCAATACAGCACAGGAGTTGCTGAGCCCAGGGGTAAAAAAGAGACAGTAGGAAAAAAAGCTCAGAACAGGTCTACTGTCTAGGATGAATATGATGGAGATTAGTTGATGTTATTCTATAGACATATAGAATTGCCCTTAAAAAGTAAGAGAAAATCTATCCTAAATGGAACATTTAAAAAAGATACAGACTTTCTTTTCTGACTTCTGATATATTAAACAGTTCATACTCTGCTATACTGAAGTCAGTCAGGTTTGTGGGTTTGGTGGTTTGTTTTGTTTTTCTTTTTTTAATGATTCCTGTTGCATTATGATACTGCCCCCATATGTTTAGAACTTTAATATGGAAAAAATAATTAAAAAAATTATTCATTACTGAAAGCTGCTGTAAAATATGCAAAAACAACAAGCTGTGCATTTCTGTTAATATAACGGACTGGAACTGATTAGCTGTGCAATGAAAAACCTATGGTAGCATTACTTAATGTTTTCCTTTATCTCACGAAAGTAAGGTAAATACTAAGTAATATGAAATGCTGTTAAAAGTCCTTCATTAACCATTTGTGATTATGACCATTTAGAATGGCCAGCAGTGTTAAGGTGAACACTCCATATCCCAAGGGATCTGTCACAGGAGGAAAAGTTGAGTCCAAAATTGTGACTGCAGAACTATTTCATAATTGATAACAATTACAATACAACTAAACAAAAAAAAGACAAGGCTTTGTGAAAGTTGTTTCTGTTTTAAATAATTGCAGTCTTGAAACTAGTTGTTATTTGCCAAAGTGACCACATATATCACTAAATGATTTTGTTTGTTCTAATAAAAATAAAACCACATCTCATATGCTGTTTCTGGCAAAGAGAACAGAACCTTGAGTACTCAATATCCCTGATGCTACATTTTTGAATTTGTCTTCCTTCTTCTATGTGGCATTCTTAACAGAGGATGGTGTCACTGGCATAAACCAAAATGGAGTTCAATATGAAACTTTTTGAAGAAAAAGTTTGTAGGTGACAATGGTTTGTCTGCTATTCTCTGCTAGTCTCATGAGAGCTTACTATGATTTAGCTGTACTTGGGGTTTTAAAGTTTCCACTACTCTAGTTGGTTGTAACTTGATGGGTCAGTCATTTGATTAATTCCAGCCTTCCAATATCTTTTGTTCTCATTTTTCTTTCTGGCAGTGTAATTATTAGTTACATTATAGATGACTATGAATGGTAATGTCAACATATTTCAGGTTGTAATGAGGAAAATATATTGGGGTATAATAAAGATAATGTGACTTCAGCTGTACTTTGTGACCATGTCTCTTGATTTATGCTGTTTTTAAAACTGCAGCAATAACATTCTTGGAAGTAAACATAGTGAGGTTTCATTACACTCAATGTCATTCTGAAGACATAGTCCAGTTGGCCGAAGCCTATGACTGCAGCTGTCTCTACTTCATTACACTACTTCTAGCACCTGCAGCTATAGGAAATAACTAAGATTTTCAGCTGACTTCTAGGCATTTATTTATGCTACAACTTAAAATGCTTTCATCTGTATGCTAAAGGGGGGTGTTCTTTTGTGAAAGGTGGAAATTGATGAGAAGAAAATGTGCCCTAGTAATGAAAAGTAATCAGTTGTATCACCCTACAGAGGAGAAAAATTGAGGTTAAAGTTATGTTAATCTAAGAAGCAGAAAAAGATAATTAATTTCTGATCTGTGTACAACCATTTTAGTTTAATATTCCCCCTACATTTTCCAGGATTGTTAGGAGTCTCCAACATAAGGAGCTATTACATACTAAACTGCTGCTTGTATTTAAATACAAGATAATAAATTAGAGATATTGGCACTGTCATACTTTAATAAAGGTCTGATATTCTTTGTCATTTGAATTCTTCTTTAAAGATACGCATTCTTGTGATCTTTCATAAATATAGCATTATGAAAGATTCTTCATTCCTTACATAAGTATATTCACAGCTTTAAGAAAATGAATAGCCCTTTTGCTTTCTGTATAACGCTTAAAATCAGAACGTTTGGGAGGGAGGTACCTAGATGCGTTAGAGTGCTCTGTTGACTTTGTAGGTACAATGAAATGAGATTCAACAGGGAATTAAGCAGGAAACAGTAAATATTTCATAAATTCGTAGTAACTTCAGCAAGCATACTATTTCACTTTCATCCTCCACCCTTTAATACAGCGTGTTGTCTCAAACAACTACATAATCAGAAATCCTCTACTCTGAATTGCTACAGCACAGGGATGAACCAATTGGCCTCTGGATTTACTCTTCTCATGGATCCTCCTGAGTACAGATGTTTCATATTAAGTCTACCGTCACCCAGAAAAGTATTACGAAGTTATTCTACTGAAAAACAAAGTATAACCTCTTGCCATTAGAAGAGATATTTTCATTATATAATCTTCATCTGTGGAGTGTTAATGTCCATTTTTTGACAAGTTTAATTGCATTTTCTGAGATTCAAAAATTTCTCTGCATCAAACTTCATCTGTTGGATTTTATGCAAAAAACAATAAATGTCATGAATGTGTCAAACACTTTATATTTATATAACTTAGGAGAATACATAAGTAAACACTTATGATAATATGCAAAAAAATCATACATATAGGAAAAATTAAAAATGTCACACTCTAATAATTTATTTTAAAATTGCATTAATAGAAAATAGGATATCATGCCTTGCATTGTTCAAATAAATCCACTGAAATATTGAGGAAAATATTGTCTGATTGAAACCTCGAGGAAAATTTTGTAAAATATGCATAGTGATATTTGCAAACGTTAAATGTCAAGCTATGTTTCCATTGAAACTGGAATTTTTAAAATTCTGATTTGGCAATTTATTTTAACTACTTATGGGGAAAAAAGCCATAGCTACCTTGACCTCCTTTTTATTGTAGCCCGTCTTGAGAGAGAAGGTTGTAGTAGGTGACCTTCAGGGATCCTTTCCAACCAATATTTCTAGGGTTTTTGAGAACAGCATCTTTATGGGTCCCTGTATAAAATAGCAAAATATAAAAGAATTCTAGGTTAAAACAGAAGACAAACATAATAAAGGTGAAGAAATGGCTCTTCAAAAGCTTAGTATCTGTTCCAGATTCCCCACATACACTAGCAGTTTATTTAGCATGAAAATAGACATCCTCAGAAGAGAATTATTCCTAGAAATAATTATATATTATTTCTGTATACTTAAAATGACAAATAGGTGTGGTATCTCAGAAACTGCCTTTCAAAAGCTGTACGTAATCTTTACTGTTTCATAAACAATTATAAGTTTTCAGAATTACCACTGTGTGGTGTTTTTCTGGGGAAGACTTCCTTTTCCTGGAACACATGAAGGCGTGTGATATTGGTTTCTGCTACTGGAACTGTGCTGTATGAAAATATTATATAGCATGTGGCCAGAATGCATGTGGTGTGTTAACCACTAGCTTCTGTGAGTTCCAACAGAATGAAAGTCAGAAACAATTTTCTGAAAAGCACATAAACAAGGTAGAAGAGGATGCACACATTTCTTGTATTATTTCATTTGTGGTTGAAGTTATTAGAAATGAAGGAATTTTCTTAACATGCGCTGTTACAAGAATAAATTCAGTATGAAGATCTGCATTACAGTATTAAATGTGAATTCTGAAAATGATGCCACAATTGGTGTAGTAATGTAGAAGCTTAAAGATTGATTTTGCAAAGGTAGATCATGGATTTTGTTAAGTGACAGACTGAACATTTACTTCAGGAACTTGGAGAACTATTTGAATTTTCTGATCTTATATGTTAAAGGTTTAAATTCTGTGTTAACATCTAATCTATTTTTTTAATAATTAAAAATTCTGTAAAGTTCTTTCAAAATACCACCAACCTTACAATCCATACTATTTAAACTTCTGCCTGCAGTTTCATTGAAAGTTTACTTTGAGAAGGCAATTTATTTCATTTTCCTCCTATTATCCTTAAAACAGTCATAGCATGCTGTATGAAACATCTCAAAACCAATGTCTAACTCCTGTAGGAGAAGCAGTCAGGTAGTGTATCTCTGAATTCAGTAACTTTATCATGGGTCTTAGGATATCTACTATTTTTCTTAAAAGTCTTCCTCCAAGAATAAAACATTATAGAAAACCTTAAGCCCTACACCCCCCTTCATGTCATCCTCTTTGCTCCTTCTGTCACTTTCTTGCTTTATAATGCACAACATATGCTGCAAAGTTGCACAGATTTGATACCTTAAATACTATATATAGTATTATATACTCTATACCTTAAATACTTCAAAACTAGGAAGTGAATAAACCCCAGTATTTAAATTATATATTTATAGCTAATGAAAAGATATTTGTAAATTGATTCACAATTTATGATTGATATGCCCCAAATACTCTAGACACAGTGTATATGTGTGCATTTTTGCACAATGTCTTACTCAGGGTGGATTATGATATGTTCAGCCCTTCATTTATGCTCTTCAAAATCTTGTTGATTCAATGGTTACCATTTAGATTCAACACAGACTGCCATAAAGAATCTGAAGTATCTTTTAAGTAAAGTAGATCTTTTTTGAGTTAAGGCAATATGGAAGGAAAAAATGCATTACTGGAAGAAACTTGCAAAATTTTTCTGGGCAGTTTTTAGACATTGAAAAGACAGGTCAGATATACAAGGTCAGGTCTAGTAACCAAGTATTTTTAGGTTAACCTTTCAGTGGACTCAAAATATCTCAAATAGCAGTTTTACTTGAGGATTGCAAAATAGGTCATTGATTCATAGAACGATTTGGGTTGGAATGAACCTAAAAGATCATCCGATTTCAACTTCCCCGACATGGGCAGGAACACCTTCCATTAGACCAGATTGCTCAAAGTTCCATCCAACTTGGCCTTGAATACTTCCAGGGAGGGGACCTCCATGACTTCTCTGGACAACCCGTTCCAGTATCTCATCATTCTCGTAGTAAAGAATTTATTCCTAATATCTAATCTAGACTTACTGTCTTTCAATGTTAAATGTTTTCTCATTTCCTTTACCTGAGTTGGGTGAATAAAATCAGAATCTGTAGATATTCCCTCAAAGATCATACAACTTTAAAAACTTGAAAGGGATTGGTGAGGTAATGCAGATCATGTATGCAGTCTTTAAATACATTTTTGTCCTTCTTTTTCTAAAGCGCAGTCTAATGAGGAAAAAAACAAAAAACCCAATCATTTTATCAAACTCAGATTGAAAAGAATTTTATAATCAGTATTTATAAGTGTAGGTTTGGGGTAAGATTTTAAAGGTAATGACAAGAAGGAAGAGAAACATCAAGTGATCACTGCAGATCATGATTCTTTTTTGAAATGTGGAAATATTTTATCAAACATTTTGCTTACTAGACATTAGAGAATAACAGGAAGTACAGACATGCTGCTGAAAGATATCCGTGGGTCATAAGTCATAAGCTGAAAAATATTAACAAAATTAGTTTATCTTATAGATTATATACATGCAAGGCAAACATCCTACTGAAACACTTAAGTGTTGCATGCATTGCTTAAATAGTATATGAAACAGTTAAGTTCTGTTTGGCTTTGGTTAGGCCTCAGATGCAGTATTATGTCCCATTTTGGGCTTCATGCTTCAAGCAGGATACAAACTAATTGGATTGGGTCCAAAAGTAAATAGCATGAATGGTTATAGGTCTAGGAAACATAACCTCTGAAGAAAAATTGAAGGAATTAGGCTTGTTTAGTCTAGAGCTCAGGAGACTGAAGGGAGCTATGACAGCAGGCTAAAGAGAGGTAAAAATAGGAGATGAGAATAAACAGTTTTCCATGACCAGCATGCATAGCAGCAACATAAGATAGAATTAAGTGAAGCTAAGTCTAAAATTTAGTAAAAATTTTCTAGCAGCAAAGATAGTTGAGCTCTGTAACAGGCTGTGAAAAGAGTCTTAAGCAATGTCCACTTACGTAGAAGTAAATAGTAAAACCTCTTTGTGGAAATGGTACAGGTATACTATATCTTTCCATCAGGAAGTTGGTTGCCTAACTCCTTGTGATCCTCTCCAGCTCCACTGTTTATGATTTTATGGTTACTTATTTTGCATTCTTTTATTAGATATGAAGTGGGACATATTGAAAACCATAAATGCTGGATTACGTGATAAGAGCTCAGGTACACACCCAGAAATGAGTACAGAGAAACAATGGCAGGTGGGGGATTCCAGGTCAATTCCAGAAGCCAGCAGCCCTTCAGAGGTCCATCTCCACAGTGCTGGAGGAGCATAGAGAACAAAAGTCATGTGAAAAACTATAGACTCAAAGGAAGTGACACACTGTCTGGGTGCCTCCCAGATCTATCCCAGTGGAGTCTCAGCCCTAATGTCCTGGTATGAAACCCCTCAAGACAAATCAATGCTGGAGCACTTTTTGGACTAAGTAAATTGCTGCCTGGGGAATGGAACACATTATGGCATGCAAGTGAAGAGTATTTTGCCTTGGATAGAACTTTCTGTGGGAATGTTAGCGGACAAACAAAAGTGGGGAAAGGGATGGGTTTAGATTATTTGAGAAAGAAAACTGAAGAGTAAGGATCCAAAACGGGCCAGTCCTGTATAAAGAGTTGCTGGTGGGTATGCTTATCTGGTTGTTCCCTATGCCTGAGCAGTGCAGTCTGTCCTATCTTCTTATTAAATTCCTTTCAGCTTCCCTCTTCCAGGAAACTTGGCTGTTGCGGAGGCACCTACAAAATAGACAACCAGCCACTCAAAGTAAAGATTTATTCCGACTAAATTTACTTAGTGCTCCAACAAACAAAGTAAACTACAAATTCAGAAACATCAGTCATTTCCTGTTCACCTTCTTCTTGCCACTCATGACTCTTGCCTTCTCTCTTCACAATCACTTCTTCCCAGGGATGAAGTGGCATAGTCATGTTTTCCTCATATGAAAGCTATTTCTTTCTCCAGATTATCCTTGTGGTCTTTGTTGCACCCTTCCTAATTCTGTTATACCTTTTGTGACATGAAGTAAATGGACCTGTATAAGTGCATGTGATGTGGGCATAACATGGATTTACATATAGTGGATTCCAAGTATGCAGAAACAGTGCATAATATAAATTTGTTCCATAAACTCATAAATTTAACGAGAATCTTTAAATTATACTAAACTTATTTCATCACACTTGTGTACTTTGAAACACAGAAACAATATTGATTTTTTTTTTTTTTTGATAATGTGATACCTGGTTGGTAGAACTTTGACTTCTTTTCCCTAAAGTGGAGTGTATCTTTATGGTGCTTTGCCATTTTGAAGTATTGAAAAATGGTCAAAAATTAAACTGTCTCGGTACAACTACCTGTCAGTTGGATTCTCTCTTCTCACTCCCTTTGCCCTCAAGGGTTTACTTATATTTTCCTGTTATAAACACTTTTCAGAAGACTAAATACTTTGAAATTGAAGGAAAGTCTAACTTTTCATACATACTTTTCCTGTGCTTTGAAGATGTAAAGTGCTGCATATGGGTGTATTCTTATTTATAGTTGTTCTTGGTTGTTTGCTTCAAACCCATTCTGCCCCTTCCCTCACAGTCACTTCACTTCAACCTCACTTTAGCTGCAGTAGATACATCCCTTTCTCTTATTTTATTCCTCTTCCACTACTTCCACCACCCACTTTGTCCTTCTTTTCATCTTCCAACAACATCACCAGTCAACAAAGAAAAAGAAAAAAAAAGAAAGGAATGAATAAAACAGCTGCAAAGCATTAATGAACTTTCTGTGTTTATGTTATTTCCCTTGCCTCTTATCCCCTTTTTTCTCTTATCTGTTCATAAATTGTTTAGGGTTCTGACTCTACTTTATTATTTGCTGGCAAGGTTGGTGCCACAGCCTCTCTTTGGAGTGCAGTGCCTAAGCTTTTCTGTAACATAAGCTGTGACAGTATTGATGCCTTGACTGACATGAAAAATGAAAAATGTTTTAATGATTACAGATTATGCCTTGTGTAATAGAAAAATAGTTATTAAATGATTCCTGAACTCACTGCTATAGCTGTGTTTTATTCTTTACTGCTTACTTCAGTAGGTTTTATAGCAGAGTCGGTAAGACCTAAATGCAGACATGGTTGTGGGCTAGGATTTGATGAAGGGCTGTTTCATCACATTTCCCGCATTCAGTTCACACCTCATGTAGTCATTACCACGGCAGTCAAGGCGTCATCTTGATATTATCATAGTTTGTTAAAGATGTTCCTGACAGTCTCACAGTGTGTATAAAATGGTAAGTGAAAATCTCTTCAAATGGAGATGCCAATTGTTATTTCCATGCTCACTCTCTTTAAGCCATCAGATGCAACTCTGTGTGTCAATATAAAGGTCTAGAGAAGTCTGTGTATCTGCAGTGTTTGGGATTAAAAATCAAAAGTTTTCCAGGAAGTCTGCTGGGATTTGTAAAGGGTAGATGGCTTAGAAATCCATTTCAATTTCACTGTGTGCAACAGTGATATTTGTCGTTTTACTACTTGCACATTTGACCCTCACACTAGAGGTGGGCTAGACTAATTAGGAGAAGATGGAAAGTAGGAAAAGCTAGATGTCCTGCAGACTGTCATTCAGATCAGGACTTCCTCATTCAAATGGAGTTTTTGGGCCAGTTGTGTGGACCGTCAGCCCCACCCAGGAAGCACATGGGTGTGCCCTCCTCACAGAAACGTGTTTACTCTGAGTTATCCTGTCTCACCTCTACATATCCATGCATTTGAAGGCATCTCTTTCTGTAGATATCTCAGTGTTGTCTAGGAATGTAGATATCTAGAATGAACAGGGAATGTAACCAGGGTTACTCATCTAGATCCTGTCATGGATCAAAATTGCCTGAACATGATTCAAAATTTGTTGCTTGTTTTCCAAAACAAGCCCAAAATTGAATATAGTATTCGAGGTTTGGCTTCACCAGTGTCAAGTACAGGGGGACCATCACTTCTGAAGTCCTGCTGGTCATACTATTTCTCATAAAAGTCAGGATGTCATTGGCCTTCTTGGCTATCTGAGCACACTGTTGGCTCATGTTCAGATGGCTGTCAACCTGCAATCCCAGATCCCCTTCCTCTGGTCAGTTTTTTACCACTCTTCCCCAAGCCTGCAGCATTTCATGGCATTGTAGTGACCGAAATGCAGGACCTGGCATTTAGCTTTATTGAATCTCATACAATCGGCCTTAGTCTATCATCCAGTCCATCCAGATCCATCTGTAGAGCCTTCCTTTCCTCAAACAGATCAGCATTCCCTAGTGCATAGGTCTGCTTTATGAGTGAAGAATAATGTTATCATAAATCTAAACAAAAAAATAATATGTTTAGTGCTTATTTTCCTATTGCTTACTTGATTCTGTACAATTAATTTTAATGTTATGCTTAATTCAGTGTGATCAGTAACTCGGATTTTCTTAACTTTTAGACTTCTTTCATTGTCAAAATGGTTAATCAGATCACATCCCAAATCTGTATGGCAATCAATTTTTAATCCTAAGAAATTACTCAGGATATGTCCAACTAGTGTACATTAATGTCCAAGCATCTTCTCTTTGTTGGACTACCTGTTTGTCTGTGCAAATGTCATTAAATATTTGCTATAAAAAATAAAGAATAACTGTAGTTGTTACTGTCAGTGAGGTAACTCACATATTGAAAGTAAGACATGTTCTTCTTTAAGTTCTCAGTTCAGTGACCCTTGTTACTCAGGATGTACCACGCATGTGAAAAGCTTTTCAAATTAGAAGTTTTACTGTCATAATGTGTGTGCAGTCAAGATTGAACAAAAAGTGCTCTGGCTCTTTTAAGGAGGGATGCAGGACTGAGAGATGAACTGGATTCTGATTACTTACATGTTTGCATGCTTTCATTTTTTTCAGTTTTTTCATTTTTTAAAATTTTTTATTCGTAAGAAAAAGTAAAATGAAAAATCCCTTGTATCTTGCTTACTTCCTAAAACATTTAGAGAAGCTTCTAAGCAAAAAAGTATTTACTTACATGATTAGAGCTGGCAACAACTGAACCCAGCTATTCCCGAGTGCTAAACAGATGCCCATAAAAAGAGTTGTTCTTCCTCTCTCCACATTGATGTAATTTATTAGTTTACTGACAGATTGCTCAAGACTCAGATGGTTGCTTACTGGAGTTATGACTTGGATTGATTTTAGCAAAACATGGTTTGTACAATTAAGGCCATTGTGTGGTTTCAAGTCATAGCCTGTTTGTTTACATAAGAATAAGAACTGTATATGTTATATTCAGTAAACTTATTTGTGAAAGTCTTGGTGGTTTAGCCCTGTAATCCCAAAGGAGAAATAAGGATGTAAGAATTGCCTATATCTCTACATCTCATTAGACAGCAAACCACATATTGTAAATACTATAGATCTCATTTGAATCTAATTTTTACTTATATTTTTTTTACAAAATATTTTCAAATTTTTCAAATACCTCTTATCCTAAATGAGTGCATGTATAAGATTTATAAATTGTAGTGTTCTGTACATGAATGCCTTGTCCCCTTAATGAATCAGACAAGATTTTTTTTCCCTCTGTTTAAACAGTCTGTCTTTATGAGCCTCAGAAAGTGTATAACAGAGAAATGAGGGAAAAGGAAAAGAACATGTCAAGAAAGAGAAGGAAAAATAATTAATAATAAAAAGGACACAAGCAAGAGGAAAAAAGAGAAAGGAAATATCTGAACAAAACAGATCTAGAACAATGACTGCAAGTGTTGATACTAATGTGAGATTCAAACCAGTACTATTACAGAGCTTTTAAAACTATTTCCATTACTTTTTGTACAACTTATGTCCAAAATGAACTGTGTTCACGTTTTTCATTATTTTGATTTTCTTAATGAAATGTTTCAAACTTCTAGAAATTACACCTCAATTTTTTTTTGTCATTTTGTTAAGAAACTGTTTGAAGCTACTGATTACAAAACCAGGATACTAAATAGAGAGTATATAAATAAGAGTAAAAATAGAAAACAAGAAACACCTGAAGAAATACGTAAGAACTGTTCATACTCCTTGTCCACAAGGTAAACAGTGGTTTCAGCGAGTCAGAATTTTAATGATATTAATGTCTTTCATAGATATCAAGGCTGAAGACAGGTTTAAGTGCCTGCAGGGAAATAATGAGCTGGTTTTAAAAGCTGAATCTGCTGCATATGAAGGGCAATGTCAAAGCAAGAGGTTGCTGTTTCAGTAAAGACAGAATAAATGGATGATGATGTAAGTGGAAGTGTTAGCTGGCTTCCTGGCAGTGACTGGAGATATCTAGGCTGCTTAAATGGTCTTGGGCATCAAGTAGTTTGAAATATATATGGAAGTTATGCTCAGTATATTACCACATGACAAGTCCACTGAGAACTGCAAAGGGAGTGGGCAGCTTTTCCAAACTCTTAGTTTATGGAACACATTGACTGAAATTTGACAGTTTCTAGGCAAGTACTCCAACCTTTAGGAAGCACTACGAAAGGCAGGGTTAATACATCCACACTTGTTTGAGAGCGACAGAGAGAAAAAGAGAGAGGAAATAGAAACTCAGAGCTTTCTTCAGAAGAGAAAACCTGAATCAGAAGTGGTAACACCAATAAGTATTTCCTATTGGTTTGTTATAAAGGTATATAAGAGAGGTAGAAGTTTAACTAAAGTGCTCTCAAGAGGTCTTGAGATCTGCCCAACCTTCGTTTACTGATGTTAGTGTTTATCTAAAGAGGACTTAAGTTTTCTACTGACTGTGAAGTTCATGAACAATCATATTTTTTATTAATGTCAGGCTGTTACAGTGCATGTAGTGTAATATCACTTCTTCCCACACATCCAAAATGTTCTGATTGCCTCCAAGAACTTTCAGGTAATGTTTAAAAGGAGCTCACTGCCTAAATTCATGATAAACATGAACAAGCTATTTCAAAGCTAGTTGAATGAAAGAATTAATTTTTGTCTTTACAACTTTTCCTAATCTTTCTAAATGAATTCATACAGAGATATGAATCTTTTCTCATGTATAGTCTCATTGGTGTCAAGTGCAAGAAGCAGCAAGACACTGAGAAATAGTAGAGGAGACAGAAAGAGGAAAACTAGAGGAACTGTGAAAGATATAAACAAAAAGAAAGAAGATTAGGTGGCCATGAATTTAGGGACTAGGATCAAAGCCCACATGTTACTGCAAGGTACGTAAACATAGTCCTGAATTCTGTCCTTGAATTTTGTAATACATGGAGTCCTGAGAAGATCAGCATGGATTCACAGGTTTCCAAACGAATACAAGGAGTCTGTTGTCACAACTTGGTATTCCTTACAGAATTTCCTGCTCAGATGGGAGAATCAATATGAAGAACATAAAAAGAACTTCTGTGGAGGGAGAAAGAAAAAAAAAAAGAAAATAAATGGAAAATAAAGATCTTGATGCCTGAGTAACATTCTGGGAAGTAGAATACAGTGTAAAAAAAGGCATGCACATATCTCAGATAGTTATACCACATATACCCAGAAGAAGCATTCTACTCTGTTGTGGAAGAGAAATGGATGAAGGATTACTGCAATTAGTATTTAGTAGTGATGGAAGTGGCTCTGGTATCTCAGGTCCAAGCAGATTTTGAAAACGGACTCTTCATTATCTCCTCACATAAGCTGTGTTCAGAAATGTAAAATATTTTTTTTAATTCATCTAAAATATAGTTCTGTACACAAAGTCAATGTTTGTGTAGTTTTACTCTGCATCCACAGAGACCAGTGTAACATTTTATATTATTAAAATACTAATGACTGGAAAGTTGGTAAGGAAATTCTGTAACAACTCATTTCATAGTTCAACATATCCAGTGATTTTATGCAATTACTTCAATTTTTTTAACAATGTGCTGTGAAAATTCCTAACATGATTCACCCTCTCCAGTCATCTGCAAAAAGCATCTTTATCCAGGAGACTGGTTACAAATGTTTGTAATTTTCATAGCTTTTCTACTTGCGTAGAAATTCTTTGGAGACACATGTCTATACACTGCAGGATTTTTCTACTGGTATTTTCATATTGTTCATTTAGAATTAACATGCATTTACAATGCAAATGTCCTACAGGCCTTTGTAGAGCCTTGAGCTGGCACTGGCATGTCATTCTAACTTCAAAACAATATAAAGGTTTTTTAAAATTTCTTTTCTTTAATGACATTTTACCCTCCCTTACTCTCTCCTTGTCCCTCTCCTCATCCCCACCCCTTTATTTCCTCATTTGTTTTGGCTAAGTGTTTAAGTAAGTTGCAGAAATTTGCTAAATATCACATGATCTATTGCAAACAATATTCAGAGGAGTTCTGAAGTATTTACATACTGCCTCTTAGATACTCTTTAATGCTTTGAAAAAGTGGACTCATTCTGATGAATACTAAAAAAATATACAACAAGATCTAATAGCTTCTTATTTAAGATAAATTGTTTATGGAACTCTAAAGTTGTTATGGAAGAAATTGAGGAAAAAGTTATTTTCTGCATTTTTTTCAGTAGAGCCTGTCTATAAGCCTATCTTTCTGCAGTGTTTACATGGCTTCCCCACATCTTTGGCAAATATTTATACTCCACCGTAGTACATATTTGGCATCGTTCATGTTAACTTTTCCTTTTTTCTTGTAAAATGGCAGTGCAAGATATGTTAATAGTAAGTTACATGATCTTATAAATGCTTTGAATTAAGAAAGTTAATTTGCTCTTATTCTGTTCTCGACAACAAATGTCCTCAAAACTTTTACTTTGCTTGTCCATTTGCCTGCATCGGTCACTTAGGTATGGAAGAAAGAACAAGTAGCCTTTGCTTTCTTGCTTTTGCTTGTTCAAATTTGAATTGTTTGGATGTAGGGAGGGATTTCGTAGTGTTTCTCCTAATCACTTTCACAGTGGTCCTACTTTATATTTGAACATGTGCAGAAGAAATGATGTCTTCTTTTTCTAGCTGGGATTTAACACAAATCTGATCTGGTTTCAAATTTTTAGGTTAGAAATTAAACACTGATCAGTATATCTTCAGTCCTCAGACAATTTAAAAACAATCAAAATTTGTAAGCAATGCTATGGCATATGGCATAAAAATAGGATGATTTACCAAGAGAAATTATTACAGACTAGATTAACTTCTATAATAGGTAGAAGAATATAATGTCATATGGCTTGACTTGAATAAAACTGATGGCATAGTGTTACAAGATGTTCTCCTAAGTAGGTTACAGAAACTTATTACATTAAGGTGATGCAAAACTGGCTGTTAGCCAAAGTAGTTATCAAAGGCTTATTGTGGAGTTGAAGGATGTATATAGATTTGAGTCTTCACAGTTCTGTTTTAGCTTTTGCACAGTGATGCTATGAGAGAGGACACTTTAAACAAATACCAGAAAGCAACAGAGGCTACAAGAATACCAGAGATCCTAATTAGCATTACAAAAAATAAAATGTTTTCTTGAAGGACGTAGTTCATCAAGAAAAGAAAGTTTCCATATGTAGAAATGAACAGACACAAGACAAGCGGCTTTGAAAAGATCTGCAGGATGGAGAGGAATTAAATTTGAACATCAACAGAAAGTTATGTAAGAGTCTTGTAGAGAGGAAAGGATAATACGTTTACATATCCGTAGCAGGTAAGATGAAAAATAAAGGGTTTAAATTACGGCAAGAAAGATCTAGGTTAGATATAACAAGAACAATTTCTAACAGGAAAGACAAAGAAATACTGAAATACATTGACTGGGGAGATTGCAAGATTCCCACTATCTGGAGATTAGATTAAGATAGCTGAAACCTCTCCCTGGCATGTCATTTCTTGGTGAGTATAAAAGGATGGAGTGTATCAATCTTGTATTCAGACTGCAAAATCAGAAATGTTTGTTTCCATTGTTAATACATGGAAGAAAGAAACAAAGGCATATGTTTAATTTTTGATGGATTAAATTTCTCAGTTTTTCATTATAACTATTGCTGAGGTCTCACACTCTTCCTGCCAGTTATGTGGAGGCTGATATGACAGCTCATCTACAAGAGTTAAGATTCAGTTCCAACCTCAAGTTAGCTTATTGCTTAGTCTTCTTTCTGAGACTGTAAACAAGGGTATCAATGGATACCAAATATGACTGCGGTTTTGGTAAAGTGGATACTGATTGAGACCAGGACTTCATTTAACGTGCACTGAGAAGCAGTTAGAAGATAGTAATACATTTCAGTCACCCCCATCATAGGCCAGGACTATAACTAGAAATATTACAAATTTTGTCGCATAACTTTTGAAAGACTTTGTTCCCTAATTTACCTTTTCTTTTTTAATTGCACTCCACAGAATTACTGCTGTGTTATATTTCATAACTGACAAATTGCAGAAAAATAGAGAAATATCACCTCAGTTTGAAGGGTACAGACTGTGCATGGATTGTAGGCTAGACTTGCATGTGAGTGTTTAAATTCAGTAGGTTATGAATATGTGGCATCTCCCTTGGAACAGCAGCGTGTTTTGGTTTTGTTGTGTTTTGGTATTTTTGTGGTAATACTAGACAAAGCTTTAAAAATGTGTAAAGAAACTGCTAACAAATTCTATGGGTGGAATAATGTCAATTCCAGGTTTCTGGTTATAATTTAAAAACATGTACCACAGAAATCAAATGTGTTGTCCATAGATGCAGTAATTTTTCTGCCTACAACTCCAGTGACAAGCCAGTACTTGAATGACACAAGAAGCTAGTCACATCATGCTCTAATATACTTTACAGTAGGAAAATAGTCTAATTTTTTATATTTCCTTTGCAGTTAACAGTGTATGTTGGCATGCACATTGTAAGTGAAACAAGGAATTCTACAAAAAAAATATGAAATTAATCTTTTGAGCTTGACCTGTGAGGGCTTACAAATAGTACCTCTTGGCAAGTGTTCTCGCAAGGGCTTTATTTCTTTCACAATTTGTCATTTGTAGAACATAGAGTTTCATGCAACAGTGGAGGCTGCTTCCTATTCAGAAGTACATTATTCCATGTCTGGCAATGATGAAATCAGGTATTCCACCTCCTTCTTTTCCAGGGGCAAAGGCTGTTAAGTTTCTCATAACTAGTGATGTCAGAGGATACATATGATTGCACAGAATGTTTCCTAGCAACCAGAAAAGGAATTGTTTCTTGGTAATGAGAATGGCAAAGTTTATCCCTTTGGGTTTTTGGGTGTTTTTAATTCAGTTAAATTGAGAAGAGACAGTAAATCTAGCACTTATATATTTAGAGAATTCTTTCCTCATAACATAATGTACAAATTTTCAAGAATAACTTATTTCAAGAATGTAAGAAATGCTGTAGTGAGTTAGGTTACATTTTTTCTTCTCAGGCATTCAGCAACTAGTGAAAGGCCTTGAGAGAAAAGATGAAATAACACGATCTTTATAGTGTATCTTCATGTCTTCCAGAAATCTGCAGGCCAGGAACTTGCTGAGCTGGAGCCTGGAAATGTTCTTAATAGTGTTCAGTGAATGCAAACTCAAGGAATTTCTGTAATTATTTTATGGATGTGCTTTTCCTTTTGGCTTCTGCAGCAGCTGTGTCAATGAGTTCCATCGCTTAACTGTGTTAAATCAGATCTCATATAATGTGGGAGACAAATAGGTTGTCTCCAGGACTTGATCAGCTCTAAAGTTATGGCAACTTTTGTTGTTGGGTTGATAAGCTACCAACATTGCAGAGCTCAAAGCTAGAATCAGTAAACTTTTGGGGCTTTTATTGTCCAAAACCCAACAGTTAGGTTATCTGGATATGGACTTAAGCAGATGGTTAGTTTTCCTCAATGGTAATATTTAGAAACAGGGAGCAAAATGTCTTAGAGAAAAAGAATAATGAGATTATTTCAGAATACTTAAAAGTATAGGTAAAGAGAGGCTGATGTTATCAAAACATTGATAGATGTACCTTAGAGAAAACAAATTTCACTTTTCATGAGAAAGGCATTTCATATTTTTTTCAGGGCTTATGAACAGTCTTAAAGGCAACACAATTTCATGTTTAAATTTAAATATGACAATTTTATTTGAAGGAATAGCACACATGCTCTATATTCCATAATTCTTTTATCCACAATTATTATAGGATGTAAGAGACATTTAAAAAACCCCACACTACTTTCCTGCAATGTCAATTGTAATTAAAATGAAGATTGATCAGTGGAAAAACTCAGGGTTTAACAAACTGAAATGGCCCAGTCATGTCTAGAATAGAAACTGTAATTAAAAGTAATAATTTTTGCAACTGCAGATTGTATTAGTTGATTTTTTTTTATTGTAAAAGGATTACTTACTCTTGCCTGTATAAAAATACATGCTTCAAGAGTATATATGATTAGGGATAAGTGTTAGGTTCTATTTAAGATAAGAATCTGTGATTAAAATATGTTAAGATAATATTTACATCCTGATATAAAGATAAATGTACAGAAGTACTACTGAAATCACAGAAAGAAAATACATTTTCACGGATGCTAATTGTCTCCAGAATTAATCACCTACAACTTCTCCATTTGTATATCTCAATGTTGCCTTTAACTGATTCTGTTCCTACTCTGTGTTTTTACTAATTTTAACCTCATTGTTTTCAAGGGAACCCTTCTCCTGTGCTCTGATATTATATCAAAGGATGAGTATAAACTATTGAAGACAGGAACATTTATTTCTTGGTCAAACATGAACACACAGTGAAATCGGTTACAGAACAAATCAGCTCAACTGTGTAGCAAATTTGATGTAAATAGTTGTTTTAGATATTATTCTTAATAATTACTTATAAATATGATATTTGGTTAACTTTACTGTTTTTAATATCCAAGACCTTTTTTAGCCATAATAATTTATTCCATAATGTGGTTCAATATGTATTCTCCCATAACTGGCTGATATTCATTTATTAAATTATAATAGCTAATGAATGCCTTGTTTGCATGTCATGTATGAAGATTTTTTCCCGCAATTTTTATTTTGACATTATGATGCTTGATATAAAAATGCCTAAATCACACCTCTTATGGTAGCTTATTAGTTAAACTTCATTCGCTGCTGAAAACAACCTTAACATGCTAGACACATAAAGATGTTAAGTAGTTCAAATATAATTCATTAATTTATAAATAGCTATATATTTATTTATATTTATACATATTTACATATATATTTGTTTATATTTGTATATATAAAGATATATTTATAGAATATATATTTTTATGTATTTATTTATATATTAATATATCACTTTCAAGTGAAGTAGTTCTATTAGGTTAAAAAGTCGTACCTAGCAAATATCATCCTATGTTGTAGGCAGACTAAGAATCACTTAAATGCACTTAAGTAGCCCTTTTTTAAAAGTAGTAAATTTAGGGAAGATGGAAAAAAATAATCTGAAAAAATACTACGTCATTTATGAGTTTCATAGAAGATGTCAGTTACTGATGTATCGGTTAATAGCTATTCCTCAAAGCTCCCCAAAAACATTCCAAAACTCTTTTGTGCAACATAAATTTTCAATTTTCTGTTTTAGATTGCTCATGTACCAAAGTTTTTGCTTTAAACAACTCTGCCATCTTCTATTGTTCTTTCATTATTGTCCTATCAGGCTATGTCTAAATCATGCAGTAATAAGAATCAATAAGAGTAGAATAAAACAGTTGGCATTAAGGCCTTATTGTCCATAGCACAGCAATCTGGAGGGCAAGCTCTTTACTTCAGACTAGTTCTAGTTTAATCTTGTGGACTGAATCCTGCTAGTAGATAAGAGTATGTTAGCAGTACGTTAGTTCCAAAAGAAACATAACTTATGTGCTTAAAACCTGCTTTATGATATGATTTAAAAGAGGTAATATCCTGACATTGTTCTGATGGTCAGGAGATTTGTTTTGAAGTTCCAATCCTATTCTAATTAAAATGCTATTTATAGAAACTCTCAGTGCTCAGCCCTGAATAAAAATATTTGCCTCCAGTTATTTTTGTGGAGAAACTTTGGTGATTGTCAATTAGTGTCTTTCTATGTTTATTCTGCCCCTAATTCCTATACAATATATTTAATTATTTATTTTTTCCTTTTCTTACATTTGGATAAGATATCAAAGATCTTTACTAGAAGGGTGATTGTGAATTCCTCTACAATTTTTCACTGACTTGCTTCAGATGCAGGAAATAATTGGATATTTTTATGCTACACAGGTAAATATTTTCAGCAGTAAAACTCTGTATAAAATTTTCTGACATTTTTGTATGTGCTTTAGTCTGTAGGTGCAATTTTCTCTCATCCTTTCCTTACCTGTGTAATAAGAGAGAAAAGGGATAAGATGACTAGAGTGACAATGAAAAGAGCAAGAAAATTAACAAGAAAAATCTACAATTGCTTATTTTATCTTACTCAGCTAAAAGTAGTACCTTCAGTTAAGTGGAAGCTGATTGATTATTCTTGACAGAGAAGTTCAAGGAAATGAGTGGACCTTTTGATTAAGTCAATCTCAGGCAATGATCTTACAATCAGTTGCCTAATTTGCTTTTTGGGTATATAAATACAGACAAACTTTTGGGTGTTCCAGACAAAGCTAGGAAAAAAAATTCCTTTTTCCTAGAAGGAAAAAAGATTAGATTAACATCTTGTAATGCAAATAACAGAGAGATCATGTTCAGGTAGCTTACTTCCCTTGCCAAATCAAGGCCCAAATATCTCCCTTAAAAATATGAAATGTTTGCTTTTTTCCCTATGTATTCAACATTTCATATGTAAGTGCTTCTAGTCAGGCAAAAAGAGAACTATGAAAATTAAATCGAACTTAGACAGTTTAAAACCTTTTGATTTTTTTTTCTTTTTGTGAAATGTCCTTTTTAATGTGCCAGAACCATATCCCACTTCTTGATCATATTTAGGGAATAATTTTTGATGAATAAATGAAAAACAATTGATGAAACAACTCCAGATTTTTTGTAGATTTTCTTATATCTCTGTTCTCTTAATAAAAGCAGTTAAATATCAATACAACCACTATGTGAAAAAACAGTGGCTGTAATGAAACATGTACATAACTATGTGAGAAATGGAAAATGTTCAGTGCACTTCTAGTACAAAAAATTCTCTGCAGCCAGTGCTTTAGTACTCTGTCAGGATGAAAGCCTTTAGGGTCTGATTTATGTTCTTTTTTTCTTTTCCTTTTCTCCTTATGTTTTTATCTTTCCATCTAGTAGCTAAATCAAAATAAAACTACGAAGTCCATGATGACAACACATTTTATCTCAGGACTACTTTGCATTTTTTGTTAGATGTAGTGGGGAATTTTCAAATGAAATATGATTTCATTGAAAAATATGCAGAAATTTGAAAAACAGAAGTTATGAGATACATCTTTTTATTTTAAACAGGAAGTAACGTTCCTTAAAGTATCTCAGTAAATAAATTTCAAAAAAGGATATGCTTCCAGCCATGATAGTTTATACCATTCATCATTAACATGTTGTAGCATCCCAGGAAATTCATGAGCACAGAAAGCGGATGTTACACACTTGACATTGGTCTCATCTGATAGTTGTGCACAGTCAGTCTGTCCTGGGATGTGAGAGAAATTGTGTGCCATGCTGACCCATCTGACGTCAGAGTTACAGCACACCTTCGTTTAGGAATGTAGGCATATCAGTGGATTTCAAAGGCACTAGCTAGTACTGTCTGCAAGCTAAGATGGCAGAATTTGGTTTTCTACTCACATCAATGAGCATTTTATACTTCTGAAAATTTCTAGGAGTCTTTCCTGAGTTTGTCTAGGTATCTTCTAGTTTCCAACCATCCTGGAAGTTTTCAGTGGAAATAGGTCTCTCAGATTCTTTCCCAGTGTATGAATTCCTACTCATTCTGCTGAACTATTACTGCTCTGTTGTAATATAGAAGTACAAATAGACTTGCCATGTATTAATTTCTACCATCTTTAAGAGAAGTACATTCTAGTATCTACTTTCCTTGATGATGTTCCTTACTATCTCTATATGGGGTAAGGGGGTGGTTCTGTAAAATTATATCTTCCTTAAGAGCAATATAGATTATATGTTGACTTCTGGTGGGGATTCTTTCAGCAGTATGCAAAGCAGACAAAAATTGTAGGGGATGGGTTAGATTAGGAGTGACTACTTTATTTATCTAGTATATTTCCTAATAGATATGGCCTCTCACAAATAAGTAAATCACCAGATTATATTACATTAGAAATTTTGCTTTCTCTGTAAAGTTCCTTTAGTATTTTTGCCTCATTTTTAATCAAAAAAGTAAATGATCTTTTGACCTAAGACCCTATAGTCAAAGTGACTGTTACTTATTTGTGAGTGGCATAGTACTGGTGAAATTTTGATTACTTTGCAAGGTATTGGTAACACTGCGTTTATTGAAGATTTTTAATTGGAACATGGCCTCAAATGGGCACCTAATTCCTTAACCTGAAAGTACAACATGCCAAAGTGTATGAATATCTAAGAGATATATCCTCCTAAGAGGCAACAGATATTTGATGATATGTATTCAAGAGCTTCTATTTGCTCGCATATTGGAAAATTAATTTTAAATCATATTACTAATATCTTTGCACATTAATACATTCTGGAAAGATTTAAAGTCATGCTACTGTGTACTCAACTCTTGTAAACCTTATGTAGCAGAAAATTATAAGTGATAAACCAGCTTTTGCAGTTCATAGGAAGCAGTCTGGAAGCTTTGTAAACACTGAAACCTAAGTTAAAACCAAAGTGATTCTGTTTAGCACTGCAGGGCACTTATCAATTACATATGCAAACAGAAATGTTTCTTACAGAACTCACTTCTAAATGCACTTCTGTTTCTGGTTGAAAACTAAATCATTGTAAGCTTCACTACTGCAGAAAGAAGAGAAAGTAAGCTGATATTTTCTTGCTTAAATCATTAGTGCTTTAAATTTCTCTTACCTTTTGTCATCCCCACTGGTTTTCTTTATCAACCAGCTCTGCTCATTACAGGCCAGCTTTTCAGGGTCTCATTGTGGGGTTCTATTTCCTACCTCCCTCATTGTGTTTATAGTGAATGCACTGTTTGTATATAGAGAGAGGACATCAGAAACTCTGCAACTTACTGGAGTTTAGTCTATGAAGAGCTGGTTGTAAACAAAAATGAGAAAAGACCAATTTAGTTTGCACAGAAATGCTGTGTGATGGGTTGATGTGTTGTTTCTGTGGCATTAAATACTCTTCTTGCAGTTTATTGCTGCTTTCTTAACCATTCAAACAAGCCATAAATACTGTCTGTATGAGCTATGATGGCTCATAAATAGTCATATACATTTTTAGTTTCCATTTTAATAGAACTATGCCTTTTTGTAATTAGCATTTTTCTTGCAATTGTGCCTACTTGGCTCAGCACAGAAGACCAAAAATAATCAAAAAGCTCCAAAAGGCTACTCTGTGCCCTAACTATTGTACAAATCTGCAACTGACAACAGTGGAAAGGTGTATGTAGGTACATTTGGAGCACATCTTTTAGTGATAGTGTCTTATTTATTTCCATACTGCTGGTGGTAGGGTGCTGTGTTGCTGAAAATAAGTAACATAGTTCAGAAATATAAGTAGTAAAGAACTTAGGGTAGAAAAGTAGATTCACAATTTGTCTTTTATTTAGCTCTTAATGGCTTCAATAAAAACAGTTTTTATTTTTTATATAATCAGTACATAAACTGTTAATTAAAAATTAATTAATTGTTATTGTTATTCAGCAAAATAAGACCTTTTAAAAATATTATAGTCCCAGGAAATTTTGTGGATTCAGTTATATTTCATTTTGTCTGTCGTGATCATATGATTAACATTCCCCTAGAGCAGAATATTTAATAAATTGTGAAACAAGAAAAGAATCAGAATTCTTCAGATTTTGAGCCTTTTTTCTTACTTTTGAAGGCTATTTTACAGTCTTCAGCTACTGAAAAGGAAGCAGAAAGAAGAATTCAGGCTTCATATAGTCTGAATCCCTCTGGACCCTCCTCTCTGTTTTCACTGACTGTGAACTAAGCCTTGGATGACATTATACTTGAAAGAGGCAAATTCTCAAAGTTCTTAAAAGGTGCAAAATCCCAGTAGTCTGCATAAACTAGATGTTAGTATTTGTGAAAGATAACAAAAAATCTTTCTATAAATACATTAACAATAAAAGGAGGACTAGGGAGACCATACAGTCCCTATTGGACGCAGAAGGAACAACAGTGGCAGGGGATGAGGAAAAGGCTGAGGTACTTAATGCCTTCTTTGCCTCAGTCTTTAATTGTAAAGAAAGTTGTTCCACCTGTGTACAAACCCAGGAGCCAGAGGAGCAAAATGAGGCTCCCATGACCCAAGAGGAGGTGGTCAGAGCCTTGCTAGCCCAACTAGACACCCACAAGTCTATGGGGCCGGATGGGATTCATCCAAGGGTATTGACGGAGCTGGCGGATGTGCTGGCCAAACCCCTTTCCATCATCTTCCAACAGTCCTGGAAGACTGGGGAAGTCCCACTGGACTGGAGGCTGGCTGATGTCGTGCCCATCTACAAGAAGGGTCGCAGGGAGGACCCAGGAAACTACAGGCCTGTCAGTCTGACCTCAGTGCCAGGGAAAGTCATGGAGCAGGTGATCTTGAGTGCTATCATGAAGCACATGCAAGAGAACCGGGTGATCAGGCCCAGTCAACATGGGTTCACAAAAGGCAGGTCTTGCCAAACGAACCTGATCACCTTCTATGACAAAGTGACTCGGCTGCTGGATGAGGGAAAGGCTGTGGATGTGGTCTTCCTGGACTTCAGCAAAGCCTTTGACACAGTTTCTCACAGCATTCTGCTTGAGAAACTGTCAGCCTCTGGGCTGGACAGGCGCACACTCTCCTGGGTGGAAAACTGGTTGGATGGCCGGGCCCAGAGAGTGGTGGTAAATGGTGTGAAATCCAGCTGGAGACCAGTGACAAGTGGGGTTCCCCAGGGCTCAGTGCGGGGTCCAGCCCTGTTCAATGTCTTTATCAATGACCTGGATGAAGGCATCGAGTGCACCCTTAGCAAGTTTGTGGACAACACTAAGCTGGGTGGAAGTGTTGATCTGCTGGAGGGTAGGGAGGCTCTGCAAAGGGATCTGAACAGGCTGGACCGCTGGGCTGAGTCCAATGGCATGAGGTTTAACAAGGCCAAATGCCAGGTCCTGCACTTGGGCACAACAACCCCATGCAGTGCTACAGACTGGGAGAAGTCTGTCTAGAAAGCTGCCTGGAGGAGAGGGACCTGGGAGTGTGGGTTGACAGCGACTGAACATGAGGCAGCAGTGTGCCCAGGTGGCCAAGAAGGCCAATGGCATCTTGGCTTATATCAGAAACGGTGTGACCAGCAGGTCCAGGGAGGTTATTCTCTCTCTGTACTCGGCACTGGTGAGACCGCTCCTTGAATCCTGTGTTCAGTTCTGGGCCCCTCACCACAAGAAGGATGTTGAGGCTCTGGAGTGAGTCCAGAGAAGAGCAACGAAGCTGGTGAAGGGGCTGGAGAACAGGCCTCATGAGGAGCGGCTAAGAGAGCTGGGGTTGTTTAGCCTGGAGGAGGCTGAGGGGAGACCTCATTGCTCTCTATAACTACCTGAAAGGAGGTTGTAGAGAGAAGGGTGCTGGCCTCTTCTCCCAAGTTACGGGGGACAGGACAAGAGGGAATGGCCTCAAGCTCCACCAGGGGAGGTTTAGGCTGGACATTAGGAAAAAATTCTTTACAGAAAGGGTCATTGGGCACTGGAACAGGCTACCCAGGGAGGTGGTTGAGTCACCTTCCCTGGAGGTGTTTAAGGGACAGATGGATGAGGTTCTAAGTGTTTGATAGGAATGGTTGGACTCGATGATCCGGTGGGTCTCTTCTAACCTGGTTATTCTATGATTCTATGATCTTATTTGCTATTTTTGGAGCTCATACTCATTTAAAAGACACATTCCTCCTCTTTAATCCTAGTCTTCTAAGTGCTTTTGAGAAAAAAAGAGGTGGTTTGGAGAGTTTTTTAAATAGGTAGGATGTTTAGCAGATGTCACAAGAATACACTGTACTTCGGGATATGTAGCCTTAACAGATGACATATAAGGTTTATCTGGCCCATAAAGAGGTTCATGTACCCTCTATCCTTCTTCAGATGTTTCACACGCCATATTTTGGAGATGTCAGAAACACTCTGCACTAGACAAAACAGTTCTGGCAGCAAAAGCATACTCATCTTCACCTTTGTCTTCTTCAGGATCTTTCCAAGTCATGAGGCCACTTGCTCTGTGTGTGCTCCACATGCACAGCAGAACTGCCCTGTACACACTGTGAAAGCCAGAGAATACTTGACAAGCAGTGGTCTTCCTGATCATTTGATCAGGGCATGTCTGACAACACATTCAGCATACCTGGGAAATGCAGCATTTTCTGATGCATTAAAAGAATGAACTCATTATGTACGTGGAGGGACATTTCCACATTTTTCCTCCTCAGAGTTTTATTTCTATTGAATAAGTTTCTAGTAATCTTTCCTGGTTTCTGTAGGTTGCCTTTGGTGGAGGAGCATTTTGCTGTGTGGATGTAATAAAGAACACTGAGAGAGCTGGGAGATTCCAGGGCTTCTCATGATACATTCTCTGTTACTGGTGGAATTAGATTTACCTCCATCTGGTTAAGTCAGGTACAGTCCTTTAAAAATTATAGAAAAAACAGAGCTGGCAGATATCTCAATAAACTTAAAAACTGCCTATTAAGCTGTATTGTATGAATCTAGGATTGGGCTTTTAGGAAAATTCAAAATGTATATATTCCCTGTCTCCTCTTAGTCTTTGACAGTTCAGAATTTCTGGAGAGCAGTGCTTGGTCCTTTTTGAGAAAAATAATTACAGATAATTGCAATAAAATAGTTTCACTTGGCTCAAGTCATCAGCTATGAAGACAAGCTATAGCTTTTAATTTTTCTAGTATACAGTTTTGACAGTGACTAGATTACATGAAGATTACATAACATTACAAAAATTAGATGAAGGGTATGTGCTTTGATTCCTTTGGGCAGTGATATCTGAATTCCCCCAAACAGATTGCTAATTTGAAAGAACTATACAGCTGGGAAGGAAGCAGAACAAATGACTGCAGAAGAGGCAATGGTACTTAAATGAAAAATGCTAATAGGCATGAAAATAGACGTGCAAGAAGTGGTTAGTTATTCTAGTCATCTGAGATAAATGCAAAAAAAAAAAGCTGAGAAAAATTTCCTTTGCATGCTATGTAATGGGCTCTTTGGCATTCTTTTCAGCAGCAGTCCAAATAAATCTGTTATTTGCCTTGGAAGAGAAAATGATAGTGGCAAAGATAAGAGGTCTGATGGGTTTTGTTCATTTGTTTGTTTTTAAGTATTCTTTTCAATTTAAACCCTCACAATTCACACAGTCTCTGCTTCTGTCTGCAGAGATGGTACTCAAGTTATTAGCATCACAGAGATGAAAGAGGAGTTATTAGTTTATTCCTGTATCTACAGACAATGAAGAACCTTCTAACTGTATCCTTTCCTTCTGGAATTAAGAGAAGTGCAAGTGTGGCATAGCTCCATACAAAAAGCTAAGACAGATTCTAACAGATGCGATCAGATGCTTCCTTTTAACCTTTGGCTGCTTAGCTATTTCTTTGAAGTCATTCCTCCTATAGGTACTGAAAAACCAAGTGCATGTTATATTAGTTATTCCTCCTTCCTAAACAGGAAACAATTCTTTCATAACATGCATTTTTTTAATCATCTGGTTTATAACCTTTCTTTTCTCTTCATGGAAAAAAATATCTCTCATGCATACCTTTGTCTAAGTTGCTTCCTATTATTAACAAGATCTTTAACACTCTATTTAATTAAAGGAGTGTTTGGGGTTTCTCCCCTCCTTTTTTTTCCTCCTTGGCAGGATCAGTTTAAATACTTATTTCAGGAAATTTAAAGGCATCAGGGAAGAAAGTGTCATGTTAAAATTATATTTATTTACTCATTTCAAGGATTATTTTGTGTCACCAAGGAGAAGACAGTTCATATTTTTATTATGAAAATTTCTGTAATTTTTCCCTTTGAAAACAATGTATCTCCTCAGCTACAACACATCTCAATAAAGTTTTCAAGAAATGAAATAATCAATATTATTACAACTGAAATAAAGTTAAAGAAGCGAAGCACAAAGGTGCAAATACTGAAAACATTTTAGGATGAAGGGGGCTGTAATTGTGTATGTATTTCTTACCTGACTTTTTGGTATTTAAAAAGGTAATGCAAAAACATTCTTTCAAACAATAATCTGATGACTATGCAACTTCTGTTCAGTATCTCTATATTGTGTCATATCTTTTTTTTTGTGCGATGACTGCAAAATCTGTTTAGTATTTTCTGAATTCTGTATCACATTGTGCAAGATCTCACAATTGATACAGAAAATTCAGTTCTGTGGGCTGACACAGATATATTTATATATTTTTTTAAATGAAAATTGAAGTGCATTACAAATTAGAGAATTGTATCTCCACTATAAAATGTACATGCTAAGCAATTTTTTTTTCTTATTGGAGTTAACCTTGCCTAAATGCAGAAGAAATGCACATTACCTTATGGCTATATATCTGTAGCCTACACTTGATTGATCCCAAGTTGTTTAAAAATAAACTCAAAATAACATGAAGTGCATTCTAAAACATCTGTTATTGACTATGTTTTTTGGGGGGAACAACTATGCTAACTCAGTCAATGAGGACTTAGTGTGCTAAACAACAATATAACCGCAGATGTACAATAACGTCTGGAAGGATGGAATATTTTGGCTACTGCCTCTTCCTTGGTAACAGGAAATGAACAGATGATGGCATAAATTATCTAAATATTACTTTGTCATTCTTTGCCTGACTTCAGTATGCATCCAATAAGACATTACTTTGTTCTCTTAAAACATCCATATTCCATCACCGAAGTGTCAATGTTTCTTTTCAACAAGCAATGCTTTTGTACTTACATACTGAAGACAAATATTTTCTTTTAGGTTTGAATGTTTTATTAATCATTCTTTTGCAGTGTTTCTATACTTTCAAAGAGTGCTTAAACCAATGCTAAAGCTGGATTTTTGATTAAATGCTTATGAGCTATATGAACATAAGATTAAAACCAAACAACAGCAACAAAAAAACCTTCAGTCTCACCTCAGATTCTTTCCCTCACAAGGAAATACTTCTCTCTGTTTAAAATAAAAAGTAGTATTTTCATATTTTTATCAATACTCTATTTTTCCACCAACTTACTGACAATTTGAAATGTTCTTATAACATACCTTCCCAAGAAAATTGTTTTCTATAGTACTAGACTTCTCTAGTGAATGAGATATCAGTTTTTGAACACATTAAGTATTTTAAGAAGGTACTCTTTAGAAGAAATGTAGCAAAAATTGCAGCAAACCCAGGGAAATATGTAGGGAAATATTCAAGTAAAAATCTACTGAAGGGAACACTGCAAATATTGTCAGGTACTTTGAAAAATACTTTTAAATTGATCTTTCTAGTTACATACAGAGTAATAGTACCATAATATTTTCAAAAATCTCCATGAATTAAAAGGTTATTGTTGATATTTGTATTTTTTCCCACCCAGTAATAAAGCATGTTTGGTAAAGATGGCTTTTCTCTTATTAAGAGATAATAATGGCATGTCTTATGGGTTGATCATACCAGATTCTACTTAATGGGGGAAATTTTTCCTACCCCTGGAGTATAGCCCCTTTTTTATAACACCATTTTTCTCCAGTTCATTAAATGCAATACGTTTTTCTCAGATTTTTTTGGTGTTTTGGTGTTACTAGTACTGTTCTCTTCACTGTAACAGATTTTCAGCTGCAGTCTCCCACATTATGGATCAACGATCAAGGACTTGCCCCAGCTGTGCCTTTTTGACATTTCAACTGCCCTGCCTTCCACCTCTGTATTATTTTTTTATCAGCCTGTACTGAGCTTCTTTGGACATCAATTTTGTGACTTAGCATAAATTGTTCAAAATAAATGTAGTGGCATCTCTGGAAGTTTTGCTTTGTCACTGAATACATGAAGGAAAACTATGCATCATGATTGAGATGCAAACTCCTATAAACTGCAAAACTTCTGTAGATATATGATCTAAATACTTCATTTTTATTGCAGTTAGATCTCTTTCATTCTGTTAATGGTGTTTTGATCATTTAAAATCTGACTGTAGTTTTATATTTCCAAAGTATGTATCACTAGTCATAGTAGACTGAAACGTTGTGATGAAAAATATTTTCATAGCAATATTTTTTTCACTTTCCACAGTTTCGCTGTTATACAATTGTCTCAATATAATTTGCATGGTAATAGGGCTGGAGCAGGGTTTCTGCTTTATTTTGGATGATGTTCAATCTCAAGTTATTCATACCATGATCAATAGTCAGCAATGTGCTGGACATTGTATTGTGTATATTCAATCAAGGCACATATTTTAACAAAAACTTCTTAGAACATTTTATTGTTTGACTCTTATTGAAGACTTTGCCATTCTGCCATAATACAATAAGTAGGAAGCATATTTACAAATTTGTCCAGGCTGTAGAATTTTTGCAGGACCATTTAGAGATACTTCCGTTAGCTCAGCTAGAAAGGCAAATAGCAGGTATAGAGCTACATGTGCTGTGTTTCAATTTGGCTGCAGAAATCATAAGCAGCTCTGTCTTTCCCAAGGGATTTTTTAAAGTAACTTAACTGCATTATCCAAACAAGGATTTATCCCACAGTTAAGACAGTGGTATATCGTGGCGTTGGGCATCCTTCTCTTTGTAACGGTGCATGATGTTCATGTCATCCTCTCCTTATCTCACATGAAATATCTGCACTGTTATTCTGAATAGGAGATGATGTCTGTGTAATTATATAATGCGTATATAATGCATATTTCTGCAGAAGAAATCGTAGTAGCTCTTGCTTTGCCTTGCTGCAACATTTAAAAGCTTTAAGAGCATATTTTACATTGCTGCTAGATACTTTTAGATGGAGCAAAGCTTCATTTCAAGTTGCTTAAAGAAGGATAATTCAACAAATTGTCAAAAACTACACAGCTATTATCTAATATTGCCTTTTGATAAGCTGAAAAGACTTGACCATTTTTGTGGTAGAGTGGCATAGCAACAAAGATGTTTGTTTAAATTTTATAACTATTCGCCTTTTATTCTCATTGCTTTACAATTGGTACTTCTTGTTTAGCAGAATAATAAGCAGATATTTTGTTTGCCAGTTTTCTGGGTTTTATCAAATCTTTACTTAGAACAGACATACAGTTTAACAGTAGCCATAGCTATCATCATCAAGTCCTGATGTTTTACAAAGCCACTGTATTACCATACTATTTTTCAGAATTTTCTGTGCTGATTAAATTCTTTTTGTCTGGGTTTGGAATTCAGTTGTAGCAGCAGTTCCCTTAGTTGATGAATATTAGTATATGCCCTTTTGAATAATGCAAGTCAAAGCTTTTATTGAATTCAGAAATATTCTCTATTTTAACAGGAACTAACATTCAGTATCTTGCTAGTTTATGACAAATAATCGCCATCAGATATGACTATGGCAATTCTGATGTTATAAGCATAAGTTTGAATCACAGCAAAATAAGTTATAATGTCAGTATCTGAATCTTGATAGTATCTATGCCAATCTGTATAATTTTAGCATTCTGTGTCAGTGCTGATTTCTTTACAGGTAAAAAATACTGAAGACCTCAAACCTGTGGTACACTTAAATATTAGGAAGAGACAGGGTACAATTACCCCTTTTAATACCAATGAAGAATTTTGCAGAAAAGTTTTATTTAATGTTTGAGGTAAAAGTTTAGGAAGTATTTGAAGATATTATGAGGAAACTCAGCATTTTAATTGAATATATTTGTTTGTTAAAGTATCTCCATCTTCAACCAGATCATTAACTTATTAATAATTTTAAGGAGCTTTTCCACTATATTATATATCACCCTACTATATATTACACTCAAGAGTTTAAAAATGAAATAAAATTATATCAAAAAGCAATATGAAGATTTACCATGTTTTCCTCAAATTCAGCAGTTTGTGATTTAAAAAAAAAAAGTCAGGATACTTGCATTTGTATATACATATTAATGAAATTACAATATGTAATCAAGAATCAGCTATTCACCTGCAACCTTTTTCATCCATTACATGTAAGGAATGTAGGAAGGATATCCCCAGGGTGAACACTTGTAAGTTCTAGTCAAATTGAGAAGAATAAAGAACACATTCGAGGTAATTAGGACAGACAGTATATCAGACTTCTATACACAAACTATTCCTGCATGTATCTGTTAATATACACAGGACTGTCATTTGTTTAAGCTATCTTTTGTATTAAATTGACATAAAAATAAGCAATCACTAAAAAAGGCGACTGTACTCAACATATAGTTTAAATAATCTTTTTTAAAGCTTATTCACAGTTTCATGGTAAACATATATTGACTAAAATCTAATGAGAGTGTCATAGCAAAAAAAAATGCCTAGAATTATAAAAGGTCCCAGATATATTCAAGGTTATTCTATGTATTTGCCACAACACGTTGTGCTTCAAAGTCTTGCTGACGCATATAAAGTATATCAGTAAAATTTAAGCCAAAAGCTGTTCACCATGTAGTAGAAAAAACCCTAATTACTAAAATCAAATCACCTACCTAACCCCGCTGAAGGTGAGGAAGGACTCTTCAGGTCATCATGTCTTTTTTTTTTTCAATTCCTTGATGGTTATTCTAGATTCTCTTTTACTCTTGATTCTCATTTATTTTATTTTCACTAGTATTAGCTGTAATTTCTGCTCATAATAACTATATGCTCCAGTCATTTTGCCTTCACTGGGACAAGAGCTAAAAAAGTGAATGGACCTGGAAAGGATTACTGACATAAAATCAGTGCCAGATGGGAAACTTAGGAAAATTACAGTGAGCTGAAAACCCGCTGAGTTTATGATATCTTACCTATCTTACCTCTTCCTAAAGAGAAGAAAATTGGAAACAAGAGGTAGAAATTAAAACCAAGCTAATTAAAACCAAGGGACCCACTTAATCTGTTAGTTCATCTTTTTCCAAAACCAGATGTCTAAATGCCACTATTTTCATATGCTGATTTGCAAGCTTTAGAGCATGGACACTTCATAGTGAGCTTTACTACTATACTATTGTTACAAATAGTCATTATATTTTGGAAAGATGCAATGATTTCCAGGAAATTGTGAACTACAATTGATTGTTTCATTTATTACAAAGCGGAAATAATATTAGAAATATGTGAGTTTCTGCTATTATTTACATTTAGAAAAGGGTTCAAAGAAAGTAAATACATCTGAATTTTTCATTTAAACCACCTTAACAGTATACACTTAAAAGCTGAAAAGTCTGTTCAGAATGATTTCAAAGTTTTTTCACTGAGAATGGCTGAGTGGATGAATGTCTATGTCTGAGAAAGGAGATAAGTCACAGCAGACATATAGCCTGGAAGACAATAGTAGAGGGAGAGAGAGAAAGGGAATCACATGTGGAAGATGTTAGAAAAGTCTGAAAATTCAGTTGTAAATCTGACGTTCCTTTTAATTTTTACACAGTTCTAAATCAAACACTGAACACAAACCAAACTTCTGCAAATTGGATTGAATGCGGGACATTCAAAGTCCAGCTCTCAATCAGGGTTCTGTGTCCCAGAGTCATCATCAATGCTGAAGCGTGACACAACTATGACAGTGTAAGAGATGTGTATTTATATGCACTGCTCATGAAAATCCCAAACAACACTAATGGTATTTAATTTGAGAGCCTTTGATGTTAATAAGAGATAGGTTTATGCCAAGTCTGGCACTTTAGAGTTTGAACTGTAGAAAGACAGCGGCCGCAGCAGCTTTGTTCTGCATGAAGGCTTACATGTTGAGAGGGAGATTGTGGTTACAGTTGTGAACAGTGTAAAAACATTTTCAGGGGCCATAACGCTGTTTCTTGTCAATTATTTGTTAAACAGGGCTGACTATCAGCCAGATGACAGTTTTCAAAATTGTGGAAAGTGAAGCAATGGATTTTCTCCCTGCTTTTATACTAGAGACTTTAGATAGCTATATTCCAACACCGAAAGTGTTCTTTGAAATTGTTCTGTTTTATGATTTAGTTAGATATAAATATTCCTAGCCTCCCATCTTACTTTGGTTTCCCTTGGAAAAAAAAAAAATCTTATATTCTAAATGGATGTACTTAGGAATTATTTTTGTTTTAGAGAAGTCAAAGCTAGAAAATGTTGCCACATGAATGAGTACTTTATATACATTTTGTATAAATATGGCTTAAAATGACAAGTAATACAATTTTGAAATAGTCATAATGAAATTATAGGACCTTACTGCATCAGTATTTTGGGGATTCTTCCAACCCAAGGTATTTCCATTTTCAGATTAGGCTTCTCAAAGTGGTATTTGAAGTTATCATCACTATGCTGTCATCTAAGTTGAGACATTTAAAATTAGTTGTCAAGACTTTATAAAGCTCTAACCTGACCTTATTGTCTGTGAAAATCCAGGACTTGTTTAAGTTCCTTTTACACAGCTGCATAAGCCTGGAATCTACAGCACAAGAACAATAGTAGAGCCACAGACTTCCTGACTCGCAGCTGAAAGCAGAGTAGGAAACCACAGCACATCAACTCGGTATGGACAGCTGAACCAAGCCTCAGGGAGCTTAGAAAGGAATTCAGGTGAGTGATGCAGAATGTGGATAATTTAGAGTGAGCTCAGTAACTCTCTACATATTCGTTACTTTGTTACTGGGATGCCCCTGATATTAATAGTACATGTGTGGGTGACTAGCTCACACCAAACAATCTGCATTTTGGCAGTAAAGCTCTGCCTACTCTGTCTCATGAATGGCTATATTCGGTTGTTTAACCAGGCAAGTTATCCCATTAAGATTCACTAGAGCATTCAAGGTATCTGTGCAGGTCAGATACAGGACAATCAAATGACACACATCTTTCCCATATCCATGTGGAGAAAAGCAGAGTGTTGTAGGAAACCCCCAAAAGCCCTATGTGCTTCTGTTTATGTAAATCACCTAACGCTAAAAACTCTGCAACTTTCCTATATATTTTCTGGCTTAGTAGTATTTTTGAGGATAGGCACCGAGTTGTGTTTTTCTCTCTTACCTTTTTTTTCCTGTTTTGCAGAGAAGATATCTAAACATTTAATGTTAGTAAACATATTCATTACTTTTGTGCCAATTTTGCCTAATTGAAAATAAAGTGACAGTGAGGAGTCAGTAGATGATGAACATGATATCAAATAACATACTTTGAAGACAAAGAAGAAAGTTAAGTTTTCATTTAGCTATAATGTTTCAGGTGAGCTTCATGGTTTTGAATGACGTTCCTTAGGAGGAAAAGATGCAGCTTCCTTGTTGTGTCAAGTTTTACAGTACTAACTCAATTTATCAGTCCACTGATTTTTATAAAGGAATCATAGAACCATAGAATCATAGAATAACCAGGTTGGAAGAGACCCACCGGATCATCGAGTCCAACCATTCCTATCAAACACTAAACCATGCCCCTTAGCACCTCATCCACCTGTGCCTTAAACACCTCCAGGGAAGGTGACTCAACCACCTCCCTGGGCAGCCTGTTCCAGTGCCCAATGACCCTTTCTGTGAAAAATTTTTTCCTAATGTCCAGCCTAAACCTCCCCTGGCGGAGCTTGAGGCCATTCCCTCTTGTCCTGTCCCCTGTCACTTGGGAACAAAGTTTACTCATGGTATTGACTGTAGTGGAAAAGTACCTGAACATTTTTATATATATATATATATATATATATATAGTTAGGTTTCTAAGAAAAAAAAATATTTTCCCTATCAGAGATGTTTGGAAGAGAATTTTGAAGATACATGCAAGGCAAAATCTTAACGCATTCTCCACCATTTATGTCTCTTCTTTTTCTAGCCTGTGTGCCATTTCACTTAGATATAATTGTCTTTGGATATAACAGTAGACATTGCTATCCCACTTCCTACTGTCCTATTTTCTAGCTCCTTCTTCTTCCTTTGTTTTTCTTGGTCTTACAGCTTCTGCCTAAGTCAATACTCTCATTGGTCTCCTCAGGGATCAGCTCTCTTCTTGCTACAAGGAGTACTTGGCTTCCTTTTCTAGTGGCACTGCTTTTACTTTTCCCATCTCTGTTTCCCATTCTTCTCCTGCTCCTTTTCAGACCTTCTCCCCTCTTCATCTTCTGGATTACCTTCCACGAGCTCTCTATTTTTGATTCTAATATTTTTTTTTAAAGAAACTCCCCATACTACTAATCATGTTCAGAATTGTTTTCTGACTAGGGTAGAATATCTCACCTCCTCTTAATAAATTCTGTAGTTCTTCAAAATGCGAAGTCTACCTACAAATTGTCTGTTGGAATGGCTCCAGCTTCAGGAGTGCCTGAAATAAAGCCATGAATGTAGCACTTCTAGCAATTGATGTTAGCGAAGACTGAATTTCTTAGGAGCGATGCAATTTACTATCTGGCCTCCTTTTTTGTTTTGCTTTTCCTTTCTCTTGAATGTCAGAAAAAAAAAACCAAAAACAAACCCAAACCAAAAAACTTTGTCAATAAGAACATGTCCAATTAAAGTCCAAATTTAAGCCCAGCCACTGAGTGAAAGATCTATTTCTACTCATATTACATCAACAGGTTGAGAGTACAATAGAGTATGCCACACACAAGGATACATCAGAATCAACCTTTAAGAAATACTGGGAGAAAACTGTGGTAACCCCTCAGCGCATGCTCAAACACATATACACCTAGACCATAAGTAGGACAAGCATGTTGTGCCCGCATGAGTATCTTCCATATGAATTATCTCTCCTAAGTTATTCAGGGCCCTTGCAAGTAAGCAGCTGGAGAAGAGAGTTTAACTGAACAGGCTGTTTCACCATGTTGGCTGGAGGCTAGAATTTCAAGGTATTGGAAGTACAGTATTCTGAAATCACTTATGGTTTGATTTTTAAAAAAAGCTGAAGATGTCCACTTTTAAAATATCACATGTAAACAGAAATTATATATAATCAGCTCTTGGAATAACTGAACTTCAATAGTTCAGAATATATCCTCAAACATATCTTCAATAAGCCTCAAACAAAAAAAATGTTTCAATAACATAGAAAAGTTCTATATAAAAGTTTACATAGAATATAATAAATTTTAAAATGACAATATTACTATATAGAAGTTAATATTAAATACAATGACAATACTAAGTTCAAGTATTGTAACTATTCCCCCCAAAGTATTTTTATACCAGCATGATAATACCAGAAAGTTTAAATATGTTGTGTTTCTGTTTGCTTTCCCCCCCCAAATGTATTATCAAACTCTGAAATTCCAATAAAAGCAGTTTTGCCAATGAGCCCTATTTGATCCAGCCCTAGTATTTAAATTTTGACCTGGAGATGCTTTTCAGCCTTCCTAATAAATTACTTTGAGCTGATAATTTTGTATTAGTTAAAGTTGAGAGATTTAGTGCATTCATGTCCTAGATAGAGAACTGTTTTTGGTGCTTACATCATTGTAATATGCATATACTTCTGGGAAAAATTAACAGAAGCAGGAAATATGCTAACATTTAGAATGAATAAACGAGATTATTGATTAAATTTCTTTCCTACAAATGCAGCTTTCAAGAAAAAAATATTTACATAATCCAGAAACATCCCAGAGTAATATAAACCACATTTTATAATGATAAGCATGATAGAAAGACTAAGTTAATCCCTAGATTTATCCCTAGTTAATTGTTAACATGAACTCATTGTTTTAAGGACTAATAGTTAAAATGTAATTTTTTTGTTCCAGCTCAACTGATTAAAAAACCTGGCTCACAGTGCTAGTGACTGAGCATCATCAAGAGAGTAGTATGATATGTATTTGATACAAAACTACATTTAAAAGATTTTGAAGTCATACAGTCGAGTGTTAAAAAGTTGAAGAGAACCATAATTGTTGAAATTTCCTTAGCATATTAAGCCCCAGGGAAAATCAATATTAGAAAATTTCAAATCAAATGATAAAAAGCTTTTAATGAATGAAATAACTGAGGTGGGAGGCTTATCATGATTTGTGCAGGCCAAAATTAACTTTAAGTCCAACTACTTGTTTTATCTGTGACAGAGGCCCAATTCTTTTTAGAGTTCCCTGAGGCTGATTCTAATGAAATTTTAGCAGTAATGTTAAAGTCTTGCTCTATCATGATGGACTGTGGCTAGTTGATATAACTTAGTGGCCCACTGCAGTAGTTTTCATATCTGAGAGAGGCTTGGTCTGCAGGCAAACTGTAGTTTACTGTTCTTCTATCAGCATTGTCTTTGATGTTCTGTGATTTATATTAACACTCATTGCTATTTGTGTGGTACTTAAGGATTTTTTTGTTTCTTACTTTAGCTTAAAAAGAAATCTTAAAGAGTAAGGTGAAAACATTTGTGATTTTAAACATATGCTATTGAGAGACAAATGTTAATCCATTAATGCAGGGAGCAGTCTGTTTTGTGAGTATAAAGCCACAAAAATATAATGCCTGCAAGTGCTGAAATTTGCAAGAGAAAAAGTATAAATCATACTTACCATATGAGCACTCAACTTGTACCACCTTGATAAGGAGAGAGATTCTTAGTATACGTGCCTGAATTTGACTGATATAGCAAAAACTTGTTGATTTTTACAAACTATTTCTCTTGTCTGGGGAATTGTTACTGTGAGAAATTGTTTAAAAAAATAGAAATGGTGCCTAACCAACCCAAGAACTGGTGTGGGCACACGTCTAGTGCTAAGGACTAGTGATATTACTCTTCCTACCACATTAGCTTTGGGATATTTCTATTTGCTTTCCACACTGACACACATAAACAGGATGGGTGGAGTAAATCATAAAGTTCTTGTAGTTTAGCACTGCTCATGTAATGGAGTGTGGAAAGTAATGGAATAACTTTCTGGGAGAGTGACAGGGGAGATGGTGGGTGGGGTACAGGGAATGACTTAATTCATTTAATTTCATATATCTATAATGTGTATGTCTACACCTGTACTATGATCCACTTGAGAGAAATAATAATATATAACATTTCCGTTTTAGGATGAGATAAATTAGTCCACACAAACCACCATCATAACATGATTAATTAATATATAATCATCCTGATTCAGATCCTTTAGTAACATTACATTAATTGTGTGTCTGATTTCTGGTTTAGGAAACACTCAAACTGTTTGCTTTCTTCTTTTGTCTTCAAGAAGGACACAAAATCACTTCAATACTTCTGGGATGACAGTGGAAGCTGTAGAGAAGAGCAGAGGTCTCTCAGGAACAGTGTGGTCTGTACTGCTAGATTCTTTCCCAAGTAGGCTAGCAAAATTACAGACAAGTTAAACCACAGGCATCGTGTCGTGTAGTTCTGTACTGAGGTAACAATTAGAAGAAAAGAAGATCATTCCTCTTGTAACCCTTTTTTTTTCTTGTTGGTATTTGTAACCATGAATGTGTAGTTTTTAGACTGTCTTTAAAATGATAACATGAAGTTTAATCAGCTTTTGGTAATGTCTCTGAGAAAAATCTCTTTGGGGCTGTGTCTTTGTTTTAAGCTGAATTTGGTATACTAACAACATTCAGTAATTAATAAAAATAAATAATAGCAACTAGCAAAATACTTCATGCCAGCTCCCCGCTCCCCTCTCCTGGAAGCAGTAATCTCAGCCCCAAGAATTAATCTCAGAGAGATCTGATACAGATTAACTTGTTCACTTATTCTTTTCTCCTGTATCTAAATTGCTTCCTCTCAGCTAGTGTCAGTTGAAAATGGACAGAAGTCAATGGAAATATGAGTGCTTCCCAATCCTAAACATGTTTATAAAAGTAATATTTTAGACTGCTCTCTTTAAAATTTATGGTTTCTTATGTATCACTGTACCCCAGGTGTGCAGCTGACGTCCAGCCACAGGAGAAGCCCATAGTTTCTCCCTCACAAATTGCAGATTCCCCAGTGAAGTAAATCAAGAAAATTAATTACTACAACTATTTCTTTCTCTTTCCTGACATCTGCTTCTAATGCCTTTTTTCCTGAACCTGGGTTTCCTCTCCTTTTTATCTTATTCCCCAAACAAGTCCCTCCAGCAGCAAATGTCACTGCAATTTGAAATGGCAGTAAGCTAAAACAGAAAAAGTGAATGCTCATCTACCTTCTCTGTTGTTTCCTACATCTGCTAAAGATCTTATTTGTATCTTTTGTCAAAGCCCAGATTCTAATGATACATTGCTAGTGGTTTCTGCAGGGCCAAGTGAGGAGGGTAACACACACCACAGGTAACATTTCCCAAGTTCAAATACAGGTAGAGCATTAATGTTAGAGAAGACATAAAATCCACACTGCTGTAAAACCCTTGAACTTTTAATAAGAATTGTGGCATTGGACTGCTTTGCTTTTTCTTTTAAGTATGCTTCAAACATCAACTTTTCTTTTTTTCCTCGAAAACATCTATGAAGTAGATAATAATTTTATTCATTTTTAAGAAACTTATGAAAATATTGCCAGAGCGTAGGGAACTAGTGTCAGGACTGGATGAGATGTTTATTGCCATGCTTAGATCAGAATTTCCAAGAGCTTCATGATCCTGAAAGAAGCTCATTCAAAATGCAGGGTATGGAAAAGGATGTGGTATGTTCTAACACACACACGTACACACACACTAGACCCCATGTATACAGACACTCCTTGAACATTACAGAAGATTCTCTTAGGGCACAAAAGACATCATTTGACCTCATTTGGCATTGGGTCTGATCCTGTCTTTAAGATGAATATGTAAATTTCCAGAGAAAATAAAGAAGAGTGGAAAAAGGAAACTAAATTCTATTTCCCCCACTTCTTATTTTTTTCAAATCAGATCTAGAAGAAATGAGGGTCTTAATATTTGGAAGGTGATTGTCGACCCCCCTCAAAAGATAATTCACTGGTACAAACAGTTGTGTCTGAACATTTGCAGCACACACAAACTCCATAGAGAAGTACATAAAATTTTATTTTTAAATATTTTCTTTAATATACTAATACATCATTAAAAAAAAACCTTAAAAAATGCATTTGTTTGAATAAATGCTCAGAGGAGCTCAGCTTCTAGTAGAATTTTTTCAGTAAAGAAAACCAACCAGTCCCATTCACAAAATTCTTCGCATTTCTTGTGAAAGAATTAGCGTTTCTAATTTCTAATGACTTTTGAAAAGCAGGTCAGATGTACTATCTTCAGTGCTAGTTCTCTAATCTTGCATGTACTAAGCTAATTACCCATCAGAACTGAGAGTATTCAGCATTAGGACCTTTCCCAGGCTCTGGGCTGCACTATTTCAATGTACATTGCCAGTCTATCAGCTGTTCTCTGGGCCTCAAACAACAGCTGCCAGCAACTGCAAACATCCGGCCTCGACTGAGTGGCATAAAGAGCCAATTGATAGGAACAAACATCAGGATGCAGAGGAATGCCTGCACAATTACAAATTAGTTCTTTGACTTTTAATAGTCTTAATAGAATGAGCAAGAAAAAAAAGAAAGGAAAAAAAGGAAGCTCATGTTAGGCTATGTGAGTGTGGTACATCGATATCATGTACCTCATTGTCCCGAGATGATTTCAGTGATTTTTACTGGATTTAATCCTCTTTGACCTTCATTACCTATGCATCTGTCCTCAGAAGCAAGTTTCTGCAACACTGATAAGTTGCTTATCCTAACATTATTTGTCTGTAATAGTGGCTGACAGCTGAATCAATTATTCTGTTTCCAAAGCATCAAGTGATAGGCTAGATGGACATGTTGATCTTTCATGACTATGAACTCATACTCCTGCCAAACTGACTCTTGTTGTGCTGCAATTATTAATTTTTAAAATATTTTTATGATAGCTGAGGTGTTTGAGCAAACGAACACGCTTTGTTGGGAGAGGTTTCTCCTGACTGAGTTAACAGTGCTGGATCAGATAGAATTTCTTAGTAAAATATTTCCACAGCCAATGTCACTTTTTAAAAGTTAATATGAAAGAAATAAAAAAAAAATCTGTTAGTTTTGTGCTGCTAGATATGACTCAGTAACAGTTCTGTGGATCGGTTATTGCAACAAATTAGCTCTTCGTTTAGCTATGTAGGATTTCAAAATGGGTCATTACAAGCCGGAGTTCATGAATATCCAGACAGAGGAAGGCCACATTTAAATGATTGCATTAGGAACTCCAGCAGACAAACCCAAGACAGTCCAGACTATATGATTTTCTCTCATCACTGTGAGAACTCTGAAACAGGAACAACAGCATGAGCTTGTAATGGAATGTCATCCTTAACTCTGAATTTCCTGGCAGTCATACATCTGAGTCATAACTTTAGCAGTGTTTAGTTTTTTAGTTCCCTCCTCCACCAGGATGTGAAACTCATTGTATTATTCTTTTTTTTTTTTCTTTTTTAGTGGTTGTTTTAGTAACAGTTTCTCTGTAGTATATAAACTTAAAGAAACACCTTCCACCAGTATTTAAAAAGTGCATTGTTTCCAGGTTTGAAACATAGTTTGGTCTCCATTAATAGGCAAGGACAACCAATGCCTCTTTAGCCACATATAGACTCTTGGCTGGCAATCTAAGGTTTTCTTGTTTTGGATCTGAAGTCAAGAAGGGGAATTTCATGGGGTTAATTCTTCCAGCAAGGAGCAAAGACCTGCCTTATGAGAGCTCCATACATAGGAGCAGAAAGGCATTGCAAAAGTACATGTAGGCCAAGACGGATGTGAGGCTAGATAATCTTATAATGAAAAAACATTTCCACCCTGCTGCTCTGTACAGAGGGATCACAGAATCAGACAAAGACAACTGCAGATGCCAATCTTTGGTGAATTCTGGGGAACAGACTATATCCTCTCCTTTTCTGACAGTGCCTTTGACAGCTCCTAACCATAGATTCATATGAACATTGTAATTTCAGCTGTTTTTCAAAGCAGTAAGTATCCACAGCTTGCTAATTACAGTATATCAGGCTACCTTCAGTCCACATCTTTTCTTCCTGTAAGCAGGAAAAGATTCCAGAATTATATCTTTGCTTTCACTCAAGTTTTATTTGCTATCAAGACAAAATTCAGGATGTGTTCTTAGGGTTCTTTTTACATTATTAGCAGGAAATGTTTTTGGTTTTTTTTTTTTTTGTGTCAGAACTTAACTGGTTGTTTTGCATTCAGTTAAAATGAAGGTCTGAGACTGAGCATGCTACTCTTATGCAAGTAAACCTCCCACTGAAACATCATTGCTCACTTGATTTTAAGTGTCCATATTGTAGATCTTAGCATTTGAGCAGCTATGTCAACTACTTTTTATTCAATGGAAGGACATAGATCCCTTCATGGTTCAAATTATTGATCTTTGCTTAAGTAGTCAATATTGGATAAGATGAATTGCTGCTCAAAAACATGTTCTTTACCTGTAAAAGACCCCTAAGTGAATAGCTGAAATGGATCAGTTTATGTTGTATGGGGGATGACTTTTACACCCAGTGTCAACATGAGTTTTAGGCATAAAATAGTTCCTGGAAGCAGACAGACCTGGTGAAGTGACTTTGTCGCACTGACCACAAAACTTGGTTGCACTTTTCCGCCAGGATGGTAATTTTATTTGTGAAACCAGAAGGAACAGTAGGAATACAGCCTTCCCAGAGACACAGTGCAAAGAGTACAGCAATTTTTATTAGCATGCTGAGGCAGGTCCCTGCTTGTCTGCTTCATTTTCTCCCTGCATTCTTGTTCTTGCCGTTAAGGTTAGCATATTTTTTTTTTCCCAATGACTCTTTAATGTAGAAAGATAAGTACTTTGAATTAGGAAATGGAACTTAAGACCCCTTTCTCCTGACAGGTGAATGCAACTGTATTTACCACTAGGCAGTGCATAAACTCTCTTTTCTGTTTCTGACTGAAATAATTTTGTACAGTAGTCCAATATTTAACAAGAGAGTCTTCCCATTGCTGTTCCAGTTTTTGAAAGAGGAAAACAAACCTGCAGCCCTTCTCTGTCAGCTGTTTGAAATGGCAGTCCATGTGATAACTATGAGGTTGTGCTTTTATTTGGTGCTTTTGAGTGTGCCCTAAGTGGGGCCTTGTTCACCTTCTCCCTCCAAAAAATGCAGTTTAGGAGTTAGGCACAGAAAATCCTGTTTTGCTTGATCCAAACAGCCTGAAGTATGAGATAGGTACTAAGATCCCTGGCTCAGACACAACTACAGTGTCTCTAAACAAGTACAGTAGCAGAACTTTAGGCATCTGAGTATGTAAACACTGCTGCATTGACCGCTGTGGTCAATGACTGTTTAGGCAACTAAGCTAACTGGTGCCCTAAGTCAGTCACAGTTTCCCTGCATAGCTTGCTTGCTGTTTTTTTGGATTTCATCCTTAGTCATCAAACCGATGAAATTTAGCAACTTTTAGCAAAATCCTTTCATGTTTAGGAAACAGGCTGCAGTTACTGTAGAGACATGCATAAGTGTATCTGGCCGGAAAGAAGCAACATATTTTTAATAAATATAAAGGAACAATGCTGCAGCTGCTTTCAAATATAGCTTGTTACTTCAGTCTGACCCATTAAGTTTTCTAAATGAAGGCTTGTGGTATTTGGCATCCATTCTTCTGTTCTTTTGATAAGTACCTAAACAGGATGTCCTTGCAAATTAAATGAAAAACAGCACTGGAAGATTTCCTCCCTCAGGAGTAAGAATTAAGATTGGCAGATGGCTTAAGTGGAAATACACAGGAATGCACTTTAGCCAGCACTTGAAAATCATTCCAGCAGATATTACTGAGGTAGATTCATAAGCTCCATCAGACATCCTTCTGCATTGCGCCAATTTTTAATGGCCTCGAGCAAGAGTTTTAATTCATTCTATCCTAATTGTTGCAAAGCAGCATTAATCTAAAAAGAAAAATACATAAATAACCTAAAGTAATATTTTTTTCATCTAATTTTATACCACAGGAATGTTCTTACCATTTCTTGGTGAGGAACATTGTTGATATACCCTAGCTATCAAATGTCTCTGAAAAACTGATGCAAGTTCTCTCATGCCTTCAGGCTACTTGCAGCTGAATTCAAATGAATGTGTGCATGTACAGTCATTCATACAAACATCAAATTTAGCATATTGATGTGTGTGGAGAAGGTTTGTGAATAATAAAGTGCATAAACCAGATACTTAACATATTTACTCATGCAGTTCTGATCCCCTCATGAGACTTGTGCACTTCAAATCTTTACTTCATACAAACTCAAACAATTATATTCCCTCAACAGTGCCCAGTTGCAAATGAACAAAACAAAGCAATGACAAAGTGCCAGAAACTATATTTGCACTTTGCTCACTTTAATTCTTCCAGCATTTCCTATCTAATGGGCAAGTTAAAGAAATCTAGTATCTACTGGCCCTTTAGTGGTAAAAAGAGTGTTTTTGTGAAGGAGTGGATTTTTAAGGTTCCAGCAGAAAATACACCAAGTCTCATAATTGTGGAAGAAAGAAAAATAAGAAATAAAATAGTGTGCTGAGTAGAAGCTAGTTTAAGACATTTTCAGAGACTTGCTGGGTTGGATTTTAGCTGGTTCCGGGTCACCACATTCCATTACACAGTAATAACATGCCTGATGACAGTACTGCCATTGTTTTCATATTAAATAAGGCTTGGACTCAATTGGTTGAAGCATAAAAAGAAAAATTACTGTGCTGGACAATCTAACACTAAGAAAAGTAATATCTTAACTAAAATTATCTTTAATAGATGTATATATGAAAAGAGACACATTGCAAAGAGAGAAGATATGACATTAGGGTTAGGAATTTTTTACCATCATTTTGCAATACTTCTTTAACTGATTGTGATTAACTCACAGGGTAGGCAAAGTGGAAGGAACTTTCTCTCTGCCTCTACATTTATGTAAAGGAAAGGGATACTCTGCTGGTCAGAAGTTATGCTTTTTACTGTTGTAAACGTCTTACAGTTGTAGGGGTCTCTGATTTTGCATGGGTCTAGCTGAAGTCTGATAAGACTTAGTGTTATGCATGCTAAAGTGTTTCCCTATTGTAAATGAGACTTTCTGTGTTGCTCTGTCACCTGTTCTGTGACATCTGGAAAATGTGATATGAAATAAAACAGTATGCACAGGTGCTACAATATGTAGTTTAATTGCTACCATAAAGCGAAATATATAAGGGAGAGAACATTAACTATTAAATGGTTTTAAATCCTGCAAAGACAGTTCGAAGGGGAAATTAGATAATAATGTGAAGGCAGTTACTTATGGAGGAACTGATAGTATGCTTAGTGTTATGGTAGTGCTAGGATTTTTATTTTCAAGGAAAGAAAAAAGGTTACAGTCCTACTCAGGACTCTCTTATATGGGACCCAGTCTGCCTTCTATTTAATGCAGTCAAAATTTTGACTGACCTCTGAATAGTAAGAAAGAAACTGTACTTACTCTTATGAAGTACTTTTCATCATATATTTGCCATATAATAAATGAAATAACAATATTGTTAAAACTATATGAAAATATATTAGAAAATATTAAATGTTCCAGATGATGTCTTATGCATGAGCACAATAACGTAGCCAGCGGATTCTAATTTGTGTTTTATAATTGCAAAAGAAAGTATACCTATCTGTTTTAATATAAATAAATAGAAGGGGCCCAGATGGACTCAGCAAAGCAGAAAACATCTCCATAAAATGGCCGTTGTCATCTATGATTACTGTATAATGCTAAAAGTGTTCTTTTCCTTCTTCGGCTTTTTTTTTTATTAGTCATAATTACCTTAGTCTCAAAGATGTACATGAAATTAACATATTTCTTTGAAAGTAAAACTGTGTAAAATCTATTTATTCTTGTCAGTGTTCAGTAGCTACGGTTATACCCTGTACGTGGATAACCCTGAGAGATACACAGGTTCATGTTCAAATAAAATAGATGAAAATAGATTAAAGGCAGCAATAATTCTAAAGTTGTACTCAACTGTGAAACTGTTATAATGAGGAAAAAAGTCTGCAGTTTGAACATCAGTGTCTCTTCTGACTGGTTTTGTGACTTTCTAACTGTGAAATTAAATTAAGTTATTCCATGATGATCTTCTTTAAATTTCTAACAACAGAGGCTAACAGAAAAATATGTGTAGGCTTTAGAGTACTAAGATATATTTGAAGATTTTTTGCTGCCACCAGTCTTTTGCACCCCAGTTTTTAAACTTGTTTGAAGCTAACTAGAAAATTGTCATTTCTATCCTAATTAAAGTTTTCAGAAATATGTTCACAGCAATTTGTGAAGGAGAGTAAGCTGAACCACACTGTTATGACAAAGGTGAAATGAAATGTTATTAAATTTTAATATCTTTTTAGCAAGAAAGAAAAAAAGCAGTGGAGAATGCATTTGAAGGAATATATCAGTGTAAAAGGAGAATGCTTTTACTTGCTGGAGTGCTGAAATAAGGAAAAGATGGCTAGCTCTAAGAGGCTGAATTGTTAAGCATGAAGGAGTTGTGTGTGTTTTTCAAAGGAAGCTCAGGTTTATTTTAACTATAAAATCAATTTAACTCTAAGAAAAGAAGCTCTTAATAGCATTTCCTTTTAGTATTTTCCTGGTCAATAATATCCTTACTGCTCCGACATCAGAATGAGTAGCCTGTGCGATGGAAAGGAAATAAGTTTGTTTTGATTTACCAGCTCTGGAAACAATAGATTTTCTCTCCTTAGCCATATCATATAACAAAATCAAGTTTTTTCTTGTGCTCCACAAGAAACTTTTTACAGTACTGTATGTGATTTTTATGACTCCAATGTGAATAATGGCATTTCTTTACAGTTCTGAGTTGTCAAAGGAACATCAAGTTGATGTGAATTTGTACTGACTGCTACATGTGAATGAAAGTATTTTGAAAGTGCTAGAGATGTATAATAACAGTACAGAATATTACATCCTTGGACAGCTTACATAATTTTCGATACATGTTGTGAATTCCCATTAAGATTTTCTAACATTGGGAAAGTCTTGTTAGCAAGGCTTAGTATAAGTAATATGGCATGGATTTTCTTTGAGATAACCTGATTATTGTTCTCTATGAAATTTGTCTCCACTGTAGATTTTAAGGTCACAATGCACAAAATAATAAAGATTCTTATTTAAAGAGAAATTATATTTCATATCACAATTAAGAATATTTTTTCAAAATTGCATCAAGCTTTAACTCTAACAAAGTCAGTTCAATTAAGTTTTCAAATGGCAATGAACAGTCTAAGAACTGCAGACTTTGGATTAGGATATTATGATGTCTAGTCAGTTATCAGAGCTTATTAGGAATGCTTGACTTAATTAAACACTGACAGATTGACTAATCTTGTGACAAGTGGTTAGCTGTGAAAATTTACTAGATTCTAACTCCTCTGAAGACATAAATACCTTGCAAACATATCAGTACTCCTCTTTTCAGTATCTTTCAGAACTGAAATGACAGAATTCTACTAAACTAATTTATATAGCTTTAAGTAACATTGCCTACCAGGTTTTAGAGCATAGAGTCCATATAATTTACGACACTTGACAGACAGATAAGATTATAAAATCCCTGGTTCCCATGTAACCAGTATGTAATCCCAGTCTTGATTAGCTGAATCATTTCATTACATTTAAGTTACAAGTGAGGTTACTGGGTCTGCTTGCATGCTTATGGTGAAGTATTTGCTCAAAAATCCTACAAGATCAAGATTAATCAAATATTCTGTTACGATTTCTTAATTTGACACTGACTTGAAGAAATAATCAGTATCTCCAAAACTTCCAGTTCTCCTCCAAATTTGAAACATTTCTCCCTGAGTTTAGGTCTCTAGGAGTTAAATGTTTCAACCTGAGCTGATCATAATAGTTTTCAGGCAATCAATTTGAACTGTCTGAGTTCTTAGATGTGGAAATGAGACACATCCTAAAGATTTCATTTTCCTCTACTGATGGCACTGTAAGACCAAGGCAATTGTCATATGTGTTGAATACCAGCTTGGGATGTTTAAATACATGTGGGGTGAATGATCCTCCTGGAGGCATGCTTAATGTTTTTAATGTTTTCTGTTACTGGCAAAAAAAAAAAAATTAGAATCTCTGCCTAGCTCTAGCACTATGTTTGCAGTAACAAGCTCATACTACAACAAGGAATATGTGTCATTTAGCCATCTGTACTAAGGAATTTTATAAAACCTAGTACATCCACCTTATGGAAAAAAAAGTTTAATTCTACTGCTTCCTTGATGTCTTTTATTTTTGTTCATAGTTAAAATGCATGTCTTTATTTGTGCACAGTTTGCATATATATACACACATATGTATAAATGACACACATATAATCAATCCTCTGTTCAGTTCATGAATGTTTTTGTGCTATGTTATTTTTGTATGCTAAAATGTTACACTAACAACTATCTTTAAAGTTGTTGCTTAATTAAACAATAAAAAATGCACAATAATTTGTATTTTACTTAGTGTTTTATGGCCACTACTGTTTTCTAATTAAAACAGCAAATAACCTGAGCTCACTGAAATGACTTCCTGTCATTTGCAATTTGATCACTATTTGTATCTGCCAACACACCAAAAATAGCATGCGACCAGTAGACTAATGGCTAAATTGCCACAGTGTAGTGTTTAATGATGAAAGCCAAATAGTTGCTACTAAAAAAGTTCCACAGAAAAAGAAGGCTGAAGACATTGTGAAGTCCGTAGGGTCACTCTGGGGTTCAACAAACTGACCAGAAAAAAGCAATCAGCGGAGATGAAGTCTCACTACAAAGCACTGAAACACAGAGAAAATTTTGTTTAATTAAGATGCTGATTTCAGTGAATTCTGGATGAAACTCATAATAAGGTAAAGACAAGCAGAAATGTATAAGTTGACTGGTAGATCTATTTTTATACTGTGAGAGATGAACTGCATAAGCAATTTAAATAACTTTCCACTATCAAATCTATAAATGTATGTAAAAGTTCTTTAGAACCAAAGGTGTTTTATGATCCGCAAAATAAAACCAGGAACCTAGATGAGGACAGGTATGCAAAAGGTGTTTCAGTAATATAATGCAGCTGTCTGCTTTCCAAACTGAGAGCATTGCATAAAATTAACTGTGATGAAACTGTGTGCAGTATTGAAAGATTTTGGGTTTGAAATATTGGTCTTGTATCAGTATAATAATTCTTCTACAGATTGCTTGTGACATTTGTACTTATTTTACAAACTATTCTCTGGAAAGCAACATAACTATATCTTTGATTCAGTAAACAGTGTTTAAAAGCACCATGTATATTGACCTTGTAACATCATCCTGCTGAAGAGCAGAAGCAGTACACTGAAGATCAACTGGCTAATCAGAAGTATGTGATGACTTCCATAGACTTCCATAGAGTTCCACAAACATTGTTCCAAAGTGTCTGTACACAGATGAGGAATCTTCAGCAAAATACAAGTATGAGTGATATGCAACAGAGGTCTTTAAAGTCCTAAAGAGACTGACACGTGACCATCTGTACTTGTCAAATTGAAGAGTAGGACTGACATTCAAAATAATCTTGACTTATTGGTGACATTGGCAGAGAAGGAAAGGAGATGGATATTTATTAATAGTCAGTATAAAATAAGAATAATTAACTGAAAAGATGCAAGATGAGAAGAAATGTTTAATAGCAATTTTAAGAAAAGGCTCTGAGATTATAGGGATCCAAAATTTCATTATGCCACATTGTTATGAAGACAATCAAATTGAAATGTTTAAATATGATGCAAGACATGTAAATGATCCACCTGTTCTGTGAGCAACATTAAAGTATCAATTGGAATTCAAGTTTGGGTACCACAGGGTTATAATTTGTGGTCTATATAAAGAGAATTTTAATGAAAGCAACAAAAAAATTCCACAAGTGTGGAAAAAATGTAATGTGTAATAAACGAATAGAAGAAATGATGTTATTTACCTTAAAGAATGGAAGATTTACAGAGGTCATGGCAATACCTTTCAAAAATGTAAAAGAATATTCCAAAGAGGAAAAGAATATTTTTTTTTCTGTAACTATGGCAGATAAGAGCCGTATTAACTTGTTATCATTTGACTGGGGCTCTTTTTATCAAATTGATCACATTAGACATCAGGAAAATTTTGTGAAGGTGAAAGAAGTAAAGTAAAGAAGTATAACATATTAAACATACATTGTCTGATTTACATCACTAAAACACTGTCAGAAATAGATATATATGATCTTGCCAGGGTAAAATTGAACCAGGATGATAATTTCTGAAGTCATGGCAATGTAATTTTCTTATGATTCTTTCTCACAAGTATCTAATGATATTCAATAATGTGCATCCAGTAATATGTTAATTAAAAATTAAAATAAAGGAGCTCAGAGCTACAGGATAACATGGAATCCAAATCTATAAATAGCTTGTAGAAGTGACTAAACAGATTTGCCTATGATAGGCAGTCAGTAACTAGAACAAGCAGTGGTCTAATTCTGTAAGGTTTATATAGAATTGTTGCATCATTCAGATACATGGGAAAGATTAGTTTGAGGCAAACTGTTATGCTTACAGATTTCGATATATGCCTTTAAAATCTTTCAGCCTGAGGATACTTTCTGGAAAAATATCTTAGCTCCTTGGGTTTTTTTTTTTCCTTTCATCATTTACTCATACTGTTTGTCGATTAAAAAAAAAAGGGAATTTCCTGTATGTGTAATAACATAATAAATATTGTCTTTCAAATAAATGTAATTCATCATTCACCAACAGGTTTCATAGATTTTTAGTAATAATGTACTTAGCCTCTTTCTCTTCATAAAGTGTAAGATAAGAGATACTATAAGGAGGGTTCTGCAGAAGGTCACTTGACATTTTGGTCTTCAATTATTTATATTAGAAGGTGCAGCAAATACAGTTCATCCTCCTCTTTTGGAACGGGCAGAATGTAAAGAACACAAATGAAAATCTGAGAGAAGTAGCTACTCATTCAGTTTTTGATGGAGGAACAGACATTTTATTCCTTTAGGGAGGAAAAAGGAAGAAAAAAGAAAGAAAGATACAGCAGCGTATCTCCTCAGCAGATGATTCAAAGGGACATTGTCCTCCCAATGGAATTAAAAGAATGATTCTATGTCAACATGGGAGTTTGGAGATAATACAGTTGGAAAGATTTCTCTTTGCAGAGGAAGCAGAGGCCTGGGAAAGTTAGTTAAAAGAAAACACATATAATATCAGTAAATTGAAATGTAGGGTGCAGTGACTGGGAAAATAACAAGAAAAACATATGAGTTTACTAATAAATTTTTTACTTTACAAGAGGGTTTCTTTTAATTAGGCCTCCAAAAAAAGATCAGAAAAATGTGATTGAATGTAGGAAAATTTTAAAGTAAATATCAAATTGTCATTAAAAAAGAGGTCTGTACTTTTTACAAGGTTAATTAACAAAAGTAAAGCCTGAAACAGGGTGCAAACTTTGTAGACAGAGACAAGAATTAAACAGTTGATCTTTCTGAGGTGGCTGAGATACTTTAAAGATTGGATGGATGGATGGATGGATGGGTGGATGGAAAAATTTAAAGGTAAGAATTTCAGAGTTTTCATGAATTTGAAACCCAAACAATGTTTAGAGTGCTTCCAAATGCAGCAACTGAAAATGTTTAATCTTAGCAAATACTCTGAGAAACAGAACCAGTTCTGTGTTTCCTTTAGTGACTCAGTCTGAATATAACTAAAAACTATTGTTTAGATTAGACGCCCTTCAAATTAATGAAAATAATTATAGGAGAATAACACATCTTTATTGTATTAGAACTTTGGTGCTTATTAACTTTTGGGCTCTTCTGCCAGTGTGGTACTAGGAGACCTCAAGGAGTCAATGCTTCACAGAATACTTAGAAACCTGTTAGGAAATGAAAACCCAGTGAATTTCTATATGGGCAGATGAAAATGGGTTCCCACTCCTAGAGGCTGTATTTGAAACAGCTTACAGTGGAAATTTGTTCTGGATATCTCTGAGTTACATTAGTGTATCACAATGTCGAAATAAATATATCTCATGTTACTGCCATCCAGACACACATCTGATCTTTGCTAGGAGCAATGCTCACTTCAAAACAGAACCAGGAAAAAATAGCTACTGAGGTTGTTGCCTAGGGTTGCCCATATTTAGTCTAGGTCTTTTAATGCACTAAATAGTCTGTGTAGACATCAAGAGGTCCTCTGGCTACACAGTGAAGGAGCATTATATTTACCATTCCCTTCAGATAATATATATTAATATACTATTCGTATATCTTTATGTGTGTGTAATGTATACTGTATTTTTAGATGTGTGAAAGTATCTGTGCATGCATATATATTCAGGGATATATCATCAGAACATCTCATCCTAAGATAAGCATTTAAAATCAAACACATGAATAATTTTCTGTGATTCATAGGATCATAGAATTTTTTAGGTTGGAAAAGACCTTTAAGATCACGTAGTGCAACCTTTAACCTAGCACTGCATAGTCCACCACTAAAACACATCCCTAAGCACCATATATTTACATACATGGTGAGATTTTAAAAATTTTTTAAATCCCACCAGGGATGGTGACTCAACCACTTCCCTGGGCAGCCTGTTGTAATGCTTCACAATGCTTTTGACAGAGAAATTTTTCCTCATACCTCATATAAACCTGCTCTGGTGTAACTTAAGGCCATTTCTTCTCATCCTGCTGCTTGTTACTTAAGACAAGAGACCAATGCCCACTGCACTGCATCCTCCAGAGCAATGAGATATTCTCTCGGCCTCCCTTTCTCCAGACTAAACAATCCCAGTTCCCTCAGCCTCTCCTCATAAAACTTGGGCTCCAGACGCTTCACCAGCTTTGTTGTCCTCCTCTGGGCATGCTCCAGGACCTCAATGTCTTTCGTGTAGTGAGGGGACCCAAACTGAACACAGTAGTTGAAGTGCAGCCTCCACAGTGCAGAGTACAGATCATTGATTCCCTTATCCAGATAATTGAAAAAGATATTAAACAGAACCAGTCTCAACACTGAGCCCTGAGGAACACTGTTTGTGACTAGCCACCAAATGGATTTAATTCCATCCTCCACAGTGCTTTTGGGCCCTGTCATCCAGCCAGTGTCTTACCCAACAAACAACACACCCGTCCAAGCCATGAACAGACAGTTTCCCCAGGAGAATGCTACGGGAAATGGTGTCAAAACTTTACTAAAGTCTAGGCAGACATAATCCGCAGCTTTCTGCTCATCCACTAAGCGGGTTGCCTTAACGTAGAAGGAGCTCGGGTTAGTCAAGCAGGGACTGCCTTTCATAAAACTATGCTGACTGGGCCTGATCCTTTGGTTGCCCTGTATGTGCCATGTGATGACACTCAATACAATCTGCTCCATAACCTTCCCCAGCACATAGGTCAGGCTGACAGGCCTGTAGTTCCTGGGGTCCTCCTGCTCACCCTTCTTGTAAGTGAGCAACACTTTTGCTAACCTCTAGTCAACTGAGACCTGCCCACTTAGCCAGGACTGCTGATAAATGGTTGAAAGTGGCTTAGTGAACACATCTACCAGCTCCCTGAATGTCCTTGAGTGGATCCCATTCAACCTCATAGACCTGGGTGTGTCTAGGTGGTATCTTCTGTAGGTTGCCCACATAACATGAAGTGAATCTGTTTTACACCGTAAGCAAGAGTTTTGAGCTTACTTCAGTATACCGAACTCCACTGGTCTTCTACGAGTTCTTTTTGAAATTACAAATATTTTCATATTAATTTGTTGGGGAGGAAGTTACTTTGTAATACTCACTTTCCTTTTTCATACTAACTGAACTGCTTGTAAGCAACTGGTACATAAAAAAGATTATGTCGCTCCAGAGATATACAGGCACTATAAAGACTACCTAGAGAGAATTGGTCTAAGGAGGATCTGTTGCTCATGAGATGCTCACACACTATGTCAGGATTAGTAAGAAGCGTGATGTAGTGGGTATGCAGAGGGAACAAGCTTATACTGGTATGTCAAAACTACATGCATTTCAGGACATTTCACAAGCTCTGGGTTGGTTGCATGGGCTAAACACCCATTAACAGTTGGAAGAAATTAAGATTGTTCCTTGTGCACATTTTCCATTTTATGTTCAGCTAAAACAAATCCATTTACCACTCTTTGAGACGGCATTGTAAGGAGAATGATTCCACAGTAGTAGCAGATTTAGTTTCAAAGGTACATTCCTGATCTGAACTGAAACTCAAATGTAGTTACACCCAGTGTATTTTGCACCAACTGGGATAGGTCTCTTGGCCTACACATTGTGGAATCTGAGTAATAGGCTGTTTAACACTGGTTAAAATTAAACCCTTGCAAAGTCAAAGCTCTGGCCAATTGGGTGAAAGATCTACATTTGTCAGTGCTCTAAGAACTGCAATAAAATTCAATTGAAATGTCAGAAAGACAGACATAGGGGTTTATATGACTATTATGCACAGATGCTTCAACTATTTAAGTGCACAAGATGTCTGTTTATCCCATCACCCTCCAGTCCCAAATAAATAAGGAAAAAAAAAAGAAAAAGAATGAAACTTGATCTGAACTTCAGGAGTAAGAATATAAATAATAGATGACTTGTAGTGCTGTCCCAAACAGCTCTTCTTTTTCATTTGTTCAATATGCTTTAAACTTTCTTTTAAATTTCCTGTTATGTAATTGCTTTTGTGTGGGTTTTTTTTTCCCTTCTATTCCTTTTCTACATTAATCCCTGATAGCTACTCATGCACACATACTTTATTTTACTTTTGCACAGGAGACCCAACACTGACCTTCTATACCAAAAATAATTGCTGGACAGGTGGCTGAATTAGTCTGCTTTTTTCTGCAGATATATTTTTTTTCTTAAATCTCTGTGGGTATAGCAGAGGAGGAACAGGAATTAAGGGAGGACTGTTATAAACAAAACTATAGACCTCCTCCATATGGTTATGAACAGGTTTCCCTAGGCTTGGCCTTGAAAAGTTCGATCCCCTGCAGGGCAAGTTCACTGAAGTGCAATGGCTTGCTATTAGAGGGCTGTATTTTCTAACACCTGGATGATGAATGGAGTTTCCAGCTCGTAATTAGACACCTCTTGCAGGCAGCAGAAGAGTTCCTTTTTGTATGTTGTTTTCAAAGGTGGGGGGTGGGGATAGTGTGCTTAAAAAGCAGAAAGAAAAAAGCTTCCTGTATGGTGTTTCATGTTAACTTGCACTCCATTAAGAAAAAAACTGGCATTGAAGTAAGTTTCATATTAGATTTCAGAAGGGGACATTCCTGCTGGATCTCAACTGATTTTTTTCACTCTCTTAAAACTCAATATCATATTACAGGTATTGAAAATAAATGTATTTTGCAACCTAATGGGTAATGAAGCACTTAAGAGAAATCCCTGGACCCCTACACCTCTCTGGAGCCCAGAGAAGTTAGCATTCATTGACAGCTCCAAAGGGATTTATTTAAGCCTAAAATAAGTATTTCTTTGGACTTAATTATAGGAAGTGCTTAAGCTGCTGAATTCAAATGCCAAAAGGGATTCGTTTAGTCCGAAGTGAATCTTTTCCTGTACTGAAATTAAATCTCAGAATGGTTTGAAACAAGGCAGACACCTCTCTCCCCACAAATGAACATAACCTATTTTTATTGTGCTTATGCTTATTCTTGAGCTCCACTTAATCCCTGTATACTTAAGAAACCTCTTCTTTGAGATGCAGCTTTTGTTCACTTCCCCAATATCTTCTGAAACTGGTTCTACAAGTTACTACTTTTGTTACAATAAGCAGTAAAAAGCTTAAAGATCAAAGAATTTATTCATCTGAAAAATAAGTTTTTATGTCTTCTGTGGGTTTTCATGCATATATTCTCTCTGTGATTAACACAGGAATGATTGATTATTGCTTGTTAAATTACAGATCTATTTCAATCTCTCATATAAAATGAGCACATCAGAAATTCTGACAAGTACGGCTTCAGGGAGTGCAGTGAAACTCACTCTGAGCAGATATCTGGCCTTGATCTCTCAGTAAATTGAAAGTCCTGATAGACTGTAATAGCCTAAAGATCCCGTATAACTTGCAAGCACAAAGATCTGCTTTGGAAGTCCATCCAACATTGCAGGAGCATGAGTATGCCTGTTTGGGGTAAGTATCAATATTTGGGGCAGGCTTTGCGTTCACTTGAACCAATGCAATTGCTTTACAGTATTGTTGATATTTAATTAAGCTTCTTAAAGTATTTTGTCTGGGAATCAGGGGCATGCACCTATGGTTTTTTTGTTTCTTGTATCTAAATATAAAACTCCAACTAACCTCCCTTGGTAAAAAAAATCCAGGTAAAAAAATACTGCATCTCTGGATTTTTCTCAGCTTTACCACTAGGAGTTATCTGTCAATTTTACCCAAGGTACCCAAATCTCCTGCTCTAGACCTCCTTTAATTTCTAAGTCCCTCTGTTCTAGAGTTTCCTAATGTGTAATAGCTATGAAATTCTGTCTGATGATAGAAGAAATAATGTTGTATATGTGCTTTGGTGTAGTAAAATAGTATAATTTGATTATTTTTGTTGCGCTGTTTTGAAGGAAAGGAGAAACTTTTTGTCTTCAGGCCCAGCCCTGACACAGAAACTGATCTTTCTGACACTAAATTCTCTGAAAGTCTCTGAATTCTCTGAAACCACTTGATTCCTTCACATCACTCTGAAGTCTGTACTAGCCTTAGCAAGGTGGAAATAAATGTGTCCTCAATGGCATCCATTAATTAATATATCTCTTCCTTAAATTCCTCATGATGTCTCAGACAATTGACCTTTCTGCACTTCAGTTTGTCTGAAACTGCAAGGCATGGATTCAGAGGAGAAGGTGGAATAAGAGAATTTTTGCCCTTTAGTAAAACCTTCGCTCCTTCTCCCCAGCTAAGTACTGAAATAGTCACCTTGGAGAGGAGATAAGCACTGTGCCACAGAGAATGGAAAAAGGGGCACTTCACATCATTTTGCACAAATCCTGTGTCCCAGGCTGTTATCATCTAGTTTAACAAATGCATATACATATTTTGTTCACTTGACTGTAAATCTAGGGGTTGTGCCATAGTCACAACAAGCATATGAAATCACATGTATCATAAGGAAAAGCTACTCCCTTTTTATACTAATATTTATATCTGCTTCATTAGAGCAGAAAATGCTTACTGAACAGGCATGTGACATAACAGAACTACTGACAGGACAGGAAAAAAACCCTCAAGCACATCAAGCTGAATGAAAATGTATGAGAGAATTTTTACAGTTGGTCCAGATTTTATAACAACAACAATAATAATAATAATGAAAACAACAACAACAACATCATCATACTTCCTCCTGGAGCATTTCTAAGTCATTTTAGACAGCAAAAAAATTCAGGCAACTAAGATAACTTCATGATTCACGTGATTCGAATATGACGTAAGAACTTTAATGACTTTATCTAGTAGTGTTGAGTTTATGTAACTGCCAGCTCTTTATACTGCATTTATCAAGTTAGCATGACTTTGTACAGTAGCTGAGTGTTTTTACTACAGGATCTGTTCAGTTATATAGCTTTAAATTGTGTTGACCTCTTACTTTTGTGATGGCAATTTGTTTCTTTTCTTCTTTGTTTTTAACCTTGGCATTCTAACAACACATTCCTATTATTCCTATTATTCTTATTATTACTTTTTCATGTTTTTTTCAATCAGATACATAGTATGCGTGTCCATACATGTTAATATATATAGTATATAGTTGAATGTGTTAAATGAAAATTTGAAAAATTTGAAAAGATTGATCTTCTGTTTTGAAGTTTACACAAGTAATGTTGTTTCAAGTTCTGAAGTGCATTACGCTGTATATCTGTAATATACTAGGAAGACAAATTGTGTCAAACAGCATATATCTGAGTTTGGTTGTACTTTCTTTTGACAAAGTAAAGTATTAGAACTTATTCAGGAAGATTAAAAATAAGTAGAAATCTGTGACTTTTAAGATTTTGTTACTCTTGTTTCCTGGGTACTGAATTGCTGATGTTACTCCTAGGCATTCCTGCTCTCATACTTAAGAACTGGTATTTACTAATAACATAATCTGAATTTAGCAATGGTATAATTTCAACTTGCAACACTGGAATAAGCAGGGGCGCAAATGCCATAGCAGCCACACACTGTGTAAATGCATTTGTAAAACACATGAAAGATCACTTGACTGATCTTTGGTGTTCTTTGTAAAATATAGTATGTCCTGTTTCAACAACAGGGGCCAGATGTACAACTTAAGCAGAATTTAATGGTGTTAGTTCAAAGAAGCTGGAACAAAGCCTTAAGAGAATTCATGTTTAAAAATCAATATAGGATGCAGATTCTAATGCAGGCAAATGGCTATTTACAAATATTTTAATTACTCTGATCTCAAACATCCAGTTATTCTAAATAGTATTCTAAGCAAATAACTTATATGAAAAAGAAACAAAAATTTAATAATTCTTCAGTTTCTTACAAAAATGCTGTCAATATTTTTGGAATGTAAAAATGAGTAGAATCTCCACTGTCATTTTTGTTAATAGTAAGAGTAAGATTTGTCTAATTCTTTGAAATAGAATTAATTTTGTAATGCCAGCACCTTGAAATCCACCCGCTGATTTAACTTCTGTAAACATGCTGACTCTCAAAAGATAAAATACGAATATTTATATTCTGTTTGTGGAGAGTTTTGTAATGAATTTTGCATTTAATATTAAGCTAGAAAACTGTCAGTGAAAGTGTCAGGAAAACAAGTCTTGAAATTACTTTCAGCAACATACAAAAAATAGCTCCCTTTTTTACAGCAGAAAAACAGGCCAGGATCCAGTACTGAAACACAATGTAATAAATTACCAGTGTAATCTCATGGCTGTGAATATGGTCAAATCTTGTCAAACTCTTTCAAGTGATTTAATTTCAGGTTTACCTAAACGAAGTGGCTGATATTTAACCCTCTCTCTCCAGTACTCCATGCAATTCACATTTTGACTATATATGTACTCTATATACTTAAGTGTTTTAGGAAGGAAATATTGTTAAACATCATGACGTATATAGAAACTTTGCATGTCAGTTATTATTACATGTCAGGAATCAATAAAGATGCTCAGCACATTTTAACTACGCTGAAATCTATAACAAAAACATGCACTTCCTTTAATGCTGGGGTTTCATCCTATGTTAACTTTGTCTGATAGCTTTATTTGTATTTTGAACAGAGTTGATTGGACAGTGGAAACTGCATCTTGAAAAAATTGTGAGTTGCAAAAGGTTAAATTATCCACATGATGAGTCATAAATCTATCTTTAATTAGTACATGTCCTTCCAGGTCAAACCTTTCTGAAAAATCTGCATATTCAGCTCTACTTTTACAGACTCCACTGTGAGATCACTAGCTAATGTCTTCAGTTGTGTTTCTTTTCAGTCCTTAAGTAGGTTTCCAAGGAAAGATGGTTTCAACCATATAATTAAAGATCACAGTGTCAAAGACACTTGAGTTAAGACAAAACATAGTTTTTCAAACTTATTTTGCCCACCATTTCAAAGTCAATTGCTTCTTACTACTGCTGTAATGTTTGCTGATGTTACAGCACATATTATTGCCTTAGTGCCTTCTGACCCTTTATGCATTATTATACATTATATTATTATACACCGATTTTAAATTCAAACTGCATGATATCCTAATCCTGTATAATAGTTCCATTATAAAAATGTATATCAAGATATTCAAGACTTTGTTCAAAACAGCAGACTGTTTTATCCAGTCTTTACTCACTTTCAGTAATCCTCCAATTAAAAAGATCCAAGTGCAAATGCAAAGACTTCTCAACACCTATTTGGAGAAAAAATAAAGAAAAAACATAGTCAATATTTCTAACCATGTTTTATCTAGCTGTGATCACATATTCTAAACAATTTAATCGGGATTGCATTTGGGTTTTTTTTTCCTCTGATTGCTTTGGACTTCTTTCATTTATTTAGAATAATAGCTTCAGGATTTTTCCATAAGAAGCCTGAGACAAAAAGGATGATATATCAGGAAATGAAAACCTAAATGTCCCCAAGGAAAACATGTTTCATTTGTGGATTTAGAGCAGATGTTTACATTTTTGCCGGTTTTGAGGCATAACATATGTCTGTAGCATTGATTTGTTTATTGAATACTGATATAGAGTAAAATTGTTCCTGCAGTTTGCAATGAGAAACAAAACTGCGGTTTACGTACCGGAAAGAAGAAATAAAAAGCTGCATTACAAACTTCAAAATAAAGAAAATTAACCTTCTTCTATTTATACCTCAGTTTTTTTAAGAACAGCCTCCACTTCATAAAAAATCCAATTACATAGTAAAGCCTAGAAAAAAGAATAATCTTTATGACCTTTTCAGTTTGATCATCAGGGATGGAGATTTCCCTCCTTATTAAACAGACATCTGTGTATCCCCAAAGACATTCATGACCAATTATCAGATGAGAAAGAGGCCTGAGTATATATGTAGACTGCCTCTGTGTCAGACTTCATTGGTTCAAGTCTTTCTTTCACTGAAATTCTTGTTAAAACACCTAGTGCAACCTAGGCCTATACTATTTTTTAGGAACCTTTCCATGGCCTTTGTGAGAACAGCAAAGATCACTCTGACATATACTTTCATCTTTGTCTGTTACTTATGAATCTCAAGCCTACTCTGAAGAGGTCATGGTACCAAATGCTACGCAGGTGTCTAGCCCTTTCTTCCCTTCCCTAGAGGAAATAGAGCCTTATGTGTTGGGGGTACTCAGATTCCCCCATGGGTTTGTTAGGGTTTTTTTTCCACCCCCATTATTGGTAAGAAAGAGTATAGTGGCTCTTGAAAAGTAAACACATGACTTTTTTTTTTTTTGTAGATCTATCCTAAGCATTTATCACATTGTTCTGTCATTTATAACTAAAAGACCACCAGCAAGCTTAGTGCAACCTCTTGGCCTTCATTAACCACATTGTAGGTTATCCCTCCTGAAAAGTCTTTCCTTCTTGTCTTATTCTGTGTCACTTCATGGGTTAAGTACCTTAGAAAATGGGCAGTTTTGAAGAAGCAGATTATCCATTGATGGCTACTTGTGTGCTTTTTTTCCCCTTTTCTATTCCTTTCTTTGCCTTTTCAATATAAGATGGAAAAGAACAAAGAAATTTTAAGAAAAGTCAAGATAATCAAGTTGAATCCCCTTCACCTCAGATATGCAGGAGTTAAATTTTGCAGTTCAGGCTCTGAAGCTCTCTAATAAATTGAGAAACTTACGTTGAGGGGGAAAAATGGGGGGAAGCCAAGGAGAACATTCTTTTATGGAGTTTTGTAGCCTCTGGGAAAGGAAAGCATCGCTCTTTCAGAAGAGTCAGATTAGTGCTCTCCTTCAGGCACCTCATCTGGAGAAACTTTTCCATGGTTGACTATAATCATTGTCATCTGGAAAAGAAGGGAAATGCTGTTTTTGTAATAAGCTATATGATTAATTTGGAGCTGTCCAACAGGGTATGGCCTCACTGACAGTTTTTCATATTGATGCAGCCACTCTCTCTTCAGTAATAAGCCTATTGAGACAATACGGAAAGTCAATTGTTAGTGCTGCGTGGTTCATGTAAGATATGAATGTGGTATCAAGGATAAGATTGCTGGAAAAGTGAAAACAGAGGAGTACATGGACATTTGTTTTTAAGATTTTCTACATCATTGTGCTTGTGTGCTTTAGGCACGGAAGAAGATCCATTGAATTAATCACAACTATTCATTTGTTGAAAAGATAAGAATGTACTGGGATTTGGTTTTATTATGATTGTTACTTAGCTACTATCTTTATAACCAACCTAAAGGACATGAATACCTCAATTTTCCTCACATCTCTAATGCTTTACGTCCAGGTAATTCCACTCTTCATCACCAGCCTAGTGAAAGAGGGGAACAGTTCAAATAGATATACTATTTAATACAGTCATGATCAGATTCTTTTTGCCCTTGCACACAGAGAATAATACCTTACTCCACAATTTCCCA